>NW_027437189.1:28288439-28988439 GCF_033239565.1 Halichoeres trimaculatus
GACCTCTGGGTTATGGGCCCAGCACACTTCCGCTGCACCACTCTGCTGCCAATCACCCCAGATGGGACTTGAACCCACAATCCCTGGCTTAGGAGGCCAGTGCCTTATCCATTAGGCCACTGGGGCTTGCACAGACATATTTTTGGCACATTGTCCACGTTCCACTAGACAACAGAACATGCAGAGAAAAACACCAGTGTGTGTCAGAGAACACATGACAAGCCCAGACTACACAAGGAGCCAGCCTGCTGATCTGTGCAGATTTGTGAATGGCCTGATACTGCAGGTGGCCCCCTAGCAAATATGAGTCTGATTGATCTATGGTGCTCTGGGTGGGCAATGCTTGTCTGGGGGTAACATGTTGTAGAGGGCCCTTTGTGTGTGCTACTGGTCTACCATGGTCTTTGTACAAAAATTGTCCTAGCAGAGGATGGTTTCGATCCATCGACCTCTAGGTTATGGGCCCAGCACGCTTCCGCTGCGCCACTCTGCTGTAAATCACCCCAGACGGGACTTGAACCCACAATCCCTGGCTTAGGAGGCCAGTGCCTTATCCATTAGGCCACTGGGGCTAGTAGAGGCCACATTTGGCACATTGTCCACATTCCACAAGACAACAGAACATGCGGAAAAAAACACCAGTGTGTGTCAGAGAAGGCATGAAAGACCAGACTACACCAAGGAGCCAGCCTGCTGATCTGTGCAGATGGTACTCTGGGTGGGCAGTGCTTGTCTGGGGGTAACATGTGGTAGAGGGGCCTTTGTGCTTGCTGCTGGTCTAACATGGTCTTTGTTTGAAAAGTGTGCTGCTCTGTTAAAAATTGTGTGTGTTTGTGTCCTTTACTGACAAGATGAAACACTTTTTTATTCCATGTTGCATCTTTTTTCCTCAAACAATTCTTAATATGGCCTCTCCTCAATTTTTACCCCTTTTTTTAGGTTCATACTTGGAAATCATGCTCAATTTCTAGTTTTTTGTTTTACAGGTAAAAAGAGAAACTCTAAAAAGAAAAACACTTTTTTCACTATGACTGAAAAAAAAATACTATTTGAAAAATGCTCTTTTAGTAACACTGTGTGTTTCTGATCAGAAAGAACATGTTCTTACCCATTATAAAAAGCAGGTATTCTAGGGGAGTCCATAAATTTGTATTGCCCTTCTCATTTTCTTGGTTTTCAAACCCAATCCAGATAGTGTCTCGAGGCTGATTCTTGGCCTCCTTTGACACAGTGGAGCAACATAGGATAAGAGAGGAGCGTAAAGGTGGCAAGAGGCAGGACATGGAACATAATTATGTGTAGGAAGAGTTGGGAAATGAGGGATGGAGAGCAGGAGATAGAGGAGGTGGGGAGTGGCAGACAGAGATGTAGGAAGGAGGAAGCAAGTTATTTTATCTCCTTTTTGGATATGATGGCTGTGATGTATGTTAGTGGCCTGAGCCAGTATTTCAACTTGTAAATAGTAGCAAAAACAGAGTCAGAACAAGATAGTAAAATAAAATGTATTAAACAGATACTGATAAAAGTGTTTTAAGTGGTGGCTTTGCACCCTAGGGTAAGTTTTCAAACTTTAGAACGACAAAAATTTTGTATTCCCAATGCATTCAGTCGTTATGCAAAGAGAAACCCACTGCCCGCTCAGCTGTATTTCAGATTTGTCACACAGCCATTGGAGTGGTGCCAAACTGTTAGTTCATGTGTAAGCAAGAATATGAATAAACTTTTAATCAAAAGGAGATCAAACCCCACGTCTGAATTTTGTATTTTACCAAGTTTTACTCTATTTGCATTGTAAGTGAAGGGAATGGTGCGTTAGAGTAATGGTAGCAGAAGTAAGAGGTGAGAATGAGGTAATCTGTGAGGAGTTTAGTGAGAGTTTTGACTCCACAGCAAAAACACAATGCCTCTGCATTTCAAGTCCACACTTATCCCAGGGCGTCGTTATACCAAGGTCTTAAAGTTGCACAGGACAGCCAAAAGCCAGCTCAGTGAGCATGAAACACACCAGAACGTTAAGATATTCAGCTGACAAGCTCCACTTTTTATCAGCTTTGCTACTGCAGGATGCTACTGCAACAGCATGTGTAAATGTATCTCTCGAGCCACAGTGCGTGTGCATGTGCAGGATGTCACCTCCTCTTTCCAGGCACCCGGAGGTAGCATAAATAGTTAATGCAAAGCAACCCCATCCACATAAAACCAGTAAAAACAGAAATAAAACCTATCAAACTGCACACACGAGACTCGGTTTGTAAGATATGTGTCAAAAATAGGATACTTGTGAGTGAACAACATGCAAGATGAGATGTTTACTGTCACTGCTGAAGGACGTAAAGGACACAATCTGCATTTAGGCGAGGGAAAGAGAAATCCAATTTCGGTGTGTATACTGCAGTCGCATTTTAATGTCAGGCGTAAATGTACTCCAGCTGAATCATATCCAGAAGCAAACTGGGTGTGAGAGGAATTTTAAAGCAGGTAAAAAACAAAATGTAACTACCAAGCACAAAATGACTGTAACATACCTCTGGGGCTTTGATAAATGCCTTTAAATCAGCTTATCTGTCTCTTTTGTGACAATAACTTTGTAGCAGTCACAGGCCACTGTGGCTTAAGCCATAGGGGACAGGCGCAGAAACTGCTGCTGCATTTCTTGTGATACCTCTTGTTTCTACTTTTATGTGAAAGCTACTTAATGCAACTTCACTCTCAATCAAGGGTGAGTTGTTTTCTGTCTGCATGACATTCCGACAGTCTGTCTGTCCATGTAATCTCTACTCACAGTCCTCTGCATTAGTGAGCCACAGGAGGTTGGCCTCTCTCTGTATGAATCTGATCCCCACCGCCTGTGAAGTCAAATGTTGACAGAGAATCGCACACCACATCAGAATACTAAAGAGGCCAGCGAGCGCCTTTATGTGACTGAGCGAGAGATAAAGGCAGCATGAGGGAGATTATGAGTGTGAGCGCATGTGTGTAGTTGGTGTAGTAGAGTTCTGATAACCCTGCCCTGTAAAGAAAATAAATTAAAATATGCATGGGGTTTGTATTTTGCAGGAAAGTTCATGCCCTTACTTTGGGATATTTTTTGCCTTCCTTTTATATTCTTCTCGTTTAGTTAAAATTTACGAACAAGAAACTCTAAGACATGTTCTTTTTTATCCTGAAGACTGTGTGTTACTCTGGGAATAGTAAATTAAGTCAACTGAATCGTTCTTAAATTAGATGATGGTGCATTAAACCTCTTGAAGACCTTGTCATTTTTGTAGTGTATACTTTTATTTTTTGTGCACTCTTGTGAAGAAATAGAACAGCAGAGTAAAGACAATCAGGATAGAGACGAAAAGCCAGTGTTGATCATGACGGCTGGTCTGCACGGCTCTGTAGTTTCTGATGGGCACCCTGGACTCTTATGCAAATGGGCTCCCATCTTATCTGCTCTCCTTGACACCCACATCCAAATAACGAATCCTCGGCCACAGTGGTCTGCTGCGTATGATTTGGTTTCTCTGGCTCATTGAAACCTCTGGAATGAAAAGCACTTAGCTGGAGTAGCAATGAGAGTCAGGCTTAATGAAGTGTGTGTAACATCGAATGAAAAGATGTCATCTTTGTGCTCGAGGATTCAGCATATATAGTTTTTTCTTTTTCTGTGGTTTCAGTTTCACTTTCTATAATTCACAAAATGTAATGGAGTGTTTCGCAAAAGCTGCAACTTGGTCATACAAAAAATAATAACAGCACTGATCCTAAGTGATCTGGTAATTTTTGTCTGAGTTTTTCCATCAGTGTATCTGATAATGAAAAGCTCATTCTGCACAGATCTACTCTGAAAAAGCTACTATAGTACTGTACTTTTACACACAAATGTTATTCTTAAGGGGTGTTACTCATGGTAATTGTTGGTTATCAAAATGTTGAAGTAGATTTTGTAACAAAAAGGATTTAAAAGAATTGATTTGATACTTTTTTCATGTGTACATTATCATCAAAAGCTGCATGTTTGCAGTTGGTCTGTTTTGCTGCCCTTATTTTGGTACTTTCTTTTTTTTTTCTTTTTTAGTAGTCAAGATATTCTGATGTTTTTTTCATGTCGACTAGTATTTCCATGCTTTAAAACTAAGTTGCAAGCCAAACTATTAATCCAAAATGTTTTTTCTCATCACACAGACACAGTTTGTGAGTATGACTTTTGCGTCTGGTGCAGAGGCATAAAGCAAGGCTGTAATAAAATCAAAACTTCTGGGCAATGGAAAGAGACATGGGTTTGGTGTCATCAAGGATAGAATACTCCAATTAAAATAATCCACACATGAAAAGAAATTATGACATTCAAGTCCATAGATAAAGATTATGTGGAATTAAGTACAATAACACAAGAAAAAAGTATTGAACACACCATGGAAAGGCTGTATACTTTGGCAAGGAAATGCACCATACCACCTGAAATCTGTCAGTAATTATTACTTGAACTTCCAATTAGTGCAAACCAACATCAGCTGGGCTAGAGCAAATTGATGGTCCTATAAAAAAAGGTTGTTTTTTCACCAAGCAGTTAAATACAATGCAAATACATGCACCTCATGATGGGTAAAGGCAAAGAGCTCTCTGAAGACATTTGCAACCTGATTGTTGCTCAGCATCAGAATGTAACTGGTCACAGGCTTATATCAAATCACCTGAATATTCCAGTCAGCACCGTTGGGGCCATTATTCGCAAGTGGAAGAAGCACCACCTTACCATCAACAGGCCATACACAGGAGCTTCTTGCAAGATTTCTGACCGGGGAGTCAGAAAGATAGTCAGAAGAGTACTCAATGAGCCACGGACCACCCTGAAAGTGCTCCACAAAGACTTGAAGGCAGCAGGTACAATTGTTACATAGAAAACAATAGCATCATGGCATGGTATAAGCAAACTTAAGATAATTGACGGAGCAGTGAATGGAGCCATGTATGGGAGAATTCTTGACGTGAATCTGCTGCCATCCACCAGGATGATGAAGATGAGACGTGGCTGGACCTTCCAGCAGGACAACGATCCAAAGCAAAGTTGACTCTCAAATGGTTTCAAAAAAGAAAATCTGTTAGAATGGCCTAGTCAATCACCTGACTTAAATTCAGTGAAACATTTGTGGAAAGAACTAAAGAAAAGGGTTCACCAGAGGGCACCAAAGAATGTTCAAGATTTAAAGACAATCTGTGCAGAGGAATGGGCCAAAATTACACCTGGGCAGTGTTGGGCGATTAGTTCAAACATACAAGAAGCATCTGGAAGCTGTCATTGCAAACAAAGGCTTCTCCACTAAGTATTAGATGAGTCTCAGTTAGCGTGTTCAATACTTTTTTCCTGTGTTATCGTACTTAATTTCAAATAATCATTATTTATGGACCTGAACGTTGTGATTTCTTTTCATGTGTGGATTATCTGTGTTAATACCAATGTCTGGTAGAAATTTTGTTTGAATTGCATCTTTGGAAATAAATGTGATAAGAAAAAAGTTGACAATACTTATTTTCCCCACTGTAAGTGTCCTCTCTGCTGTGCTCTCTATATTCTTGTCTTTCTTCTACATTCATCCCCTATCCTCCTGGCAATCATTTAACCTTAACCTTATCTTGAGATCACATTGATTTTCCCCTGGTGTTATTGCTATTAAAACACGTACGTGAGGAGACTAAATCAATGTCAGCGCAGTTTTCGCTGTGAGAGGATGCTGTGTGTTTCCCCTCCCAGATGTCTCTTTTCCCGTGACATTATCCAAACTAAGGAGTTTGTTTACCAACAGAAAGTGTGAGTTTTTTTTTTTTTTTTTAAATGACTGAGTCATTGCTCTGCCCTGCTGATGAAGTGAGCAGATTGGAAATGGGAAGGTTAATGAGATTTTCACAAAGTGTCCGTCTAGCGGTTTGAACTCAGATTAAATTGACACACTCTGATTAAAATTAATTGACCTGTGAAATGAGTGTGTCCCTCAACAGTTAAGGATTGATGGATATCGCAGAGGGGTCGAGAGGGAAGAAGACAGGGATGGTATGAAAAAAGAGAAGATGAACTTAGGTTGGATGGAAGTAAGGGGGAGATATAGAAAGAGACAGCTCCTAGTCCTCACTAATGATTAAACAGGAGAGTACTGAAATGAAGTTGTGTGCTGATGTACGATCATTTCTTTCAAATTGACTTTATCATAAAGAAGGAAGGCTGTCTGATGATTGATTTTTCATATTGTCTTAAATCCAAGCGACAACCTCCAGTCTAAGATTATGAGACAATGTGGAAGTGCTAAAATCTGCTGTTTCTCAAGTGCCCGCTTGAGGCTGGCTCTGGAAGTACAGAAAGTCACATACACATCAAGCCAAAAATAGACGTTGTCAAGGTAGAAATTAACCTATGTACAGCCTGGTTCAAGAAACATCTCCTGTCTGAGTCGCTAATTTCACTATCAACACACACTGAACGGGTGGTGAATTTTTTTTAAACTCTGCTGTTCAGAGGATATTTAGATCATGAGCTCCCCCAATCAGAGGCACAGCTCAGGGTAACGTGACCGACAGGCGCCCTATAGCTGTACACGAAGCCCTTGCCAATACCAATATGGCCACTGTAGCCGATCTGCTTCATTTTCTGTTTCAAAAGCAGACAGGTGACGTCGGGCAGACTAAGTCCATGTTTAATACAGTCTATGCTTAAATCACAGAATACCAATAGATTACCAGAATTAGTTGTAATTTAACCACCTTTAAGATTCCATGACTTTGCATTTAAAACTGATTTAATGTCTAAGTTCACAATATAAAGCAGTTCTGACTGATGTCTTGATCTGGGAATCAGCTGGATGCAATGAAAAAGTAATGATGTAGATGTATAATTCTTTTGTATTATTTTTTAAACTATTACAGCAATACCACTGTGGTCTGGGATCATGGCTTAAAAGTCTTAAACAGCTCCAAAGTGTTTATTTTTCCTCTTTTTAACACTAAAGCTTACTTAAAATGTGCAGGACAGCATGTATAAATCATCCAATCAGTTCAGTTATTTTGGCATAATTTGAAGGCTGACTGACATCCCATGATCCCGGTAAATGTTACAGCATCTGTGCTCTTCAAGTGTTCCAGTTTGGCTGCTTTTCTCTGTTTCTAATGGGCCCTGGGTGTGTGAAACTGTTGTCCCGTGAATGGTAAAGTGTATCACAACATTCCAACTTAAGAAGATCCATTATCACAGTTTTCCATCGAGTTCACTGTCCTGCAGTCAGTTGCCAGGACAGGACAGCACTATTTTGGATGCACATCCAAAATAGTGCTGTCCTGGCTCCTATTGTGTGACTATGGTGCTGCACCTGTACGCTTAGCTAAGATGGCAGCTTGGCTAATAGACTCTCACTAAGGAGAAAAAATAAACAAAAAAATAATAATTCTATTTGGCACGACAAGTAGTACATTATTTTTGATATTTCCACTGAGTCATCTGGGTGCTATTTAGAGTGGAGTGTGCTGTGAAAAAGCACAGCTATTTGTTATCACACGGACAGCAGGAAGACACTACACCATGCCAGCTAAGCCAAGGTGTGTGAATAGCACAGACCTCAATCACATTGGGCCTCAAGCACATGCTAACACCCCAATGAAGATTTTATCCCTTCAGAATCTTATTCATAGCATGTTGAGTTAGCATCTGTTGATGCTGTCCCCAGGCACAGCCAGACTGTAAACATGACATAGCCATGACAACATGACAATAAAAGTCACTATGAAGGATGTTGGGTCTCGCATACACAGCCAGTGAGCAATTCGAGGTAGAGATATAAACTGTAGCTGGCTAGCACTCAGGCTGAAGTCGACTGTTCATCTGCTTGAGGGCTTTCACCGCTGCACATGGCGACCCAACCACAAGGCCAAACCATGGGCTCATTAATACAGATCTCCGCTCTTGAAGCACTCACATGCAGCATTTACACTAATCTCTACACATTCAGATTACCTGATGATAAAACAGCCTAACCTCTTCATATCACTGTAGCAGCCCAATGATATGATCCTGGAAGTGAAAGCCATTCCGCTCACTGAATGGCCCTCTTTGTGTAAAGAGTTGACTGCAGTTCATAGACGACATCGTTGGGCTAATTCACTCTCAATTCAAAGTGATGGAAACTCTAATTGGACAACCATTAAGACAGTAATGAGAAAGCCACTTGAGGAAATTAACTGAACAGAAACAGAGTTGGATATTTAGTCGGTGAAGGGGAGGCAGTTTATCCCACTGCTGATCAAATGTTTATCAGCAAGATCTTAACTGCTTAATTACTATATTCACTCAAAGATATTTCCCTGGTAAAGACACAAGACCAGTTAAAAAGACTAAAGATGCTACAAACCTGTCTGAGAGCAGAGACATAAAAATCAATGTTCCTCGCATTTGGTAAGGCCATGCCTCAGAAACATAACAAGGATGCTGATGGTAGTAGTGACAGTCCAATGAGTGGGCATTATAGCTGCAAGGCCATAACTGTTTTCGGTGGGATGGATGGCAGTACAGAGAGAGTGTCATGCTTGAAAAGACTTTATTGTGTTTTGCTGAAAGGATGTACTGCTTGACTAGCAAAGGGTCAGACAGGTTGACACAGCAGAGATGCGACTGAAATGTCCCTGTACAAACCCCGACTGCTCACTTTGGCTTCTTTTCTGTCCACACTGAGTCTGATCTGTTGAGCCTTTCATTTGCTGTCCTAAACGTTGTCCTTTTAATGTAATCAGTTGTTTATTTACTCTTTTTACCTCACTAATCATCTGTTTGGTGATTGATATTAACGATGGTTGTCTCTATAATAGAAAATATCAACATAAGTTATATTAACAAGTATAGAATATAAGTTATTAAAACATAAATGTAATCTTGTCTCTGACTGGTCCAAACCCCAGAAAAAACAGAATTAATTTTGACCTGCAAAAGTGACACCAGGGGTGGGAACTTCTCTGCCTGTTGACAGAATGGTAAAAAGTAGTGTCTGCTGCAGGCCGGTCTCAGAGTGGGGATGTGTTCCGTTGCTTCAACCATGAGAGGTAGAAATAATAGCAACAATGGTCAAAGCTGTGACATTTGCATCAACACACCATGTGTGTTGACCACAGACTGTATAAAACATGGACATAGTCTTCCGACGTCACCCATCTGTTTCTGAAACGGCAAATGAAGCACATTGGCTACAGCTATAGGGCGCCTGTCGGTCCCTGAGCTGTGCCTCTGATCGGGCGAGCTCGCGATCGTAATATCCTCTGAACGGCTGAGTTAGGAAAAAATTTACCCCCTGTACAGTGTATGCAGATAGTAAAATTAGTGACTCAGACAGGAGACGTTTTTTTTTAACCAGGTTGTAAATAGGTTGATATCTGCTTTGAAACTAGCTTGCTAATTGGCTTTTAATGGCTGCAGAAATCTCTGTGAAAGACATGCCATTATCAAAATATACAAACATCCCCCCGTCTTAGCTTTTTCTCCCTCTTCCTCTTTCTTCCTCTTTCTTTTCTCTGTCCCTAAAGGATAAGTTCTTTTTTGCAACATTCTTTTGACTTCAACTACCTGCACAGATGCACAGTGCGCATTGCACGGCAGGAAGCACACATTAACAGTGCAGTGGAGCTTTGACATTTTAGAGACAGTAAGAATCTCCCTGTGAGTGTGTGGCTCCTCTCTTCCCACAGCCTGGGACTAGAAAAGCACTCAGAGAGCACAGACCTCCACCAAGCATATTGTGATTGTCATGCAACACTTTAGTCCTACTTTAATGTTATACTCCCTTTTCAGCAGACTGTCTGCTACAATTTGGTGTTAGTTGCAGGTTTGTACGATAATTTGTTACCTGACAGTGTTGAAAGTTATGATGGCCCAGTACATATTTCATACTCCAGATCTTAGTATCCAGAATATTGCCAGGATCTGCATTGTACTTTTACACCTGTCAGAAATTATGGTGACCTTGTCTTGTATTGTTTTGCAAAGCAATCTGACCGTTTATCATGGAGTTATATACACATATGGTGAAAACAGCCCTATTCCACAATGATAAAGAATCCTTTAAAAAAATCCTGGATGGTCAGTGATCTGGATTGCCACCAAAATTTAATCACTTCTTCCTTATCCCATTTTGAACATTTCCTGAGAAGTTGATCAAGATCATTGTTACCTTTTGAGTCATGTTGTTCAAAGACAGACAATCTCCCCCAAAAACACAACCTTCTTGGTGGAGGTAAACATGCTCATCAGGTTGACTGTCCACTCTACATTATCTGTAGTTGCAAGTGTGTGCATGAATGGTTGTCTGTCTCTATGTGTTGGCGCTGTGATAAGGTGTTGCTCCTTCTTGCACCCAATAACAGCTGGAATAGGCTCCAGTCACCGTTAGGGAAAAGCGGTAAAGATGATGGATGGATAACCGTAAAATTTTGAGAGGAAAGACAGCTGGATGAAGACAGGGGTCATCTTATCTTACATCACCTTTAAAAGACAAGTTTGATTTGATGATACCTAAAACAAATAAGCAGGCTTCTGTTGTCACATGACCTTGAATAAAAACAGCAAGGTCAGTTTTAATTTATCCTGCAAGGACAGGCTGATAAGAATCTGTTGGCAACACTGACAACCATGGAATCATAACAACTGTTTTCCAATCTGAAGATAAATCATCTTTAATTCAATATTTTGTCATCTTTTTACATGTTTAGAGACAAAAAGAAAACAGAGACTGTTGGAAATGTTATAGCTTATTATATTTATAAAGAAAAGTAAGGCGGACACTTTGTGAAAGCTTTGCCTTTACAAGGTTTATTCGTTGGTGACGCCTTTGGATCTGGTGTGTTTGGAGGCAGCTCTGGTGCAGATGACTTCATTGATAGGAAAAGAAAAAGTGTCACCTTGAAAAAGTCAGACATTTTTCGAGTCAACAGATGTTTGAGTTACCTTTAAACTTCATTTCCCTCTCTTCTTAACTAATGCAAGTTAAATTCTCCCTCACACGGCTACACCACAGGAACAATCATCCATGAACAGTTATTTTATATACACATTCTATTATCCAGCATTACGCCGCCATTACCCACCATGTAACTTGTTAATATGCAGATCACCTTCCTCCTCTTGCTCGGTTGTGACACTGCATAAAGGGAAACGTAGCATGAAAATACAATTACCATGCAAATAAGTCATTTAAATGACATCGTCGTAGGAACCTGCAGTCTCTATCACTGCTGTCTGATCTCATGAGCAGGAATCACTTCAGGGAAATGGATGATCATAAATCCAAGTGAGTGTTTTAAACTCTGTCCGAACCTACATTACCGAAGCGTTTTGAATGAGTTTTTATCTTAAAATGAAATAGAGTGCTAAATTGATCCATCTGGTGTGTAAAATGAAGAAGACTGGAAGACTTTATTTGTCAATACATTTTTCTTCTTCCTCCTCCTTCAGTCCTCTTTTCTTCAATATCCCTCCTTTGTCTCTTCCCTCACCTCTATACCCATCTCTTTCTTATCTCTATGACCTCTTTGTAGTTCTCCAGTTCCTTCTTTATCTCCTTTCCCCTCTTAGTCATCTTTCTCAAATCTCTTCGCATCAATTTCAAGTTTTTCCACTTCAGTTCAAAGGCTGTGTTGACTACCCGTCTCTTTATTTGTCCTTCCTTACCTGAGTCGCCCACTTTACCCTTTCTCCTTCCCTTCTTCCTTCTTTCTTTTCCGCCTTGTCTCCTTTTTTACCTTCATCCCCCCAGGTGTGACGGATGTTGTATCCAGGTGAGGCTGACGCACTGTGGGTGAGGGATGGCCACTGCCAGCCTCTGACATTGGGCCACATTCAGACTTGGGAAATGATGGATGTTAAATCTAATTTTAAACACCCCCAGTTTAACTCTGGATGACAGACGGAGTGGAGACCGGCGTCAGGCGACACAGCTGGGGCTACCTGATAAGACCTACAGTTCAAGTCTACCTGCAGGTGAGTTTGTGTGCACACATGTGTTTGTGTTTTTGTCTTACTTGAACAGCTTCCTTGACACAGAGACCACCTGTCCTGCACCTGAGGGGAGTTTCTCTTTGAGGGAATTTACTTTATAGAGTGAAGTGAGGATTTCTGAAACTCAGCACTAAATACTGTCTGATCAAAAAACAGAAACTTTAAAGTGCTGTGTTGTTAACAAAAAGTCACTTGATGATGTTGCAGATTCTTCCAGTCTACTCTAAGGTCTAAAGATTATTTAATGGCCCTTGAAATGTGTTCTTCAAATAAATTTGTCTTGACTGACTCTACATTTTTCAATCAACCACACCACATGTCTTTTTTTCTTTTTTTTTTTTTTTCGAAAGAAGCCAGTCACATTTTGAAATCTGTGGCGCTTAATGACTGCTGGGTCCCTCTTGTAGAGTAGCTGGTACTATGTACCACACAGAAAGGTATGATAGGGAATCAAAAAGAAAGGGGGACAGGATATACGACTTCTTCTTTGTGAAGAGAAGTAAATCAGCAGCTTCCATCCTGAGACTAGTGAGGAGAGTTAATGTCAGGCACAGCACAGCCCCGTCATTACCAGGTCAGAGTAAAAGTTTTAGATGTTTTGAAATGTTTGTTTCTGAAAAAATATGTGTTTTTTATGGTGTTTGAATTTTATTTTGATTATACTATTATAATAATATTTTTGTACAATGTAGTTCAATCAAGGGAAGCCATAGAGGCCTCTGCTTCTGACGTGGATGATGGTGAACTAGAACAATCATTCCCAAAGTCTGGGTCCTGACCCAAAGGTGGGTTGCCAGAGATTTTTTGTGGGTCACCAAATTAGTTTTCAAAATGTTAACACAAAATTCAGGCTTCCCTTAACCAGAAGAAATCTCCCCTCGCTAAATTGTTTGCTAATGATTGACTTCTCACACTCTCATAGCTGGTTATGTTTTCATTGCGTAGGGTCATCGCCACAATGTTTACTGTCACTGGAAACATGCAATTGTTTTTTTTAAAAGTCTGAAGCCATGAGCTGGCACTACTCAAACAACCAAAGTCAAACCATCATATGTTTCCTACTGTTTTACAGCACTCAGAGGAAAACGCTGTCACTGTGTCACTATCACACATATGGAGAGCTGACCCATTGATTACTTTGATTGCTAGTTTCCAAAAGAAAGATTTGAAGCCAGATTCAAAACCCCTTTGAGTTTGAAAGTACAAAGTCACTGCTGGATCTTGGACGGACACCAGCTGCAGAAATGGGGGCTGTTACAGCTTGTTACAGCTTGTTACAGCTGTGCAGTGACGTCACGCTGAAAAAGAGGCATGGACGGATGCTGTTACCTTTATTCTGGATGAACATCGCATCTTACTATCTTGTCCTGAATATCACATGACAGGGATACAATTCTAAAAAGCAATAAAAATGCAAGTATTTTCCCTGAAGAAGCCTTGGTCACCATCTGGCCTCACCAAGGATAAAAGTCCAGCTCTGCCACAGAGTGTCAAACCCAGGAGCTTGGAGGGTGAGCCAGTTTGGTGGCTTGTATATTGTGTGCTGGATGTTTGAATTGACTGTAATTTCAGGTGGTTAATATAAACAACACAGGCATCTTTTGAAAAGACAAAAGACAATGCAGAATGGCATAACTCAACGTGCACCATGTTAACAACCTGAAGACTTTTGGTCTGAAGATTAGCCTCTCTTTAGGGATTGTTGACTGAACTTTTGCAGATATTAATGCTTTTATCAATTGAAAAATTAAGTCCACCTCTTGCAACCCTCCTTTAGATCCAGATAGGCATAAGAAAGGGGAAAAAGTGTGGTGAACAAGTGGCCACACAAGAACCTGACATTCTGCCCACCTTGTTAGACATTCTAGTTTGCAAAACCACCTGCACACTGTACATTATCCAGGATATCATTCCACTCAAGACTTAAACAAGACGACACAATATATTGATTCAAATAAGTTTTTTTCTGTGCACTCAGTTCTCTTTCTGTCAGTGTAGTGTAAGTGTAATGTCAGGGTTAAACCTTTAAATATCATTGCTGTAACCACGACCACTGTGGTTTTTCGACATCAGCATCTTATAGATACTCTCACCACCTCAGCTGCTAAGTTTTCGAGCACACCAGCCCCCCAAAAATATTCACCAAATGTTTTTCAAAAGATGTTTATTAAATCTAGTTCCTCTAGAAGCACAATTTAAGCCCTCAGAGTAAACTAAAAGTTTCATGTGGGCTTAACCACAAACTTGAGGAACAGCACTCACCACACACTGGAGCATGTAATTGTTTTATTTGAAAGACGATTTAGTTTTAAACACAGAAATCACAGCAACAAGCTTTTCCGTCAGCAGCAGTGACGCGAGCTCTGCTGTTTGTCTGTGTTTCTCCTTTAAGCTTTTCTAAGTCAGCCTGATGATGATTTATGGCTCGCTGGGCGAGCTGATTAAATCACTGAACAGAACGCCAGGTAGCATTACCACGGCCATCACCACTCTATGGCCGTCGCTTGGCAACCACTTTCTGCCTGTCTGCGGTCTGAGCTGCCTGACTGTCTCACACACCTCCCCGCTTGTTTTTTATTGCTCTCACTCTCTTTCACTGCCCCTTTTTCTTTCTCTACAGACCTACAGAGAGGATAAATTAATCTCCATGGATACAGCTACAGAGCTGCATGTTTTCAAGTCGTATTCTTTCATTTTTCAGCTCAGAAAAAGCAAGCAATGATGTGTGAGGCGTTTTAATGGGGTTTAATTTCACCCACGTATGTAAATGCTGTCCCCTTCAATGGGAGGAAATTTGACTCAGTAATTTAACCAAATTCAACTCAAAGTTACCTTGATTTTTCTGCTTCTGCTTGTTGTTTTCAGTAAAAATGAAAGTCGACTTGCGACCTAAAACCTTGGCGTTGGAGTTACATCTCAAATTGTTTGCATGTCTCGATCCGGGCTCAGCGCTTTGAACCTCTCTGGTACACATTAAATCTCCATCGGTTTAATCCACCCGGGTCCCAAAAGGCATCGTGTCAGCCAGCAGACGGAGGACTGCAGGTTAAATGAGGTTAATATGTGATTGTGCAAATGCAGCGACTCTCAGTACCAAATGTGTTCCTGATATGTTGCACTTTTTGTGTCTTAAACGGAGGCTATACCTGCTGTAAACGCTCTGTCATGTCAGACACCTAATATACCGGTTAAACAGCCTCCCAGCAGCCCCAGCAGTTGATGGCCTGTAAATTGTTGATCAGTGGCTTGGCACAGCCAGGGTAAATTGATTCCAGGAGAATCCACTAGGAGAAAGGCTGTCTCTACAAAGGCCAAATATACAGCCATGCATCAGAATGAGATGGGAGGGCGAAGGCAACAGAGAGGCTGGGTGAAGGTAGAAAGAGAGAAAACAGAAAGAAAGACTGGTGAAAATGTCAGAGATTCTGTGTGTGTTGGAAAAGAGACACAGGGGAGAAAGCGAAAGAATAACGCTGCAGAACAAAAGCAATTGAGTATTTGTGTGTGCAAATAAGTGATAATGTGTGAGTCAGAGGATGAACATGCCCACTGACAAACGTCTAAAGACACAGGGCATTAACAAACATGCTGCTTCCCCTAATGTAGAAATATCCAGTTCAGACTGTGAAGTGAGCTTAACTTTCCCCAGGTATGTTTCAGGTATCTGGCTTCACTTGACCTCACATTTGAGATCAGGTTTGGCAGTCAAGTGATGCTGTTGACCTTTACAAGGTCCACCTTTGTTTTCTGTGGTAATATTTGTTAAAGAGAAGGTGATTACATATGCATTCAATGCCCATATTGAGTCACGAGTCTTGAAAACCAGCATTCAGGTCTCAAGTGTCGCAGACCTGAGTATTGCAACTAGTGCTGAAAAAAAAAGGCAATAATACAAATAATTACAGAATTTGTGATTAATTAATCTAATTAATCAATTTTAACCAATTTTAATCTCATATCTGCTTGAGGTCCCCATATAAAGAATCTGAATTCTAGGACATTACAAAATTGTGGTGTGTGACTAATCAAATGGATTCACGAAGAATAGAAGATTAGTAAATCCACATTCTTTTCAACTGGCCAATGTTCGCTGCCATTGACATCTATAGACGTCAATTTGATTGCAACTCTTTACTGCGTCTATAGAAGTAAAGTACATTTTTTTGTAGGCAGGATCTGGTGGAGCTTGTCAATCAAAATTATGCTTATAGACTCCTGTGGGTGAGAGCGGTGCCCTTTTTGGATGAGAGCTCAGCATGGATATGAGGAGAAGATGTGAGATGGCAGAGGTAAGAAAACAGGAAAAGAGACAGAAAAGAAGAGAGTCCACTCTTGGATTTAAAAGATCATATAAGACACTGAAAATGGCTGAGTTAATCACATCAATTTTTTTTAACACATTAATTTGCGGTGTAATTAATTAATCTAATTAACGTGTTCAAGTGACAACCCTAATCGCAACATTAACATATCCCCTGGTTCTACCTTATCAAATGTTTTACTCATATGTTTCAGTTTTGTTGTTCCCATGTGAGGCTAAGATCCATTGTTAATGTATTCTTGCACCCATCCATCTATACATCTATTGTTGCATTGTCAAAATTAAAAAAAAAACAAAAAAAAAACACCTGCAAACATGCATCAAACCAACAAATCAACATGTTTCCATTAAGATTAACAAACAGAAAAAAGTTCAGGATGGGAACTAACAGCTGACTGACACCACAGCAGCCCAAAGCAGTGGTTTGACTTTACACATGTATATTTAACATCAGAGTTGATGGTCGACTTTGAAGCAGGGTTTGACTTTTTGACAGAATGATACTTTTTCCTTTATGCAGAGCTGAACCCAAACATGTCCCAGCTAAACCCCGTATCCAGCACACAGCCATGAGATTTTCTATCAATCTGCTTATCTCCGTTTTAGAAAGGAAGCAAGGAAGCGCATTTCTCAAATAGTTGAAAGATTATGTTTGTTACACAGCTCTGAAAAATATCAGGGAGCAGCGGTGTTATGCATCACTTCTGGGGTGACACCAAAATCTGATCAGCAGTGTCTGGGAATGTGTGTGTCGGTGCCAGATGGACGGATGAATGAAAACAGGAGGGAGAGACGATCTATTGTCACAGAGCAGAATGGAAACAGAGAGAAATAAAGTGTGGGTCCTCACTGTAAGGCATGGCATGTGATATCTGTATCTCTGAGAATATACATCAAATCTATACCTTTCAAATCCATGACCCTTAATGGAGGTACACTTGCGTTACAGTTTTTCTCCATTGGTTTGGCTCATTTCTTGAAACAGAAATTACATTCTCAAATCTTAAAGATCATTTGGCAAAACAGTCTTACAGTTCAGCACACCATAGCTCACTTACGAAAGCTCATATCTCTTCCAAAACTGTTCACTCATGCTTCAAAGCTTAATCCCTTTCCCATGAAAATGTCAGTGCCACCAAAAATGCAAAGATCCTTCTCAATTGCTTTGGCTCATTTCTTGAAATGGACCATACGTTCTCAACACTCTTAGTGCTTTTGCTCAAAATAACCTGGATTGATCCGTCTAACACCATGGATCACCTGCAAAAAGGTCATATCTCTCCCAAAACACTTCAATTATGTGTCAAAACAAAATTTCTGTCTCATACAAATAATGCATCCTCCCTTTGGCTTTGTGTGAGCACTGCCAGTCAAAACGTTTTTTTTTTTTTTTTTTTACTATCACAGAGGACCATTGGAATATCTCTCATGTCAACCTCTCAGTCTGAGCCCAGCCCTTTATTGACAACAGTTAAAAAAAAAAGAAATAAATAAAGATAAAAGCAGCCTCCAAGGTTTCACATCACACATTTCTCTCATACTGCCAAGGAAATTGTAACCTTTGTTATTCACACAGTAACTTCCATACATCAGAGCACAAAGAAAATGTATAAAGCCCAACATACTGCCATCCACACACCGTCTGTCTGTCTGGCCACAGATTCTTATTCACATCATAGTGTATTGTCGCAATCATAGACAGAACCTGTCATCTGAACATCTGAGATGAGTGAAACTCCTCCTTTAGGTTCTAGTTTCACCTGACTTTCGATTTACCAATTTATCAAATTTTCCAAGAGATTTATATATGGTTTTAATGTTATCATATTGCTGACTAATTTTGACAGTTAAACAGACTATTGTGCATGTGATGACTCGTACAACAAAATGATCATTATATGTTTTGGTGAGACTAACCATTAGACTGAGAATCAACACTCAGTTCAGATCAACAAGATTCACTTGGAAACTGAGCTAAATTTAGGCAAAGTGTGCAAATTGTAGCCTACCTGTGCTTTGTTATGTGCAAAAATGAGCAAAGGCATTTGCAATTTGACTAAATTAAAGAGGCAGTTTGAAAGTGATCTTTAAAAAGGCATCCTTCTAGATACATGCCTGATTGTAATCCACACTTTAAAATGAGATAATCAGCACCAATATTGCTGGTTACAGGTTATTTTAAATTGCTACTTCTTAGCTTCCAGTTCAGGTTGACCACGACCGGATTGATTTACAGCAAGTCTAGGTCTCTATGGCAACAACACACCATCTGACGAGCAGAAGAAAGAGCAGAAGAAAGCTTAACAGGAGAGTGATACAGCTCAAGCTAAAGGCTAATTAGCCTTTAGCTCGGGCTGAATCACTCTATAACACAGGGGCTAAACTGTTTGTGCTAATGTTCACTCCAACCCACAGTCAGCAGTTATTCTGCAGTGGTCTGTTCAAACTTGAGAGTCTATCAATAAAATGAAGAGAGAGGTTACGTTAGCTCTGCTTGGTAGATGACTGGCAGGACATAACCAGGATTCACTAACATTACACATTACAGACATGTCTTAGAGCACCGGCTACTAAACTACAGACAGAGTGACAGTGTTTACTTGTTGTTACGTTAGCCTACAGATACCTCGGAACACCGGGCTGCCGATGTCACCAACTTATAGCTGACTTGATGTCACGTTTCAAACCGTAGCACTACGTAACTGTACTGATAAGTCCCTTAGCTCAGCGGGTTGTATCCAGTAAAAAGTTGTCTTCAACACAGACAATTTGTTTCGATCCGATCTCCATTTAATTCCAAAACAAATACATGCCTCGCTAAAAGTAATTTGCGATAGTGTGCGAAGACTCCGGGCCACAAGGTAGAGAAGGAGTCAAATTAAAACAGATCCTCCTCACAGCATCACTAATGAGAAATTTAGTTGTGTTTTGAACAATAGCCAAGTACGCTGAAGGTTTGTCCACGTTATTTTGAGAATGTGGCTTCTGTTTAAAGAAATGAGCCAAACCAATGGTAAAAATTGTAATTAAGTCTGTAGGTTTCAGATGAAGAGTCCACTGCTGATCGTCCTAAAAATAAAATAGGCACAAAGACATTTACTTTGCCGGGCCTCTGCTGCCAAAGCCTTTCCTCTGCTGCTTCCTGGTGATTCTTGTTAGCTGGCCTCTTGCCTTGTTTCTGTGGAGCCCTGAGTCAAGCCTGGCATTAGCTTCAAAAGCCGGAAGAGGGAGATGTGAGAGTGATGGTCCTCCTGTTGACCTTCTGCTGGCTTCAGAAGAATTTGTAGAAACTTGTTAGAGGGGTTGTTTTGTGATTTTGTAGTACTGGTCTGGTGTTTGCAAGCATAGACCATGAGATAAAAGCAGGGTCACAATCTTTAACGCTCAACCTTTACAGCTCTAAAGGCAACTTCAGGGTTTCCAGTGAAAATTGTGAAATCAACGCATCAATTTAAACGCAATGCAGGCATCCACAGTCTGTTAAACATTTTCCACTCACACAGATTTTTGAGCTTATTTAAGAGGAGTAAAATCCAAACTTATTACACATTTCTTTGTTAAAGAAATCCTGATTAATGCAGCAACACACATAAACCCATGTCTGATAATCTTCTACATTGTCAGTGATTGCTGAACAATTTATTGTTCCTTGACCCCTGTTAACTTTTTCCTTTTAACTCTCTTTTTAATCAACCTTCCAGAGATGGATGCTACGAGTGTTTATCTGCTATAAATACAGTTAGTCTATTTATAATACCATATATCTGTCTTCAAGGAAATAAACCACAAATAAATGACTTTACACCATACAAAAACCTAGGGAAAGCAATCTCAGAAGTGTCCACACCAATTAACTATCCTCGGGGCAGTGATCCATAAAACCAAAGCTCGACAAGGATTCATGGAGAAGATGTGGATCATGTTCAAACTGAAAAACAAGACTTGTTGTCACGGTGACATGCAGAATGCAGCCAACCCAGACTGCAGACTGCAGACATTGAAATAAAAAGCGTCATCAGAAACATCTTGATTAAGCTAAAGAACATGAATAATTCTGCTCTTTTCCTTTGTGTTAAAAGCACTGAAAAACTTTTCCTGATTCTGGTGACCCCTCTGATGTTAACGTTTACAGTGTATTTCTTGTGGAAAAAGTGCATGAAGGCAGATCCTCTTTTTAACACTGATCCTCATTGTTTAGACACATTTCAAGTGACAAGTGATGTGTTGATTTATAGTTATGTCAAATTGTTAACTGTAACAGAATGAAAAAACTTTGTAAACTCTGATTTATTTCCGCTAGCTAGCTAAGAATTAGCAGCTGTACCGGTTTTATGTTACCCAGCACTGATGTCATGATGTGTACTTCAGTGTCCCAAAAAATATCTGAGAAATTTGAAAATGCTTAGTGCCATGTCTGACTGCAAATTTTTCTTTTTTTTTTTTTAAGTTATTTTTAGGGCTTTCACGCCTTTACTTGGAGAGAAGAGAAGACAGTGGATAGAGCAGGAAACGGAGCAATAGTGGGGAGCGACATGCGCGAAAGAGGCCAAAGACTGGATTCGAACTGAGTCACTTCCGCACAAGGTCGAACCCCATGGAGCGCGACCATCTGTACTTCGTTAATGCAGTCGAGCAGTCCTAATTATAGACACTTTAGTGTTCATACTAAAAAAACAATTTGACTTTTGTCGAGGAGACATCACTATAAGAATAATATCATGTCATGTCTCATCAGTTATGTTAAGTTTGCATTCTCTACTTCAGTCTTGTCTTTAATGATGTCATGTCAACCATTATTTTGTAGTCACTTCTCATCTCCAGCCACTTCACTTCCTGCCCTAGGATGCGTCTCAATGCGTTAATTTTGTGCCTCCCCTCTCCTCTCTCCTCCGTGTTACCAGAGGTACTTTCTCAGTCGCCATGTGGAAGACTGTCCCAAAGTGACAGTTGTGCTCAGAGGAGAAAGGAGAGAGGATGGAGGAGATTGATCGGAGGGGCTGTGATCGAGGAAACACGAGAGCTGGATTTGCGGAAGTCTTTTCACTGACAGACACGCCCCCATATGGAATATCACTCTCAGATATTCTCTGTTTGTTGTGAGTTCAAAGCAGAAATTACTGAACATAGCCATCATCAAATCAATATAACGGAGGATTAATACTGAAAACTGGAATCTAAAAAATAATATCTTCCTGAAACACAATAAACTAGGTTATATTAATAAGTTCCAGAGTTCACAATCAGATGTGCTCTAGATAAAGGCTAAATAATTTATAAATAACCTAACAATTATACATTTACCGGTAAAGTGATCTGTGAGCTTCTAAACAGCTCACAGAATAAACAGAGAGCAGGTTTTTTTCATGGTAAGGTGTGTTTTTAACTGGTTAAAGGAACAGACAAATCTCTCTCACTGTTTATGTTTTATCAGAGTTATTACAGGGCACATGTGCAGACACACAAAAAGCTGTTAGAGCTGACTGACAGATGATCCAGAGGTGATCAGGTGATGTCGTCATCACTGAAACACGTCCTACATCCCATTGCTCTAAAAATGAATCTCCTCCATCCTCTTTCCCCTCTTCATTTCCTCGCGTCTCCGTCATCTCTGGTGGGAGGGACTAAGATGCAAGTGGACGACACAAGTGGAGGAAGGAAGGTTGAAACTTTGGAGCTTTGAGATGCGCCCCTGATGCTTTCTAGTGATTGCTATTGTGAGCTGCCCCCCCCCCCCCCCCCCCCCCCCCCCCCCCCCACACACACACACACTCATTTTTTTACATCTGTGCCCCATTGCTTCTCATTTAAAGTCACCAGATCTTCGTGTCTTCATCTCAGCCTTCCATGCTCTATGTTTTAGGGTTTGTATCTTTTTGTAAGTTTTAAGACTCCAGAGACAACTGTAGTTTCTAGTTGCTTCTAAGTTAACCAAGTTTTGTTGTACTTAGCTGTGAATTTCAATTCACCCAAGTTTTTTCTCCAGTGTGGCTGAGAATTGTTGTCCATTTTGTGTGATTCTCACTCAATAGAGAGGCTCTTTGTTTTCATTGTGAGTTGGGTGTTTGTGTCTTTTTGTACCAATCACTGTCATATTATTTCAAAAGTCAGTTAAAAACTCCTCACATTGCCTTTAAATGAACACATTTAGCACATTTTTAACACTAAGACTACCCAAACAGATAGATAGATAGATAGATAGATAGATAGATAGATAGATAGATAGATAGATAGATAGATAGATAGATAGATAGATAGATAGATAGATAGATAGATGGATCACTTAGTGTCAACAATTCCCCCGCTCCTCTGTAAAACCAATCACAACAAACACACCAATTAAAGCTCGGAGTTCTGGGACTGCGCTCATTACCTTGCAAAGTTTTGGAACAAAACAGAGACCGAGTTCATCAAACAAAAGTTTAGACTGTTATTTCTGCACCGCCAGTGTAATTTATCACGTTTAGGGAAGCTGTCACCAGTTAAGTGGATTGCCAGTAATTGTGGCTGGCCCACCTCTAAGCAGAAGCGACTAAAGCAGCTCATCAGGGACAGACTGGTGAAATGGAGGGAGCGATCTCTTTATCCCTGAGCAGAGAATTGAAGGTGGCAATCTCTCTTTCTCTTAACTTGCCTGTCCTTTTCATACCCTGTTTTTCTTTATTCTGCGTCTGCCTGCTTCATGCCTGACAGCTCAAACAGCTCTCCACCAGAAATGTAAAACAGATGGATCGCTGTGGATTAGCTTGTTTTGAAATTTCTTCACAGGTTTTGTTTTTAATGCAGATTAATTTCTCAATATAAATTATCCCTACATGAAGTTTCAGCACAAGAGCTGCTTATAATGCTGCAACGTATATCCTTAATTCTCCTCAACCCTATACAGTCTATACATTTTCCATCAGAGGAGAATATTTTTTGAACTAATCCTCCTCCACAAATAAATAAATAAAGCCTGTTCTCAAAATGTCTTTGTTTTGCCTTTTAAGCTAAGCTCTGAATCCTGGATTCTGACATTTCATCTGAGCTCTTTGTTGTCTTCGCGTTCTCGCAGACTCAGGTTGTTTGCATAATTTGGTGAAAAATTATGAACTCAAAGCACGTTGATCTCTTCATACAGCAGCAGGCTCTCAGACAGGCAACCGCAGTGCTTGATTTGTCCTGAACAAGCCCGTTGATGAGGAGCGCCTGGTGCCTGTGTTAAAGCAAACAGACACAGAGCTCCACTCGGGCCGGCTTCAATTACTGTTAATTCAATTCTCTACTTGATTACGAAGCAGCAGGACTGACTACACCACAATAAAAACACACACAAAATTTGCTAGGACAACAGCTTATTACACCCAGTGCTAATGTTTATAAAGGCAACAACAATGAGGCCTGAGTCCAATATGAAAATAAAGACCAGTATGATCTCCTTTACATTTGTTCATTAACCATTAAAGTAAGGACTATCTTCTTGACGTGTTTGCACTGACACCTTTGGCTGGAATAGATGGCGTTTTTCTTCACCCACATCATATCAAGTCAATCTGAGTCTGGCATGTTTCACCTCTGCCTGCTGACACTGAGGCAAACACATTTACTTCTTCTCTCACAAACAGCAACTAGCTTGATACAAAAGCTTAAACAGTTAGCAAACACTCATTGTTGGTTTGCTCTTCAGACTGGTTTCAGAGTGAGGAAATAATGACGGCTAGCAACACCATTGTGAGAGCAGCCTCTGGAGTAACAAGACCCAAAATGTCTCTGATAAAGAAAAGTGGAGCAATATCCTGTCCTGCAATCCAGGCAACAGCAGCAGATCAGGTGAGAGCATTTCAGGTGAGAGCATCTCTAAACTACTAATCACTAAAGTCACTCAATCATTCTGCAGATGTTGTGTGTTGCTGTGGCTTATAATTGTTTTCTGAATGCCATTATATTATTATAACTTGGTGATAAAATCAGCTCTTTGTAAATAGAGATGCTCATCTCATCTCATTTTCCTCCGGTCAGGATCGCAGGGGCAGCAGAGCCATCAGCGCCATCAGCAAAGACCAATGACCCCTGTTCCCGGCCACTTCCACCAGCTCCTCTGGGAGGATACCAAGGCGTTCCCAGGCCAGTCAAGAGATATAATCGCTCCACCGTGTCCTGGGTCTACCCTGGGGTCCCCTCCCAGTTGGACATGCCCGAAACCCCTCCCCAGGGAGAGGTCCAGGAGGCATCCTCACCAGATGCCCGAACCACCTCATCTGGCTCCTCTCAATGCGGAGGAGCAGCGGCTCTACTCCAAGCCTCTTCCAGATGTCCGAGCTACAAACCCTATTCCTAAGGCTGAGCCCAGACACCCTGCTGAGGAAACTCAATAAAGATGATCTATTTCTATTATCTGGACAACATTTAAAACAGCAGAGTAGCCTAATGAAACCTTGCTGTGTTGTAACTTTCTTCCCAGTGCCCTAAGGACACAATCACACTGGCAAACACTTCAGTCCTAAAGCACATTTTAAATGACCAGTGTGACCGCAACCGTGCCTTGATTGAGCACAATTCTCTTCTCTGCTTTGGCGCTCTTCGGAGAGGTGGGCTTCAGCACAGTTTACTTCATGCACGAGCACAAGCATGCAGACAGTTCAGTCAGCTTGAATTCATTCATTCATTCATTTTCTGAACCACTTATCCTGATCAGGGTCGCAGGTAGCTGGAGCCTATCCCAGCTGTCATTGGGCGAGAGGCCGGTACACCCTGGACTGGTTGCCAGTCAATCACAGGGCTGGCACAGAGACAGACAGACAACCATTCACGCACACACTTACACCTACGGACAGTTGAGAGGGACCAATTAACCTGATGAGTATTTTTTTGGACCCGGAGAACACTGCACTGGGAGAACATGCTAACTTCAGAACATGCAAAAGGCACACCGGCCAAGCTGGGTATCGTACCAGTGACCTTCTTGCTGTGAGGCTGCAGCGCTAACCATTGCGCCACCTTGCAGCCCCAGCTAATACTCAAAAAACTTCATTCAAAACAAACCATCTTGGACAAAGTGAGTTAAGAGGTCTGCAGAGAATCAACTCAACTCCAATGTCCCCACACTCTGCTCAACTGACCATCCCTTCTGACTCAATCTCCACACTCAACTCTCATCCTCCTCCCAGGCTTCTAACAGTCTTTCAGTCAACACCTGAAAAAAAACTTCTCCCTAAGGCCGAAGCAGCATCTTTATTATCCTAGTGTTAGGCCTCCCTTCTGCACCAGATGATCTGGAAGACAGCCCCTTTCCTCAGTGCAACATGGTGATTGGCTGTTTTTTTAACTGCAGTCATTAAAATGGTGCAACAGCTGCTGCTTTTTAAGTCATATTGACCGGTTTTCAATATAAAGCATTCAGTCAATCACTGTTTTATGTTGATGGTGTATACTGTAGCCCACTGGTTCTCTAGTTTGGCTTTAGGGTTCACCATCACCCCAAATGACAAAGTGTGAAAATTTTAAGGAACTTCTCAAGATCGAACCTGAATTGGTACAGAATATCAGCACATGCTAGTTTATCAGATTTACTGTTTTATATCCCCAATCACTACTGAACACTGAAGATTTATCCTTCTTAGTCCTCAGTTCAAGAAAGTCCATGTCTAATGTAGCTGTTGCTGTACTTGCAACCAACTTTGCAGGACTTCTTCTTTTGTGGTTGTTCATCAGCATTACAGGGCAGTAGCCGACACTCTACTGCATGAAAAATCTCCTTCAAATTACAAGTCCAGGATTATTTTCTCTTTTTTTATATTTTTTTCCCCAGGCAAAGGCAACAACTCCCTGAAAATGGGCCCCACTGCTGTAGGTTATGTGTCTCTTTCTTGTGGCGTTGCTTCAGTAACTCATTGAGACTGTAAATGTGAATGTGCACAAGCGTGAATTTATACTTGATGCTGAAAGTGAAATTTTTGCTGATCAAGCAGATTCATGGTTCATGGTGCAGTACGACTTATTTTTTTTGCATTTCTACATTAGTCTAGCTTATAAAATTCAAGACACCGTTTCTTCTCTTATTTGTATCGCGCAACTCAGGAGCAACTTCTCCAGCCCTGTGCAGACACCCTGGTATAAATGTGCTGTTGGAGATAAACAGTTTACAGAGTATGGGATACATATTCATGCGCTGTTTCATTTCTTCAATTTGGCACAGTTTTCTCTCTTCTACTTGAGGGTACTTTCTATGGAAGATAAAAACAAAATTGAAGTTTAAGGTAAACAAGTTAGTAGCTGACCAGTGTTAGAACTGCTGTCAAGACACCAGTCCTCTACCAGGAGGAATGAAAAAGAGATAGAGTGTTTTTTTTTCCCTCCGTGCAGTGACTTTGAACTGCAGAACTCTGTGTGTGTTTTGCAGAGCCAGTGTGAGATGTTAATGCCCGACTGCAGCTCTCTAAAGTGATTTAATTCCCTGGTGTCGTTACATTGGAATTTTGCATTGAGTTGCTTTGTACTGTTTTGTTCTTGTTTTGGGAACTGTTTGTTCATCAGCTTCTCTACAGCCGGTCTTAACAGAAATCTCTGTTTTCTCTGAGTTTGCATGAAAATGTGGGAGTGTTTGTGTCCCAGACAAAGTTGTACCAGTTCCAGGTCTGAGCAAACCCTATTTAGGAGAGGAAAAATCACAGTAACTGCTACAGATTTAAACTTATAACATCTTCATTATGTAGTAAGAGGTGAAATTGGAGTTGTTTTGAGGTTGAAGTGTAGACCCTTGCACTTACACTCAATCATAATTCAAAGTTCTGTTATTGGGCTTTTGAAATCTATAGCAATAGAGATAAAGTTTGTGAAATAATAATTCAGTCCTCACATAAAAGTCCCAGTGCACTT
Organism: Halichoeres trimaculatus; assembly: GCF_033239565.1. NCBI lineage: Eukaryota > Metazoa > Chordata > Actinopteri > Labriformes > Labridae > Halichoeres > Halichoeres trimaculatus. The sequence continues at coordinate 28,315,616 of NW_027437189.1, forward strand.
TTATCTTAAAATTACTCTCCACTTAAAAAAAGCTAGATATGCAACCCCATATATTGCCCTCTGTAGATCACAGAGATAAAGAGACGGGAGCTGGCTCTCAGTGGACCCAATATAGTTTGATTTACCTGCGGTCGTTCTAAAAGGGGAGCACAATATTCCCCCTAATGTGAATTGAAAAGCACTGGAGGAGAAAATCATTTCATCACTCTATCTGTGATGGTGTCAGCAGAGGGAGCGAGAATTGACTAATATGTGTGTGAGTGTGTGTGTGTGAGGAGCGTGTGTGTGTGTGGCAGACAGTCGTTTCGGTGGATCCACAGAGGATAAATGATTACCTCTGTTAAGATGGAGCTTTGAGCTGAGGAGTCTGTGATGCAGCGATATTGAAGGCCCGGTGTGAATCCTATCGACCACACTGCATCATCACCCACTCAGGCTGCGTCCATATAGACCTGTTAGCTACACACTTAGGGAAACACAGTCTTGATATTGAGCTTTACTTTCCTGTGCAAAACTGAGGTTAGTTTATGCTATGGAGACTTTGCATTTGTTGTCATTTAAGTTTCTCTTGCTAGAATGGTTCAGACAATAAATCATCTTTTCAGTTTATTAACCCTAAATTGCCAAACATATCATATGTGATACTTGAGATTCAAAGACCTCTGTCTCATCAACATGGTAAATAGTTCGCATAAAAACCTGTTTAAAGAAAAAAAAAAAAAAAAACTACCATGAGGATGATCATATCACTACAGACAGCTGAAGTTGTATTTTTGGCCCTTTTTAAAATGGCTGCTGACATGAAATCATCCACAAACTTTCAACTCAACAATCATTGCTACCTTTCAAGGAGTTGTGATTAGGATAACATCAAAGTTGTTACTCAATCATTAAAGGTCCCATATTCTGCACCTTTTTTGCAGTTTAATATGGATCATTGATGTCTTCATGAAATGGTAGTAACATGTTTTGGTCCAAAAAGCCAATAAATCAAGTACAGCATTATTGTTTCCAGGCTCTCATAGCCCCTCTGTTCAGAACAGTCTGATTTAGTGGGCGTGACCTTCATATGTAAATGAGCCACCGCTGATACCGCCCGCTCTTCGGCGTCACTGAAAGCGGCGCCATGTAACCATGTCTACCGAGCTCCGAGTGCAAAATGTTTAGAGAACAGCGAAGCTGGTTTACCGTAAAATTGCAGGCTAAAACAACAGGCTAACCACAGCTAAAGTTAGCATCCTGAAGCTAACACAGAGACAGGGGGAACACTGAGGAAAAGCTCTTACATTTGCTCCACGGCACACAGCATTTAAAATACTCACATTTCCAGGGTCTGAGGTTTGTTGGCAGATGGTTGGTAATGTGCCTGGATTCAGGACCAGTCTATTCGCTAGCCCTCTGTTGTACTGTCCAAAGTTGGAAAAGCAGTCGGCCGTGAAGTGACTAGCTCACACATGCACAGTTTTACTGAGTGTAGCTGGCACATTTCCCTCATAAATGAACTCTAGCCACTTAGTCTCGTCTTCTTCCGAGATGGGAAGCTTGTGCATGGAACTTTGTGGCTGTTTACAGCCAAAAACAGAGCAGTGATGGCTCTGCAGTAGGGAGAGGAGCGGTCGGGGAGGGGTTTCAGGGGTATCTGCTCCGGTGGACCAATCAGGTCAGACTTGCTCCTGATTGGTCAAAAAAGGGAATCGCTGACGTCGGCAAATCCTCAAAATCTAAACAGTTCGTTTTAGGTCAAGATTTTACATGCACAAGCACCCTTTTAATGATATTTTCTGCATTTATAAAATCATAATGACTGGAAACGTTACTAAAAAGTTGCCAAAACCTCTCAGTTTATCATATGTGATACAAAAATATATCATGAACAAAAGAAAAATATATCAAAAAAGAAAAAAAAAAAAGTTCTCTCTTTTTTTATTCTTTCTTTAAAAAAAAAAATAAAATTAAAATCAAAAGGTCAATAAAATAAAAGAAAAAATAAATAAAAGAAAAATAGACTTTCCAGCTTTTATGATGGGTCAGGATTTTTTGGGTTAAAATCCTTGTGGTATTGAAAAAGTCTCACTTCTAGACATCTGTCTGATAATAATCCACAACTCAAAATCAGATTATCAGCCAAAAATAGGTTATTCATGCAGCTTCCCGATCAGGTCAGACAGGACCAGATTTATATATGGTACGTAGAAGCCCCATGACAAAACCATGCCGGCTGACAATGTTAAGCAGTGAGAAGAGAGATCTGTTTTCCTCTGCTGAAAACGATTTCTTTGAATAATTTTGTAGTGAAGGTGGACACTGGAGCTTAAGTTTCAAAAAGAGAAAGAGCAGAAGAAAGCTAAACAGCAGAGTGATAGAGCACAGGCTAAAACACAGGTTAAACTGTTTGTCCTAATGTTCATTCCAACCCACAGTCAGCAGTTATTCTGCAGTGGTCTGTTTTTGGGAGCCTATCAATAAAATGTAGAGTGAGGTTACGTTAGCTCTGCTTGGTGAGGTTGGAGTTGGTAGATGGGCTCTGGTAGGACATAACCAGGATTCACTAACGTTACAAATTACAGACACGTTTAAGAGCATCAGGCTGTGAGTAACACTAAATAAAGCTGGCTACCAAACTACTGTTAACTTTCCTGCCTCGCTGTTCAGACCATGGTGGGGAAGCATCGGGGAGACTTGATCCACTGCTGAATCTAATACGAGCCTTGGGTCAACAGCGGGCTATAATAACACTCTGGAATCTGGCTAGATCTTGAACACAGTCGCTCTTTTATTTCCATACATGTGCAGAACTGGGTCTTTACAATCATATAATATCTCATTGAACATCTGCTGCTTTCGCCTCATTCTACAGCTCTATCTCATCAGCTGCTCGTAACCACAACAACCACAAGCCCCCCGCTCACACTCTACATAACCTACGTATCAAACTCACGCACACAGCCAATCACAAGAGATATACTCCACTTTTACAACCATCTGAGTTTCATTTGCATCATAACAAACGCACGCCTTGGTAAAAGTCATGTCCTTATGACAGAGGGTGCAAGTCCCTTTAAAAAATCTTGATATTTTCAAGGCTTTGAATCCTGCAGGGGCCAGATCCAGTTTTGACAAAGTTAGAAATAAGTCAGACGAATGTGGTCTCACACCACCCTGATAATAGTAGTAGATACTCTGCTTTATTTGGCCGGAGTGAGTATCCATGAAGGGGGGAGTGCATCACTGGCTGATCTGCTTATGTGAATTTTGTTCGTCTATGAGCACAGAATAAATCACAGCTCAGCAGCAGACCAGGCAACCACCTTAGCTGGAGGGAAAAAGAGGAAGCTACTTCACTTACTCTTTCAGAGAAATGTACCCTGGAGCTGTTTTTGTCGGACTTCACCACCAAAGTCTGCAGCTTCACTCTCTATTTCAGCTAGGTTAGTCTCAAAAAATCTCCATTTCTAAAGGGCATATGAGGACTGGGACAAAATAAGTAAAAAAAAAAATAGATATAAAAATAAAAACAGAAAACCATCCATTCAGAAGAGGTGCTATAAGTCCCAAGTTCCCTATGCGTCACCATTTTGAACAGGAGTAACAATTTTAAACTGAATTTATGTTTTTATCCCCAAATTTCAGTCAGAAAACTAGAATTCTCAGAGAATTTAGTGATTGATTAAGAACAAAAAGAAACCGCTAAAACACATTTTTCTGTTCAGGAATGAGAGTACATTACTGTAATTTTACAATCAAAATATAATAATGTGCTTGACTATTCTATAATACTAAGCTTTATTTGCAAATTAGTACATTTGAAAATTTATGGAAAACAACAGTTATTATATTTTAATAGTAAAGATACAATTTGTTTAAAGAGGACATGCGTGTAGATTAAACATTACAAAAAAAAAAAAAACAAACAAAAAAAAAAACCCTCTAATGAGCAATAGAAGAAGTTAGTTCAAGGCAGCGGGGTTTGTCAAGTCAGACAAGTAGTTTCCAGGGCTCCGTTTTACAGGACACTGTGTTATCCGAAAACGCTAAAATGCAGTGACAAAATCTTTGTTTAAACAGAAAAAATGAGGGACTGAAAAGCTGAAGTAAGCATGCCAGGCCTGTGGGTGGCGCTATAACTGTCTTGTCTAAAAGACGCTTTTGGGAGATTTCAACCGAAGTAAAGTTGAACTGATCATCTGGTGTATTGGTAAATGCTAAGAGCAGAAGTGGAGCAACAGATGAATATTTTGTTGAAAGATAGTCAGCAGATTGAGCAGCACAAGCACAACACAGTAGTTTGCGACCATCGTAACAATGGTACTGTTGTCCTGTTGTATGTGCTCACGCAAAACAGAGTGTGACATCACAATTCCACTGAAAACACCCACTTACTCTTTACACGACAGTGGTGTTGGCAGCTTTTCAGAAAAATCCCACTCTGGAGGCCGTTTTCAAAAGTTTGCGTTTTGGGTCAGCTGAAACGCCCTTCCCGTGTAAATGCGAGGCTGAAACACAACAAAATGTTTGCGTTTCGCCCTAAAACTGTTGTTGTGTAAACGCACCCTAGGTCTCATGTTACCTGACTCTCAGAACAATGATCCGAGCATAATCCAGCCAGTGAAGGATGCAGCCGATGACTAAAACATTATTTGTTCTTGATATCTGCGTGTAATGACCAGGTACTTGCTCAGAGGCAGTCTGGTCTAGTGACAGTAGCACTAAGTATACAGAGACAGTCTGTCCTCTAACTGAGAATCTGTTTGTATTTTAACTAGATAGTATTGCATCTGTACTGATGCATCAGTGAAACAGAGACTGTTAAATAAAAACAACTATAAATACCTTTTATAATAACATCAAATCTGTTAAAATTATACAAACATTTCATTTCAGGAATCCTCAGATAAACTCAGAGCTGTTTTTTTTTTCTGTTATAGGTGTCTAATGGAGAACACCTTGTAGTTCATATCTGTAGTCTGCATTTTCATCTCCTGCAGCAAAGATTCCCAGGAGAGGACCGTTTCAAAAGGGCAGTGACCAAACAAGACGATGTATGTATTCCTCTACTCGTGTTACTATAGCAACCTAGACTTCTGAAGATTGTGTGCATCTCTCTGTGGTGCTGTGAGGAGTATGCTTAGCACATAGGCTTTGTCTATTATCTGTGTAAGCCTACGAGGTTAATGCAATGTGCTTGGTAGTAGGAAATTTATGTATGGGCCTGTTCATGCGCATGTGGCAGTGTAAGGCTATTGTTCGCCAGGAAGTCTCTTTTGCCCCATCCCACCTCACAAAAGGTAACTGCTACTGCCCCAAAAGTCTAATGAGCTACTGTCACAATATTTGACACTACCTATTTTTCTCCCTGCATTGTTGTTTTCTTTGGTGGGATTCTGTCAGTGTGCATAGAGATAGCCATTGCAAGCCCCAGTGGCCTAATGGATACGGCACTGGCCTCCTAAGCCAGGGATCGTGGGTTCGAGTCCCATCTGGGGTGATTTGCAGCAGAGTGGCGCAGCGGAAGCGTGCTGGGCCCATAACCCAGAGGTCGATGGATCGAAACCATCCTCTGCTAGGACAATTTTCGTACAAAGACCATGTTGGACCAGTAGCACACAACAAAGGCTCCCACTCGATACAATATAGTGTACCCTGCTAATAAATTCAACGAAGAAGAAAAACGGGACACAGTAAACAAAGAGCAACAATGGAAGACATCCACCGATTTATCTTCTTTGAGATTTTCCATGTGGCTCTTTGTTACAAACACAATCAAGCTTTGTTTCAGAGAAGGCTGGGTGCCACAAGGAGAAATACAGCAACTGCTGTCTCACAATAAGTGACGATTTTTTAACCAATCAAAGGACTGCAGTGTTCTAGCTCCACCATCTGGGGTAAGATCCATATTTCTGGCACCCTAACAGAAGGGTACCAAAAAGTGGCACGTCAGGTTGGTAATTTGGGAAGCTTTCTGGTGTTAAGTCAATAGAAACACCACAAAATGTGAGCTGTACCAGGACAAACCAAACTGAACCACTTGGTGGAAACAGGGCTTTACATCTGCTCGGGGGTCTTCTTGGCAGTTGGAAACGCACAAATTTAGATGAGTGAGAAGGCCGACCACTGGTATAGCAAAGGCCCAACAACCTATGGCAGGCTGCTGCTATGTTGTGTACCAGTTAGGACCCAACCCAGCTCACAAAAGGTGAGACTTACTGACCCAATATCATCATAAGCTACTTTCATGTTCTCTGACGCCCTCTATTGTTCTCCCCGTTGAGTTGTTTTGTTGTGAAAGTCAGCCAACGAGGGCTTTTGCAAGCCCTAGTGGCAGTGTTGAAAGGCCCCAGCTCCACACATAACCTCCAGACCAGCACCACCCACACAGAGCTCCATCCAGCAAAGAGCCTTACATCAGCTCAGACAGTTTTTTGCCAGTAGCAGACACAAATCCAGACAGCTGGGCCCATGACTCAGAGGTCTATGAATCGAATCCATCCTCTGCTAGCACAGCTGTCCTATATAGACCATACTAGACCAGTTACCTGTTGAAAACCCCCTCTTCCACACCCACTGCCGACTCAGGGCTTCTTCCAGCACTGATGTTTGTTGCTCAAACCATCAGAGTAGAAGAGCATCAGATTTTGTGTACAGATCAGACATCCTTGGATTGAAAGCTTTCATTCAGTCTTCATTCAGTGTTTGAGCTGCATTTTCCTGTAAAATCAAATACACTGTGAATTTGAAACATGTGACTCTCATCCAACAACAGGTGTCACTGTTGGTTAAAATGCTGAAAATGACGCTCACTTGCAATAATGAACTGATAAGCCAACGCCTGAATCTCCATGTCATAAAAGATGTCTTTAATTTCAAGCCTGCTGAATGATCCTGTTTGGTACATAGGTACCTTGCAGCTCCACTGGCTCTAATATGTAAAAAGTGACAGGTAGATGAAAACAGGATCAGACAGGGGCTGTTGGATGGAGACGACACGGAGGAGAGGTGACATTTGTGTATATATGTGAATTATCTCTGCTGTAATTGCTTTCTCACTTGTGCATGTAGAACATGTTTCTTGGTGCTGCTCTTGGTTTATAAAGCCATCCATCAATGTCCTGTGTGTCATCACACAGTTTGTAGCTCATATTAAATTTCAAAATGAGGCTGCAGTGAAGATAGATGCACATTATTGTCTGATGGCTAAAATTTCCTCCTTCATGTGTCAGGACTGAAACCTCAGTTTTGGGTATACGTCTGAGTTTATATAGTCTTTGTGCTCTCTACCGTAAGCCGAAGTCACACTGTAATGGTCTGGCTCTGTGCTGGATATCTGCAGAAAGAAAAATCAAGCCGCTAATCATGCATGTATGCAGCTCTGATGTTGCCTTTCATATTCTTGCATCATTTTTAGATAAGTAAAAGCAAGTTAGAGTACAAAGAAGTAAAGTTAATTATTGAAGAAAAAATATGAATAGATTTAGCTTTAATAAAGTTAATCTCTACAAAAAACTAACATTAAATTTTTATTTTGTAGCACTGGCATCAGAACACAGCGTCATATTTACCTCAGACATCCTCTTGTTTTTTCTCCTTCCATTTTGTTTTTCTTTTTTCTATGGGATATGGAAGTTTTTCCTCTACGCCTTCCTTTTGTTATATACAGATATATATATGGCTATATTATATTTACAGTATGTCTTTATACTATTGGTATATTGATATTGTTTGTATTCTCCACAAAACTGAAAATAAATAAATAATAAAGGTCCCATATTCTGTTCCTTTTCTGCAGTTTAATATGGATCATTGATGTCTTCATGAAATGTCAGTAACATGTTTTGGTCCAAAAAGACAATAAATCAAGCACAGCAGCATTGTTTCCAGGCTCTCATAGCCCCTCTGTTCAGAACGGTCGGATTTAGTGGGCGTGGCCTTCATATGTAAATGAGCCACTGCTGATACTGCCCAACCACATCCATGACTACCGAGCTCCGAGTGCACAATGTTGAGAAAACAGTAAAAGCTCGTCTACTGTAACATCACAGGCTAAAACAACCGGCTAACCGCTGATACAGTTAGCATCCTGAAGCTAACACAGAGACGGGGGGACACCGAGGAAAAAAACTCTGGCCACTTAGTCTTGTCTTCTTGCAAGATGGGAAGCTGGAACTATATGGCTGTTTACAGCCAAAAACAAAGCAGTGATGGCTCTTCAACTTAAGCATTCAAAGACCCACAAATTTCACTCAAAGACCTTAAAGAAAGAAAGAAAGAAAGAAAGAAAGAAAGAAAGAAAGAAAGAAAAAGAAAAAGAAAATGGCATAAAAAGGCAAAAGCAAATAAAGATTTCATCTCTTTGTCATCTAGAAGCATAAAATGGACATTTCGGAAACTGGACCACGACTCAAAACAGGCAGAGCTACTGAATGGTACATGTGATAACAGCAGAGTTTTGAGGGGACACAGGGAATGCTTGTATGTTGTTCCACGAAGTGCCCCTACACATCTTCAGAAATTGATTGGGCTGTTACAGAAAATCTGATCTTGCTGTGGAATGTACAGCCTGGTTATTAATGAAAGCTAAAATGAATGGGCTACATGTATACCAATACTTAAACTACTCTACAATAGATAACTTTTTTGTGCTCATTGAGTGCTGCTTTGAGTGTGTGTATGAGTGTATGTGTGCCCTCAACAGCTTGCTTGAGTCTTCCTTAAGTACATGCAGCTCCCACACAGAGCAGCACAGCAGTGACTCAGCCATTACTGTGGAGCAAGCTCTCTGTTCAGTTATCATCTTCAAAGATTTTTAAAAAGTTCATTGTCCTTTTTAAACTAACATGGAAATAGACAAGGCTGACATTTCAGCTGGTAAGACCTTTCCAAAGACCCACTCTGTGCCTCCCTGTGAATATCTGTCCCTGGCCTCCCTGGAAGGCCATGAAGTGCCCTTTCATGAGTGTTGCTATCATGATGTGACAGCAAGAACTGGAACCCAACATGGCCAGCCTGGCTAGACCAGCCTGGGTTCACAAGTTTAAACCCTGCCGTTGAGTACTGCTTTGGCCACAAAGCAAAGGCCATGCAACCTATGGCAAAAAAAGGTCTTTTGTGTGGACAAAATGTGTCCTTTATGCAACCAGCTGTCGAGCCCCAGTGGCCTAATGGATAAGGCACTGGCCTCCTAAGCCAGGGATTGTGGGTTCGAGTCCCATCTGGGGTGGTTTATTGCATCAAACATGGCCAAGTCCAACTGCCAGTCACACACAACTATCATCAACTACCACAGAAAGGCTCTCTGTGTGGTCGACAAGTGGACCAAGATGCTTGTGTGTCTCTAATCAAAGTTACTTCAGGGTTTTCCACAACGTTGGTTCAATTCTTACTGAGGTCAACTATCATGATAACTTTACTACTGAATGGCTAACCAACTCTAGGGCAGGTTAAGTTCCTGGCAAGAGATCAATGATGTGTTTATATTGTCTGATGAAATAGTATTGTATGATCTCAAAAACTTACTCAATAACAGTGTTGGCAATTGTGTAAAGAATGTTAAGCAATAGTGTTGCTTTTTGCCTGAATGATGTTTTTAAATTCTTTGTATTTCTGCTCCTCCAAGGTGAAGTAGGCTGCTCTGCAGGTTTTTCCCATATTTGCAATTAGGCAGATGCTGCAAACACCACCCTTTTTTATATGAGCGTAAAGTGATCAAGAGTGGAAAGCCTTGGGTTCAGTTACCAAGTTGATAATCAGCTTTGGAGTGCTGCTTGTCGAGATTCACATTTCTGAGTAGGTAAACCCAAGTTACGGAGAGGTGAGTTAATCTCGCCTCATAGGCTGGCTGGGCTGGGAAGGTCAGACCACTGTCTATCTCAATGCAAAAGTCATGTGTCGAAAAGCCCCTGCTCAACACAAAAACCTCCAGGCAAGTACTGCCCAAAGGATGTCCCCTTGGAGCAAGGCAAAGGCCAACAATCTCTTGCAGGGTCCCACTCCTTTATCTGCTCACATCAGGCTACCTTGTGCCAGAGAAGCCTCTTAAAGCCCGTGGTAGGCAGCGAGCAAGCTTAATACCGATAGCCGTATCAGTAACAAAATAGTGTGACACCATAGCAGCGTGATACTGCATACCCCACCAAAAAAGTCAAACGTAGAAGAAAAACACGACACGGGAAACAAAGAGCAACAATGGAAGACACCCAGAGATTTCCCTTCTTCGTCCAACATTGTTTTCCTGTTTAGCACCAAAAAGAAGCCCCAGTGGCCTAATGGATAAGGCACTGGCCTCCTAAGCCAGGGATTGTGGGTTCGAGTCCCATCTGGGGTGATTTGCAGCAGAGTGGCGCAGCGGAAGCGTGCTGGGCCCATAACCCAGAGGTCGATGGATCGAAACCATCCTCTGCTAGCATGGTTTTGCTATGCATTCTGGTACACTAGCTGTGTTTTAAGGCCCCTACTCTGCACATAACCTCCATGAGACCTTATGGGAGCTCCCTCCTGCAAGCTACCCTGCATCCAACAAGGGCCCTCTTGCCAGTAGAAGAGGCACAAACCCCTGCCCTGCACGTTTTAGATGTTACCCCACTCCAGCACACCTGATTCAAATGAATGGCTCGTTATCAGGCTCGAGCAAAGCTTGATGACGAGCTGATCATTTGAATCAGGTGTGTTGGAGTGGGGAACATAAAAAACATACAGGGCAGGGGTACCCCAGGACCAGGATTGGGAAACACTGCTCTAAAACATGTCTTTAATATGTAACGTTAGTGAATCCTGGTTATGTCCTGCCAGTCATCTACCAAGCAGAGCTAACGTAACCTCACTCTTCATTTGATCGATAGACTCCCAAGTTTGAACAGACCACTGCAGAATAACTGCTGACTGTGGGTTAGAACGAACATTATCACAAACAGTTTAGGCCCTGTGGTATAGAGTGATACAGCCTAATTAGTTAAAGGCTAATTAGGCTTTAGCTCGGGCTGTATCACTCTCCTGTCCAGCTTTCTTCTGCTCTTCTGTCCTTTTTCTGTGTGACAGTTAGGCTCCTGTGTCCACCATCACTACAAAATTAATCACAGAAATCATTTTCAGCAGAGAAAAAAACACAGATCTCTGTCTTTTATCTTTTCTCTCTACCAAACTTTGTCAGCTGGTGTGTTGTTGTCATAGAGACCCAGACGTGCCATAAATCAATCCGGTCCAGGTCGACCCGAACTGTAGCAATTTAAAATAACCTGTAACCAGCAGTGCTTTTTTAAAGATCACTTTCAAACTCCTGACAGCCCCTTAAACAAAGTTGGGGAAAAAAACTGATGTTACCATACCGTAATCCTCAATCTCAGCTGCAAATATAAGTGTATAGATTAATTCATGTGCCAGATCAGTTGTTAGTATCTGTGATGCACTTTTCCAGGATTAGGGTAAATAGTTCAGCTCATCCTTAAAGGTGCAGTTAGCAGCTAATAAAATAGCTTTCCCTTTAAATGCAAATGGATCATAACTCTGAGAAAATCATGGATCTTCTGTGGAGCGGCAGTATTTTCCTAATTCACAGACAAACCTTTGCCGTACAATGCTAAGTGGATAATTCCTCCATGAAGAAAAATGAGTGTAAAAGTGTTTCCGTCGCCTTTGGACCAACTCCAACCTCATCAGTGGGGCAAATTTATTTCGCAGTCAGAAATGCATTGGCTTTAATTTCACGCTGCACGCATTCGGATACCAGCAAGAGGGTGGAAAAAGAGTCACAGCGAGGGAGACAAAGAGGAAGAGAGAGAAAATATGAAGTTTAATTTTCTGCCAAAAGTCACCACAGCAAAGAGAATTAAAGTCGATACACTGACAAACAATGAGGAGGAGAGGGGAGAGAAGATAACGGGACAGGAGCAGTGGTTTATATCGAGGTTATGTAAATAGATTGAAGGTAATTGGAGTTTTGTTAGGAGAAAATGTCATTTATTCGGTGTTGGATGTTTTTCTTGGTGCCTCTGAACATGAAGAGAGCTTATAAGATTTCTTCATTTTATTCCTGGGAGCTAAATCAAAGTAAGGTTATAAACACAGTGAAGAGGCTGTTTCTGTCCTCCAGTTTAAAAAGAGCAGCAGTGAAAGAAATGGACAGAGAAAGAAGAATGCTAACCTTCAGGCTTGTTGGTCTGGACACTGCAAAGAACTAATTCACAAAAATAAAACTATGGAGTTGTAATGATTGATTCATCTAGCCTTCGTTCAGGTAACCTTCATACCTGGCCTGAGCATCTGGATCTACTGGAAAACTTCAGTTTTTAACCAATCTGGACCAAAATGATTCCTTAACCACAATTCAAAAAAAGTCATTTGAATTTACAGAAACCCGGTATAAACAAAGAGTATATCATGCACAAATGTATAGGGTGTCTAATTTGCAGTCAACATCTCTAATTTGCTTGTTACAGCAACTAAACACAAAAACAGATTAAAGAGATTGATGCTTGAATCAACAGAGTGGATAAAACAGACTGTTTGTTTGTACATGCAAAGTTTGTTCTCTTAAATGAAAAGTTACTCAGAGTCTTTCATCCCAATAAGCCTTACCTGACTCTCCATGACTTCCTTTTACCAGCTTCAGGCCAAACATGATGGGCAGTCACATTCAGACAGCAAGCGTTGGCCCTTTCAAGTAATTTCCCACAACAACATTTATGGTATCTAAATGAAATGTATTTGTTTTAAGAATTTATGTTATAAAATCAGACTTTAAAGAAGAAGCAGGTGTAGCTTCTTTGTTTCAGAGGACATGTATGTTGTGTGATACAGTTAGCTTGCAGAATTATAGCAGTCCCTCATGTCTTGAACAAACCACAGCTCACCTGAATAAAAGACTAGAAAAGTGGGCTCATCAAGCCCTGATTCCAAAATGCCAGAGCGATGGCAGATTAAGAGACCCAGTGCAAAGTAGCAGCAAACTGGAACAAATTAATGAACAACTGGACTGGAGGTTTAAATGCAGCAGAACAATTAAACAACCGCCAGAGAGCCAAGAAATATGGAGTCACAAAGCCCCCCCAGCTGTGTGTTATTACTGTAAAGGGCATGGAACTATTAACATACCCATCATCCAACTGATAAACTGGAGGTTTTGCATAAGAACATTTGGTCTCTAAAATTCTTTTTCTCAGTATCAGCTTCGACAATAGGATGGTGGTGTTTGTCTCGTAATCAGGGTCATCATATACCAGGACCTACATGATAAGTCAGACCAGTGTTTTCAACCTTTTTTGAGCCACGGCGTTTTTTTAACATTGAAAAAGTCCCGTGGCACACCACCAACCAAAAGTATTTGAAAAATTACACTCCATAGCCTAATAAAAATATGGTCGCTTACACTCACACACTGTGAAACCTGGGCCTGTTTAGATGAACAAAAAGCTGATATCCTGACTTCTTTTACCACGTCAGAGCCGAGCACCCCTTCAGCAATAGCTCACCATATCATGTGTTTAAATTAGAGTGTACAATGTGCAGTTTCAATGCAGCTGTGAAGCTCGTTGCAGCACCATCTGTTTCCAATCACCCTTATGAATATTTCAGCATGACAGCATGTCTCAGCCTATGGTTGCATTGTTAACTGAGTTACATTTCAATGTACTGCCTCAGACCACTATCCCCAAAGCAGCACCTACAACCTTCACTGGTCACTTGTTGTCTTTTCAATCAAAGTAGCGCTCAACACTGTTAAAGCTCAGCAATTTACCATTATTTTCTTCAGGTGCATGATTTTAATCCATTTCTCTAACATTAATTGTGAATCCATAACACAACAGAAAGTCTGTCCCTGCATTTTAAAATTGTTTGCACCACTCTAAAGGATACAGCCCACATTTTAGAAGACAAAAAACCTGCAAAAATGTATAACAGTCTGGGTTTTATGGTCAGTCACTCACAACATTCAATACATTTACAATCAGCTTCAGAAATCAGACTATGTGCTTAGTCAGCACAGGACTGGACTACTGAAATGCATGTAAACAGCTTAGTCAGACTGAGATTGGACAAAGCCTAGCTAAAGTGACACACCTAGATAATGCATTTGCTGTTGGACGATGGTTGGATTTGGTAGGACTCAGCATGTCTTGGTATGCCTCGGCGCTAAAGCCATTAGAGGAGGTAAATGACAATGGTTGTGTCCAAAATCACTCACTCATTTCCTGCTCACCACTATATAGTGAATTAGATGTAGTGGACTATAAAGTCCTCTTAATCAGCTAAATTGAAACGTCATTTCAGACACTACTCACTCAGTCACCAGCCATAGTGACGTAATTACTCTCGCGTTGCTCAGGCTGGGGATTTACAGCTATAATTTTTCTCAAACACTGCAACAGTATTTATTTCAGTGATAACTAATATTATACTTAGTGTATTTGCCGCAACAGCCAAATATGATGAAACATTTATTACAAGTTGTTTTTTAGATAAATACACCATGTATTTGCACAGCAACTTATGCTGTGTTTGAGAACTACAAGGTACAGTGAATGCAGTGGCTAACATCTGTGTTGTTTGTTTCTCTGCTCCAAGTTGTGAGACGCGTTCGTCTGAAAGCTAAACAAAGAGATAAGTGTTATTCTCTGACAGTTTTTAATGCTGTTTCATGTTATCAGTAATTAGTAATTATGTAATCAACCATTTCTTCTGTTTGAACCGCAATGTATGATGGTATATATTGGTCATATAGTGAGCATCGCTATTACACTACTTTTCAAAATGCATTGTGGGATACACTGAGTTGACTACATAGTGAATGACCATGCTCACTCAGATTTCAGACAGCACTACAAAATGTCATGTTCACTGTATTGTTAGTATAGTTCTAGGATTTATTTCAGACACAGCCCTTGACAAATTGGGTTCCTGTGCCCATACAGTCTAGGGCTCCAACATAACAAACAGACACTGATGCACATAAATATATATATAAAAAAAATCTCAGCCATTGTGGTTAGAATGTTGATTTCTTCTTTGGGTGAATCAAAACTAGTTTGATATGCATGCAGCGTTGCTTATCAAAAAAAGGCACATTGCTTCCTATCGAGGCCTGGTGAGACGTTGGCCAGAAGTCTGATTCTCTTTCCAGTATGTATGTGTAGACAAGACTGGATTCCCCGCTGTGAAAATGGCAATGGTAATATGACCTCAGTCAGACCACTGCGTGCATGTTAACATATTGACTAAAGGTGGAAGTTATGCATTTTACTGTTTGTTGTTTTGAGCTATCAAACAATAATTGGGTAGGGACTGCTTGTCTTTAAGGGAGTGGTGAGTCCAGGGACTAGACCAGCTCAGAACCAGAGCTTTCAGCCTCAGCTACCTGTGATTTAAAAATCACTAAGGATGCTAACATGGAAAGCTTTTTGAAATGACAGAAGTCTCGCAGTGTGTTATCAGTGTCCAGTAGTTATGAGGCTCCTTTTGCCCCAAAATACATATTTCATTTGAAGAAGTCAGCGCTAGAAGTGCCTGATCTGGACAAGATCTGGAAGAGCACAAGATTTTTTTCCTTTGATGCGCTCCTTCAGCTCTCTCAGGAAGGTGTAAAAGGAATGAGTGGGAGTGTTTTTTACTCTTCTGACAGGAAGTATCTTTTTGTTGTTGTGATAAAGTAAACAGTGTTTTGCATGCCATGTCTGAACTAAGAGCCTCAGTGTGACTGCAGAATATCAACAGGATGTTTGGGTGCTGAAGTTTTCAGAGAGCTTTTAGGAGAATTGGGACAGCTTTAATCCAAAATCATTCTTTACACTCTCATCCTGAAATGACGACAGCTCACACTGGGGAGCAGAGGATGCAATTTCAGCACTGTATGCAATAAGTTACTGTTTGAAAGGTATGAGAGCTGGAGAGAAAGTTCCGGTATAATACATTTAAGATATTGAATTTCAGGATTGCTTCCTCTGAGCCGGCTTTAGCAATCGATCAGTTTGGAGAAGTCTGATAGCGACTTTCGAAGCAGGAACTCAATGATGATATATCCTGGTGGAGAGATGACCAAAGATGGAGCGGAGAGAAAATTAAAATGACTGTATCTCATAGAATATTGATTTTAAAAACATACAATTTTCCTTCACTTAAGAGTCGCTCATCCTTTTGAAAATGGTGAAGAAGAAAAGTGTAAAGAATTACAGCCAGTACCTTCTTCATTACTTTGATCCTGAAAGCCTCCAGGGGAATCTTTATTGTTCAGTTGGCAAATATCTGTCTTTGAACTCGTTCCTTCTCCAATCATTCAGAAAAATCATCCTCAGATCGTCGCCCTCAGAGGCTGAGAGTCAGGAGCACATTTAGGACCTGGCTTCATTTCCCCTTTAATCTTTGATGATTATGACTCACGCAGCTTCGCTCCAGCTCCCTGATGATTATTCACTCAGCCGCCCATTTCTCTCTTGGCTGGGGTTGCTCCCTGTCCAGTTGCATTCATCAAACCGTCGCTGTAATTGACTGATTAAGTCATGTCTCAGGAAAGCCAAAATGGCTGACTGAATCATTAAACTGTGACACTGATTCTGTTGGCAAAATGGCTGACTGAAATCTCTTAACTTTTCTTTCCCTTCACAAGCTTTTCGCTCAGGTTTGATTGCTAATACAGGCGGTGACAGCAAAGCGTCCTCTGTGCACCTCACATTTCACTTCTACATCTGAAACAGAAAAGCTTCAACATTAAAAGCTGTCCTCCCACTGAAAGCAGCCCACTGAGAGTGTAGCATCTTATGACTGTTGCTTTAACACAAAGCTTAAGCAGCAGCAAAACTGGATATTCCTGATAAAACTTTATATATTCAGCCCAGCAATGCTTTAAAATATATAATATTTATAACACCTTTCAGATACAAACAAGCCTGCAGCCTGAAAATAAAAAGAGCAGAGAAACTGAAACTCATTTCTAAAGGAGTAAAAATAAGTATTACAAATACTACAGCAAAAGCAATAACAGAATAATACAAGGAGAGTTTAATTAGGCAGCAAATACTAACGGGAATAAAGTCTGTGAATAGTTGGTTCAATTGTTTTGAAACTTGAAAACAAAACTCTGTCTCAACTTTTTAAAGAAAGGCATCTGAAAACCTAAATGATCCCATTAAAACATTAAAAAAAAAAAAAATTTAGTCCAAGCTATTCATATAAACACTACAAGAGGTTTCTGTACCATACTGGAAAGAAAGGGTCTTGATGATCATCTTTGTATGATAGGTCAATAAATTAAATCAAAGAAGAAGACGAGGAACAATTAAGATTCACAGAGAATAAATTGAAGTCATTATCAGGTCAATATTTTAGTTAATTAATAAAATATTTTGATTAAAATTGAATGACATTTACCCACGCCTCATCTGAACAGAAGGATAGTTCTTAATTCCATTCGCATATGTAAAGAGAAAAGAAGATACACTGCCCGGCCCCCAAAAAAGTAGCCACTAAAAAAAAAAGGTCACACACTTTAAAAGTTTTCATTACGGCATGCATTCGCTGTGGCATTGTTTGGATAAGCTTCTGCAATGTCACGAGATTTATTTCCATCCAGTGTAGCATTAATGTTTCACCAAGATCTTCATTGATGATGGTAGAGTCTGACCGCTGCACAAAGCCTTCTCCAGCACATCCCAAAGATTCTCATTGGGGTTAAGGTCTGGACTCTGTGGAGGCCAATCCATGTGTGAAAATAACGTCTCATGCTTCCTGAACCACCCTTTTACAATCTGAGCTTGATGAATCCTGGCATTGTCATCTTGGAATATGGCCGTGCCATCAGGGAAGAGAAAACCCATCGATGGAGTAACCTGGTTATTCAGTATATTCAGGTCGTCACCTGACCTCATTCTTTAAACACAGACTGTTGCTGAACCTAGACCTGACCAACTGCAGCAACCCCAGATCATAGACTGCCCCCACAGGCTTGGACAGTAGGCACTAGGCATGATGGGAGATCACTTCATCTGCCTCTCTTCTTACCCTAATGGCCCATCGCTCTGGAACAGGGTCAGTTTGGACCAGGCATGGGCAAACTAAGGCCCGGGGGCCACATGCGGCCCATCAAACATTTTAATCTGGCCGGCCAAACTTGAAAAAATTTAATGAATAAACCTTGTTAATGTTTTCTATTTCCTGCAATTCTTATGTTTTCCCACTAGATGGCGCACTGTAGATACATTGGCTTTGTTGAGGTGAAGCGTAGGCCTATTACTCCATGTTTGCACTTTACCCTCTGACCCATCAGCCCTTCTGTAAAGATGAACAGACTTAAGAAAAGGAAAGTGGACAAAACAAAACTCATTGAAACACATGGGAGTGCGCATATGTGCGCGGATAGGATGGAGTGGATCGTCAGCAATCTGTTACTTATAAAAAAAAAAAGCTCAGGAACACATCTGTATATACCTTCAATGTGAGTTATTTGTCTAATTTTTATATACAGACGTTCACATTTAATATCAAAATATCACACAAACAATTTTGAGACAATCTTTCATTATTTTTTGTTTTTTCAGTTTTAAAACCAGGTCAGAAAAAACATGTTTTTCTGCTTTTTTTGTAATTCCATTTTTCCGTTTTGGTTTTAAAACAGAAAGTCCGTTTTTTCGTCTTTTGTTTTTTTTATTATATTTTGTTTTGAAACAGAACAACGACAAAATGAACCATACACGGATTAAAAATCCCATTATAATTCTATTCTCTCATATTCTAATTTTAATTACAAAACAAAATCAAAACAGCGAAAAATAGACCGTTATTTGTTTTCTGATTTTTTATTTGAAAACAAAAAATTGAATAACAGGTCGTTATCTGTTTTCCAATTTTGGATTCTGAAACGGATACGGAATGAACGAATGATACACTGATAGTTACCAAAGCACTCCATCCATCTGCTCCTGGTCCGGCCCCTTTGTCAAATGTTAGAACCCATTGTAGCCCACGAATCAAAAAGTTTGCCCACCCCTGGTCTGGACTCATCAGACCACATGACCTTCTTCCATTGCTCCAGAGTCCGATCTTTAAGCTCCTTAGTAAATGGTGAAAAATTAATGCAACACTGGATGGAAATAAATCTTGTGACATTGCAGAAGTTAATCGAAGCAATGCCACAGCCAATACATGCTGTAATCAAAGCTTAAGGTGGTCTAACAAAATATTAGTGGGACCTTTTTTTTTTTTTGGTGACAACTTCTTTTTGGCCGGGCAGTGTTATGATGGTGGAGTTTTCAGTGTTGCAAGCAAGCAAAAGAAGGAGCATGTACTGCACGAGTGTTATTGTACATAGGCTACATAATGAAGTTGCACACAGTGATACACATTTATTTTTCAGTTAGTGTGCTGTTAAGTCCTGACTGCAGCAGTAAGGAAGTAAGGAAGGACACACACACAGTATCTCTCCTTCATACACTGCAGGTGAAGCAGGCTGTCACTGGGGATGCTGCCCAGTGGTGAGACAGAGCCATGCAGAGGGTGGGAAATGTTCATCCAGGGTTGCAGCCAAGAACAGAGAGAGCTTTCCTCCTCTGTTTTAACACTTTAGATGCTCACATCTTGAAATTGTTATGTTACCTTATTTTACAGGAAGTTTAGCTTGCTGTTGTCAGTATATGTCTAAAAATCACCTCTCTGCCACAGTACAGAATCCTCCATGTTTGGTCATTTTCTATATCATGTATCGGTGTAAAGACTCAAATCTGTGAAAACTGGCTTGTAAATATGATTTACAGATATTCGTTTAGTCCCTCATCAACATTTCTTCCCTAAGTGAAAATGTTTTATTTCCTGTAGGCTTCCAGCAACATCAACTCTATGATTTGTGTCAGATCCAGAGAAATAACCATCACACCTGACAGGGTTACACTGATAAATTTATTACTGTTCACAAGAATTTTGTTTCACCCCTGTTTCTTCTTCCCAGTAAATAAAAAATGAGCAGTGTTTCTGAGGTAAAATTATCAATATGTTTCTGTGGGCTTTGGTCCCAGAGTGAGGAGGAATTTGTCATATGGTCCCAGGCTGAAAAATAAGGCCTGCATTAGAGGGAAAATATGTTATCGCTGAGCTGCCAAGTGCCTGTGCAAGAACCTGCTGGGGCCAATTCATTTATATTAGGATGCCCCATAGGCAGCGATAGCAGGAGTTTGTCTAAGGGAAAAAGCAGTGACATCCATCTGCACCAAGCTAATGAGGCAGGCCTGGGTTAGTGAGTATTGGCCATATTGGAACACACTCACACACTTTCTTGCCTTTGCACTCTTGAACATTAACAGTTACACACAGGAGGCAGAGAATGACCAATGGTATTGATGTACTGCAGTGAAAAACTAAACTGTTTCACCCAAAGTTCTTTCTCTTTTTTAAAGTTTGTACATTCTGAATGGAGGTGTTTTTGTTGATTGGTTTTAATAAAATGTGCTTTCTTTATAGGTACTATATTCTGGAAACCCAGAAACACAGAACTGCAGACTCAGCCAGTCAGTCAGTCAGTCTGTCTGTCTCTCTGTCTGTCTCTGGATATACCCCTCGCTATCTTTGCCTCTGTCAGATGTCTGAGTCTGGTTCTGTCTGAGGTTTCTGCCCAATAAAGGGAAGTTTTTCTTTGCCATTGTAAGTTGCTAGTTACTGCAAAGTGCTGTACTCATGCTAGGTTAAGATGGGATAAAACTCACAGTCTAGCTACATGATGAAAGCAGTTTTTACCAGGTAGCAGGTTACCAAGGGACCGTTCAAACCACAATCATGGTTTTAGGATGAAATGCATAAGTATTGTTCGGTTTTGTTTACTTGTTAACACGGAAAAGGCATTTTAACTGACCTAAATCCTAAAATCCAAAGTGGATTTTTCGGAAACACTGCCACTACTGTTGTCGTATAAACAGTCAGCCAGTGTTTTCAGTGGAAATGCTGACGTTACACTCTGCTTCACACAAGTGCATTGTTACGATCGTCGCAGACTATCGTGCTGTGCTTGTGCTGCTGAATCTGCTGACTGTCTTTATACAAAATGTGCATTTGTTGCTCCATTTCTGCTCTTAGTATTCCTCAATACACCAGATGATCGCCCCAACTTTACTTCAGTGGAGATTTCCCAAGAACTGCTCCTGACAGTTAAGACAGTAATAGCGCCAACTACAGGCCTGGCATGCTTACTACTGCATTCTTCAGTCCCTGAGTGTTTCCCTGTGAATGCACTTATTTTCTTCACTGTGATTTAGTGTTTTCTGGTTAAACGTTGTTGTGTAAACAGGGCCCAAGAGTTGACAGACATCAGTATTTATACATAGCAGTTATATCCGGCAGAATTTATCATTAGCTGAAAACAACAGATCTTCAGATTACTTTATTCACGAATCAAAGAGGAACTGCACCAACTCTCTACTAAAAAAAACACCAGGTCAAGAAAGACAGTTTTCACAGCAGAAAAAAAAACTTGTTTACAGCCTGGTACAAATAAAACATTCCCCGTCTGAATCTCAGATTTCCCGATCACACACTGTTCAGGAGGTCAAATTTTTCTTAATTGGCATTTTAGAAGATATTAAGATCACCAATTCACCCACAAAGGGGCACAGCTCAACTGGTTGATAGGCGGGCGCCCAATAGCTGTTGGTGTAGAGGCTCAAAGCCTGCCCTATTTCCAACATGGCTTCTTCCAACATTTTCTTTGAAACTCTGTATCAGAAACAGGCGAGAGAAGTCACAGAAACTACGTCCATTTGTTGCTCAGTCTATGGATCATCCGCAACACAGCCTCGTTTCTATCACAAGAGCAAAACAAAAAAGAGCCTGAGGGCTTGCCTCATGGGGCAAGCCACCAAGACCAATAGGTTACACCAGCACCCTGGGATTTTTGAGCATTTAGCCTTGAGTGTTTATGGGTACATTTTTTAAAAATTCTGGATAAACAGGGGTGGTTCCTGTATTTTTACAAAAAAGAAAAAAAAATCAGTAAAGCTCTCTATTAATTCTCTTTATGACCTTATACACACTGGTGAAGATGCTGGTATCAAATCCTGGATCACACAAAGCCCCTTAGCTGATGTCTGTTATGTTTGTTACACATGTGTCTTCACGCACAGACACACAGCCCCATTGTCCCTCAGTGGTAATGAAACCTACACAGATCAATAGTGAAAGACAGAGGAGTCAAGCAGCAATTCAAGTGCAACACAAAACAAATAGCCGGCCTGACCAGTGCACCTCGGGCTATTGTGGGCTACCTCATGGAGCAGCATTAGCCCGCTTTGCTAATGAGCTATTAATGCAGTGACCTTGGGGACAAACTCATTACCAGGTGACAATAGACGGCAGACAGAAGCTAGATTCATTATCATAATTATCAGCGCCGCCTTTATTGCAGCTCGCTGGGGTTGCTGGTCGAGGTGTACGCTTGTGTGTTTGTGTAATGAAAGCAGAGAACAGAAAGCCACACGAGCTGTTACAGACCATCACAACCACAACACTGTGAGGAAACATGTCCTTGCCTCTATGACAGCTTGGAGACAGTCTGGTGGAGTTCTTCTGGCACTTTTCTGCTGGTACCAAAGATGCCTGAATTTTAAACAACATTTGCAAGAGTCTGTTTCCCCAAAGAGTCATCAATGAATCTTTTTTCTTAAGATATCTTTGTTAAAGCTTTCACTTTGAATCTGATGAATAGACCCATTGCTACTCCTGTCTCAGTTTGCACACTCGCGTTTGAGGATGAACGGCCACCTCAGGGCTTTGCAGCTGTTCCATCTGTTCAGTGGGATCCATCAAACACCCATCTATCAATCTGCTCCCTCTCTGCTCGCGCTCTTGTCGACTTGCAGCAGGAAGTTTACAAACTTCTGCTTCTCGAGCTGCAGAACAACAGGAGGAATCCATTAGCATCCACTCAGCATGTTAAAATTTAAAGCCTGTTTTGCCACCAAGGTGTGGCTTAGAGATTCATTATACGACGCAACCCTTCTCAGGCAACATTTCTCAGCGCTGTGCCACGGATTATTGTTTCAGTGTGGCCTCTTGGTTATATATAGAAGATGAGCACTTCTTTTCCTCATCCTTCGTCCTAATAAAAAAACATCTGATGAAACAGCAAAGATACTCAGGTCGGTGCAATGTGACAACTGCAGCAGCAGCTACATGGTGCTTATGATTATGAGGCGGCAATTGTAAAGTTGCACACTGCAAATAACAACAAAATTTCCCCACATTTAGCTCTAAAACTTCACTTTTTCTGCAGATATAGAGAAATATTTGTGAAATTTGTCAAATATTATATGTCAATGTTGAGTGTTATTTATAAATGTTATAAATAAATGTCCTGATTCTAAATATTTAGCTATGTTTCTAAACATTTAGTTTCATTTTAAATATTTAGCTAAGACTAAATATTTATCAAAGATCTAAAAATCTTTCTCAAAGATATTTAATTATTTGCTAAGGTTTCTAAGTACTTAGTCAAGAAAATCTGAAGCAAACATTTATAAATCTGTTGCAAAGATTTTAAGATGTTTGCTAAGATTTCTAAATAGCCAACAAAATTTTGTTGTTATCCGTAGTGTGTGTAACTTTACAATCTGCACCCCATATATGTTTGTGTCTGCCATACTTTCTCTTCGTTGTTCATTTGTGCAGGTCAAGTGCAAGTTATGGCTTCATATTTGGAGGATGACAAGGTTCACAAACCTTTCACAGGGAAAATGTTTTACACATTCAGTAATACATGTAACAGTACAAGGCTAATGGAAGACAAAACAGTGCAATTTTCATTAAAAAAAAAAATGAAATCTAGAAACATACAAATACAAAAAAATGCAAAAGAGAAAAACAAATAATTTCATACACAAGGCAACTCAATGTGCTTTACATTAAACAACACAATAGTTGATAAATCATTTGAAGCATTAAAACAATGTGAAAAAAAACAATATTACAATCAAAGACAGTAAATAAAACAAGGTAAAATAAAAAGGCAGAGGAAACTACATTAAACATAAATAATTGGCTTTTGGACTATTAGCAGATTCAGATGCAAAGGAATGATTAAGATTAAACTATCGGACCTGAAACCACTGATCTGACAGATGCGTCTCTGGTCTGACTTTGAGGCACTGCTGCAACCAGCAGGTCGCAGCAGATACGCAACCATCCTATATTTGCTGGATGTGGAGCATCATTTGACCATGTCAAAATCAGATTGTGTTTAGCTTGACTACAGCCCAACATGAAGCAAATGAAGATCACTAGCTGGAACTCCTCGGTCCCATGACTCCAGCTGTCTGGTGTCCTGTAAGGTGCTAGACTGAACACACAGCTGGTGTGAGTTGACAGATGAGAGAGCACACAGTCAACACCAGTCAGACCAGAAACACACAGACTGGTCCCCCAGTCCGTCAGTCTGGAGAAGGAGCTCCATATGTTTTGGCTTCACTTTTGGAGGAGCTGTCACATCATCCATTGTTTTTATACCATCTATGTTGTCTTTAAGTGTGGTGATGTAGTGGGGGAGTTTGAACGTCTTCTTGTTTCAGCATATGGAGGTGATAGAAACACTCGCTCCACAAAACCTGTTTTTGTAACTCCGTTGTCAGTGTTGACTTCTGGTTCTCCCAGTTTATTCATTACTACAGTTAGAGTATAAATACATAGCCCAAAACAATGGATAAACAATACAACAATGGAAAGAATGTTATGCTTGTTTATGACAACTAAGGCCACCTGCAAAAGAGTGGAGTACAGAGGAGTAGAACAAGTATAATAGACTGCAGGCTTTCTGATTTACCAACTAATGGTAAACAGAGGAGAAAGAGTGAAGAGAAAGAGAGCTGACGACATTGTTGCACATTTTTTTAGGGGTAACTAAGCAACTTGTGCATGGCGAGCTGTGAAAACATCATAGTAACAGTATTTTGAAATGGCATTTCAGCTTGGCAACATGAATCAGTATAATAAGTCTGTTACCAGCACCCAAACCTCCAAACACTTTCTCTTCACCGTTTACATCAGAGACATTGGATGTAATACCTTCTTAATATGGCTGCACATCCCAGAACGTGAGGTGAGGCTAAAGGATATTTGCCCGGGGCATTATGTTAAGCCTTCAGTATCTCCAGCACAACCCATCAAATGGTTTGTGGTTAGCTGGAAATAGGAGTGTCTTTGGAGGACAAGTAACAAAAACACAACGCTGGTCATTCTTGAGAAACAAATTCTTGAACAGAGGAGAAATCTTTGAAAAGAAAGGTTACAAATGGAAATGGGGGTGAGAGAGGGATGAAAATGTTAAAAAGTGAACAAGATCAAGGCGGGAAGACACAATGAGGAGCAGCTGACTGGGAGGGATGGAGGACGGTGAAGTCAAAAAGGAGGGAAGGAGACAGTAGGGAAGACTAAACAGAGAAGAGGAGATAGATAGAGTAGAAGTTGGTGCAGGAAGGAGAGAAAAGGAGGAGGAAAAGTTTGAGGAAGGAAAACAAAGCAAAGAAGAAGTTTGAATACCAGAGGAGCCAGGAGCGAGAGATGGATGGAGAACAGGATGGTTGAAAAGAGCGAGGGATGAAGGGAGGGAGGCCGTGACGGGGAGCCATTAATAATTTATGATAGCCTCAGCTTTTCAAAGCAGCCCAGCGGTCCCGCTCTCTGCTTTCCCCTGACGTTTAATTTGTCTGAAAATCAGCGAGCGTGGAGTCTGATTATCGTCTCCGTCTGCCAACGCCTCCGCCTCAATCTCCCTGACACCGAGGTGAGATCACAAGCTGTTCAGTACACACATGTCAGCCTGGCATACCTTAGGTGAAAACAATCCTTGTCTATAAGCTGTGTATGTGCAGACAGAAATGATATGTGTGAGGCATCTTTGGAGCTTTTAGAGCCACCATAGATTAAATGTCCAAACAACCTCAGATCTTCTATGTTACACCTTTTATAAGGCTGAAAAGTGATGTAGAATATCCTTCTCGTTGCTCACCCCGTGTGGTTTTACAGGCTCTGTGATGGACCAGGGTCTGGACAAAGAATGACTTTTTACTGTCATTTTACAGCTTAAAAGCCTCTCTTGCAGTTTCCTTTTTGCTACTGCTCGTACATCACAGAGGCTCAAAATTTAGAAAAGTGTTCTGGTAAAATCTACACTCCCTCCTACTAAATGGATAGCACTTTCACAGCACTTTACACTCTGTTGCATTACTCCATTCACACACTGATGCTGAGGATGCTTCACAAAGTGACCATCAGAACTGACTCATCCCATCCACACACACACACACACACACACACACACACACACACACACACACACACACACACACACACACACACACACACACACACACACACACACACACACTGCTGGCTGTGGTAAGAGCTGGGACTGAACCACCAATCTTCTGGTCCAAAGAAAACTGACATTACTGCTGAGACACAGCCAAGACCCTTCGGCTAAATGTCATCCCATCTCTTTACTGCAAATATTCCCTGTTTCATTTCACCTGTCCTAAATAATAAAAGGAAAACTCCCATAAATAATAAACAAAAAACAATTTTATAACCCTGAACACTGAGACAACGCTCCTTAAAGTAAATGAGGTCATTTTTACCTAAATCAAAGTGTTTTCCTAATTGTTGTTTGTGTGCACAAATCTACACTTCAAAAACTGAGATATAACCCATGTCTTAGTCTTAAGTAAAAGTTTTTTTATGTGCTTAATTTTAGCTTAATTCACCTGACACATCCAGAAAAATCTTATTTCAAGATATTAAAACATAAAAATAACATCTGATTTAGTTTTATAGAGTAGAATAAAATCTGCCAATAGGGTTAAAAAAAAAAAAAAAACCTTTGTTGATATTCTTGAAACAATTATGCCTAAATGCAAGAAAATAAACAGGCACATTTTGTTTTTTACCCCATAGAATTTTTTTTTTATTATTTACAAGAAAATCAGTTATCATGTATGCCTTTTAATATCTTAAAAAAAGATTATTTTCCAGACTTCTCTTGCAAATGTGGCCCTTGACAAATCTAAAAAGAAGATTTCTAAACAAACAAACATAAAAAAGGTCACATATTCTTTTTAAGATTTTAGCTTTTGCAGTTTTATTGAAGCTTAACCACATAAGCGCATCATTTTTGTTTTCCTTTATCACAATTTGCACAGTTTTATCGTCATCACAAGTGCAAAATTTAAGTTATTAAAACATATGTTGAAGAAACAGCACCTTCTCCTTCTGAATGTGTCCTTTCTTTAGGGGTCAAACAGATCTGAAGGTGTTTGGTTGTTTTTTCTACTCTCAAATTGCGTATGCTCGGACCTCAGTTGATAAGATAATCCTGATTTTTTTTTATATATGTATGTAAATCCATGAGATGTTTTACTCTCAGTGCTTTCAATCTGTCATTAATTGAAGTTAAAGATCTTTAATACTAAATAATTTGAACAATATCAAACAATAGCATAATATCTAAAACATTTAGTGCTCATTTGATAAATTCAGAATATTTTTTTCTTTTTTTTAATCATAAACTTTGAATCAAGGTAACCTTGTTTTCCTGAAAGCAGATAGGAGCAAAGTGGAAAAATAGGCTTAACTCCTCGTCAGCTTGACAAGAAAAACTTCTTCCTTTTATGAGACTGAACCTCTTTTTTTTTTTTTTTTTTTTGCTGGCAGGCAGAGCTGAGTAAACAAGACAAAAAATGAACATTTCAGATACAAACAGAACTATTTACATTATCTTGGTCTTACTTGGAGTCATAACACAAAGAAAACGTCAGTCATAAATAAGAGGAAGCACTGATGCTGCCATCTAGTGGTGTAGTTTTTGTACAGTAATGCAGCACAACCATCATCAAGCTGTAAAAACAGGGAGTCCAGCAACTGTTTCTTAAACACACAACAAATTTTTACGTTGCCTTTTATCAGGTATAATCTCATTTAATGTTTAGAGTCACAAAGTTGGAAGAAACACATCAAGGATTCATTAAACCATTCCTCTGTTAGTTTAATGGAAGCAAAATACAGAATAATCCTTTAAACCAATGCAGTCATTATTCAGAGCAGGTGACTTGAAATGAACTGTCTCGACAATTTATGGAGCATACATCTACAGGTAAGTTATCTGTCAAAGCTGCGGTGAAGACATCAGATGAGTGAAATGGTGCCCTCCTGTGGACAAGGATTACTTCTTTTCCCCATGTTCCTATGTATTTTTCCTGTACATGCCCAGGCAGCATCTTTTGTCCAAACTCTAATCATGTTTCCGTTAACCAGTCAAATGAATCTCTGAGCAGAAATATTGGCTTTGGGAAAAACATTTTAATAAAGTTTTTTTGGCCAGCGTGATGTCAATCATCTGATGCCTACTCCCTCCCAACTTTTACAGAAATAAAAAAATATAAAGTAGAAATTTTCAGTCATGATGCTGAAGCTCATGTTGGCTTTTATAGTTCATGGTCATATAAGAAGCATCTATTACTTTCATTTTATTTCAACAACCAAGGAAAAAATCCTCACATCTGCTTTAACGTAAAAAAAAAAAAAAAAAAAGTATAAAAGTGTCAGAAATAAATACACAGAATAGATTTATTTTAGATCTACGTCTTAAAAATAGATGTAGATTGTAAATGATCAGAAATCTTGTTGTTGAACACTTAGGGTGGACAGGCTCGTCAGTGTCACTCTGCTATGACAGACACTGTGTGGAAGCTTCTGGAAACAACACTGGGACAGTTGCTGTGTGAGAAAGTTGCCATCAAGACTTTAGTGCCAGGTGAAGAGGCCATGATAGACACCTGGGCCTCTATCTGCTCACCTGGCCTCAGGAAAAACAATCTGAAAGAGAAAGAAAAGAAAGGTAGGACCTCAAAGTTTTAGCCCCGTTTCTGAGCAAGATAATAAAAATGAAGGTGGTTAAAAGAAGCAATCTCAGAGATATTTCAAATCCTTCAGGAGAAAAACAGTTGAAAAAATGTATCTGCGCTTTTGTTGTTGATGGGTATTGATTTATATTCCCACCTACACAATAAATCATTTAACAAAAGAAGGCGCTCTGTCTGTTCCCAGGCCAAAGGAGCTGATGTCAGAGCAGCTTTAATGTGCGAGTATTTCACATGTCGAGGTTTTGAATTATCTTAAAGTCTAGCTAATTCTTCAGGGTGAAACTTTTTGTCTTCTTTTTGTGCTGATCAAAGATTGTCTACAGACACGACAGTTGTCTCTGGATGTGAGGAGTGATGCCTTGCATGATACCAGTCTTGGTGCCCTTCAGCGTTCATCTATCAGCTATCAATGCTGACAACATGAGAACATCAGAAATATGAATCTGGAAATCAGCCTCCAGGTGATTCCAGTGTAAGCAGGGGTTGACATCTGATGACTTTCAGGCAATTTTGACATTATTTCAAGCTCAAGTGTATCATAGAATCATTGCTCTGGCTTACTTTAGTGATATACCAAAATAAAAAAAAGCTTAAGTTCTTGGGGTTTACTTGCATTAACAGGTCCTAAATTCGCCAATATTAGCAGAATTATTCAGTATTTTTGTTATTTGAGAGTCAGTCTCTATCTTCAAGATTAAAACAAAACAACTCTCAAAATGTTTGTCGTTTCAAAAGAAGTCTATTATTTCTTTTCTGATTACATTGAAAATTTGAAACGCTTACTGACATTGTTTGATTTTTGCTGAAGTGAAATTTAATGTGGAGAGTTATGCTACATTTTCATGCTGAAATTTCTTTATAGATATAATCATCATTGGGAGCAAAACAGATGGTGTTGGCCTGCTTTTGCTCTCAATATGGACCTTTTTTTAAAAACAAAAAAATTATTCAATTTTATTTTTTGTTTCCTGCATATTACAAACGCTGTTAAAACATGACTCAGTACTGGGGGCCAATGAGTTCCTGGTCTGTTTTTCAAGTTTCCTTTTACAATGCATGATGTTCAATTTGTGAAAATTCCTAATTAGAGCTTTTTTATCATCAAAGTAAGTAAGTATGGCTTCAGACGTGGCTTGTTGCCACCAAAAGATCTGCTACTAAGGAAAAACAACACCGCAAAGCACAAACTCATGGCATCCAATTGTTAGTCTAAAAAGCCAGTGATTAATATCAGCGTCCATGTCTTATCTATGATCTTCTAACCAAGAGGTGAATTATTAAAGGAAACACTGTCACAACTTTTACTTGAAGAACTTGAAACACTCTCAGACCAAAACATGCGTTAATATATGATGGAAGAAAAACAGATACCATCTATCTTTAGGAGAGCTATAAGGAGGGAGGTCTTCAGCTCGATTGCCAAGTTCAGACATTGGTTTATATTTAACTAGGAGAGTCTTAACGTGTTTGCTCTGACCCTTTCCGCTCATGTAAAGGACTCCACAGATGAAAAAACTACTATGTTCTTCCTCTTGAAGCAAAAACACGCCTGGCAGCATTCCCGGACCACATTCCTCGGACACTTTCATCTTAACAACAAAGTGTCCCCTCTGCCCAGCCAAACATCGAGGAATGTGAACACCTGACACATTTTCTCTTTTCCTCTTAAACCCGTCAGGTCTTCAGTACGTACAGTAACAACCAGCCGTATGATTTAGAGTGATGATTTATGGTGTGTCAAACAGACTCACCTGGCTTCATGTTTGCCCCCCAACAAACCAGATCCCTCCACTGTCAGCACAGCGCCACTCAGAGTCTGGGGAAACGTGTTGATGAAGGAAACTTGGGCTGTGTGCTCTTTGTTTTGCTTGATGGTGTCTCCTCCTTCAATCTGTGGAGAAGAAAAATGCAAGAAGACTGATACAAAGCTTATCCTCTTCAGATAATCTACCGCTGCTCCATAACCATCAGCTCTTCATTGGTTTGTTGATAAGCAGAAAAAGAGAAAACTTGATCCTTCTTCAAACGTAATTCGAACAAAAATGGAAGATGAAAGTCTTTTAAGGTGTTTCTCTTCACTTAAAACAAAGAATCTTTATCTTGCCAATGTGATTAATTCTGATAACAGAAATCAAAATAAGCCAAGTGGAGGAGGAAGAGAAAAATTAGTAATGTGATCATGAGCTGCCTTACTTCGACTGTTATCCGCGGCGAGCTTATGCTGAACTCCTGAGCAGCCAAGACTCTTCTGTTAGTTCTTATATCTTTTATCACCACTGCCACGTTCACAATGTCATCACCTGCCAGGTACGCCTCGTACTCAGCAGTAGGGATGGTGTGTGTCAGCTTCAGGACTGCAGAGAACGTAGAGGATGTAAAGGAACCCAAGTATGAAAATGGAAACAGAGCCTTGTAGATTATCTCTGGTTTTTGTTTTTTCGGTTTATGGTTTGTGACTCCTCACCTTCCCCTGCCTTTATGTGCACCTTTCTGCGTGTTTTCCAGAAGCTCTTTTGTGGGCCGCTGTCAAACTCTTTGAACTGAGCGTTGAGGTATTCCACCAGGACCCTGGAGCAGTCCGACTGGTTTGTGACCCACACACACAAGATGATGCTGTCCCCCACCGCTGGCACCCCGTCTACGTCCAGAGACACTTCCAAACTGTGTGACCGCTCTGGGAAAGAGAGAGGGATGTACGAGTGGTTCAAAATTAGCTCTGGATCATTTCACTTTTTCTCTTTTTTCTTTGCTGAAGTGAAATTTAATGTGGAGCGTATTGCTGTCTACATTTGTATGCTCATATTGGTACTGGTACAAGTACTGGGGCCCAATGAGTTCCTGGTCTATTTTTAAAGTTTTCTTTTACAATACATGATGTTCAATTTGTGAATCAAATTTCTATTTAGAGCTAATTTGTTATTAAGGTAAGGTAAGTACCATGGATGGAAACCTTTCACATTTGAAACGATATGGTACTGATGCCCGGTACCTGGCAATCGATATCAGTACTCAACGGTACCAATTTTCTGTTCTTTTTTGTGTTTATGTGGTAAAAAAATATCAATTTGTTTAATTATAGAATCTAATTTTTTTTTTTTCAATTTAACATATTTATTGTTCAATATATATAACTTTGCAATGCTGTGTTCATGTCCAGCATGGAAGATCACCTACTCTTTCAGTCCCTTACAGTCACAAGGATGCATTTAGGTACCTAAAAATGGTACCTTTAGATTTTACATTAATTGGTACCAGGTACTTTTGACTGAATTCATTAGGTACAGTAAGTACAACTTTGGACGTGGTTTGTTGCAACAGAAAGATCTGTTAGATTTCCCACAAACAAAAGAAGATAAAATTGTGACAGTGGTACAAAATTTGAAAGCTTATATAACAGTTTTACTTCATCCCACTATTTAATGGTGACCATATGTGTTATGTGGACATCTCTTTCAAGTAGCTGCCTGACATATTATCTTGAACACTTTTTGCACAAGTCCAATTCCCATCACGGTTTCTGTTCGTAGTCCAAGTAATTTTGTCCTATCATGTTGTTGCCTGTAAGACATACCTGTAGAGAGATCGAGAACGGCATGGACTCTACCGCTGACTACTGGAACAGCATTGCACAACACAACAAAACATTTCTGGTAGTGACAAGTTTCTTTGGTGTAGAA
Organism: Halichoeres trimaculatus; assembly: GCF_033239565.1. Lineage (NCBI taxonomy): Eukaryota > Metazoa > Chordata > Actinopteri > Labriformes > Labridae > Halichoeres > Halichoeres trimaculatus. The sequence goes on from NW_027437189.1 coordinate 28,348,152, forward strand.
ACAAATCCTGCTTGGTTAAGCATGATAAATCATCCAGGGCATTAAATAACATTCAGTTGGCTCATAAAGTGTCAACAAAAAGAGTTTTCAAAGAGAGAAGGGGCTGGTGGAGGGTTGATAGTGTTATTAAATTTCTATCTGACGAACTCAATCACTCACTGAGGTTTCAACATCTTTTTAATGGTTTATTGATGTCCAGTACGCAAATCAAAATCAAGTAAAATTACACATTACATATAAAAAACTCAAACCAGAACTACAGTGCAGCGTCAAAAAGCCCTTGAATAAAACAAAACAAAACCTTGGATAGTTGCAGTGTTACTGCTTTTGCACTTTTAGAAACTAAATATAACACGTATGAAGAGCGAGAAACAGCGAGAGAAATGAAACTCACCTGCTCCACCTCCACCCATCACTGGACTGGACTGTGACTGGTTACTGCAGGAGGAACCGAGCTCAGCTGTGTATATCAGAGAGATGTCATGGCAGAATAGACATGGTCAGAGTAAGTACACTGTAAAAAAAATGAAATCTTATCAAGTGTTTTTTTCTTTTTTTTTGTCCTAACTTTAGTGAAAATTGCCTCATTACCCTTGATTTTTGATTCGAGCCACATTCAACTTTCCAGTCCAGAACAATGCCTTGTTTCAAGTCTTTTAAAGACAAAAATGAAGCCTCGATTGCTTATAAAAGGTTTAAAAAATAATAAAGAAAAATTTAAAATCTGCCAATGAAATAAGAAAAAAATGTTAGAAAATGTGCTTAAAATTAGAATAATGTCTTGATACAAGTAACTTTTTTCTTGTTTCACTGGCAGAATTATAATCTTGTTAGAAGCAATTTAGACCTCAATTTTGTCTTTAAATAGCTTGAAATAAGACATTTTTCTGGACTAGTCAGGTTAATGGCTCATATTAAGTCTAAAAAGACATTTTATACTGGAAATAAGACAAAATCTCTTGATAAGATTTCAGTTTTTGCAGTGCGGGACAAACTGTTGACATATTTTTAAAAAGACAAAGATTTAATGACTTTGAAAAATAAAGCACACTTTGCCAGAATACAAACTGTGAACTTATTAGACGTGAAATGGTTCAGGCTGTGCTGCTCTATCGACTGAAATGTCTCTTTCATTCCGTTACTGGAAATGTGAGCTCTCCAGAACAGCTGAGAAATGTTTGCTGCTTGCATAAAGGAGACAAAGTCCGAGCAAACACAACAAATTGTTTATGTGAAACAACATTTGCCTCAACAAAATATGCTCATGCCTTTACATGAGCCAGAGCATAGGAAAAACTGAGGGATGAATCTCAAAGCTGACACAAAAACCGAGCAGCAATTTGCAGCAGGATGTCAACACATGAGCTGGGGATGGGGTTATGTTTGTTTTCACATTCCTGCTCGGTTTCTTTGTCCTTATCCTTCAGTTTCTTGGGTTGGTTCTTGTTATCTACAGGTCAATGAAATGGGAGGAAGCTGCAGAACAAGAATTTCACAACGGACCTTCTTTTATGTATTTCTGCACATGTGTAAGCGTGTATGAGCACTGAAGTCTGAAAATACTGACCACACTTGTTCATCATCAGTGTCATGGGCTGTTGTCCTGTAAACAACAGAAAACAGAAGAGAAATTTAAAAACACTCATGGAGAGATGAGATGAGCAGCAAGCGGAGATCCTCTGAGACTCACACACTGACCTCTGTGAGCTGAGCCTCTGACGGGGCCTGCAGGTTGGTCCCCTGAAGGAGGAGAGACAACTGAGATCCTCATCAAGCAGATACAGACCATACAAGTCTTACTGTGGTAAACCTTTGAACACTGAACTCTGACCTGCTTTCTTAAATGTAGTAAACGTGCACAGAGCCTCAAAGATTGAGAGGACTGTCTTACATCTCTTGCGTTTATAAGCCGGGGTCAGATTCTCTGGTCTGTCTGAGCCGATGCTCTTTGTGTAGATCAGCTGTCCCACTGCCTGCGTGTCCACCATCCTCCCCACCACCAGTCCGTCTCGCACAACCAGTCGTATGATGTCTGCATCGACTGAAGCGTAGACGAATGCTGCGTCAAAGGGGGCGTTGAGGCGACGCTGCTGGACAGCAATGACCGGGCAAGGGCCGCAGCAGAAAATCCCTGCAGACAATGATTCATTGTCTGTTACACACTCAGTTATTTATATTTATTTACTGTGACTTAAAGGACCAACCTGCACTTCTCTCCTGGGGGGTCGGATCCACCACCTGCCAACCATCAAACCCAGGGCCAAGGTCTGGTCTCCTCATCCAGCACTCCACCCAGACATGGAAGTTCCTGTGAGAGGACACACAAGTTAACACAGCACACACATCAAACACTATCAAACCATGAGTTAGCATTTAATATAATTAACTACTCCACTGAATTCTACTTGAAAAAATCTTCGGTTGGAGAAGAATGACACCAACCAAATGCTGTCCTTTGAGATGTTGAGCTTCTCCCCTGTGCTGGAGTAATATTCTTCTACTCTCACACTTCCATCTCCATCATGGGCGGCGTTAAAAACCGTCACCACCCTGGAGGGAATCCCCAGCACTCTCATCACTGAAAAAAGCAGGTAAAGACGTTAAAACCGAAACTGTCAGAGAACTTTAACTCTGGTACAGGAGTGTGGATGAAGATGTTATGATAATAAAAAAGAATTATAATTGTTATTTTATAAAAATAAAAAATAAAAGTAACCCAAACAAAAAGTGAATCCTCCATCCATTAACGGGAAGAAAATATTTCTCCCAAAACAAATAAAATACAGTAGAGTTGTGATGTAGCACAGAGTGCTGCAGAGTAAAAAAAAAAAAAAAAAGTAGGTGGACGGTTTCCTTCAAATGCATCAAAGCCAAATTAACAGCCTGTGCTGGGAGAAAATAGAGAGGTGCAATAATTTCCACAACAACTAGCTTCAGATGCAAGGACCAATATTAAAGTAAAGATATACATGGGCTGAAAACACTTGAGTAGGGCTTCTTCACATTTTAGCTCTGGACTACAAAAGAAAAATCAGTGGTCCAATTTCTAAACCACGATGAGCCTCAGGGAGAGCTCAAAAATATTCCTGCCCACAGCTTTGCAGGATGAATTTTTTCATATAACATTCCCAGATTTGCTGATACCAGAACTTTGAACAGAACTTTAAACATGATTTTCTGACTCAAACCATCTGGTCAATGCTTATGTTCTTTAAAAAAAATGTGTTTCCCCTAAATTAATAACCCCCATATTTTGGATTTTTATCTACAGTTATGCCTCTTAACCCTTCATGACCTCCCAAGTCTGCTAGAGCTTGTATTTTTGATCTAAGGGACTGTGGAATTTGTTGTTGTTGTTTTTGCTGTTGTTTGTGGATAAAACCATTGCTATGCATCAATTAAACTTTTATATTCTAGGCTTTAATGAAACTTATTGACTTATGTCCAGACTAACTAAAGAAATTTCTAAGAAGTGCACCCCCCCCAAAAAAAAAATAAATAAATAAATAAATAAATAAAAAGCAAATAAATAAATAAATAAAAAGCAAATCAATAAATAAAATACACATTTTTCTAAATACAGAAATGTCATGGCTCAAAGATGTGAATGTAATAAATGTGTTGGCATGTATTGAATATAGGAAGTGATGTAAGCAACTGCAGTCTAGATTGTAATTTTTTTCTTTTTTTTTTACGCCCCATACTGGATTTTCTGCATTCTGCATTTGTGGAAGGAAAAAGCACACTGGGACATGTTGAAAATGTAATATGAAAGTGTAACTCCCCAGATTTTATTTACATAAAAAAATGATGAATCTATTTCATCTGGTTTCAAATTTACTGCCAATCATGACTCAATATGCAAAAAGCAGCGCTGTTTCTATGTTGGGCTCTATAGGGTCAAACGTCTTTACAGTGATAATATCATATTTGTTTCCGAAGCAAATGTTAAATTACAGCCTACACAACATAATGGGTTTGTTCATTCTATCAGGAAAAACTGCAGCAACCTTTGATTATTTTTTCAGGAAGTTTGAAATTGAATCCTTCAGACTCTTATGTACCTGTGCAGAGAACAGCAGCAAAGACCCAGCACTGCCCGTAGCGTACAGGTCTGCAGTTTGAAGAGACCCACTGGTGAAGGATGTCAGCACTGCAGCTCCACTCTGTGGGCTTCACACCCTCCTTGTAACTGCCCTGCCACTTCCCCAGCAAAATCCCCAGGTCGTCATTACAGTTCACCTTCAGCAGGAAGAGACACACAGGGGTTTTTAAGATTCATTTTAATGTGAGAAAGTATTCAAGTGCATGTTTGTCTCTCACCATGGCACAGAGCACTCTGCTGAGGTACACAGGGTCTGTTCGTAGAACAAAGTCTTGGTTTTTGTCACTCAGGTGCTGCGGGCTGACCTGCAGGAGCTTCAGACACGCCTCCAAGACCCCAGACTCATACTGCACCAGCGGGACAACAATGAAAGTGAAGATTTCTTCACACTGTGATCAAAAATGATCCTTTTATGATGATTATTAATGTCACATACCTGACCAAACGACCAGGGCCGTCTGCAGATATTCAGTGGGGTGCCCATGAATATCAACCCATAATCACTCTTCACATACTCTTCTGTTTGGACATCAAGTGGCATGTACACTGGATCATCTGAAGGAATCATAACAAAATCCAACAATCATTAAGATGCAAAGAGATGAAGTGGAAAACCTGATCCAAGAAGAGTCCTTCACATTTCACCTCAGCCTGTTGACACTGTGGCAAAAGTGTTACAGCTTTAGCTAGCATTAAAAATTAAGTAAAAATATTGATGTTTTCTGTCTTTGGGACTGATTTGACCAGTTGGTATCATAAACTATGGACCCACCTTTGAGCCAAGGGTTGCAAAGCAGGACAAATGTTCCCACTACGTAGCTCTTCCTGTACTGTTTGGTTTCGATGTGGAGAAGGAGTTCATAGAGAGCCACGGAGGACAGAACGGGGGAGCAGACGTGGATGGTGACTGATTTAGGATGGATGTCACTTTGGTTGATTTTTGCTGACCACCTCAGGGGGTCGGACCACTCATTAGAGGACTGTACTCTGATCCTCTCTGACATATCGCCTGTACGGAGTAAGAATATGTGATGATGAAAAAAAACCTCAAAAGTAACAAGTCAGCTCTCCTCTGCCCCCCAGGTTGTTGGACCTCTTTTTGGTTTTGAACATTAGTGGTTGTATGGACTTCCAGTCCTCATCAAGCAACAGGAAGTTCCTGTTCCCACTCAGATTTCTTTCCTTGTTAGGACTGCCCTTGGCTTTGACCTTGCCTGCTTTGCCTTCCATTGCTCAACCTGTCTGCATTTCAGTCCTTCCCAATGACAATTCATAATTATTTCACTGTATAATGTTTTATGTCTCTGCAGCAGATTGTAGACTTGTCCCATTTCAAGCAAAAGCTAAGAGAAGCAACAACGTGCTGCTGCACAGAACAGGTGGACTCTGTCTGGACTACGGTTTTTGTTTGGTGGAGATCTCCAGATTTAAAACTGTGATACAATCAAAGGTTATTTCAACCATTTCCATTTGATGCATCCAGAAACATGACCCTCTTCCTTTTGGCTTTTTCAGTCATAATAGTCTTCAAACCTGTTTTCAGTCTCACAAAGACTCAGAGAAAGTCGTGGGAGCAGCTCAAGGGTCTCTGCCTCAGGCCAGCAAACTTACAGACTCGATGATAACATGCATTGGGCAGCAACCAAGGAGCGATGTGGACCACTGGAGGGCATTTTCAGGGTTGAAAGCTCCCCAAACCAGTTTTTAATTCTGTACCGCTCAGCTCACACTTATGTAACGAAAACTACTTCAAGATGGTCTCTCATTTCATCCTTTCAGTGATTGTAGAAAGCCCCTGCTATCTCAGTCTTAGGGCTGACACTCAAACCTCTTATAGGGACTAACCTGGTCCACAAAGACCACCATTATCAATGCTGAAACCACTACGGAAATGCTGTAACCCCTTGGCATTGGAGCAGTAACGGCTGGTTTGAGGCTTGTGGTCATAACAGACTGAATATGTCTGGGTAGTATTGAGCAAGGATGCCTTTCGTTGCTTTTGAAAGTTTGATTTCTAACTCTAAGACTTGGTTTCACTCATAAATAACTGAGTCTGGTTCAGACTTTGAGCACACTTGTTCACATCTTTGGTACCTAGCCAAACCTCCAGGACCAGGCTCTCGAGGAGAGGATTCCACTGGTTGTCAAACATCAGAGTGATTTTGAACGGTTTTCCTCGACGCACCACCAGGTGCGTTTTGCTGAGCCCCTGAGTCTCATGGGAAATGTGGTTTTCATGAGCCTCATAGTTGACCAGCTTCAGTTGGCACTGGTCTCCATCAGTACCTGGAAAAACAACAACAAACACCTTCCTGCAAATGTTTCTGTGAAAACCAAAAGTTGCATACAGAGAAAAAAAAAATCACAAAACTATTTAGAGACGTCAGAAGTTGAGCAAGAGATGAAATAAGAAAAAGAGAGGAAAGTTTTTGAGATTTAGGTCACAGAGAAATATCATTTCATGCAGCACGCAACAAAGCAGACACAATATGTAGACCAGAAAATAAAATATTTTCACATTGTTGACAACATGTTCATTAACTGCCTCTGTCACACTCCTCCTCACATTCTTTTACACACACTCATGTCTCTGCTGTCATGTTATTTACAGTCATAACTGTACAGCCTGTTATTACATCTTTAGCATCTGAGGAACACGTGTAAGATAAAATACCTGCTCCACCTAGGAGCAAAACTGTAACGATTCTTATATTTAACATCTTGCCAGAAAAAAAGCATCTCATAATAAGTGTCAGGTGTATGGTTCACTTGGTTTACAAGTACTGTTACAAAAGGTTTTTAGTCATCACATTCATCTTTGGTCTAAATGAAAATGGTTAATGCAATAAAATAAGATCAGCATCATAACTACTTAATAAAGCTCCACATTAATTTTTACAGTAAATAAAAATGAGGTCATAAGTTTCTCTGGAGAAGCCCTGAGTGAAGAAAGTGAACTCACCACAGGTGTTGTGTGTTGTCGGCTGCATGAAGTACATGGTCTGGCATGAGGAATTACCAGAGACTGAAGGAATGAAGAGCAGGCTCCACCTCCACACTGATACATATCTCACTCTGCTCCTTTTTTCTGTGCTCTGGTCGCACTGGTCCCTGACTGCAATCAAAGCTGCAAAATAGCACTTCATGAACATTTTGCTCCCTTTTCCTCATAAACTACCTCAGTGCTTCAGCATAATTCAAATAAAACACTCTTTAACCTTACAGTACAGTTTACAAGTGTTAGTGAGATACTCCCAACACAAAAAGGCACCTGAAGTTAGCCTTTTTTACACCTCTTCCTAAAGGGATGAGGGAGAGTCTGGGTCACATCATCACAATCCAGATATCAGAAAAACAGATTTTATAAACGTATTGACTTAAGCTCATTGTTTGCATCCATCTCACTCACAAACAGTCTGTTTTCTGGTGGATTAGACGCACCTCTCTCTGGAAAAAAAAGTTAAGTTTTCACATTCCACCCAAGAAACTCGGCCAACATGTTGCAATAGCTGGCAGACACGGTGACACCTACTTTATAGGGTGTCACATCGAGATCTTCATGATGAAATGATGAAATGCTGATTGCCTGGGTGTGAAGAAATCAACACTCACTGCAAAAACTGAAATCCAAACAAGTGTGTTTCTCTAACCAAGAGTGAAAATGTCTTATAAGACTTCTCATGTGCCACATTCACCTGACAAGTCCAGAAAAATGTCTCTTTTCAAAATACCAAAAGACAAAAATGTCTGTGAAAAGGGGGAGAAGAATATACTCGCCAAGATTCTTGAAATTATAATAATTAATACAAAAAAAGCTTTTTTTAAAAATACATTTTTCTTACCTTTATTGTAGATTGGCTATTTACAAGCAACTCGGCGTCTTATTTTCCTTTAAATACCTGAAATTGGATGTTTTTTGTGGACTTGTGGATGTGGCTCAAGTTATGTCTAAAAAGATATTTCCACCAAAGATAAATTTTTTGATGCCAGGTTAAGGTGGAGTCATCTGATGAACTTCACCTGAAGCCTTCATCATTCAATTCATTTAATTCTCCTCTCCTGGAAAAAAAACAATAACAAAACACACACACAGACACAGAGACACAGAGAGACACACAGACACAAAGACACACCCTCAGATCTCTTGCTCCACACCTGCTCTCACACACCCCTGTATGATCACACCTGTGGCTGCTGTTCCTCCTCTCTTTGCTCCACACACTCACATGCCACACACTGATAACTGATGCTGACTTTTCCATCATTTTTTAAATCTAGTTTTGTAAATAAAGTCAAGCCAGCTATTTTAGTCAAAAAAGTAGTATCTGAAGTATCGGTTTTTCATCCTGCACAGAGCTGACTTTGTGACTTTTTTATGGACACGTTTTTCTAAAGATGGCTGAATTTTACTGTGTTTCAAGAAGAAACATGTTCAGCCGAGGATTCTTCTCACACTGAGAAAAATCACCCAAAGGGCAAAATTTCAGAGAAGAAGCAAAGACCTTTTGAGTTTTTGGTGAAATGGTGTTGAAAAATCTTCACTTTGTTTGTGTGATATACTTCTGATCCCTAAGTCCCCTGAAGCAGTTCAGATTTGATTTGAATCTCTCTTTTTTAATTATCCTAACTAATTTACTGTCAGTGCCAATGTGTTTCAACAACGTATTAAATGTTTTGTACCAGGGGCTGCACACTGGCGCGCAGCAAGAAGGTCACCAGTTCAAATCCCCACCTCGGCCAGTGGGCCTTTCTGTGTGGAGCTTGCATGTTCTCCCTGTGCATGCGTGGGTTCTCACCGGGTACTCCAGCTTCCTCCCACAGTCCAAAAACATGCTCTTCAGGTTAATTGGTCACTCTAAATTGTCTGTTGTGTGAGTGTGTGTGTGAATGGTTGTCTGACTGTGTGTCAGCCCTGTGATTGGCTGGCGACCAGTCCAGTGTGTACCACACCTCTTGCCCAATGACAGCTAGGATAGGCTCCAGCCACCCGCGACCATGAATAGGATTAGTAGTTCAGGAAATGAATCAATGTTTTGAACCAATGCAGCCATTAAAATCAAAAGGCACCAGCTTTTGTTTTCACTTGTTTTCACATCTACAGATCAGGGACGGAGCCAGCATGTCAATTTTGGGTGGGCCTTAAATTACAAAAGTCAGTAAATAACTTTTACTATATAGATTTTGATACCAAGTACTGTTAACATATGTTTTAAAGCAGATTTGGTTGCTTTTAAATATTCTAACATTTGATAAAACTTTAGTGCATCAGACAGCAATTGCTCCAGTGATATCATTTAAAGAGTAGTGAAAAAATATATTTTTCAAAGAAAATTTTAAGGTGGACCAGCCAGAGAGTGGGTTGGCCCAGGACCGTTGGGCCTATCCATGGCGCTGCCCCTGCTACAGATGACTCATGTCAGCCAGCATGGAAAAGAGGTACTGAGAGGTTGGCTGCAAAACAAAAACAAAATTCTAGAAAAATTAAAGTGAAACAAAAACAACCCTCGGCAGATCTTTCTTTGGAAACTGCCAATGTAAACTCTGATGAACTCTTAACTGGCACGTCATCAAATACGTTATTCTCCTTTTGTGTTCTGTCCAACATCTTTCTGATATCCTCCACAAGTGGTGGAGATAGCTTCATGAAAAACTCAAGCACCAGCTGTTTTCAATCACTCTTTGAAAAAAACAAGAGCCTGGGATGGGTTGTCATAGGTATTTTCAAATAGCTCAGTCTTGAAGAAAAAAAACCTTAATAAAACTACTACAGCATGAGGTTACGTCAAAATGTATTTTAGACAACAGGGGGATTTTTTATGAACTAAGAGGAGATAGATGCACAAGATGCTAAATGGTGAAATAGAGTAATTTTATTTGTGCATGAGCAGAACACTGAGCAGAGTTAATAACTTAACTTTTCAACTTCCTTAAAAATCTTGACTCTTGTTGAAGTTTGTGTTTGACACCTTTCCACTTCACTTTTTAATCACTTTTAACTGTGACCTAGTGTACAACTTTCTACATCATGCTCAACAAAATAGAAAAAAAACCCTCAGAATTTCTGCCCAGAAATTAACAATCAACATAAAAAAACAGGCAAACAGATAAAAACAGGTAAAAACAGATGAAAACAGCTAAGTGAAAAGCTCTGTTGACCAGTTTTACAGCTTTTTCTGCTTTCTGCTGTGTCCTCTTTGTGCAGAGCTGGGTGAAGAGCTCCCCCTAGCTGCTTGAAGAAGAGACTCTCATTTAATCAGGTGAAAACAGCAGAAAACATTCATAGGTGATCTTTCTACTTTGGTCTTCAAATTAATCTTCATGTGATTGCTTTAAAATGAACTTACTTCCACCTGAGGTTCCTTTAACATTAACATAAAAATTCTTCATTTCAGTTTCTATAAATGTTGATCTTTACTGCTTATACTGAAATCAGTGTTGTTTGTGTTGCTGGGTTTAGCAATTCAACAGTTGGTGTTTTCCCATATTTCAAACAGTAACAAAGCTAAATTTTCAAACTAAATGTGTGCATATTTTCATCCTTTCTAATTTTTTATAGGTTGTAAAAATCTCTGAATCTGTTTGTAAACTGATACAGCTCACAATGCAAGCCTGAAACACCAAGGTCTACCTACAGCCCTGGCCCTGAGAGGCCTCCTCCAATCAGGGGGAAAGGGGTGTGCTCAGTGGGAAGCCCTAAAGAGACAATGGCTTAAACAAAGTGAAATGAACAGAGGCTGAAATAAGGGTTAAACACCAGGGAGGAATAAAGATTTTTTTTCTGAGCTGGCTATGAGCTTTATTCAACATCATAAATGAGATCCGACAATCCAAAATAAACCTGCAACTATTTCTCCCCCCCTGGTTCAAGTGAAACAGACTTTTTTGTTGTTGTTAATGATGGATTTTCTTGGTAATTCAAATTATTATTTTTTCAAGGTTACGGTGGAAGCAGAAAAAAATGAGAACAAAACAAAAGCAGGAAGGTCATGAAAGCATGAGCCAGGCAAGGACTAAAAAATTGCACCTTCATGTTGTGTCCTGCGCCGTTTGTGTTCTGTGTGAAAGAAGTTTGACTCACTTACAGTTAAACTGGTTAAACTGAAGGTAACAGAACCTGACCTAAGCTGCTGTGTGAGGGACACAGAAAGAGAAGAAAGAGGAATCATCAAATCAAAATAGTAATTTTTTTATTTTTGTCAAAGAACATTTGATACAAAAAGGGGCGTACTTGGGCCCATTAATACCTCATAAGTACAAACCAGTTTTTTCCAGTATGTATTGATAAAAATAACATTTTGTAAAAGAAAATAACAGATTAACTGTGAGTGATTGTTAAGTTGCTGGATACGTTTCTTTTAAATGCACTTTGAAAAGCGACTCAGAGCTAGAGCCAATTCACCTTCCATAGTTTAAACCAGGGAACTCTTTAACTCAGAGTTTTTTTTTCCTGTCCGACAGGAATTTAAATACATTCTGATATAAATTTATACACTTTTGTATAGAATCAAATAAGATCTAATTTTTTTTTTTTAGCATGTAGGGCTCAAAAAGCCTTCTCCTGCTTGTCTCGTCAAATTCTTTTGGGGGTTTTAACTGAAGGTGATTTGATCCAACTCTGGTTCAAAAATTACCTTTCATCTTTTTTTTCTTGCACAAAAACCACACAAACCTGAAAACATTGCATTTTTTTTTCACCACGACCTGACACCAAACAAAATCCTGATTTGAGTATTCATGAAAAAAATCCACATTTCACCTTAGCAAGGCACTGCATTTGTCCTGCTGGGAACCAAAACGAACACAAGATCAACAGCTTGAACAGCTCACACTCTGCATACGTCGTCGATCAGACCGAAGTGCAAGATAAAGAGGAAAACAGGACATGACGGAGGTGATTATACAGGTAAAATTGAAGCAGAACGCGTGAGCTGCTGATGAGACGTCAGGCTGGATTCTGAAGTTTGCACAGAAGACAGAGAGAGAATCAGAGAAATAAAAAGTGAATGTAGTTTTTTCTTGTTTTTCTTGACTGACAATTTGAAGCACCGAGGAGTTAAACTGTGATTCATGTGAAACCTCAGATTAGCTATGCTGCCTGCAACATCAAATAGTAGTCACAAAAACTGACATTCATTGAGAATTGAACAAAGTATTAAGAGTTGGGAATGTTTTCCTAATTCTTTCTGCACCACTGGCTAATGCAAAGGTTTCACATGCACTAAGAGTGGGACAGGAAAAAACTCTATTGTGGAAGAAAACATGAAAAAATTAAAGGTGCTACTAATGAGAAGCTTAATCACAAACAAAAACATTTATAAACGAGTCGCTTCCTGCCAGAAAACCAATGAAAAAACTTGTACCATTTTTCCATTAAGACCCTTTTTAAATAAATATAGATTTAAAAAAAACACACTTTTCTTCACACACATGCACACATTAAAAACTTCAGGAATGCAGGAACATGTTAGCTTACATAACTTAAAATAAGAGGAAAAATGACGCAGATGTTTCTAGAAATAACAATATATACAACTTATTACAGGACAGATTTTCCTTTCATACACCGAGCACATGATGTGAAAATGTGTGTTTTTGTTGCTGATTTCTAATGGATGAATGAGAAGAAGCACGTGAGGAGGGAGCTGGTTAAAGACGACCAAAGAAATTGATCCACGTGGGGCCAAGATAAGATTTTCCAGGTACCTACTCTGCACATAGTGAAGGTCGTTGATTTAAGGCATGGACTTTCTGAACTGATCTGAAGTGCATATATCATGACACAAAGCCCCTGTTTGGAAATCTCATCGAGAGCCTAAAGTTCACTCAGCTCTGCGCTGATTGGTTCAGTCAAACAGAGACGTGTCTGAGCGTTAAATCAGAAGATCTGGTGAACTTCAGCTGCGAGTCAGAACCTGCTGAGGAGCTGGAGAGTTTAAGGAGCATTCGTTTACAGGCACCAAGTGAACTTTTCTCCCTCAAAGCCTTGGCTAAAAACAGGTGACAGACAAAAAGAAACACACAACACACTCTCTAAACATGTTAGTATCAACCTATTAACAACCCATGAAATGTGTCTCCAACACTTACACACGTTTGCATCAAAAGTTGGTTTAAGACTTCGCTCTGCTCCAAACACCTGAGACTAAAGCTAACAAATTAAGAACAGACTATTATCACCTCGTTTCACCAACACCTCAAACACTTTCAAACAACATTAATCACCTCACTGTGAACACTTTGCTTTGTCCTTTTCAGTCCCTATAATGGCTTTAGAAACAACCAGTGACACCAGACAGAACAGCTACAGGAAAGAGTGAAGAGTTCGTTACGATTTCTTTCATGAGAAGAAAGACGGGTCCAGCTCCCCAAAAGCATCTCTGTTCTTGTTTTTGTTCATTTTCCACAAAGAGACTGGCTTCATTCATGTCTGATGAAGCCAGTTCAGGGGAAAGTTAAAACAATGTGTGTTAATATAAACAACTCCATGAAGGTTGCAGCATCTTTCTGTAAGAAAATCTACAAGTTAAAGAAGTTCAGCAATAGTTTGTGGTTACAGTCGACTAAAAGCTGCTCTAAAAAACTTTTTATGTACGTCTTTTTTGGTGTCCATGTGGACTTCACTGAATATCGTCCTGTTTATGATATGATGGGAATTAGAAAAGACAACTTTCTTTAAACGGTCCAATGCTGTACTCAGTTTGAGTAAGACTGTTTCTCCAACATGCTGTCAATCATCAAACCCCTTCTCGGCTGATACAGGGATTAAAAACACAACAGACTTTTGCAGTCTCATTGCAGATAGTCCTGTTTGCTTTTGCAGGCCGTAAAGAAGTATCAAGTGAGCACAGTGCTCACTTTGCAAAAGTCTTACATGTGGTAAATAAGACCAGAAAACGCAGAAATGCCTCAAATTATCAAACTCTGGTTAGAATCAAAAATATAAATCTAGTGAACGCTGCGATATCAAAACAGCCCAAAACTTTCAAACTATGCAGAAAACAAGGACAGCTCCAAGACTTAACCAGCTTGTAAAACTAGTGTTAACTTTGTGTTGAGCCTGTTTGAATATTAGATGTACAGGAAACCGAATTAGACGCATCGTTTTCTTCTTTCTCCAGCCTCACTTAGGAGCAAAACTTGAGGCCACATAGGACGCTCAAGAACAAGGTGACTACATCTACTCGGCACCCATGGTCTATACTTCCTAAAAACTCATATAACAGTGCAAGATTTGTGAAAGAAATGAATCTATCAGGACGTCAGGGTTAAGATAACTAAACGACTCAATGAGACGTCTTTACCTTTGTGTCTTGTACACTGAGGGTGTACACAGAGATGCTTTTGGACGTTGAACCCGCTCTTCTCTTATTGCTAGTTTCATAGCAGCAGCCTCTGTGGGATGCAAACTTTTCTTTTCTGCAATAAAAGAAAAAAATAACTCCACAGAACTCCACAGCTGCTCTATGAGACCAGCAGAATGACTCGTAGCTGTAAGCTAACCAGTGTTTGGGAAAACCAGCCCTATGAGTCTCTATATCTCACACTCACACACACTTACACACACTCATAGATACAAACCTGAATGCACACTCCTGCTATATCCACATGGATAAAACCTCATTAATAATAACAAAATAACATTCATATAAATAATTTAAATAGCTGTACTAAAGCTAAATTCTTGGTCTAAAATGTTTCAATGGCCAGAAGAAGTGCTAACAATGTGCTGTACAATTTGGGGACTTTGAGATTTGGGGTTCATTTAATAATTACACCATCCCTCTCCCACAACCCAGAATCAAGACCTGAAGTCTGGGTTTTTGACACAAGTATGTCCTGAAATTCAAGCCCTCTTTTTACAAACCAAACAGCCCACCAGCTCGTCATCCTCCTCTTGTCTAACTATCCTGCAAAACTTGTGAAAGGTCCCCAAAGTCACAGTCAAAGAGTTCACTGATGCCTTCATTGTCCTCGAGTCCGTAGTGGTAGTCGTGACTGGGAGGAGGGGACAGGTTGATGAAGCCGTCCAACGGGAGAGGGAAGCCCTCTCCGTTCAGGAAGTCCGAGGAGGACAGGGGGGAAAAGTCAAAATCAGGCATGTCTCCGAGGGTGAACGGGTCGCTTCCAAGAAGAGATTCTGTCACAGGAAGTCAGGTGTTAAAAATATGTTACCACAGGGAACCACTGGTTACAAATGAATTATCAGTGAACTGACAGTGCAGACGTTTTCTGTTCACTTCCTTTCTGTTGATAAATTCACACTCAGCACTCACCTGTGTCTCCACCTAACACCAGTGAAGACGGGTCCTGCTGAGAAGCTGCCGTCACCGTGGACGACGTCGATGCTGGCGATGATAAACCAAGGTCCAGGCCGGTTGTGGATGTTCCGGCTTGTGATTGGTCGGTGGGCTGTGCAGGAGGCAGGAGCATGGCCGGGTTATCACCGGGTTTTGATGGACTACTTCCAGTCACAGGGCTGCAGACACCAGAGCTGTCCTCTGGGCAAAGGAAGACATCGATTGGACCCCTTGTGCTTTTCAGTGACACCTGGTAACCCTGAGGGCAGAAAACGAGCACATGTTGTGAAAAAAAACTCAGAGTGTAATATAAAAGAGGCTGAATAACCAAGGGCCATACCTTGCAGGGTTCTGAAACCTGCATCTGTGTCTCTGGTGGAGCTCTGATCACCATGACCAGCTGGTCCGGGGAGTCAAAAGACTTTCTTAAGTCCTGGCATCGTACATAGCCCAGCGTGAAGACCACTACAGTTAAGGAATAATTCACTGGCACCAGAAGAAAACAATCCCTATGAGGGCAGGTTGGTTTGAACTAGTTTTGTTTAAGAGCATCCACCGCAGCTCAAAGGATATTTCTTGTTCTGTGGGTCCTCTGTCAGCAGCCTCAGCTGCAGGTTGCATTTGTTGATGAGCTCATCCAGCTCCTGCTCGGCCTCTGTGAGGTCACACACCTCCCTCTGCAAGTCCTTGTGACGGGAGACCAACGCTGCGTCGACTCGATTACCTCTGCAGGGGGAAAATGAAGAACGTCAGTCAGAGAACAGAAAATACATTTCCTGTTAGTCTGCTGTCAATTATCTTTTCGAGCCTTTTTGTTTTCTTGAATTTTCTCATAGTGTTTTCTGTTGCACTTATCCATGTTTCACACCATTATCTTATATTCACTCTACATTTGCAGTAATCTGTGGACCCAGTATCTAGTCTGAAACATGACACTGGCCATCTGCTACTCACAGCCACTGGATGTTGTTCTTTGATTTCTTGGAGATGAGCTGGATTCCCTCCAGGACGTTGGTTATGTCGTAGATGCGTCTCTTCTGGACGTCCAGGACCTGCGAGGCCCAGTTCAGATCCACTACACCGTCAGCAGACTGGGACAGAAGGTTCAGGAAGCGTTTGGTGGTCAGGTTTAGGGAAGTGTCATACCGGGACTTCTCAGCTGTGACACGAGGAACTACAGACACAACATAAAAGAGGAACAGAAACAGAGTTTGACAACATGTCTTTTGGACACGGCGGTTTAATATCTCACATCCTTATTGATCCACAGCAGGTTCAGAGACTCTTCTTAAACTTTTTTTTTCTGTTGTGAAAATCTGAAGAGCATGCACATTTATTCCCTGCTGTTTCTTTTTCTGGGAATTTTTTATCCACACTTAACCTACTATTAAATCGACATGAAAGATATTGTTTGCTTGAGCTCCAAATCAGATTGACACAATACATCTCTCAGGGATAGTTTTTACTCTTACAGGTGATAAAGAAGTTCATCTTCACTGTTTTAAGTATCCCAAACACTTCTTCATCTAACATCATAAACATGACCAAAACAAAGTTTTATGATCCCCAGCAACTTCTGCACTTCCTGTCCAAAACACCTCGAAGTGACACATCAAATCAGAGCAACTTTCTCTCTTAGGTGAAATAATGATGATGGCTCAAAGACTAAAATCCAGACTCCTCTGTCTGTTGGAAGTAGATAGACATAATCGAGAGAGTAGCAGGACAGTTATCAAGAGGGAATATCTTGAAATTACCGTCATCATGTTTATGTCCTCACATCAGTGTGTCCTTGTGTAATGTATTGAGCAAGGATCCTGTTTGTAAGGGGGTCAGGTTCACTGATCCTCCACTCAGATTTCATTTAATGTATTGGTATTGCGTGCGTTGTGGAGCTCTGATGTCACACATTTCTGAAGCGCAAACATAAACTTTTGCAACTTCAGTTTTACTGTCACGCTTCTCCCCTGGATCAGAATGATACTGAGTAAGTGAATCCTAAAGGTCTTGATTTAGGCCAGATGAAAAGTTTCTCCCTGTTTTGGTAAATCTTTTCCCCTTTTCATGATATAAGTGGATCACAAGGTCCCTTTTAGTCCTAAATGTGGACTCTTAGATTAGTAAACCAGTCAGCCTGAATATGAAATTTGAATCCACAAGTGACCTCACAGATTAGAAATAAAAAAGATTTAAGTATGTGAAACATTAAAAATGTTGGTTATTCACTTTTAACTCTTTTAATTCGGAATACAGTTATTCTACACCACTATTTGCTAGATATGAAGTTTATTAAACAGGCATTACAAGCTTAAGGTATTTGGACTAAATTACCCCAAAATAAGTGGCACAAAGTGAGTTTGTAGGGTGTTCAGAAATTTACATGAGAATCTGATGGTTTTGTACATTCCAAATCAAACTTGTTTTTCTTGTTCTCAATAAGGAGGGAATAGAAAACAAATAAAGGGGATAAATCTGGGTCAAAGTTGTAAACATGTACAATTTACACAATATAACTGATACATAATGACATAGGTTTTTCTTCCTGTGTGATTTATTGTCTCTATTGTCATTCAAATAGACCAGGAGTTGAAGTGAGGAGTCAGTGAGGACACAGACATGTCGGCAGGCTGTTGTCTGTGCTCACAAAAGGACAGCTGTTTACGGGACAAAGGGGACGGAGCAAAGGTCACAGTGTGCATGTATGGATAGCTGGATGTAGGACACATGTGCAGCTGACGTGTTGCCGCTCCTGCTTTGAATTCTAGGAAACAATGTAAATCAGTCCACTATACTTTGAGTGACTGTGTGTTTGTGTGTGTACCTCTGGGAGGGGCCGGTGTGGAGGGTGGTGCTTGACCTATAGATGGTCGAGTGGTGCTGACATACTGATGGTCACTATCCAGGTCCAGCTTTCTTTTTACCTGAAGAGATAGAAATGTTTTAAGTTAAAGACATTCAGTGAATAAAAAAGATAGGAATAACTCTTTCTTGCATACTTAAAATAAAGAGGAAAGACAGAAAACAAAAGTGAAACTTTGAAAGCAACAGGCTGGTGGACTTTGGGATGGACTTTGAGAAAATCATCCATATGAAGATTTCAACATAATATAATCAGGGAACACCCATTTTATCACTTCCCTTATCTTTCTTTCACTTCTTTTAACACCTCCCCCTCCCTTGTCCTCACCGGAGGTCTTCCAAGCGCTGGTCTTCTCTTGTCATGGATCCCCACATCAGCAGGACCCTGTGGTGTTGCGAAGAGCAGGATTTCCCCTGTGCTGCTGGGGGCCGTAGCTGAATGGAGTCCCTCATTGCTGGGGCTGGTGATAATCACTATCTGGTGGTCTTGGCCCAGGTCAATACTCCCAGAGTTCAGCAGGGTCTCAAAATCAGCCAACAAGTCCTCCGATGTCTGCCCCGTTATCAGAGTCTCTGACATGGCAGTGTGTCTCTAAGTGCCCCTTATACTTGATTAGTACTATCCACACTATAATGTGACAAAATACAGGACTATAATGTCTTCCTGGCTTGTGTGATAGAACCATGTATGGCTGGCACAAAATATGGATCTTAAATTTTTCTTTTACTACACTCTGTGGGTCACTACTTTAGGACATAGAAATGTTCTGCTTTACCTTTTTGGAGCAGTATGCATTGTTCTGCTAATCATTTAAGATGATGAATCAATATATGATTGTCTTGTAACTTCTGAATAACCACAAAATAGCTGCAACATGCTATTGTTATCATGTGCAATGCAAGTCCCACCCCTAATCAGCACTTACTGTCCTCTGCTCTGCTGAAAGAATTTAAGGAACAAAGACGTAATCATCTTAAAGTTTGCCTGCAGCTATGTTTAGGCAGATTACGCATTTCTTCAAGTTACTTTGGCTCCTCTTTTATTAATCTATTCAGAAACTACATCTGATACATTTAAAGAACAAGCTCACTCACAAGTTAGCGTACAATGTCCCTAATGTATGCACTGATAATAAAAAGGCAGCACAGGACGTTCAGCCAAAAAGCAAATTTGGCAAATAAAACTATATTGCTAAATACGTACAGATCCTTCGATTTGAGGCTCAGCTGCTGATGTTTCAGAGCAAGGATCTCAAACCATCCGTGGAGAATATAGATACAGGAGATTAGCGACCTAATCTTTTGTTTTCATCTCTCCTGACAGTGAAGTGGAGCCGTGAGGCCTGGCCACACTGTCCCCAACACAGCTACCAACCCTGCTAACGAGCTAACGTGTTTCCTACCAACAAATAAACATACAAGTGAACAAACACGTAGCTGTAAAGAGTAAGTTACCCATATAAGGGTATAAAACTGGGTTATATCCACGTATTAATAAATTCGAGATTAGTTAGGTGGTTAATAAAACTTTACAGCAGCTTTCCATGAGTGAGCTATCGAAACAAATTATCTACCAACCAAAAGGCATCACCGCAGCTAAACCACATCTGTGAGAGTAAACACAACAAAGCGACTATAACATGGACTAAACAGGTGGATATTCACGTAAATGAGAATATATAGGACAAATTAGCATGCTAGCGTATTAGCCGTAATTCTTCAACCCCCTCGTTTTGTTGGGGCACGCAGGAAGCAGTCCGACAAAACTGGAAATGTGAGAAAATAAAGCGGAGATTTCGGAGCACTTGCTTTACAAAAGTATCCGTGAGTCCTTCGGTGGATCCCAGCGGGTGCGGTCCTCTCACAAAACCCTCTTCCGGACCCCGATATCGGCTGTTATTGTTGTTATTGTCCCAGCTGATCTACATCTAAACAAGGATCCGACAGTTTTCGCGCGAAATCTTTTTTGCCGCGAAACAGCCACGTGCACCAATCTGACCTGTGTGATTGGTGGGAATTAGGTTCTTTCCGTTGGGCGGGACCAATAGGACTCCAGGCGGGACTAGAGTGCTCTGATTGGTGGAAGCGGCAGTCTGTCATTAAATCAAGCGCAGATTCATCGCTCGGAAGATGTGTTCATGATCCATAAGGAGAACATGAAGTAAATTGTTCTGTCAAGGTTTTCGCTTCGTTAGCTCACTATTCCTAATGAAACCAGTAATCCCTATAAAATGTTCAAGCCTCATTATAAACGTTGATTTATTAGTGTCTTATAGAAAACCAACTACAGGTCATGACTTAACTTATCGCTGCAACTCCCTAGTCCACAAATGGTCAAAAAAATCAATCAATCAATCAATCAATCAACCCGTTCCACATTACTTTCGTTAGGCAATACAATTTTTGGTCCGAAATTGAAAAACAAATGTAATGACGTTCGCTACAACATAATTCTATGCCTTCAAAAAATTATTTGGAAAAAAGATCCTGAAATCTTCCCCCTCTTCTATAATTCTAAATGAATATAAGAAGTACCTGTAGTCATTTAGAAAAATAAAAGGATCAAAAACACAAAAATAAACGTAAAAATAATTAGTTCCTGATTTGTATCTCTTTCAGTTTGGTTCCTACCGGGCTACAAACAAGCAGCCCTTACCAATCAAACGCCGATTGCGCAGTAGAAGAGCAACAAGATGGCGCAGGCAATATTTGAAGTGCTTGAAGGTAAGAAAAAATGTGAATTAATGTGTAACTACAGCAAAAATAATGTTTCAACATGCATTTTACACAAATTCAATTTTAGAAGTCATTTTAAAGCAACTGAACATGCTCTATAGAACGATGCTGAAGCTATTAAAACACCCCATAGAGTAGAGGGAGCTACTGTCACTGTAAACAAACATACAGATTGATTATTCTTAGATCTTGTGTAAGTTTTATGGCTGAATATTGTCATTGTTTTGCGGTTAGACGGTAAAGATGCACAAACCCCGCATACTTTAACGACCTAAAAATATTTTGCAGTAGATAAAATCACTCTGTGGTTTTTATATAATGCTTGAGTTATACAGTTGGCTTATGCTTTGTGCATTTTAGGATTATGTGAAATTTATTATGGCTTTTTCCTTCAGATTTGTTCAAATTTTTATTATTAGAGTTCCATGAAGTCAAAAAGTATTAGCTTGTATTAGGTCTGGTGTAAATCCTATCCTTGGACTTAAATTAGTCATTTAAATCCGTTAGCATGTAGACATCCTTACTATAAAATGTGTTTTTACTACTTGCAATACGATTGTCTTTATGTGCCACCTTTTGTAAAATGACGTTTATCATACTGGGACAAAATCACTGAATTTAATACAACATATAAGAGAATATTTCATGATCAATTAGCTAGCAAGTAGACATATTAAAAGGAAAATTCTCATAATTTAAGTTTGTCTTGATTTTGGAGAAGTAGCCTTTGCTTATTTTGTCGTGTACATGTGTAATTTATGTGTCTTAACATTAAAAAAAAAATCATTACTTGTCATTTATTTTTGCTGGACTTAATGATAAATCATCATTTGCCTGTAGTTTTTTTGTACTGAGTCTCTTATTTGGTTCCTGTTAACTTGACATTAGGTTCTTCTCATCTACAGAACAATCTACTGTTTTTCTTCTGATGACTTTCTAGACCCTTTGGTAGACTTCAAAACTGTTTTTGAAAATGAGTTGTATACATGAGCGCAACCATTAGAGCTCAGGTTTTGGCTGATTTTTCCATCATTCCGCCTCTGATTTCTCCTCAGGCATGGACAACCAGACAGTATTGGCAGTCCAGTCTCTCCTGGATGGTCAAGGTGGAGTTCCTGACCCAAACAGCCAGAATGTCTCTGGGACATCCACCATCCAGTCTATGGGTTTGTAGAGCAGACACAGTAAATCCCAGCTGTGTGATTTCAACCAATGCTTCTGATGTTTTGGCTAGTCCAGCTGTTTGTAAAACAAATACAAGTTAGCATGCTTTCTGGGCTCTGAAGACGCTCTGCTATAACATTGTTTTTATGGGCGCCATGTTTTTTTTTTTTCTGGTTAATGAGTAACTTCATTAAAAAACGCTGTTTGTGTAAAAGCTGTCTTTTCAGCGCGCCATGATCTTGTTTTTCTCACTTTATCCCAGACAAACTCTTTCCAACTTTGCATGCAATATAAAATGTATCCTGACAGCCTGGAGGTCCTTACTATCTTACTCAAAAGACCTACCAGGAGCCATGTTAACAAACATAAATGGTCAGAATATAAATTCTCAGAATTTGTGAATGTATAATATGAAAGTGATAACATCATGGCACATCTCTGTGGAGAGTGTTTTCCCTCAAAACTTCATGTTCTTCTCTCCGGTAGATGATGAAGACGTGTTCCTTTGTGGGAAGTGTAAGAAACAGTTCAATTCCCTGCCAGCCTTTATGACGCACAAGAGAGAGCAGTGCCAGTCCAGCGCCCCCTCCCTGTCTACAGTGAGTCTTGCTTCTACAAATGCGTACACCCCCGTCCCTTCAATCAGTGCCGGACCTCCGACCCCTGCAAACAGACAGGTGAGATGGACAGGGTTGTTTTTTGATGTTGGTGACTTTTGTTTTTCAACAGATATGTACAAGCCAGCAAGTCAGGTCATATGTGGTTGGAAAACTATTCAGTTTTATTGACTGATGTAAAAAGTGAACATGGAACTTATTATTCTGCAGAGACTGATCATCATGGCGGCAGTTTTGAAATATCTGCTTTTGAGAGCCTCGTAAAGGATATTAACATGAAAGGAAATTTTTACCTCCACCAAGGAGGTTATGTTTTTGGGAGTGTTTGTCTGTTTGTCTGTGAACAACATAACACAAAAAGTAACGAACAGATCTTGATTAAATTTCCAGGAAATGTTCAAAATGGGATAAGGAAGAAGGGATTAAATTTTGGAGCTGATCCGAATCACCGTCTGGATCCAGGAATTTTTTTAAAAGATTCTTTTTCATTATGAGATAGGGCTGTTTTCACCATGTGTGTATATAACTCCACAATAAATGGTCAGATTGCTTTGCACAAGAATACAAGACAAGGTCACCATAATTTCTGACAGATGTTAAAGTATGATACAGATCCTGCCAATTTTCTGGATACTGAGATCTGGAATATAAAATATGTACAGGGTCATCATAATTTTCAACACTGTCAGGAAACAAATTATCGTACAAACCTGCAACTAACACCAAATTGTAGCAGACGGTCTGCTGAAAGGAGGTATAACATTAAAGTAGGACTGAAGTGTTGGTGACAATCACAGTATGCTTAGTGAAGGTCTGCACTCTCTGAGGGCTTTTCTAGTTTAAAATGTTTCAGGTGGAAAAATCACAAAATTTTGCACATGAGGAAAGCCAAAATTTTGTCAGTATGACATACAAAGCGCACATTTACGCAGCTCTTGCAAACCAGATTGAGGAGATCATAATACAAAGACTGCCAAGTAGGGAAGAATCATTTGTTCTTTTTACATAGTCATATGTGATATCCTGTGCTATTTTGTCTTCTCTCGTCATCAGGTATCAACATATATCACAGTGCCTCCATCTCCGCTTACACACACTCTGGTCCAAGGCAATGTGTTGGTCAGTGACGATGTTCTCATGTCGGCCATCTCAGCGTTCACCTCCATCGACCAGCCAATGGCCTCCATGCAGACGCCCATACAGGTAATAATGAATAACTTCTCTCCTGACACCTCTGTGTGTCCTGGTCATGTGAAATAATCCGTCTCTGCCACATGGTGTTCAAAATGTAATTCATTTAAAGCCATAACTACAAAGCATAAAGTATCTTTTTAATTGAGACAGTTGCTGCAGTATCATCAACTACATCTGCTTCTGTTCTCATTCTGCAGAGTAACCTGAGCATGCACACAGCTGGTGTGTCCTACCTGCAGCATCACCATCACCACCATCATCATCATCATCATCACCACCAACAGCACCAACAGCAGCAGCAGCAGCAGCAGTCCTCTCACCCCCTGCCCTCCAATCAGACACAGGCCCACCCCCTCCCAGCTGGACAGCCCCCCCAGCAGCCGCTCTCTTCACAGGTGCCAGCCAGTCACAGCAACTCTGTGGTGCAGGTGTACAGCACGCTGCCACACATGGCAGGAGGAGGAGGTGCAGAGATTCACACCCTCGGTCCGCAGCCTTTTCATCCTGTGCAGGTAAGTGAAGAAATGTTTTTCTGACAAAGTTATTCAGGAAGTTAAAGGAAAAGGTCATCATCCTCTCCTCACAGTATGGAAGAAAACTTAAACTCGATTTTTTAAACAAATGATGAAATCATGTGCACAGGCAGCTCAAGCTATAAATCAGATAAATATAAACCACTGTTTTTCATCTTTAGGTACCCAGTCAGTGTGTGGAGAGCCAGTCATATAACACTCCACCTGTGTACAGCCCGGGTAAACAAGGCACCAAAACAAAGCTCTGCAGCATCACCACCAACCTAACTGAGCTGGGCGACTTTGAAAAGGTCATCATTCCCAAACGGCCGAGGAGCAGCAAAAAGAGTCCAGACGGAGCTACAGGTACGAGAGGAAAGGCTTTGATTCCCAATGAAGAATTCGATGATGATCATACATTCACTGAATTTCTCTCCTGAGCAGAACAACTGAAAGGAAAAGGTCCGAAGCTGAAGTGTAATTTCTGCGACAAAATCTTCTCCAAAAACTTTGATCTTCAGCAGCACATCAGAAGGTGAGTTACTGGTCTGCAAAGATGAGTCTACTTTCTTTAAACGGATGATCAGACCATTAATCTCCTGATTTTTCAAATTTCCAAATCTTAGCCACACAGGAGAGAAACCGTTTCAGTGCATCGTCTGTGGTCGAGCCTTTGCCCAGAAATCCAACGTGAAGAAACACATGCAGACGCATAAGGTTTGGAGTAGTTTGTTATTTTTTATCTCACTTGTAACTGCACAACACTGTCAAAGCACAGACAGTTTTAGTTGATGTGTGCTTAATGTGGGTGCTCAGTCCTAAAAATATGGACTAAATTAACAAAGCAAATTCTAACAGAGAGTTTACCTCAGATAGACTAAGATTAGCAGCTTTAACTGAAAGATTGTGAACTGTTATGAGTAGATGAAAAACTTTCTTCCCTATTACTAATGTTGGAAAACAATAATGAGCTAACAGCAGCTGTTGCTTTTCTTGAAGGTGTGGCCTATGGGTGTAGCCAGTACTGTGTCGAGGTTACCAATCACAGTCAAGGTGGTGCCGGTGTCATCGAATGAGGAGGAGGGGTGTCGAGAGCAGCCACAGCAGCAAGGTGAACCTGAAGAGGAGGGGTCACAACAGCAGAGCAGCCAATCACAACGAGAGGAAGAAGCAGCTCAGACAGGTGATATAAATATCTGAGTGTTGGAGTCAATGGCTGTTTTCCAAACGGCCTACTACATACTACATGTGAATGTAATATGTAGTGTGCACTACATACTACCTACTACTTTTGTATGTAGTATGGCTGATCTGTTGGGTCTGTTTTGTAGTGCACTACTCTGGATTCCAGTCTCGGAAGGCGGAGCTACAGATGATGTCGTTTTTTTGCCTTTCATATAAATATACAAAACAAGCTATGGGCAGATCTCTGCATTTAGTTATTTTGTTACCTATATCACAGCAGAATTATCCTGCTTGATTTTTAGTCTTACACCAAAAGTTATGTCATCGACTGAAAATACATCTGGATTTTTATTTTTACAGCTGATGAAAAAGACACTCCACCCATGGTTAAAAAGGGGTAATTAGTCTTTTTTTTGGGGCTTTAATGAATTTGTAGAAGCAGACGCCTCTTTTATAACCAGAAGTGATAAGAGCTACTGGTGTTTCTTTCTCATCACTTCACTTCTATCTCACAGACCTTGTAACGTTAATGTTGTTGTGTTGTGGTTATAGTGCTGACTCATTCCAGTAGATGGCAGTAATTCACCGAAACCTGCCACCCGCATTGACAAACAGTGTCAGCGCTGTGCATTGTGGGAAACAGTATGCCAGATAAATTGGTCTGAGAACTTTTCCTGGATCAGTAGGACATCAGGGGATTTTTGGCATACTGCAGATTTTGCAAGTTTTGGATGACTACTACGTACTGAATATCAGCAAAAATAGTAGGACTGCTAGTGTAGTAGGTGGTTTGAAAAACAGCCAAAGCTTCTCCAGATCCTGTCCAGTGACTTCATGACAACGCTTGATCACAGATGCTGGAGGCAATTTGGAGGAGACTGTAGCCGAGGCTCAGCCAAACCCAGAGGGTGGCCAAGGGGAGAACGGGCAGAACGGGCTTTCTCAGGTGCAGTCCAACCAGAACCAGCAGTGCCAGGCTCCGACCAAACAGATCGTGGTGATCGACAGCTCCTACCAGTGCCAGTTCTGCGCCTGCAAATTCAAGACCTACTTCCAGCTCAAGTCCCATCTGACCCAGCACAAAGGGGAGCAGGTGAGAACAGGAGTGACAGTGGGATGAGACGTCTCTCTGTTGAGTCCCCTCATTAATAACAACGCTGACTTCCTTACAGGTTTATAAGTGTGTGCTGAAGTCCTGCTCTCAGACCTTCCACAAGCTGGATCAATTTCTGGAGCACATCAGGACGCACCAGGAGCAGCTGACCTACCGCTGCCACCTCTGTGGGAAGGTGTTCCCCTCGCTGTTTGAACTGGGAGTCCACCAGTACTCCCACTGCTTCTGCCCACAACAGAACACACGCAAGGAAGCAACGATCTACAGGTCAGCTTGAACATTTGTGTTTAGATCACATGTGAGAAGACAAAAGCAACAGTCTGGCTCCGCAGATCCATGAACACTTTCAACTATGCAGACAGAACAGATTCTTTCTTCCCCTCTGTTGTTTTTACTCTTCATACCTTAGATTTTCAGTCTGATAATCCTCTAATCTTAAAATGACTGCAGTTTTTCCTCAGCTCATTCATGTTCCTGCTTGAGTGGGGTAACTTTGTTGTTGTGGGTCTGAATTTTTTTATAAATTCAGAAACTGACACTTCTCACCATGTTTCCCCTCAGGTGTGTGAAATGCCAAAGCAGGTATTCCACCCAGGAAGCCCTGGAACAACATCTTCTGACTGCTTCACACAACTATCCCTGCCCACACTGTCAAAAGGTGCAAACACAGCTCTGTGCACTAATACAAACAAGTCTCAGTTCCTCTGTTTCTAAAAATTGCCCAGGGTATTAGGTCAGGTTAAAGGTATTTGGGGTTTTTGTTTCTCATGTCAGCACTGTCTGATCTTTCAGGTTTTCCCATGTGAGCGATACTTCAGACGTCACCTCCCCACTCATGGCATTGGCGGGAGGTTCAAGTGTCAGATCTGCAAGAAGGCCTTCAAGACAGAGCACTACCTCAAACTGCACATGCGGATTCACTCAGGTGAGGGAGGACTGTTTTCTCTGTTATTACGCCTGGATAAACTTCTGGGGCTTCATATGAAATGAGCTGATGTTGGTGTGTCTTTCAATAACATTTTGGTGTTTAACTCTAGGATTTAAATTCTTAATAGGGTGAAACTTAAGCCGTGTTTCCACCAAGCAGTCCGGGTCGGTTCGTCTCGGTACTGTGCGCTTTTAGCAGCGTTTCCACAGACTCATCCCGGGACGGATCCCTAAAAACCGAGACGAGCCGTCCCACTTTTTTGGGACCCTTTCGTATGGGTGCCAGACTGAACCGATCCGCTCTCGGGAGGTGGAGCAACACACTGCAGACGGTTGATTGGTCAAAAGAATCGTCACTTACCCCGACAGCGGCTGCATTTCTCCTGGCGGCACACAGACTTCTCTGAAACGAAGCTTGATTGCACTTTGTAACAGAGAGTTACATGAAAATCACAGAGAGGACGAAATGCTGCGTTTCTTCCATCCGTGCTCTTTGTTTACTGTGTCGCGTTTTCTTCTTTGTTGGATTTAATCGCAGGGTAAGCTGCTACGGCGTCGCGCTATTGTTCAACAGCTGTGGCTTCCGGCATGCGGCTTACACGCCGCCCACCACGAGAGGGCACAGTTTGCTGTGGAAACGCAAACGGGATGAGACTTT
Source organism: Halichoeres trimaculatus (assembly GCF_033239565.1). Taxonomy (NCBI): domain Eukaryota; kingdom Metazoa; phylum Chordata; class Actinopteri; order Labriformes; family Labridae; genus Halichoeres; species Halichoeres trimaculatus. The sequence goes on from NW_027437189.1 coordinate 28,376,520, forward strand.
ACTGTCCCAAACCGTCCCAAACCGTACTGAACCGACCCGTACTGCTTGGTGGAAACGCAGTTATATAAAAGAGCCTTGTCTGTGCAAACATCTGAGATGTGCTGAGACGTGTTAAACACTTGTTCCATGTTTTAGGTGAAAAGCCGTATAAATGCTCCCTCTGTGAGGCGACGTTCAACAGGAAGGACAAAGTGAAGCGACACATGCTCATCCACGAACCCTTCAAGAAATACAAATGTCCTTTCAGGTGAGGGGCTCCAGTATTTAAAAAAATCTCTGTATCTTTGGGTGTCTCATTTTTCACATTTGTGCCTTTTCACACTTCTTCAAACTTCTCTCCAAGCTACCACCTCCTCACATGTTCTCTTATGTCTGTCATTTTCAAGTTTTTGTCCTGACACTAGCATTTCTTTTGGGGTTTCTATCACAGGACACATGTTGGCTGCACCAAAGAGTTTAACAGGCCGGACAAACTGAAGGCTCACATCCTGTCACACTCTGGTGAGTCGAGATATTTTCAGAGGATTTCTTGACAATTGGTTGTGAAATAAAACTGTTCTGGTCACATGAACATATCAATGGATTGAAAGAAACTCCAGATCAAAGCTTAAACTTTTAGAGCTCCCCCTGGTGGCTGGCAGCAGGAACACTTTTGTATTAAAAAATGGATCAAAGTGTAAAATAAGAAAATGAATTGTTTTTTTCCAACATATTTTCTGTTGGTTAAAGTTAAAGCAAATTCTTCTAATGATGATTTATGTGCAAGTCAGTTTTTTTTTTTTTTTTAAGAAAAATAAAGCTTGATTTGGCTATTTTATGCAGCGTTCTTTACCACAGTGATAGAAAACATCACAGAAAGAAAACATTACTGATCTGTCGATTAAGTTTGGCTCAGGGGCAAGTGAAGTTATCTTTTTTTTCTGCTTGGAAAAACCTATCTAGTCTCCAGAAGAGAAAACTCCAAAAACAGTTAACATCAAAATTATACTTTTAAAAAAGCGATAAGAAAAATAGCGTCACGTGCCTTTAGGAACTTCTCATCCAGAGGAACCAAAAGTCAAAGAGCTGTTTGTATCACTGGACATTAAAATTTCCAAACAGGCATCAAAACACTGACTTGTATCTCTTCTCTCCTCCAGGTATCAAACCCTACAAGTGTCTGTTCTGTCAGAAGGCGTTCAGCCGCAGGGCTCACATGCTGGAGCATCAACAGTCCCACACAGACAACTACCGCTTCAGGTGCTCCACCTGCAACAAGGGATTCACCAGACAGAGTTATTACAGAGATCACAAGTGTCCCGCAGCAGGGAATGGGACAGGAGCTGAAGGAGGAGGGACTGAAGAGGAGGAGGAAGAGGAGGAGGAGGGAGACGAGGCTGAGGGAGGAGTGACAGAGGAGGAAAGGGATGAAGAGGACAGAAGACGACAGTTCACAGGGAAAAGAAAAGAGACGAGTGAAGGTGATGAAGAGGATAGCTCAAAGGACGGACAGGAAGGGGAGGAAGCACAGGAGGAGGAAGAGGAGGAGGGAAGGACTGATGAAGGATGTCAGGCTGCAGCGTCCATCACTACCACTGATGAACAAAGAGGAAGAGAGGAAGAGGAGGATGGTGATGGGATGAAAAACGGTGATGAAGCACTGGAGCAGATGCAGAGCAGGGAAAACTGTTTGCAGCAGCCATGTTTGTAGTTCTGAGCTTCATCTGTAGAAATATTCTCTGAACATGGACCAAACAAACACACTCAATCATTATTTATGAAAACCGGCAGGGTCGGAGAAACTCTAAATATTTGTTTTAAATTAAAACATTATTTATTTGTGCTGCTTTTACGTTTTTTGCTACAAGTGAAAATGATTTGGAGAGTTATATGTTCGCTGTTTAACTTATTTTGCCAAAGTAAGTAGCAGACTCTCGATGAACTCAAGCACTAGTTTTGGGCTGTAAAGCTGCAGCGGTTCATTATAAGTGTCATGATGTCAAATCCGTCAACACTTTTTTAATTTATTTATGCTGCATAAACTACCTGTTGTATAAGCTTAAACATGTCTGGCAGAATATTTTTGTGCATATTTATAAAGTTTTGCATTTTGGAAACTAAACATCCTGCTTTCACTGCTTTATATGATCAGTCTGACTCAAAATGTAACACTTATTTGTTTGTCTTATTTTTCCACACTTGGAATCCTTGTGCTCTAATGAAAACAAGGAAAGGCAAGTTTACTTGTAGAGCACAATTCATACACAAGGCAATTCAAAGTGCTTTACAGCTAAAACAAAATAAAATCATGATAGGTAAAATAAAATCATACTTTATAAAACATTAAAAATGATTAATTAAATCAAAAGAGGAGAGTGCAGATAAAATACTTTCTGTTGTTGTATGATAAGCTAAACAGAGCTGTTTTCAGCCAGGCTTTGAACATTGTCAGAGTTCAGGCCTGTCTCACATCTTCTGGCAGACTGTTCCAAATTTTGGGGGCATAAAACTGGAAAGCAGCCTCACCATGTTTAGTCCTGACTCGAGATTACTCAGAGATGTACTTTGGGGCTAAACCATAAAGAGACTTGTAAACAAGCAGAGCTGTTTTAAAGTCTATTCACTGAGCCACAGGAAGCCAGTGCCGAGACCTGAACACTGGACTAATATGGTCCTATTTCCTGGTTCTGGTCAGGACCCGAGCAGCAGCGTTGTGGATGTACTGCAGCTGTCTTACAGCTCGTTTTGAGAGTCCAGTGAGCAGGCCGTTACAGTAATCTAACCTGCTGGAGACAAACGCATGGATCAGTCTCAATAAGTCAGGTTTAGACACTATTCCTTTAATCCTGGCAATTTTTTTAAGATGGTAAAAGCCGCTGATGTTATTGATTTGATGTGGCTGTTAAAGTTCAGGTCCGAGTCCAATATCACCCCTAGATTTCTAACCTGGTTACTCACATTTAGAGAGAGAGAGTCTGAAGGTGACTGATAACCCTTTCTCTTTGTTTCTGTGGGCCACAGACAATGATTTCCGTTTTGTCTGAGTTCAGCTGGAGGAAATTATTCTGCATCTACACACTGATCTGTTCAACGCAGCGACAGAGTGAATCTACAGACCCATGTTCGCCTGCCGTCATTGACGCGTAGATCTGAGTGGCATCAGCATAGCTGTGGTAGGACACATTACAGCTGCGTATTAGCTGACCCAATGGGAGCATGTACAAATTAAACAATAGGGGTCCCAGGATTGAACCCTGGGGAACCCCACAGGTCAGGGCCATTTGGTCTGAGACACAGTTACCAAATTCAACAAAGAAAGTCCTGCCCTCGAGACAGCATTTGAACCAGTTTAAAGCAGTACCAGAGATTTCCACCCAGTTTTCTTACCTCTGTAATAAGATCACAGCCCACCACATGGCCCTTAATGTTCCCAACAACACAGACATGAAGATGGATGGAGACAGATGTGCTGAATAAAAGCCAGAATGTCAACAGTTATTAAACGGACATCGCTCTTCAAGAGTGTTTCTTCAAGTGAGCCCAGACCACTCTTAAGTGGTGAGAGCTGTCTTTTTACAGACTTTGGAGACTAAAAAGGTGACGAAACAGAAGTCACACTCATAAGTAGCTCACGGGAAAGCTGGAAGTGTTTTTGTCTCATTTCCAGTAAAAATGGTCTTAATAGGCTTAATACGAGCCACATTTGCCTGACAAGTCCAGGAAAATGTCTTATTACAAGATGTTAAAAGATAAAAATGACGCCTGAATTGTTTGGAAAGAAAACAAAATTGAAATATTTACTGGCAATTCAGGTTTCATTTCTTGACTTTTAATGTCTTGAAATAAGACACAAACCCCTGCTTGGAATTTTTCTCATGTAATGTATCGTCATGGACAAACACGCTGCCAGAGATTTCATAACTGCAGGTGAGTTTAAATTTTGAGGTGTTAACCTTCTTAAAATTGAAACCATGTCTCGTGCATTCATCAAATTGTTGCTTATAGAAATTCTAGCTTAAAACGATCAGATTATTAACCCTTTCAGGCTCAATTTAAGTTTTAGTGACAGAAAAAGTCAGATATTTGGGGAAAAATATCATATGGGGTAGTTATATACAATTCTGATTTTTTTTGAGAGAGACCCTCACATGCAATGCATTCTGGGATGTTGCAACATTGAAATAAAGCTACCCCTAGGGAAAAACCCAGAGGAGATATAATCTACTAATTGGCGTGTACTGTATCCATATATATTTAGGATTCATCTTATGCAGTTTTAGTTTTAAATTAATAGAGGTTGGATGTGAAACTTACATGAAATTGATGCCTTGAAAATCTGTTTCAGTGAAACCAAGGAGGCAGCCATGTTAAAAGTGACACAATTGACAATTGGTGGGATAGTGGGAAACTGTTTGTTGCTAATGCACATCTAAGCTCTGCAGTGGTGCTTCAGAGAAAAAAAAAGGCTTGAAAAATGTGGATGTGGAGTAATTAGGTAACTAGCAATTAGCTGTTGCAAATCTACAACATCTGCCTTGAGAGGGTTAACAGAATCTGGGAAAAAAAAAAAAAATCAGAAAAAATGTTTTCTTGGGTTGACATTCATCGTACACACAGCCACATATTTTTGATTTAATTTATTAAGGTGACAATTTCTATATTACACATCTCTCATGTACATCAGAAATTAAACCAGGGAAAAGAAAATATAGTGTTATACCATATACCTCTTATTAAAACCTCTCTTTTACAAAAGAAAATTTGTTATTGACACCATTTACAACTTGTCTTCATGTACAGGAAAGTGACAGTGGTTTAGTTGTACATGGAAAATTCTGGAGCAACAAAAAAAAGGTTGTTTTAATTTGATATTTACATATTTTCTTATTTACTCTACATCCCCAGAACAAGATTAAAACAGCACTCATCAGCACAGGGTAAAAATCAGAGGCAAAAATGTAAATAGGCAACTTAACCAATCATCTTTTCATCATGATACATTCATTTTATCAGACTGACGTTTTTAACTCAGTAGTTCTCACTCAGCTGAAGTCACAGTTTAAGCCAAGGTTCATCAGCTCAAGTCTTCTCACTCTGCAGCGCTGGTGCAGCTTCTTCAAGAGAACACGGCTCAGTCCTCTGGGTCTGAATACCTGATGTCTGAGGGTCAACATAAGGCTACCTGAAGGCTAACGACAAACATGGCAGACCACCGAGATGTGGAAACAAGGCCATCACATAGTTTACAATGTTCCTCAGTAACTACACCGGGCTCCGCAGTGTTTGAATAATTAAGTCAAAAACACACTCCAAAGAAAGAAACTCCCTCCTGAGTTTAGGATTTAAAGAAAAAAACATTTTGTAATGGGTAATTGTCGTTCAGAAGCACAGGCTGGCTATGAGAAGTGGACACAGCCTGGCTTGATGGTGGCGACAAGGTTTAAGTGCAATCCTACTAACAGCCAGCAGGGGGCGACTCCTCTGGCTGCAGTTAGTCAGATTCATGCATGTTTACCAAAGATGACCATTACTTCTTAACTTATTACTTCAGTAAACATTTGTGTTTATTCTTTTGGTTCTGATCTCTAATCTGGACCCATCGATTCAACAATGAAGCATGACTACGTTGTAATCGACACGTAGCCCTAAAAATGAACAGCGAATGTCTTGTACAACATTTCGTTGGAGTGATTTCCAGTTTTTTCCAGTGCATTTTCCAAACATTTTATTTTTTATTTTTCTCACAATTTATTTATATTTTTACTTTATTCAAAACCAGCTCCTAGCTCTTATTATAAATGAAGCAGGCTATAAAAGTTAGAGCAGTGGTGCCTTAAAACTTGTCAATAGCTCTGCACTTACACCAAAACTGGTCACTTTAAGCTCAAATGATCTACAGCAAACCTTCACACTCCAAATTTTTTTTTGCCTTTGTCCACTTCTTATATCCAGTGCGAGATTAGCTGCGGCGTTAAGTCAGACAAACCAAACCAAAAGGTATTTATTGTAGATATAATTCTATAATTAACAGAAACAACATTAATGGTGATCAACACTTCAGCAAAATTAGAGAGTTTATCTTTTTGATTTAACACTAATGGGTCAGGAGATTTAGCTTTTGACTGTTGTGAGGAGGAAACACTTGTAGGTAAAATTCTTCTTTGTAGGAATTTATCTTCTCAAGAAGAACTTTAAGTTTACGAAAGAATGACTGTTTTTGTTTTCTGTTGTGAAAGAAAGAAAAATTTTGAAATAAAACAGCAGCTTTGTTGCTCTGTGTTTTTTTTAGATGCTACATTTGTTTGAGGAGCAACATGCAGAAAAATGCTCTCTGAAATTGTTATTTACTGTTCGACATGATTTGAAAACATGGATTTGGTTCGACTTGCATTTGGCTTTTTGTAAATGGTGTTTTGCTTGTCTTCAACTTGGGCACAGCTTTAGCGCTTTAAATGCTTTGCCAAACAGAAACACATCATCCCAAGATTCAAAGAGGATAGGTGTAAAGTGATCGAGATTAAAAAGAATAATTTATAAATTCTCCCAGAATACTTCAATCCCATCCTGCATCCCAACATTCAAACTCTGACCCTATAAAACTAGGGTCCATTTGGGTTTCTCTTCCCACCACATTAAATAACGGACTTTTAACACTTTTAACCAACATGAAGTGATTCACAGATCAAATACTTGAAACCAGAGCTGTCAAGTCTCCCAAATCTGACTTCCGTTAGTAATATGTTTATTTGGAGCACTCATCTTTGACGTGTTATTGTTTCGTTAAAAATAAGCTTCACCCTCGTCAAATGATAAAAAAGAAAGAAATCCAGGGATAGGACACTGAGGTGGATGAAAAACAGATGGAACTTGTTAAAATGCAACAAACAATCTTCGAGCAATGTTGAATTTTTGGTAAATGAACCCTGTTTCAGGAAAAACGTCACACCCTCACACTCTTGATTCTGTTAACCTCGACCTTTATCAGACGCTTTAGTGCAGAGCAACTTAACACAGAGAACTGAGAGAGTCAAAGATGCCTCCACAGGACACAGCTGTGAGATTCTGTTACCTCTAACCCACGCTGCAGCGCACCATCAAATGATCACAGTAATGGAGGAAAAATATACTGCATTCCCTTAGATAGATGTTAAAGAGGGTGAGTTTTCAGGATCTCATGCAAAATGTGTCGCACATTCTGAGAGACAGGAGCAGCTCAGTGTTTTGGTTTAAAGAGGACAAAACTTTCAGACCTGCTGCACGCAGAAGAAATGAAAACACCAGCTCTCCTTTGCAACAACATGCAGGAAACAGTCTGATACACAAACCCATAAGGGTACCTCACAGGTGTGTGTATGCATGCATGAGCACAAGCACAGCTGACACCTGCCTCGTCTCAACAGGTTCCCTGAATTTAACACTTGTGGTCTTTTTTTTTTAATTCCTTCAGACTCTCCTCGCTGGCTCAGCTTCTTCTCACTCCTGTCCAAAGCCCTCCGTCTCTTCAATGGCAAACATCAGCTTCTCCTTCAGCTGCTCGTAGCTTTTGTAGGGAGGCAGGTCCAGTCTGTTAAAGCTGGGGTGGAAAAAGGCTTGTATTAACTTTTCATCCTCTAGTGTTTAATCAATGTAAGATCTGTTTAAAATCTCTATAAAAACTCAATCAAAATCCTAAAAAATGTAATAAAAAGAGACAAAATGGTGTGTTTGCAATATTTTCAGAGGTCAGATTCTGCTCATACACACTACTACAAAACCTCATAGTTCTGAAACCGCAGCAGATCTACAGCTTCTCAAAGCCTCATTCAAGAGCTTCAAGATCCACAAAATTGTCTGGTGTTTGAAAACAGGAAAAATTTGTGTACATGAAGCAAATGCTCAAACTTCTGATATATGAACTCACCATGTGTGACTTCTGGGTAGCCAGTTTTCTTTTCCCACCTTCTCGATACAAAACTTCTGGGGACCGTTGCTTCCTGTTGAGGAATGATCAGCAATAATTAGATCAAGCAGTCGAGATTAAAATGTCTTAATGTGCTTCACAAACATGTCACATGAATGACAAACACGTTTAGAGTAAAACGGAAATGCAGTAACATCCAGCCTTGATCTGAGAGACTTGGAGGAGCTGCGGTGCTAAGTATTTGACTTAAACGTTGAAGGTTAAAGGTTTTATTTCTGTGATCATTACCCATGAGGTCAGCAAAGCCTCCAACAGGCAGCCGACAGGTTCCAGAAACAAACTGCAGCAGCCTCATCCTTTTCTCGTTGTCCATCTCTTTTACAAACTGCAAACAAGCACACACAGATACATCAACACTCAGTTTAACATAAAAAAGGAATCGTAGCAAACTTTGAGTTCTACATTTAGATCAAATGTTGGTCAGTGTGAGATTATTTCTCATGGTATCTACATATTTTCCACTTTCACAATCTGCACAACCTCATCTCAAAGCTTTCTCACCTCAAGAAAAAATACCATAAACCCCAGTTCTCTAAACTTTATGAACCTTTTTCATCTCTTCATCAACAGGATGAAGCAAACAGGTAGAAGTTACTCACACAGGTGAAGCTTTAAACAAACTTGTATTGTTTTTCTGACATCCCTCACACCTCACTTCATGAAAGTGAAGTTTGGTACAAACGAACCTGCCAGAACCAGAGGATCTGTTTGCTGCTCCTGGCGTAGTGTCTGTAGATGGTGTTTCTCTGCCAGTCTGCAAGATCGATCTCCTGCATCCCACACAGCATCACCTGCAACAAAAAATAATTAATACATCCACAAGACTCTGTTCCAGTGCAATCAGTTTAACTGTCTCCCTCCTCACCTCCAGCTCTTTAGCATCAAAGTACTGCAGGTACTGCTGAGGGAGGACCTCGTTGAAGCCTTCAAAGAAAGCCTGTGTCTGCTCCTCCACTCCTCTGGACAACCGCCACTCTGCCACCAACCTGCAGGGGGAGACAAAGACAAACAGATATCAACACTCCAGCTCAATCACTTTGGGAAATGTTTTATCAAATGAACTGACAGGCTGATTTATTTCAAAAGTGGACCCACCTGATGTACTCCTCCTTGTTCTCCTCCGTGACCTGAATGTCTCCTCCGCCTGGTTTCAGCTCGTGGGTGGAGATTTCTCCCAGGATCTCTTTGTCGACAGAGAAGAACATTTCCAGCCCACACTCCTCGATGTCGTTATCCCTGAGAGAAAAAACGGACCATCACAACACATCTCCAACAGCACTGTACTGTGACTTTCAGGTCAGAGGGAAATCAATGAACAGGGCAGCAGAAGGTTACAGGCTTTCTTTTTCAGTGATAGATTGTCTCTTTGAGCTGTTCGTTAAGGATTAACAGCTGCACTGATGGCACAGGATGGTTCTGACTCTAGGGGGAAAGACGTATGATCAATACTCCACCCAGACTCTTCTCTGCTCCACCGTCTCTTCTCTGACAGCCACATACATGACCTGAGACATACAACCTGACAAAGGCTAACTGAGGTCAGCAGACTTCCTCATGAGGAATAATCAATATTCAGTTGGGAGGAGAAAAGCCTTTACTGGACGCAGGGTTGAAACAAACCTGTCAAGGGCAGTGAAAAATCCTCCTTTACAGGATGGTAACCTTTCAGATCAATGACACTGCTTGTTCTGTCAGCTCTCCTCAGCAAAGTTCAATAACCACATCTACCAGGGACGTACAAGTCTCAGGAAACACCCGAGGCTTGTCTCACTACACTGTCTCTTTAACACTGCATGTTCAAGGCGGGGCTGCGACACCTGTTTCTCTTTTGTTTGCTATCAGTGTGAATGTCACTGAGGAAGAATCAATTGAATGGACTAAAAATGACACTGTGTGTCTCTGTGTGTTCATGGAGTGTGCTGCTTGTTTACACTTCGTCATTACTCTATATGGAATAAGTCACTGGGAAACCAAAATTACACCACTGAAGAAGTGCAGAGACGGAGTGATGACAACAAAACCTCAAGGGTGTGTTGCAGCAGAAATTTCATGTACAGTTGGTTTGACAACACTGAAATTCAGTCACTTAATATTCAACCTCACACTGAAATTGATCCAAGCAGATCAAGTTTGAAATTAACACCCTGAGACAAAGATATTCAATAGATCTGCTGCTCCAAGCTTGTAGTATTTTGTTTGTTTTAACTGAAATCAAGTTGACCTTTTTTAACTAAACTTAAAGAAGTATTTTTAAAAATGAAAACTTTTTTGGGGGGCTCTGGTATGCAGGTTGTGTGCCTCCATGCAGTTAGCTGAGCAGACAGCTGACCCCTGGCTCCTTTCCCACATGTCACTTCTTCACTCTCACCCAGCTTCCTGCTCTATCCACTTCCCTGTCTACTCTGAGAAAAACATCAAAAGCCCAAAAAGAAGTAAAAAAATGTGGGGCCTTATTTTACATCTAGCTGGAACAGTATTAGCAGTTACACTGCTACACATCTCTCTGTGAACTCACTTGATCCATATAAGCGAGTTGTAGAACTCAGGATCAACTGACTCCAGGTCTTTGAGGGCCAAAGGTTTGTTCAGGATACGCTTGTAGAACGGGAGTGAGAAACCAGTGTCGATAAACTTTCCATGGAAGAGAGCCTGAAGGACAGAAAAACACAGTGCTTAGTTTTGTTTGAAGAAGAAAACGATCTTCCTGCTCATTAGAAACAGCATAATGACAGAGAAACTAACCATGGCGATGAAGCGTCCGATGAACTTAAAGTACTTCAGATGGTCCGGGTTGATGTAGGAGGCGGGGTTTATCTGGAGGCAGTAGTTATCTTTACCAGCGTATTCAAACAGGCAGTACATGGGGTTCAGGACCTCGTGGGACAACAGGAAGAACCACTCCCTGGAAGAGAGGACACCACGGACATTTTAAAATGTAGAGAAAAAGTAAAGAAAATTCACACTGGTACACACCACTGGTTCAGCCTCTTTTCTTTTACTTAATCCTGAGGGGAATTCAGTAAAGAGGGACAACACCGCAGCTACAAGAGAGGTCGCCACTTGTGTCAATGCCAGAGGTGCAAAAAGCAACAACACACTTTAATTGTAGGAAAAATCATCAGATTAAATAGAGCCAACAGATTTAAACTCAGAAACTATGACAGGTCACTAAACTAATCCCCAAACTTCCAATCGATCCATGACCAGACGCTTCACTTCTTGGGAAAATAATCTTCTATCTCACCTGGCGACACCGCCATAGTCAAGGCCTTCTTCTCCAGGGAAGATGATCCAAAGTCTCCTTCGCAGATCTTGAGCGTTAAAGCTCATTATCTAATAAAAGAAATTCATCTTGTTACACAACTGTGAATTTTCTCACCGTTCACAGGTTAATTTGTTTGATTCACTACTTAGACACATTCACCTCAACACATTCAGAACTATCATCTCAGCATGTTTCACAGAGCAGGAAATCATTTCCTTACATCCATCCTTGAACATAATTAAAACATAAAACTCAGCTGTTGAAAGCAAAATCGTTATCAGCAAGATTATCTCTGCAGCCACATCAACCTTTCCCTTTACTGTTGCTTATCTTAAGATGAACAGTCTTAAATCTCAGCTGATTTGCACATTCTGTCTGTGTACAGGTGAAAAATTAAGAAAAGAAAAATGAAGCATAGCAGAAAGAAATGTCCAAATATTTGTTTTTTTTATAACAACTTAATTAAAAAAGAAAGTAAACTGTTTTCTTATTATGCTCCCTGAATTGGATCAGACATCTGTTTGCTTTCATCCCCTTTATGTGCCAGTCAGTCACTCCTCACATCAACCTGGGGTCAGTAAAGGCAACATCCTTCACAGACCATTACTTTTTGGGTGTAAATGAATTAGATAAATCAGCATAAAAACTGTGGTTGGAAAATAAGAGACCCAAACAAACATGAGGTTTCAGGATTGGATTGAAGATTTTAAGTACCCCATTTCTGTGTCTCTAAAAAAGTCTGTATTAACTGCAAGGTAATTTATTCAGATTCAGATATCTTTTATTGTTCCCCGAGGGGGAATTACATTTCAGTTTCATCCCGTCCAAGAGACATAAAAAGACAAAGACATATAACATTACATTATATGCAATTTAAAATACGAGCAGCAGGCAATCCACTGATGTTATTTCTTAGGAACTTAGGACATCACACTGGGAAAGTGTAAAATAAACTGAAAATAGATAAAAAGAGTATCTGGGGACTACATTATTGGTGGGAACAAAGCCACCATTAAGAGAAAATCCCCTCAAAGAGCAGATCACTGTACCTGCTGGAAGGAATCCTCAAACAGGGTTTTTCTGGATACTGTGATCTTGATGTGTTGAGGCATCGACAGTTGCTAAAGAAAAAGGAAAAATATTAGATGCTGATTTTAGATAAAAAAAACTTTTCAGGCAACGGCATAAAAAATCACAAACACTCCTAATAGTTACAAAAAAGTCTTACATGACCTGATTTAGTTATAAACAATGAGCATTTGTATATGAAGATAATGTTCAACCAGCTTGTGAAACTAATAGTGGATTGAATGTGGAGTGTTTAACAGTCACATCAGGTGTTTACAAAAATCCATCCACACTGCTTAAGCCCTTAATCTCATAAATAGTTGTAATTGGCCTTGACTGAAATATAAAAAGGTGTTTTTCAGTAACATAAGCAACTCTCTTTCTCCAGTGGAAAATGACTGGTGACCTCTTGGATAGAAACATGTACTGAAGAAGAATTTAAGTGAGGAGTAAAAGAGACAGAATTAAGTCACAAGTATTACCTGGCACCAGAATCTGAAGTACTGCACTTTGGCTTTGAAGTCTCGAACGTAAGTGATGTGAGGTCCATTTTCACTGTGAGAGGAAAAAAAAACAGAAGAAGAGGTGGATTCTAAATCTTTTAAGTAACTTGGGGCATTTCTTTAGGACACTCTTTTGATCTGATATTATGTATATTACAGTTTTCATGCAGCACTGCATGTGCTTTTTATATAAAAGTGTCATAGAAGATGCTATAGTCACTGTAGGTTAAAAATGTTAGGAATGTTAGTCGTATGTGTCCATCCCTGACAGATCATACGCTCACATTCTTCACAAAGTCACCAAACTGGTTTTCCCACAACTGAAACCGAGCCAGAGTCATAACTTGAGTCATGTTTTGCATGCAGGCTATTATGACGAGTTATCTGTTGTGTTACATCAGAGAGACTGACTCATCAGTCAAGCAGGATAATGCGCCACAAGATCCTAAAGAGATTTGGGATATCTTGACTTATGTCAAAATGGTAAAACTGAACTACCTGTCTGAGAAGTGATGCTTCATGAAGAGCTGCATGTTTATTAATATCAGAACAACCCAAAAGGTGACAAAAGTGTGAATATCTTATTTTAACAGGTATTATAGGCCTGCTATGATTGGTAAGTTAGTCAGCATCAGTACTAAATGGGCTTCCCTGACTGGAAACACCCATTACTCATTCATGACTGGTATGCAGTAGCACTGGAAAGACTGAAGCCAGGTAATCGGCAAAGACTCCTGGTAACACGTTTCTGAGGTACAATAACAAGGGAGCTTCTTTTACACAAGGTTAACCTCTCCCTAAAGCAGAGAAGTATCTTCTTTGTTTCCTCTGACATTGTCTGTAGCTACCATGAAGTGGAGCTGTGCTTTCCTAGGATGTTTAGAAAATTGGCTTGACAGAAAACTTAAAGTAAACTCATAGAAACACTAGATCAAATTTGCCACATCTACTCAGTGGTTTAGTCACATTGGCTCTCATTTATCAGTCTTGCGTGGGAATTGGGGCAGATCGTCGTGTGATTTATGAAACGTGCGTCTCAGTGCCAATCACGGCGTAAGCCTGACCAGCTGTTGACAAATGTGGCAGCTGAAAACAATCCTAATTTAAATAACACGCCCCTAAATATTTAAGGTTCAGCAGGTCGAACTCACTGAATTTACGACACGGAGGGACGCATTACGGGAAAAAGGAAACTTCTCCATGCTGGTAATCGACAACGCCATAGCAACAGAGGTAGAGAGGAAATGATGCCCCGTTGTTTGGCAGCCGGAAAAGTGGTGGAAAAGTAGAGTGAATCAGAAAAAACCACCTGCAAGGCAACCACTGAAGTGATTCAACAGCGTGGACGTAACAAACTAAACTACAGCAGAGTTTTAACATTTAATTTACACAGCCCTCGCTTATACCTCGGTTAGTCAAGGAGCCACAATATTATTAAATGTTTCAGTTCAGGTTCAGAAACGTGAAAAGTTGTCTTTTAAAGATGTAAAAAGAAGCTGCAGACTCCAGCCTGAACTTGTCACAGACTGAGGAGGGAGTGGAGCTGAAATTTGTCGATCGTGCACAATTATGCACGAGTAGACCGGAGCTTATGATTATTCATACCACGAAACAATCCCATTTGTGATCCTGTGTAACTGAACATCTTTTGTTATGAAATAGTTACTTTTTCGCACACAGTTCACCTTATATGATAAAATTGTGAGGAGTGAAATAATCTTCACAGTAAATCCTGTAATCAATACAGCTTCCTTATAAAAACCCAGGCTAAAAGTTTGATCCAGCGTCCTCTAAATGTTCTCTGCTGAGACTTTATCATGGACATGGTATTTTATTAAAAACTGATAACAGCATCTCCATTTTTTATTTTTTTTTTAAAGTAAACCGATAAAAGAGCATATTTTTATGCAGAAAAATCAGCTGACAGCTCGCGCTGCTGCTCTTTCACTGCATACATTTTACAGATTGGCGGAAGAAGAGTGAAATGTTAGAAACATTCTTGGTATCATCTAACTTAACGATCTAAATATCAATCTACAAACATCAGTTTTTCTGTCTGAGAATGATTTGCACTCAGATGATCTAATAATTCTCCTCCACAAAGAGATTTCCCTTGATGCACCGTGCTGCCCACTGACATGAAACTTGCGTACACAAACTCAGACCTGGTGTGGGACTTAAGTGTACCCAACGCCCACGTTCAGATTGATAAATGCCGATCTGTTTGTGGAAAGGAGCGTACACCCATTTTTCGGGCGTATGCATGTTTGATAAATGAGGGCCAGTGTCCTTTAAAAACAGTACAGAAGGTTACTTTGCTGATACTGAGTTGCTAATTTTTAATTATCTAATTATTTAAAAAAAAGTTAATATCCCAAATGAGTGATACTAAGTTTTCAGCTTGTAACCTGAACACTTTAATACAACAGAAAACAATGTGAGAACGTACAGTGAGGATTTCCCAGTGCGAGGGTCAATGTATGTGGTCGTTCTCCTGTTGTGGTCAACAAAGTAAGGAATACCATCCACGGTGAACCTCATCTCCCAGCCCTCTGGAAGTGGTTTCTCATTCAGCAGCCTGAAAAGAAAAGATCAAAACCACATTTAGTAAATAATAATTTCAGGAGACATTTCAGAGATGACAGCCACAGAAAATAAAAAAAAAAACTGTACCCCTGTGTTCTTGGGTCTTCCCATTGTGTTGAGCGTGTAGGATGATGAACAAAGTAAACTCTGCCATTTGAGTCTGTTCTCTTCTCTGAGAAGAGAAAGTACAAACAGTTACATTATGATATCTATCTTTTTTAAAACTACATTATTTTAGGAAAAAAGTTAGAGAGAAAAAGCACCATGGAGTATTTTGTCGACTATATTAGTATTCAGGAGTCTCAAAGGTCTGTGCATTCAGTAGAAAACTCTGGATTTCTTACCCCATCCGTGTGGCAGAGGGCCAAGGGGGTCAAACTCCTTGTTCTGAGCGGCTGCTGCCTGGTCTTGAAGCTGCAACACAGATAATCAGAACATTTTAATAAGAATAAAAATCCACTGCTACATTGTTCGAGGTGTAAAACAGCAGTTTGACACCCCATGGTATCGCAGTCTGACAGGATGATATCACAAAGAGGAAGTCTCACCCCGACTATGAACCTCTGGTTGAACTGCTGCATGGCGCCCTGGAGCTGGCTGCGTTGGTGCTGCCACTGCTCGTAGTTACGCACTGTCTCCACCGTGGGGCGCTGCCATGTGGTGGTTCTTGTGATGTGGTCGACAAAGTAAACCCGTCCCATCTGGTCGACACGGCGCTCCCAGCTACAGAAGAAGAAATCAAAGAAAGAGAAAAAGAGTGTTTTTAGTTGGACTGGCTACAACGTTCGGTACTTCAAAGTACTGATAACGTGCTTGAGTTCAAGGTTCACTTAGCTTTTTTAGTGTTATTTATATTTTGAATAAATAAGACAGTGTAACATGAGATTTAAATATTCCTTCATATTTCATTTGAACAAAAATCTGCCTGTATGTTGCTAAAATTAGGAAAAAAATCCATTGGTTTCCATTGTTATTTTTTTCAAGGTCCCAAATAGGCCTCAAATACATAATACTCCTGAATTTTTGAACATATTGCTCACACTAACAAACGTAACTGCAAAAGGTAAGTGTTCCCCAAAATTTGAAGTATCTTCGGAAATCCTGGACCAAGAAAGTGAAAGAAGAACAGAACAGTTGACTGCAGTCCACACCATCTGTTCCCCGGTTTCAAAAGGAAGATGCCGTTGAAAAATGTATATCACCAAATGCGTCACAGATAACTGACAGAGAGAGGATGTGTGGTAAACTAGACGTATGATGCTCAAAGAACGTTTCACTAACTGATAAAAAATGATGAAGAAAAATAAAGGCACTTATGGGAGTTCACTTTGTAAGCATTTATGGCTCAGCTTCTGACATTGACTGGGCCATTAATTTATGTCTTTTTTCCTCAGCCTGTAATAAAAGTTTGAACGGACATTTTCAAGGTTGTAAAAACTGAAGATAGATCTCTGCAGGTATTCAATTAACTGGTAGGCACACAGTTTACAGATGTGTGACACTACCACAGTCACTGGGTGCTGAACTGTTATAAATATCTAAAATAGATAACATGATAAGGGCCATGACAGGATCTCAGGATCATTTTGTTTTAGGCTTATTATATGATCTATGAAGATTGGAATCTTAACAACGTGATGAAGAGGGAGGAGTTTGAAATTTTACCCAGGGGGCAGTGGTTCAGGGCGCTCCCACGTCGTTCTCTTCTCCACGTGATCCACGAAATAAACCCTGCCGTTCTGATCCACCCTCTGCTCCCACCTGAGATAAAACAACAGCAGCAAAGCATGAAGTCACGGTGCACAGCTCCAGCCCAGCCATTAAGGTTATCTGTGGATTTCAAAGCAGCCATCACAGCATGAGTCATCCTATACATACGCAGCAAAGAGCCGCTTTAAGTCACAAAGGTTTCACAGTGACGGCCTAAAACAGCAGTAATAACAATGGAGTCAGTTAGTCACAACCACAGGAACAATGTAAAACGCTGTAAGTGACACACTCTGTTGACTTTCTGCGTGTAAGGGCACACCTGGGTGGTTTTCTGTAACACAACAGTCACCCCTCTGTCAGAAATAACCTGCTCTGAGTCTGAAAACATAAAAACATACCTCTCACATTTGTCAATTAACTTGTACTTCTGGCTGCTGTGTGTGTGTGTGTAAGAGTATTAATGTCTTTGTTTAGATTTCAGTAGAGGCTTGAAGTGAAACTGAAACCCAACTAACCAGAAATACCACATCATTGTTGTCCTCACACATCCTGAGCTCTAAAAATATGTCAGAAGGAGAGTCATTTGCAAAGATGATCAGCAAAGGACAAAAAGCAACATCTGCATCTTATATACGGCCAATAAGTCGTAAGTTTCATTAAGTAAGATAACACACTTTTCCCAAAAGAAGGAGCCTGTATGAGTTGGGGTCTGGGGATCCTCCCAGAGGAAACTGGGAGGATAAAAACTAACTTCCCAACATTTTGGTGAAATCTTAAGCACCAGTTTTTGACTTTGCATTTTAAATTTCTGATCTTTATGTACTATTTCCCCTTGTATCTTTTTTGGAGTTATAGACTTTTATTTAAAACAAGAATAAAGTTATTTCATCTTTACAACCATTGAACTTTTTTAATTTCAGTCTCAACACAGTTGGATCTATGACACCTATCAGTAGGTTTTGACATCATAGCTCGCACGTAGTTTGATCTCATTTAACTTCAGTTATTTTATGAGTGAAGGTTTCCAGTTATCAATGTCATGGTAACAAAGCTTGATCCAAAAAAGGCAGGGAAATCTTGAAATTCAATGGAATGGAAAGAAATATAAGTAAATCCTGCTGCTGTTAACTTCATTTATATTTTTTAAATCAGACGCTGCAGTTAGAAATGAAAGCTGGAAACTTAAAGCATGGCGTGCATCAACATGCAAACACTGACCCTATCAAATGGCTAATAGATGATTGTAACATTACAATGAAGTAACCTCACAGCACAGCAGGGAACGAAAACATTCAAGATAGATCTCTGGTAGGGTATGCCATATCATACCATCTAAGATAATACTGGTATAATTTTTTTGACAATATAGGTTTGTCATTATGCGATATTCACAGTGTCGAGATGCAATGGCATATGACCAAGGGGCAACCTCCAGTCTAAGAATATGAGACAATGCAGTAGTGCTGCACGATTTGGGGAAAAGGTGCGATTTGCGATTAGGTGGACAATATTGCGATTGTGCTTGTGAATCGCGATTTAATAAAAAAAGTTGTGTCATGATGAGTCTACAGACTTGCTTGGTTATCATGGAGAAAAATCTGAACTGCATGTGCTGACATTGCGATTGCGATTGCGATAATCGTGCAGCCCTACAATGCAGATGTGCTAAAATCCGCTATTTCTCAAGTGACTGCTTGAGGCTGGCTCTGGAAGTACCAGAAGTCACATACACACCAAGCCAAAAAAGCTATTCATGACAGAAATTAACCTGTTTACAGCCTGGTTCAAAAAACGTCTCCTGTCCGAGTCGCTAATTGTACTATCAGCACACACTGTACAGGGGGTGAAATTCTTTCTGACTCTGCTGTTCAGAAGATATTAAGATCGCGAGATGGCCCGATCAGAGTAACAGCTCAGGGTCACGTGACGGACAGGTGCCCTCTAGCTGTACACAAAGCTCTTGCCACTACCAATATGGCCGCTATAGTTGGTGTGCTTCATTTTCTGTTTCAGAAACAGACGGGTGACATCAGGGAGACCACGTCCGTGTTTTGTGCAGTCTATGCGTACGACGCTCCCTGCTGTGTACAAAACAACAGCTGAGAGCGAAAGTAGCACAGCAGCATCAACTTGTTCCTCACATGAGGATTTAGAGCTTAAAAGAGGAGCTACCTCAGTGATGTGGAGGTGGTTTGGATGACCAAAGATCAGACACGCAGCAAAACTCGTTAAATGAAAAATGTGAAGGAGAACTATGAACATCAAGGGTGGCAACACCACAAACATGTTCCACCCCCTAAAGCTGAAACACACGGCCCAATACAGCCAGGCTATGAAGATACGAGAGGAGGATGGAATCGGTAAAATTGGTTGAGCCAAACTTTTAACTTTTCCTCCCCCAAAATGTCAGATTTCCTCTGGATCTGACCAATTTACTATGTTTACATTTCAAGCTTGAGAAGTAGTAATAAGTGAATGGAAAAGTGGCTTCCATTCCGTGTGTGCAATAAAAATGCTGTTATTCAGAAACAGCAACCACTAATAATAAATTGTTTGTTTTTTCCCCCAATATCATCATGAATATCATCATCGCAAATTTCCTTTAAATATCGTGATATAATTATGAGGCTATATCACCCACCCTTAGTCTCTAGTTCCTTTGATGTCAATGTCAACGTTAACTCAAGTTTTTGGGACTGGCTTTTGATTAGACTCTTGTTCTTGCTCAAAAAAATGACACAGTCCTCTCAAAGTCCTCTCCAGTCTTAACTCTATTAAACTTCCTTTGATTTAATCCAAACCTCATATTTGTAGTAGTTGTAGAATCAGCTGTTTGGCTTTCTTCTCAGCATGACAAGAGAATCAGATAATAATCTCACGTTACTATTCCACATAGGATCTATTTTTGCCACAAGGAAAGTTTTTTCTGGAAGGATCTAAAACTGAGAGCTCACCCTGGGGGCAGTGGTCCAGCGTTGACAGGGACTCTGGGAGTGACAGCCGGGGTGATGCTGCTAGTTGGCTGTCTGGTTGCTGCAGCTCCGGAGTTCCTGTCTGAGCCTGACGATGGACTTGAGTCTGGAGCCGAGGTGGTTGCTGTTCGCACTGGTGTAGCAGGAACTGACTGACCATCGCTGCTGTCTCCTGGTGCCGAGCCGTTGCTGGATAATGCTGAGATAAGAATCAGAAACCACAGGTTTAAATCAGAGGAAAAACAACCAAACCAAAATAAAAATAAAAACAATAATAAGGGTTCACTTTGTGGCTTTGGGTGGGACCTGTTTTCGTTTTTTGCATTAATTACAGATCAAACGAATTAATGATGGAGTTACATTGCTGGAAAGTAAAGATGCAAAAGCAGAAAGGAAACTGTGGGAATGAGCTGAGTGTTGGCCTAACAGCTCACACAGCCTCAGTGTAAATGTTTAACATGGATTAGATTATGACAGTCTGGCGTCACAGCTGTTAGACAAGCATCCAACCTTTGTTTCCCTCATGCTCTTGGTTAAAAAGTTTTAGGACACATCACGTCATCTTTCAGTAATGTCTGACCTGGTGATGAGTTTGGTCTGCGGGGGGTCGGAGGGGGAGGTCTGGAGGGCCGTGGAGGTCTGAGGGGCCGCAAGCTTCCTGATGATACTGAAGGAGATCCTGTGTTGTTTGTTGATCTCCGTCCACTTGGAGAGGACCTGTGCTCTATGCTGTCCACGGCTGGAGAGCTATCTCGGCTTCGCCTGCTGGAAGGGATGCAGAAAATACAGCAAGTTTAACAAAGACATAAGGACTGTGATCTGATAAACTCGACAAAGAAAGGGAAAATAAAATTTACCTTATACTGTGATCGCCATTCGGTTGTGTTTCCCCGTTAGATGTACCTGAAGTAAAGAGAAACACAAGGTTTTATTTTTAAACCTGTTGATATAAAAAGCTTCTGTGTCAAACGCTGTTCTTCTTCTGTGTGACTCACTTTGATGGTCGGCTTCGGCGCTGGCGAACATCTCAGGGTCGACAGTCATGCCGTCCAGGCAGACAGACAGGTCTCCCACTACATCAGACTGGTCCCTGTCTGCACACAGCTGTAAGGTCTGCACCACCTCAGAGACTGCAGAGGGATTACGAGATGGTCAGAGTTGAGGTAAAGATCATAATGACATGAGTAACTGCCTGAGACGCATGATGCAAGCACATCTTGAGCCAATCAAAGACAAGATGCATTTTCACTTTAATTTTCAGCCAGTGATCACCAGATAAAATAATGCTACGTTCATGCAAATGTTGAATATTTTCAGCAGCAGTAGCCCCCAGCATCGAGAGAATTTACAGATTAAGCTCAATGTTCTGAATAAATGAAGGGCATAAATCCTGCTGTTGCTTTTTAGGCTGAAATGTATTCTTTCTGGAGTAAAGACAGTTTAATCAGCAAACAAATACAAATAAAATCCACAATATGATCTACATTCTTACATTCCCACTCAGACATGGACCGTCAATCAGCTTCTGACTTGTGATTTAAATCTATTATTTACCTTCTCTGAAGAACTGAATTGGATTAGGTAAGCTCTTAGCTCTTAAAGTAATCTCCCAGTTTTCAAATTTGTTTCTTTCTTTCCATGTTGTTTACTCAAAATGAAAACAGTTGCAGCTTGAATACAACGCTAAATCAATTCTTTTGCCTCCACACTAATTTTTGGTCTACCAACTGCAAAAATGGCCTCTAAATATGAAGACAGAAGATGTAAGGGACAAAGAGTATTGTCTGAGTATCCTAACTGGCTTGAATTATAACCACGTAGTTGGATCAAGTGCATCAAGAAGGTGTTTAAATGTTTTCAGGGCCGATAGAAACAGATCTTTGGTAGTTCATGAGGTCAGGTGATGCATTTATGACAGAAATTAAAATTATTCAGTCAAAATTTAACCCTAACCCTAACCCTAACCCTAACCCAAAATTTGTACTAGTGCTACATGAAACTGAGATACTTCAACTTATGATTTTTTCTCTGAAGCTGTTCACTTTTGTGGTTTATTCACAGATAAAACAGTGCTCGCTTTTTTTATGCTTCAGTAAAGTAATGACATTTCTTCATGGTACATGGAGTGACACAGTAAAAATAGATCTAAAGGGAAAAGCTCAGCTGCAGCAAAATGCAATTTTCAAATAGCAAAGGCTGCAATTAAAAAAGAAAAAGTTATAAAGGGTATCTAAAAAGTGCAATCCATGAGTTGACACCACATATTTCAGTGGTTGAGCCAAAACATTGTTTTTATTTACATTTCTGCAATTTAGTTTATGTTTTGTTACTGATGAGAGATCACTAAGATTTTAATATATTTGATATTTATGTGTTTCTTTGATATGTTACAGTGTTTCTTTTTCATTTCATAAAGAAGTGCATTCCACATGTTGACATATTTCAGTGGTTGAGCCAGATTTGGTCTATGTACATTTCTGCTCTTTATCTAGTGTGAGATTCATGGAAGAGAGGATTCATAATTTTTTCATTTTTGTTCATACGAGGCCTCTTTTTCTGCAGTGCTTTGTTTCTTTCTCTGATTTTATTCAAGGAAATTAATGATAATTTGATTACTCGTCAACAAGTTTTGAAGTTAAATCAATCAGTCAATATTCTGCTGTGATTGTTATAGTTAAAGATTTTTTATTTGTATCAAGTCATGCATCAATTCATCTCACTGTATGTAGGCCTGGCCTACAGGAAAGACTTGTTTATATGATGACAGTAATATTTGTTGTGTTGGTCATACTAAAAGTCTATGGCTTGTGTTAAGTGAATAATGTAGAAGATTAACCCCCCCCCCCCCCCCAAAAAAAAAAAAAAAAAAAAAACGTAAAAAAAATAAATAAATAAATAAATAAATAAAATGAATAAATAAATAAAAATAAAGATAAAAAAAACAGCATGCTAAATCGCAATCCCAATATTGATCCAAAAAATTGCAATTAGATTATCAACCAAAAATCGTTCAGTCCTATTTTTAAGAATATATATCCGCAATCACTAAAATTAAACACATTATTATCAAAATGTTCAATAACAGCCCCAATAATCAGAGGAAATTTTAATATAACAGAAAAAAAATTAAAAGATTTAATATAAATATAATTGTTAGGCCCGGTAGGCAGAGCAGCAAAGCTGTTATTTTTGACAGTATGGCTTTCACCGAGGAATTTACAGCTGTAACTAACATGGACAACCTTATGGGCAAAAAGTTCACTTGAACACCAGGTTTCCAAGAGTTATTGTCAATGAGATGTGGTCCAGGATGGTTTATAAAAAAAATTAAAAGAATTGTGATGACACAATGATGATGTGTCTTCTCAGGTGGTGTCACTGTAGCTCAGCGGTTAAATTGTTCTGCAGTAGAAAAAACCTGAACAGCTGTGTTTGTTGTGTTTCAGGCGCTCACTTTTCATGTCATTAGACTTCAATGTGTCGCTGACGTTCAGCGTGGCCAAACCCAGCAACACGTCTGACTTCAGGGTCTGGTGGCTCCACACTCGAAACACCAGTTTGCTGAAGGGAGTCACAATCCTGTGAAAACAAAGAGAGAAACAAAGTAAGTCAGTTGTTACATGTAACACATTACAGCTTTAAGGTGACAGATGACAGAGGTTTGCTTTTGTCTACATAAAATCAGCTTAAAGTGACTCCTCAGTGACCTTACTATCAGGAACTGAACATTTCCTGAATTACAGATTGCTCTCAGTAGGATTCAGTGAGCACTACTTCCTGTTTCAGGGAGGGTAATCTGATCATCTCTCAGTAACAACTTCAAATTATATCAAGTGCAGTTTGAAGATTTATGGCATTACAGCCGGTTGTTTATCATTTTAATTAATTTTATCAAATTGAATTAAGTGTTAGCTCAGGATATAGAGGCAGTTGACAGAATGTGGCTGCTGGCAGCGACAATTGCAACATTTTTATGAAAGCACCTCCCAGACAATAAAGTTCAAAAGCTATACAGGGACATCGAGTGTCAATAACAATCATACTGACAAATATTTAGATCGCTCGCACCCTCAGAAGCCCCAGGACAAAACATTTGTGGATACACAGGTCCAGGTCCAATTACATCCCATAGTAAACACTAGTTATGTAACACCTCTGCACCCATGGGTCCAAGAGAAACTGTAGGAGAAGTCTATATTAAGAAGGGCTCTGTGCGCAGTAAAGGATCATGGACAGGCTAAAATTAAGAGGACATCTGATGTGTGAGAATGCTGGACTGTGCGAATGCACTAAGTGTTCAGCATATGTTTAGAAACAGGATTCCTGTAAACGAACCGGACACACAATCTCACCAGCGTGTGGCATTTTCCCTCTGTGTGCCAACCGCCATGAGAAATCAAATCTGTACTTTAAACTGTCCAAACACAATTACACTGCACTCAGAGCTACACTGCAGACTTCCAGCAAACACACTAAGGATGAGTCATAAAGACAGAGAAGCACCGGAGGCTTTGAAATAACAGAGATCATGTGTTGGAGCAGCACTTTCACCCAGCTACAAGGAAGTTTATCTCTGTATGCTTGAGAAAACTCCCTCTTCAGGGAAACGCTAAATACTGGCGTCAGCATCTTTTTCAAGATTTGCTTCTTTCCCAACGCCAAACCTCAAATCACCACACTGGTAACAATAATTGTGTAATTCCATCTGTGGGGATTAGAAGAAACCTCAAGTAGCCACAAGAGACCATCTGTAAACATTTGATTTGAGCTGGGTTTCACACAGTAGCAGAATACAACTGTAACCATGAATGAATGGCTTCAAAACGATGATTATTGGACATAAAGTTTACACTTGTATACAATCAACAATCCTACACACTGCAGCTGTCAAAGGAGTCGATACAGTTGAACACTATCAAGCAGATATAGCAAACACATGTCAACTGAAAACCACTTCCTCTAATTAATTATCACTCTAATCTTCCACTTCCTTCTTTGCTTGTAACGGAGGTTAATTTTGACCTTTCAAAAGGGAAACTCAAATAATCAAATTCTTCCAAAACATGTTTGGATTGAAGAAGTGATTTGAGGTTCAATTTCAGGTTCTATATTACCCTCCTGATAGTTTTGTGTCACTGATCACTTGAAAAGTTACTCTGCCAAGCACTCAAGGAGCCTCCTCCACTGTTGGTTTTTTTTATTTAAAATGACAAATTTCAAAATAAATCTAAAGTCTGCCAAATCTGACCCAGGACGGTTGGGTAAAGGCTCTTTTAAAAATATTCATCAAATGGTGATGTTACAGTTTAATAAATCTCATGTCTGGCATGTGGAATTCTTGGTCGACTTTCAGATTCATTTTAGTCAGAGTAGCCTAATATCTCATTTATGGATTACTCCAACACATGCTGGCCTCAAAATCACAAGAAAGTATCAACATCTGACATTTTAATTTCATAACTGCTTTCAAAGTATGAAAAAGTAATGTACCAATGATCTTCAGTTGAAGTTGAGTTGTCCATCCATAGGCAACATTTGAGGAAAATAATTTGTCTTTCCATTCATCAAAGTCAAACACTGAGGCAAGATTGTGCTGACTAAAAGTAAAGTTTATTTTCAATAGTTTATATTTGGGCTACTAAATTTGAGCTACCTTTTTTTGGCTTGAGGTATGTGGGTTGAAAATAGGAGCCGCTTTCCTAGGACATTAATTATTGTGTGTGTTTTTTTTCCATGTTGTCTTCTCTGCAAACAGTTTTTAAAAAAGATTTCTGGATAAACAACTTAAAGCTGACAAAACTGTCACTGTGTTGTCACAGTGTTTCTTGTGCTGTGGCTGTTGAGCTCAACAGCCCAAAAACCAGAGTGTGAGCTCCTCTAGCAGTCTGTATTCAACAAATGCTTCAGGAAAAAGAGACAAAATGTGCTTACAGTCACACACTTAATTGCGACAGCTTCTGTAAAATATCAGTTCAGGCTGTTCTGAGCTTCTTGGAAAAAAAGACTGGTGACATATAACACAACCGGCTGACTAACAAGTGGGGTAAAATGTCGATCAAAGCTCAGGAAGTTGTCTGTAAGATTTTTTTCTGCAAATGCTCCTTCATTAACATTCAATCTGGGTCGTATCTGTCATGCAGGCAGCACAGCGGATTAAAGGTTTGACTTTTAAATACTGGTCTGGATCCAGTTAATTCTGTAGCAGCAGAAAAGTGAAGTAGAAGGATCATAAATGTGACCAGGTGTCATGTGGGTCTGGTAATCCCAGCAAAACTTTGACTCACACAGTGAGCGGCTGCTTCCATTTGGGGCTGTGTGTGTTGTTGCATTTCTCAGTTTTCTTGGACTGGCCGTCGACCGTGACTTCCACATACGGACTGGGACCAAACCAGTTTTTCTTGTTTTCTTTGAGTTTTGCTGATAGCACTAAAAAAAGGAAGATTGGGAGAAGAAATAGAGCAGGAAACAAGTCAGTCATGCTGTTGCACAAAGAAAAGAGACAAGGACACAGTTATCTGAAGCACAAGGAAATATGGAACACGTTTTTTTTTTTTATAAAAAGCGGAACAAGACTGCATAAAAAAGGTGCAATGCTCTGTTCAGGTCATCCTGACAACGCCTGAAGACTTACCGATGATTTGTAGCTGTGCCTTCATAGGGTAACCGTTGGTGGTGCCCGACTTGGTGACTCCACTGGCCATGACATAGGGCTGGGATAAAAGCCTGCGGCGTAGACAACACATCATTAGTCTGGTGATAAATTAGATTCTAACGCTGCACCCCATTAGGAGCTAACACATCAGGTCACTTAATCAGGTATTTTTAGACCGCTGTGTGACAGATTTTCACTTCAGAATGTTTCACTACTCACTAATAATAAGAAAAACACATCATGCAGCCCTGCCTTAATAATGAAAGGCTTTTTGATACACCGACCAAGTCCCCAAAGAGTTTGGTACCAGATTCCTTTCAGAATTAGAAAGAAATATGACAATACATTCAGGTAAACAATACAAACCATAAAAGTTCTTCTAAACAGACAGTAACCTCAAAACGCCAAAACAGTCCCAGACTGGGAAACTGGAGGCTGCAGTTGTAACACCACAGAGAGGAAATACACAGAAAATTAACCCTTACACAAGAAGACTGAAATATTCCCAACAAGAAATTCTTATGGTTTCTGTTAAAACACAAGTGAAGTTTACTACAGGTGTTGGAAATCTAAATATCACTTAAGTTAACTTCTTAATGCAGACATAAGGTTTGAAACATTGAGGAAAAAAGCACAGAGCAGGAGCTGCTGCAAGAAGCAGCAGCCATACTGTGATGAAAGCAGGAGGATAAACTAAAGCAGTAGCTTCCTGTATTTGTTCACAGCACAGGGACGGTGTCATTGTTCAGTCTCAACCAGCTTAAAAAAATACCCCTTTTCTATCAAAAGAACCCAGTACTCGCTAAAGCTAATGCTAGTGCTTAGTTGGTTCTAATCTAATGTCAAAGAGACAAGTTGGAGCCATGTCACAATGAAATGTCAGTATGCATCACTGCCATAGACTGTAAAATAATGGATGTCAACTTGTTTGGCTCAAAGTGAGGTCGTCAAAAAAAAAAACGCTCCCCCTGGTGGCTGGCTGCAGTATAGGTAAAAAAATCCATCTCCCCTGCCATTCCAGATGGGCTGTGGTCAAACCATAG
Organism: Halichoeres trimaculatus; assembly: GCF_033239565.1. Classification (NCBI taxonomy): domain Eukaryota; kingdom Metazoa; phylum Chordata; class Actinopteri; order Labriformes; family Labridae; genus Halichoeres; species Halichoeres trimaculatus. Next base: position 28,404,258 of record NW_027437189.1, read on the forward strand.
ACTGTATAAAACATGGACGTAGTCTCCCCAATGTCACCCATCTGTTACTGAAACAGAAAATGAAGCAGATTGGCCTAGCGGCCATATTGGTAGTGGCAGAGGCTTCGCGTACAGCTATGGGGCGCCTGGCCGTCACGTGACCCTGAGCTGTGCCTCTGATTGGGCGAGCTTGCAATTTTAGAATCCTCTGAACGGCCAAGTTTGAAAAAAATTCACCCCTTGTACCGTGGGTGCCGGTAGTGAAATTAGCGACCCAGACAGGAGACATTTTTTCAACCAGGCTGTAAAAAGGTTAATTTCTGCTGGGAAAAAAACAGCTTTTTTTGGCTTGGTGTGTATGTGACTTCGGTACTTCCAGAGCCCGCCTCAAGCGGACACTCAAGAAACAGCAGATTTTAGTACTTCCGCATTGTCTCATATTCTAAGACCAGAGGTTGTAAAAAATGAATACAGCTCATAGAAATGTTTCTCACATCCGAAAGCTGTGGTGATTTAAACCTATTATTGTGCTGCCCTGTATTAAAGTCCTCTTTTTTATGAAAAGCTTTGTTTTCATTGGTTATAAGAGGTTAAAATACAACCAGAACATCAACATACAGGCTGAAGAGAGGGTTGAGGCTGACACAGACACTGAAACACATGTGTAGAGGCCTGCAGGAGACAATTGAGATGGATTATTCCTGTAAAAGTAGAAATTTAATTGTTTCAAGAAAATCCAGAAGACTATTTTTAAGGCTGAAATTTTTTCGGATTCCTGTGGGATTCCCGTAGGGTTCCCACGGGATGGGAGTCAACTTTAGTATTAATCACATGATTGGGATGGTACAGGACAAAAAGTTAATGGGAACAGACAAGAGCAGGAACCAGTCAGGGAGATAAAATATAGTACGGGACATGTGCCGCTATTTTGTAGTTTATTTCCAATAAGCCTACACTGCAAAGCAAGTAAAAAAGAACTACACTTCCCAGAAGTCAACAGTGCTCTTGGCCGCTGTCTTCCATTGGAATTGAAAAAAGAAAAGCAGTGGAGGGAGTGAATACTGGCGTAGAATCTGATGTGCCAAAATATAATTTGCAACGCAAAAAAATAAGTTCCTATCAGATCTGGCTGGGAAGTTGGAAATATTGCTCAGCTTCACGAGTTGAGTGTGACGGCATTGGCACGCTATGTGCTGCTTGTTATGCAGTTATGCAGTTTTTTTTACAATTAAAACATGAAAGTATTGTCAATGCTTAATTGTTAAAATTCCTCAATAAATTAGTAAAATGAAACTCCATTTGTTTGGGTTTATTACACTAAGGTAGGCATTTTTGTTTGGACTGAGGCAATAAACGGCTCTTAATTTTACCACGAATGGGCTCTACCTGTTGCCATATCTATAGAAATAAAGCTGCATAACACAAAGTAACCTAAAAAAAGAATGGGGAGAAAATTGAATCAAATTCAATGTATTGCCTAAAAACTAAAAGAAGGGAAAACATGGGAGCAGTACAGGAATGGGAGTCATTCTGAATGGGAGCAGGATGAGAGTGGGAGTCATTTTAACAGTAGTGGGACTGGGACTTTTTTTCTGTGGGATTGGGATGGGACAGGAGTGAAAGACCACTCCTGTGTCACTCTTTAAGTTTGCAGTTACATACACAGAAAAAAAGGGAATGGACAAACTGAAAACATCAGATCCCACAAACCTGAGGACAGTTACTGATCTATAGCAGACACTCTGGAAGGAAGCTGTAACTCAGTCTGTAGGAACCGGAGGGTCATCTTCAGTTAGTTGAGCCAGACACTGAACCACCAACCACTTGCCTGTTTGCCACCCCCTTAAATTTGGCACCTCTGCTTTGATATATGAACCTGTTTGTGATTGTCTGAGTTGATCTCAGCCAGTAATTGTATGTAGCATGTATGAAAACCCTGTGATTAATAAAGGACACATAATGAAATCTTGAATTCTGTGTTTCTAAAACTCTCACAGCAACAGTTTTTACAACGTGACCTCATTGTAGGTGTTTTATCTTCCCCCTGTCCTTCAGAGCCAAAGCTTCTCACTTATCTGTGTGAGGAGTGAAAAGATAGGAGCTTCTCAAAGGAAGCAAAAAGGATGCTTTTTGACATCTCTGCATACCGAGGGTCACAAAGACCTGCCAGCTAACCTGCACACACACATTAAAGGAGGTGAAAACTAAATTACAAACCACAGTAGACCACTTTACACTGACTGCAAAATACAGGCTGCTCTTCTGTGTCTGACAGCTGAATAAGCCCGACTGCAAACAACGACCCTCAACTGTTTACACAACTGTCAACAACTACAGCCAGGTCGTACACATTCTGTACAGAGACCCTGCTGTAAACTTTACTATCCTCTGTAACCAACTGCAGCTACTACAGAAATACAATCTTAACAAGTAAGGACAACGGCAAAGGTGAGAATCATCCTTTAATGGATGTCAACAAAGGTGAGAATTACTGTGTTTGTTTGAGGAGCTGCATGGCAACAGATGAGAACCCTAAAAATACAAGTCACTGTCCTGCTGCCTCAGGAATCAGGTCCTAACATCCTTCCCAGAATCTGGTCTGCTACCTTCATGCCTCCCTGAATAATGCATGTTCCTCAGTCTGTCTCGTCCTCTACGCACACGCCACAGCAGAAGAAAGAGACGAGCTTCTGGGTAAACTTCCCTTCGGCTCCTGCTTTGGTCTCTGTCAATAATTAATCGCAACTGCTGACATTGCAGCCTCTCAAGCAGGCCGACTACGTCTCGTAGATGAGGGTGCTCGCTGAATATCAAGTTTAGATTTTTTTTTTTCCTTTAACAAGCTGAGAAACGTCATCCAAACACAGCTCTGCAAATTGTGTTTGTGAGGCTGTGAGGCATTTCAAATTAAATTTGAGCTCAATTTGCTTCATTTCCTCGACCACAGAGCTGAGTATGATCTCTCCAAGGTGGTTGTGTAGATAAACAGTCAGCTTTGAACAATCTCACCTGAAATGAACTGCTTAAACATCAGCAAACTCTCCATCACTAGTTCATCGACCACAGTTTACAGTTTTGATTGTATTTAATTATTTTACTGCTTGCTTTAAAAAACTGTCTACACATTATTTGAGCACATATATAATAATTCAGCTCTACAATACACTCCTCTGAGACTGGCAAGATTATAAGAAAAGATATGAGAACAATTGCCTTCCATCATGATGCTTTTTGGAGTCCTGCCTCCACAGGCGTTAGTCTGATACCACTGTACCTGTGCTACTTTATATCCAAGATGTAAAACCAATAATAATGATCAGTGGAAATTTGTTTTAATTCTTTGGTGTCTTTATGGATGCAATGCACAGGTTATCCTCTAAAAATGCATAAAGAGTCAGGAATAAAATGATCAAGGTTGTTTTTTTGTTAAAATAAAGAATAAAAAAAAAATCAAAAATCTGATGTAAAGCAAATCCTAAAAAAAGACAGACAAAGATATATAGTGGGAAGAGTGTGACTTAGCCCAAACAGATCATGTTTTTGAAATCATAATCATGTTGTTTGTTTTTCCTATAAAATGCCCTGACCTGGTGACATGTCATAGATTTCCAACAGTGGATCTGACAAGCTCGCAGAACAAATTATCTGACACCTTTTTTTCTTTTTCACTCATATGTCTTGTTTTTTTTTTTCTTTTTTTTGCACTATAACACATGAAAAACATAGGCTAGTCGTGTTCTTATTTGGAAAATGCGAAACAATACCAAATATTTTTTGTAAACCATTAAAAGGCAAATATGGAGCCAATATGTACCAGCCGGATAAATACTGTAAATTATTCTGTGTTTTAACTTCTTCTAATTGCACAGTGACACTATGCTGTACTGATTCAGACTTTATCAGTCAGAAAGTTTCCTCTGACAACAAGGCGTTCCAAGACCACAGACAGGAGTGCAGCAGCCACCCTCCCCTGTTCACTCACCAGACACCAGCAAGCAGACAAGCTCACAAACCAACACAGCCAACATTTGCCAAGCAGACAACTGGCAACTGTGACAAATGAATCATTGTTTCCTTCTTTCTTTGCTTATCTGTGTTGCCCGCATAACTCACAATTACTCTTGCATGGGGACAAACTATGCTGTAATAACAGCTGCTAAAAAGCAGGAAATGTGGTCCTAAAAAGCAATGACGGAGAGATTTACCCTCTTTGCTGGGGTCTACATTTTTTTTTTTTTTTTTTACAACTGGTCAGCTCACTGGGGAAGACTCATTCAAATTTCTGTTCTTGACTGGATACTATATGTAATTTTGAGGAGTGGCTCCAATCAAATATTGTATTTTCAATGTCACAGCACTTAACTTGGCAACACCAAACAACAAGGTATTAATGTTTAATGGAATCTAATAGAAGAGAAGCCAGCCAAGGAAAAACATTAACCATCGATGTCTGATAAAAGGAAAAACTACTTTTGTCAGCAACTGAAATTAAAGCTGACGAATTTATAGTAAAACGGAAGTAAATTTAATCCTGGGCTTTCACTGTTGCATTACTCAGATCGGACCAAATAAGCTTATTTTATGTAACTTTCTGAGATTTTTTGTTATTTAACGCCTGCTCTAGCAGGTGTCAGACTCGTTACAGTGTGCTACTTTTACTAAGTACTTTAGATTGCTTCATGTATGACCGGTGCTTTATCTTATCTGGTCTCGTCACTTTCCTGACTAACAAGTATCTTTAGATTACCAATAAATTATTGACAGCGATCACATATTAGTAATCTTTGTCCCTCTAAATCCCATCTCTCGTATGCTGGGCTGTTAGTATTATAAAGATTACATAATTTAATCTAACTGGATAGCTAGCTAGCTCAGTTAAGCCGTGCAGATAGGAACAATGTGTCCCGGTGAGCGACGAAACAGCACAGTTCAAAGTATGTATTTTACGGGGGCTGTGCTCGCAGGAGTTTCTCAGGACATGCCGAACAGCAGCTGGTCCCCTCTTCTGACAGCCTGCTGCCATCCCAAACACGCTAACTAACTGCTAGCCTACGAGCTGGTGTCATCATCATGGCTGGCTGGAAATCCCAAAGTCCAACGGCTACGAAAAACAAACACCGCCGGTCAGAAAGGGAGAAAACTGCATCAGTTACGTACCCGAATCCGAAGGAAGGCTTTCTAAATGAAACTGACAGCACTGCAGTAGGACCCCAGCCCTCCGTGTGCAGGATGTTTGGGTTTCAGTCCGAGCTTCACTTCGAGGAAGAAGAAACTTCCACCATCTTCGTAGGCTTACGTCAGATCACGTGACCGAAACAAGGTGGGGCGCATGCTTCTGCCCCCTTGCGCCGCGGTTGGTCTGGAGTTGTGACAGAATGGACCAATAGACAGCCAGTAAACATGCTGATGCATTTAGGGCCCATGCCATGTCAGTGCGGAAAAGTCAACGAATCCATCATTTTTCCAACCATGAGCACATGTACAGTCCTAACTGTAATGACATTTAGAGACATGGAATGGAATAGAAATTGTTTATTTTGAACGCGTGAAGGACATCAATCCTAATTCTGATAAAAAAAATAATAATAACCTACAGTCAAACAGAAAGTCAGAACAGAGAAAACTTTGCAATTTTGCAAACAATGGAGAAATTATAGTAACAAAAAAAAAAAAAAAAAAATCAGTTAAATCATAGAGTTAACTCCACTACATATTCAAAAAGAAGTAGTAACACTTATTGTGTCTATAACCAAATTAGCTTTCTTAAAATATTTTATTAACTAAATAATTTAATAATAATGAAAATAACAATAATAATAATAATAATAATAATAATAATAATAATAATAATAATAATAATAATCGCAATGAATACTCGACAGATTCACTGAATTCTGGGAACATTTAATGAACTATCATAAACTGTTGGCTTTACAAAGTATTACTGAATGAATATGAATGAGCCATTATAGATATGTAATTTCCTAATATGGGTACATGAAACTGAAACCCAAATTTTGTCTATGTCCGTAGTACAAAAAACTACCCTAAAGTCACAGAGGAAAAAAAAAGCATTTTTACAACAACCAAAGCCACCTGTGACTTCTATATGATTAAGAGATGCAATCGTTATGTAGTTTGTGTATTCTGGATCAGAATTCTCTCTGGGTCTTTTTGGACCAAGGTACGTTTTATCAGTCTTTTTCCTGGGTATAAAAGACATGAAGAGAAACAAGAAATCAAGCTGTTTTTCCGTTTTGTACAAAAAACGAAAAAAAAAACAGGAAATGGCTTGTTTTTTCGTTTTTGTATTTTGTGCAAAAGACAAAAAAAAAAAAAAAAAAAACAGGACGTTTTTTTTATTTTTTTTTATCGTTTTTACACAAAAAAATGATGATTCCACTCAATATTTCATTTTGTTAGTGGGCAAGGCTTTGAAGCCCGACAGTGGTGCGCCCTTCACAATAAAACTTCTCTGGCAGGCTTGTAGAACCGGACTTTCAGTGAACTGCCTGCATTTATCCAAATCAACACAAGTAGTGTACACAGTACAGGATTTACATGGAAGAAATCTGTCTATTGATTGAGAGAGAATTGATTTGAGAAATGATTTGGATAAATGCAGACAGTTAACTGAAAGTCCAGTTCTCAAAGCCTGCCAGAGGAGTTTTATTGTAAAGGGCACAGCACTGTCGGGCTTCAAAGCCCCGCCCACTAACAAAATGAAATATCGAGTGGAATCATCTTTTTTTTTTGTGTAAAAACGGTAAAAACAAAAAACTGACCTTTTTTTTGTCTTTTGCGCAAAATACAACGGAGAAACAAGCCATTTCCTGTTTTTTCAATTTTTGTACAAAATGGAAAAACGGAAAAACTGCTTGACTCCTTGTTTCTGTTCATGTCTTTTATACCCAGGAAACAGACTGATAAAACGTACCTTGGTCATTGATGACATCCTGCCTTACATTTTCACCTTCTCGCTCTTTGAGCCCGTTGATCCAAAGGTTCCACCTTCTTTTATATCTTTCGACATCTTTGACTCTCTCACGCAGCTCATTGTTTTCCCGGGATAACTCTGCCAGTGCACTTTCCATGTTGGACATTTTTTTTACAATCTTATATTTCTGTCATGTTGAAAGCGATGCTCTCACTGTGTTCTTTGATAGTAGTGGTCATGTCATCAAGCCTCCTGTCTTGCTTGTCAAAACGCTCAATGAGAGAATGTAGAGATGCTTGGATAGCTACCAGCAGCACAGTATTGGAAAGTTCTGGTTCATCATCAGTCATCTCAAGGGTTTTCTGTTTCTTCGTCTCAGCTTTACTCTGAGTTGTTGGTGGGCGTTTGGCGGTACCTTCTTTTCCTCCATTTCTCGGGGATTCTGAGGCCATCACAACATTAAAGATAGTGTCCGTTGACTGATAATGCAGTTAGAGTTTATATGATTTGGTAAAACAGGTAAATCAAATAATTTGTAAAAGTCTGTGTCTGCTAACTGTAGAGCTTCTACTCAGCCGCCATCTTGCCCCGCTCTCGCGTGTCTCCGTTGTACGGTTTTGAACATTTTGAACCCAAAGTACCCCTGTTACAGGCCCAGCCTTTGGCAGTCGTTGTGCAGCCTGTGTCTGCGCAGTAGAGGCTATGAGGGACTCGGACAGAATCTGAGTGGAGCCAGGTGACAAAACTATTAATTACTGTTAATTTTGAGATTTTAGTCTCTTCTTGGCTCTCCCTCCTGTCATATTTTACAATTCCCAATAAAAATACACAAGAACGGCAGCTGTCAATTATCATTAACGTGACATAAAGCCTGTTTTTTTAACATCTTGTAAATAATGAAAATTAAACTTTTCACAATAAAGAGGACCTGATTACAAGCCCAATATTATCTTCAAATCACCACAACAACAGGATGTGAGAAACATTTGAACAAGGTGAAATCACTTTTTTTAAAGTTCGAGCACAGCTCATCTGGATTGGCTGGGGAGATGGATTGTTTTTCTCACCTATACTGGAGCCAGCCACCAGGGAAGTTTTTTTTGTGGCGACCTCAAGCAAAATGATGTCCATTTTATTACAGTCCATGTATCCCTCAATCATGCTTTTTTTCTTCATTTTTTATTTTTATTTTATGGAACACTCTTGATTATGTAAAAATATAACTATAAACATTACAGAACAGTAATAGTACAAAGCTGTCAAGGGAGAACAGCTGCCATGACAATATTTAACAGTACAATAACTTTGAAAAATATAAATAAAAAGAGTGTTTCAAAGTGCATGTAGTGCGCATTGGACTAAATACAGCAATAAAAGTAGAAATAATAACAATAACAAATAAATGAAATAGAAAAAAACATGAATCAAAAGGAAACAAGGGCATATCATCTCTCAACTCTAAACCATTGGTGAAGCTTCTTCAAATTTTCTTAAATTGTTGGAGCCATTTTTCCTTTTACTTATTATAAAGACTTGACATACAATTTAAATCAATTAAAATAGAAGGTAATGTCTATTTCTTTGTATAAAGAATTTAGCTTGAGGTATTGCTTTTTGTAGTCTATCAAAAGCTTCTTTCAGTACCAACCAAGGGTGTAGGTTTGGTCTCAACATTGGTAGGGACAATATAAAAGCATAACCTGCATGTACACTTTTTGCTGGGAGCGCGACATTAATAAGACCAAACAGATTGGGTGAACGGGGGTCAGGGCTACATTTGTCACAAATATGAACCTAATTAATTGATAGGCTAAATGATTAATGCAAAATAAATCTGTACTGACTTATACTAACTTTCATGTGTATTGGTTCACCTGATACACCATTCGATTCAAACCTTTATTTTCAAAAACTACTAAAGAAATATTTTGTAAACTTCCAGAATAAATGTCTGGATTTTATTAGCAAATTTAAAATGCAATATTTGAACATAACTTAAATTATATTAACATACACAATACAAACTTGTTAATAATCTCTTAACTGAATGCAAAAAATAAACATTTGCCTTAAGACCACTCAACATTGTCTCTTATGAATAAACTGAAAATAACTGAAAAAACGTCTTTGTCAGAGAATAACAAAAATAAATACAAATGGAGCCTTCCTTCAGGTAAAACACTACTGCTTTTGTCCATAAGCACAGCCAAACTCAACTCACTCTCACTCAAAAATGAAAGCTCCTTTAGGCTGCTTTAAGACCACATAAATAAGATAAAAATGAAAATTGGGGAGAAGGGGGTAAACCTCAGTTTGATTTCTTATCTATTTTTTCTCTCCTCAGGTGCCTTCGTCGGTCATTGATCCCAACAAACTGTTGGCACACATCAAGGATCTCTACTTGGTCAAGGGCCTCTTGGTGCACATGGCATAAAGCTCCAGTATTGAGGCGCTGCTGGGACATGGTAGATCTTAACCAAGTTTTCAGTCTTTTGAGTGAGCTAAAGCTTCGTTCAGCTTCAGCTGAAGCTACAGGGATGACCATCAACAATCTAACCAGTGTCTCAACCTCATTGAATAAGCCTCTTACTTCACTGGGCATTCCCCTGGAAATCTCTGCTGCTTCACTAGCTGAAACATAGGTATGCTTTGAGAGAAACATTGGCAGCTGAATCTTCAGACTATCTTGTTGTATCTCTGGATACTGTCCAATGATATCATCCATTTCCCCAGTAAGGAGAACATCTTCCATTTTTTTCAAGGTCTGTAAATCTGGTTGGTTGAACCGTTCCTTGAGCTGAACATCAATGTTGTCCAGCACCTTGAAAAAATCTGCCCTGTAGTGTTCTTCTGGTGTCTTTGGTTTATGCTGACTAGCCCCACCACTGAACCTTTTGGGGGGTTTACTTTGGTGAGGGATGACAATCGGCTCAATACCAAGGGACTCTATCTTTCATACTGCCTTCTCAAAGATGTCTTTAAACTTTTCCTCATTCCTCTTTCTTTGAAGTGCTGAGCTGACATACCCAACAGCAGCCTGCATGCCTACGATTGGCTGCATCTGCTTTTGTAATGACTTGTTTAAGCACTCAAGCTCTCCCAACACCTCTGATGCCATCAGCAGTCCCAGAACAGTTTTGCCCTTCTGGAAGCGATCTAGAGGACCATTAGCTCTTGTGCCAGATTCAGAACCAGCTGTGGCCATTTCCTCCAAGATTGTCAGCACAGCCTCATACGGACTAAGAACTGTATCAACAGCTTGTCCACGCACTGTCCATCTAGTTGGACACAGGGGCTTCACTGGAACTTCCCTGATTGGTTGCTTAGAGTTCCAAGTTCATGGACCCACTGCAATGAGTCACGCACTAGGGGAGAGGCATTGCAAGCTGATTGTGTTATGAGATTTGCACAGTGTGCAGCACAGTGTACATAGTGAGCCAACGGCTGTTGCCTCTTCAACACTGCCTGCGCCCCAGACCAATGCCCGGACATATTTGCCGCGCCATCATATGTCTGACCACGTAAACCTGATATTGGAATATTCAATCTCAAGAGTGCATCAACAGCTACTTTGGCTATCTGCTCACCACTTGAGCCTAGCATCTCATACAATCCCATTAAGACTTTGTGTGGCACCAAGTCAAGGTCCACATACCTGAAACAGATGGACATTTGCTCCTTTCCCTGAACATCTTGTGTGCCATCCATTATAAGTGAAAACTGAACCACTGGTAAGAACCTGATTGTTTCTGTGTTGCCGAACATGGTTAAGTATTCATTTTGGCACTGTGGACTGACAAAATCATGGCAGTGGGAGAGCCAGGAGGAAAGAATCGGGTCATCATTTGCAAGCAACTTGACTAGGTAGAACAAATTCCCCTCATTTGGCTGATGGCCACAGAGTGCTAATCCCTACCGACCAAGATACTTAACAGCACCCACTATTTTCTCCAAACAGTGCCACGCCTCTGCCTGAGATTTAGCACAGGCAGTTGATAACTGTGTGTGCACTGGTGTCTGCTCTTGTGCAGTGATGGTCACAGCATGCTGGTGTGCTTTGCTGGCTTGGTGTCGACTGAAGCTTGCTAGTGCATTCTTCCAGTTATTAAAGCCATTTGAGCTGAAGGCAGGGTCGTTTCTCTTTTCTAATGTGCTCTTTTTTACTGTGTATGCCTTAACACACTCGTAACACAAAAATTTTTTCAATGTAGGATTGTAATGAATCCAGGGATAATGACTGTACTAGTTATTCTGAAACCTCAGTGTCCTGTTCTGAAATTGCTGTTCTTCCACAAACTTTGAATCAGGCTGATACGGCTTGCTCTTCGGGTCCACTGTGCTCACTTCTCTCCCACTGACTGTCTCCTAAAATATATATAAACAAATAACCTCAACATGAGTTATGGCTGAATGGCTTTAACTTAATTGTACAAGTAAATATGTCATTTACAATGAATTTTTAGCATTTTTAGCAAATTTAGCATCATGTTAAATGATAGACCTCACCTGAGACCCTGATGCACCAGATACACCTGTTGCATCAGCATGCTCTACATCTCCCTCTCTGGGTTGCTGCTCTGTCTCTCCTCTCTCTCTCTGCTGTGTCCCTTCATTTTCTCCCTCTCTGGGTTGCTGATGTGTTTTCTTTGTAAAAAAGAAAAAAAGGAAAAATTGTTATTTTAATGGGAGAATTGACCTACATTGACCTTCACCACAAGAGTAATACATTGCTTTAATTGGTTCTTGGAAAGTTATTTCAACGGTCAGCACGGCATACCTGCTAGCATCTACGTGTAAGTATTATATTAAAGGATAAGTTCGGTTAATACAGTTTTTACATTGTTTATAGAATGAAGTAAAACGAAATACTCACCCAGAAGGCTTTTCTGATCCAAGCAGTGCTTCGGGAGATATTTAGATCCAAAATCGTGCAGCGGACGTCCGTATAATGAGATCCATCGGGGCATAGACAGCGCCGCTCCTAAAACTGCATTAATCGTCCAAAAACTCATGTTTTTCACCAATATTCCATCATGGTCCGCTCTGGGTGAGATATCGATGATCTGCTGAAGTCTGTGTCACTCCAGACAGCGCTGTGTGGCTGTAATGACCTCTGAACTGACGAAGACTTTGTTTACGCTTGCCCCTCAAAGAAAGGAGTCAGCTCTCCAGAGAGTACGGCGTATGTGCAGTACTTTCTCCTTTCTTTGAGGCACAAATGTAAACAAAGTCTTTGTCGGTTAAGAGGTCTATGCCCCGATGGATCCCATTATAGTCCGCTGCACTATTTTGGATCTAAATATCTCCTGAAGCACTGCTTGGATAAGGAAAGCCTTCTGGGTGAGTATTTTGTTCTACTTCATTCTATAAATAATGTAAAAACTGTATAAACCGAACTTATCCTTTAAGGGATTTTAATAATGTTCTACCTGTATGCATCTCGACAAAACAAACTGAAAAACAATGGTAGTACTTTGGCTGTCAAATCAACCTCCGGTAGCAAGTTTCGCACGAGTAGGACATTTCAACAGAACAAGCTTCCTACTCGAGTTTTGCAGGTTAGCAAGTTCACAAAGTTTAATGTTATGCTAACTCCGATGCAGGTCGGACTTTCAGTAGCGAATTTAGTGGTGTGTTCCCCACCTCCACAACATTGACATCTTTTTACATTACTTACAGTGGCTGCTGCTGGCCGAAATTTTTTTTTAATATCCCTCCTCTTCGAAGGAGGCGGCATGTTGTCGACACATATTTCTGTCGAGCTGAGTGAGTGTGCGTGTGTGTGTGTGTGTGTGTGTGTGTGTGTGTGTGTGTGTGCGTGTGTGTGGGGGGGTGTCATTAGCCAATCTAACGTGCGTGTGAGGAAAAAAAAAAAAGGACCATTAAGACAATCAAAATCAATAACTTTGAGGCCTCTATCTTTTATCCTCCAGAGAAAATCCATATTGATTTGATTAATTGATTTAATTAATTTGCTTGGGATGACAATAGGATAAACTGGGTAAATACATCTGGATAAGCTTTAAATCTTAGTCAGATAAATCCAGCCTAGAATTGATAAATCTATTTGGAGCCATATATGCAACTTTGCTACACATTCTTTTAGTTTGTTTTCAACGTTCAGCAATTGGTTTAAATCTGGGTGTTGGTGAGGTAAATTTCCAGGTATTTGATTTTTGATCGGATGGAAATGTTACAAATATCCTGGAGTGGTGTGTCATATATGGCAAATATTTCATATTGTCACAACTTTAAAGTTAACCCAGGAGCGTTGGAGAACTATTTTATTTTTTCAATAATTAAAGGAATCTGATTTTTGTCTTTTAAGAAAATGGTAGTGTCATATGCTAACTGGCTTATGATGATAACCATACCTAACACATTTTGTTTCTTAATGTCACTACCATTTTTAAGGTGAGTTGCTGGCATTTCAGCAGCTAATATAAATAAATATGGTGAGATCCTTTTGGGTTCCAGACATTTACCTTAAAACTGGGAGTAGTGCCATTTGGCAATATGACACAACTGCTAATATCTTGATACAGACCCCATATAAAATTTCTAAATTTGGATTCAAAGCCAAAGTGTTCAAGTACCAACATGATAAAAAGATGCTTTACTGAATCAAAGGCCCTGTAGAAATCTAGGAACAGAAGAAATCCATCATCTTTGATTAGGTTTCGACATTCAGTGATGTCTAAAACCAACCTGATATTATTATTATTGATTGATCTGCCTTCAAAAAAACAGACTGTGTTTCTGCCACAATAATTGATATCCCTGTTTGGAGACAATTACTAAAAATGTCAGTTGCAGGATGTTTTGACTCTTCAGGCATGGCGGCCTTGCCAAGTCCCCCACCAACTCTTAGTACAACGTCTTTCAGCCTGGGGTTCAGCTTTTAAATGTGGCTGTTTCTTTTTACACTTTCTTCCTGCTGAAGATTGTAAATCTCTTCTGAGAACTAATCTCCCATGTTGTCAGTGGTTGGCAATGAAGTCTGACTCTGAGAGAAGCTTCTGTAAAAACACACTGAAACATAATCATAAAGTTGACTGTGAGTAGCCCATGTGATGCTTCTGTTTTAAAGCAGATTGAAGATTTGCTCTGCAACTGAAAATGGTTCTGGTAAAAATCAAATAAAAAAATAAAAAAACTGACCAGCAAATGGCAGCAGAAACTAGGGCTGGGTGATTATGGTAAAAATAAGAATCCCAATTATTTTAAGTGATATTGAAATCACAATTAATATACACAATTATTAACTTATTCAAAAACTTCAGTACTGATTTAAACACAACTTTAAAGAACCAGCAAGTGGCACATACAGTATTAATGATACACATACGTCACACACACTCGCTGTGGCTGCACATGGAACACAGAAGAGCTATGAGGCACAGGAACTTGCATACATCTACACTGTGTGGCATATTAATTGTTTTTCTTCGATTATATTGTTTTTATGATTGTCAGATGGCAAAATTGAAATCACGATTAAAATCCAATTAATTGTCCAGCCCTAGCAGAAACTGTGACTCAAGATGTTTTCATCCAAACTTATCAAGCTTGGTTTTTTACATATTAACCTTACAACTTTTTGTTGCTGACTGGACTCAGAAATATTACAATGTTTAATTTATAATAGTCTTGTGACTTTAAGGATTAAATATAGAGGTTAATTATGTATTACAGAATAATACAATATATACCATAATTACAACATATGAAATTAAAATAGTAGTTATGTAGCCATGATGTTTACAAATCATATATGGTACTAAGTATCAAACTGCAGCTTCTCACTTTCTTCACCATGTGTTTGTTTGTTTTGCTGTTGTTGACTGTTCTTGTTCTGACTTTGTTTCTGATGTGGATATTCAAATAAAACTTGGAAATATGAATGCTGTGTGAGCTTTCTCCTACCTCTAATAACACAATACATGTAACAAGCTTTTCAACACAGGTGGCCTGTCTTAGTTGAAAGCCCACTCACCACGACAAGGTGCAGGCCATGAGTGGGGACACAGGACAAGACGTACTTGGCGAACAGGACAAACTCTGACGAGACAAACATACAAATACATATAAAGTGGATAGAAATGACAAACAAACAAATACAAATAAAGTGGGAAGAAATGACAAACATAAAAACACAAATAAAGAGAAACTGAAGTTTTCTGGAATTAAAAGAAAACATGAAACATTGATTAATAGGATATAACATTTTTACAGGATTAAATATCAACTAAAGCAATGCACACACTTAAAATGTTTTACTGAAAATGAATAAACTTTGAACATAAGAACCAAGTTAAATATATCAAAAGTTTTGTGACAGAATAGTGGAACTAAGGCAGTATTTAGAAGCCTAGAATTCTGGACTAAAACAATTAAGTATTTACAAAACAATAATAAAACTCATCAATGTATTTACATTACACTGCAGTAAAAAGTTCATTTACTAAGGACTGTAACATTTATTAAATTTGCAAAGTAAAAACTAGAAAGAGAGAGCCTCATTCATCATGAAGTTCATCCTATCTAGTGTTACCTTTTTTAAATGAAGTTGCTCCTTCAGATGTCCCTTTGGTCCCAGAATCATGCTGAAACCTCAGTGGTCATCCATCTGCTTGGCACTCTGGTGTGTATTCACAGGAACTGTCTCAGCTTTCGCAAACCGTTGGAAGTTTTACCGTTTAGAAATAACCATCCTTCAGACTGTGATGTGTCTTCGCCAACACATCCGATGTTGAAGGGTTCAAATCGCCTTAGTTGAGCTTTACTTTCGTTATCCCTTACAGTGGGGTTTTTTGTCTTTAGTTTTTGGTTCAAGATACTCTTTTATATTTGTTTTGAGATGCTGCTCAGTTACAGTTTAGGATTTATTCCTGTGTAGGAGGCTATGGATGCACCAATTATTACTGTTTAATAGTTTGACTCAGTGAGTTTACAAGACATAGTGTATAGTCTCTTTTACAGAGTGTGACCTCCAGATTTTTTTTATGGCATTGGTATATTTGTTAAGTAAATTATCATTTTATTTTTAAGATAACTGTTTCTGTATTGTGAATTTTGAAAAAGTTTGTATTTGGATTTTTCAAAAAAATGAACACTTTTGTATTGATTTTCAGCACTTAACTGTGTTCACTTACCTGTGTTCACTTACCTGCAGACCTGCAAGCAGATCCAACAATTGCAGCGTACCTTCACTTCTGGCACCAGAAGATAGAGCCAGCTGGCCAGTTGGCCTCCTCATCCAGTTAAAAGCAAGTTCCTCTGCAATTTTGCCATTGTTTATTAAGGGCAATTTGAGACTGTAGTGGCCATTGGGAAGTTTGACCTTTTTTCGCCATTTTCAAAAATTTATGATCGTCCCTTGAAAGCCTGTCCTGGCTGCCTTCCGGAAAGTCCATCTTGAACTGTTGATTCCATAGTTCATCCAGTTTCACAGTGAGATTCTACTGAGAGTCACTGCAGACTGGTTTGCCATTTTTCCAAATCCTTCCTGTTGTGGCACATTGCTCCTGTTTACAGACATCCTTTGCGAGTGAAAACACCTGGCATTTCACAGAAGCAATCAGTATCCAGTCCTGAAACTTCCAAATCTGAGACAATACCATTGTCAACAGTTTTTTCTTTCCGCACGGTACGCAGAAGAATCCTTGTGTTTCTCCCAGATAGATTCAGTCTTTCAATCAGACCCAGTGTACAGAAGGATGCTGAACTTCCAGGGTTGAGAAAGGCACAAGTTTCCACCATCTTGTGACCTTTCTTTGTTTTCACCTTCACTAGTACAATAGCAAGGTTGAAAGCATGAACACACCGGGTTTTTCTTGCCTTTCCCCCATCAAGACACAAAACCCTTAAGTTTTATTCTTGATGCTTCTTTTTAGAACAGATGTGCCATCAGTCCAAAACACTGCCTTGATCCTGTAATCCAAGCCCTTTTTTTCTGCAGTTTATCCATCAGAGCTGCCACAGTGGCTTCAGTTGATTCCATGCAAAGGATAGTAACAGGCTGGTAAGTAACACCAGAACCCTGCTAGCTTGCACCTGCAAAATGATGCAGCTAAGGCAAAGGTTTCTTCTCCTAAGATGAGTGGGTTAAAGCATCTTCTGATACTGAAGTTTTCCAGCTGGTGTAATACTCCCAGTCAAAACAGTGTCCAGCTGATGTTGCAGATACAGTGTCATCCCATCCGAGACCTTTCCAGCACAAGTTCTGGAGTTTGTTTTTTGCTGAAAAGCCACAGAAGCAAGGATTCCCAAGGGGTCATGAAAGGATCTGACCAGTGATTCCTCTTAGTGTCAAGGGTTTGCCGATTAGTCCTACTTTGATTTGTCTCCTAAGAAACACAACCACAGTGCCCAGGGTTTTAGTGAGGTACATTAATGCAAGCATGCATTGTCTGTGCTCACTGCTGATCCCATGTTTCATCATCCTTCTCTCAGCGTATTACCAGTCAGTAGTCCATGCCATCAGATCGCAGAGAAGTTCTGCTCATTAAATCAGATCCGAAGCTTTTTCCATTAATGCATCAATGTCTGCGTCAAGTCAAAACTGTTCCAGTTTTTTACTTTTTCATAGTTGCTCCTCCTGTTCAAGTGCATGATTGATGAGCAATATCAGTGAAGCCATTTCAGCCACAGCTTTAACATGTGCAGACAATCATCATCATCATCATCATCACTCATCACATGTCCTATCACCCTTCTTTCAGAGTGTTTCCAGTCAGTACTCCATGTCATTAGATCGCAGAGAAGATGTGCATATTAATCCATATCCAGAAGTTCTTAGAATGGTCTCCTTCACTATGAACACACACTTCTGAAAACATTCATTTAAAATCAGCTCCAGTATCCCCAGGTAATAACCATTGTTAGAGATTGCAAAACTTTAAATTCCCACCTGAGAAGAAGTCCCCTTTCATTTAAGAACATGACGACAGCAACTACATGTCTCTGTCTTCCCAGTACCTACCTTGTACTTTGATTTGCCTCCAAAGAGATGCATCCACAGTCCCCAGGTTTTTAGTGCAGTGTGTTAATGCAAGCATGCATTGTCTGAGCTCATCACTCATCTCATGTTCCATCATCCTTCTTTCAGAGTGTATCCAGTCAGAACTCCATGCCATTCGATTGCAAAGAAGCTATGCTCATTATTCCAGATCCAGAAGTCTTATTTGGTCTCCTTCACCATCATTGCAGCCATGTCTGCTTCAACTGGAAATGGTTCTTACCATTTTCACAGCTGCTCCTCCTTTTTCTCAAGTGCACGTTTGATGAGGAATCAGTGAAGCCATTTCAACCACAGCTTTATCTCTTGCAGACAATGTTGCTTAAATATACAAATTTGATCCATTCTTATTGCTTCTGTGGTTTGAAATGTTGCCGCAGAGCGGTACTGCATCTTGGATCTTCTCGGTGTAGGGATCTGGGCCTGATGGTGGCTTAATCAGGCTGTGTTAACCATAACTGAACATCCTCCATAATTCCAACTTTGATTTGTCTCAGAAGAAATTCATCCACAGTGCCCAGGTTTTGAGTACAGTGTTCGAATTAAGGCATTCATTGTCTGTGCACATCACTTACATCATGTTCCATCATCCTTCTCTCAGTATATCCAGTCAGTACTCCATGCTATTGGATTGCCAAAAAGATGTGCTCATTAATCCAGATCAAGAAGCTTCTGGATGGTCTCCTTATCCATCAATGAAGGCATGTCTGCTTCAAGTCAAAACAGTTCTGTTCTTTTTCACAGCTGCTCCTCCTGTTCTTCGAGGACATGATTGACCAGCAATCAGTGAAGCCATTTCAGCCACAGAAAACAGATAAGATCTGGTCATTAATCCAGATTCAGAAGGTCTTAAATGGTCTCCTTTACCAAACCATTCTTTCCTTTTTCACAGTTGCTCCTCCTGTTTCTCAAGTGCATGATTGACGAGCAATCAGTGAAGCCATTTCAGCCACAGCTTTAACTTGTGCAGACAACGTTGCTGAAATATTTGATAATGATGAAGCTTTAATATCTGTATCCCAATCAGCTCCAGTTTCCCCATGTAATATCCATAGTGAGGGAATCATAAAACTTCATCATCCAACCTGAAAAGAAACCCTCTTACACTTAAGAACCTGATAAAAACATGTCTCCATCTTTCAGCACCTACCTTGTATTGTGATTTGTCTCCCAAGAGATGCATCCACAGTCCCCAGGTTTTTAGTGAGGTGAGTTAATGCAAGCACTCAATGTCTGTTCCCACCACTCATCACATGTTCCATCATCCTTCTCTCAGTGTGTCCAGTTAGTACTCCATGCTATCAGACCGTGCACTTGTGCAGACAAAGGTGCTGAAATATTTCCCATTGATCCATTCTTATTGAGCCTAGGTTTGATATGCTGCCACACTGCAGTACTTTTTTCCAGGTCTTCACGGTGTAGAGATTGGGGCCAGCTGGTGGCTTAATCAACCTGTGTTAGCCATTAATGAACATCCTCCATGAATCATACTTGGATTTGTCTCCTAAGAAACGCATCCACAGTGCCAAGGTTTTTAGAACAGTGTAAAGATGCAAGCATGCATTGTCTGAGCTCATCACTCATCTCATGTTCCATCATCCTTCTCATGGTGTTTCCAGTCAGTACTTTATGCCATCAAATCACAGAGACGATGTGCTCATTAATCCAGATCCAGAAGCTCTTTAAATAGTCTCCTTCTCCATCAATGCAGCCATGTCTGCTTCAAGTCAATCCGTTCTTTCCTTTTTCCATAGCTTCTCCTCCAGTTCTTCAAGGACATGATTGACCAGCAACCAGTGAAGCCATTTCAGCCACAGCTTTAACTTGTGCTGACAACGTTGCTGAAATATTTGATTATGACGAAGCCTTATTATCTGTATCCCAATCAGCTCCAGTTTTCCCATGTAATATCCATAGTAAGGGGATTGTAAAACTTCATCATCCGACCTGAAAAGAAACCCTCTTACACTTAAGAACCTGATAATAACATGTCTCCATGTTTCAGCACCTACCTTGTATTGTGATTTGTCTCCCAAGAGATGCATCCACAGTCCCCAGGTTTTTAGTGAGGTGAGTTAATGCAAGTATTCAATGTCTGTTCTCACCACTCATCACATGTTCCATCATCCTTCTCTCAGTGTGTCCAGTTAGTACTCCATGCTATCAGACTGTGCACTTGTGGAGACAACGGTGCTGAAATATTTCCCATTGATCCATTCTTATTGAGCCTAGGTTTGATATGCAGTCACACGGCAGTACATTTTTCCAGGTCTTCACGGTGTAGAGATGGGGGCCAGCTGGTGGCTTTATCAACCTGTGTTAGCCATTAATGAACATCCTCCATGAATCCTACTTGGATTTGTCTCCAAAGAAACGCATCCACAGTGCCAAGTTTTAAAGAACAGTGTATAGATGCAAGCATGCATTGTCTGAGCTCATCACTCATCTCATGTTCCATCATCCTTTTTTTTTTTTTGGAGTCTTTCCAGTCAGTACTCCATGCCATCAGATAACAGATAAGATCTGCTCATTAATCCAGATTCAGAAGGTCTTAAATGGTCTCCTTCACCATGAATGCAGCCATGTCTGCTTCAAGGGAAAATGGTTCTTTACCCTTTCATAGCTGCTCCTCCTGTTCCTCAAGTAAATGATTGACGAGCAATATCAGTGAAGCCATTTTGGGCACAGCTTTATCTTGTGCAGAATATGTTGAAGTATTTTTGTTTTGATGTAGCCTTAATGAAGCCTCCATTCAACATCCTCCATGAGTCCTGTTTTGATTAGTCTTCCAAGAGACACATCCTCAGTTCCCAGGTTTTTAGAGAAGTGAATTTAAGCAAACATGCATTGTCTGATCTCATCACTCATCTCATGTTCCATCATCCTTCTCTCAGAGTCTTTCCAGTCAGTACTCCATGTCATCAGATCAAAGAGAAGATGTGCTCATTAATCCAGAAGCTCCTAAGTGGTATCCTTTGCCATGATCACACACTTCTGAAAAAGTTTATTTAAAATCAGCTCCAGCATCCCAAGGTAATGACCATTGTGAGGAGATTGCAAAACTTCATCATCCCCCCCTGAGGGGGAACACCCTTAGACATAAGAACCTAATGACAACAACCACATGTCCCCGGTACCTACCTTGTATTTTGATTTGTCTTCCAAGAGATGCATCCACAGTGCCAAGGTTTCAGTGAGGTGTGTTAATGCGAGTATTCAATGTCTGTTCTCACCAGTCATCTCATGTTCCATCATCCTTTTTTCCATTCAGTACTGCATGCTATAAGAACACAGAGAGGATGTGCTCATTAATCCAGATCCAGAAGCTCATTAAATGGTCTCCTTCTCCATCAATGCAGCCATGTCTGCTTCAAGTCAATCCGTTCTTTCCTTTTTCCATAGCTTCTCCTCCAGTTCTTCAAGGACATGATTAACCAGCAATCAGTGAAGCAATTTCAGCCACAGCTTTAACTTGTGCAGACAACATAAGGGAAATAAAAGACTTTCATCCATTCTCTTTGTTGCTGTGGTTTCACAAGCTGTCACAAGGAAGTAATTTATCCTGGTCTTCTTGGTGCAGAGTTTGGAGCCAGCTGGTGGCTTAATCCTGCTGTGTTTACCATAACTGAACATCCTCCATGAATCCTACATTGATTTGTCTCCAAAGAAACACATCCAAAGTGCCCAAGTTTTTAGAACAGTATATTGATGCAAGCATGCATTGTCTGTGCTCATCACACATCTCATGTTCCACCATCCTATTTTTTTGGAGTCTTTCCAGTCAGTACTCCATGCCATCAGATAACAGATAAGATCTGCTCATTAATCCAGATTGAGAAGGTCTTAAATGGTCTCCTTTACCAAACCATCCTTTCCTTTTTCACAGCTGCTTCTCCTGTTTCTTAAGTGCATGATTGATGAGCAACCAGTGAAGCCATTTCAGCCTCAACTTTAACTTGTGCAGACAACGTTACTGAAATATTTGATTATGACGAAGCCTTAATATCTGTATCCCAATCAGCTCCAGTTTCCCCATGTAATATCCAAAGTAAGGGGATTGTAAAACTTCATCATCCAACCTGAAAAAAAACCCTCTTACACTTAAGAACCTGATAAAAACATGTCTCCATGTTTCAGCACCTACCTTGTATCGTGATTTGTCTCCCAAGAGATGCATCCACAGTCCCCAGGTTTTTAGTGAGGTGAGTTAATGCAAGTATTCAATGTCTGTTCTCACCACTCATCACATGTTCCATCATCCTTTTTTTCAGTGTTTCCAGTCAGTACTCCATGCTATCAGATCACAGAGAAAATGTGCTCATTAATCCAGATCCAGAAGCTCCTAAGTGATATCCTTTCCCATGAATGCAGACATGTCTGCTTTAAGTGAAAATGATTTTTTCCTTTTTCATAGCTCCTTCTCCTGTTCCTCAAGTGCATGAGCCAACAGCAATCAGTGAAGCCATTTCAGCTACAGCTTCAACGTGTGCAGACAGTGTTGCACAAGTATGTTTGTTTTGATGAAGCCTCAATTGAACATCCTCCATGAGTCCTCTTTCAATTTGTCTCCCAAAAGACACATCCACAGTGCCAAGGTTTTTAGATCAGTGTAAAGATGCAAGCATGCATTGTCTGAGCTCATCACTCATCTCATGTTCCATCATCCTTCTCATGGTGTTTCCAGTCAGTACTTTATGCCATCAAATCACAGAGAAGATGTGCTCATTAATCCAGATCCAGAAGCTCTTTAAATGGTCTCCTTCTCCATCAATGCAGCCATGTCTGCTTCAAGTCAATCCGTTCTTTCCTTTTTCCATAGCTTCTCCTTCAGTTCTTCATGGACATGATTAACCAGCAATCAGTGAAGCAATTTCAGCCACAGCTTTAACTTGTGCAGACAACGTTGCTGAAATATTTGATTATGACGAAGCCTTAATATCTGTATCCCAATCAGCTCCAGTTTCCCCATGTAATATCCAAAGTAAGGGGATTGTAAAACTTCATCATCCAACCTGAAAAAAAAACCCTCTTACACTTAAGAACCTGATAAAAACATGTCTCCATGTTTCAGCACCTACCTTGTATTGTGATTTGTCTCCCAAGAGATGCATCCACAGTCCCCAGGTTTTTAGTGAGGTGAGTTAATGCAAGTATTCAATGTCTGTTCTCACCACTCATCACATGTTCCATCATCCTTTTTTTCAGTGTTTCCAGTCAGTACTCCATGCTATCAGATCACAGAGAAAATGTGCTCATTAATCCAGATCCAGAAGCTCATTAAATGGTCTCCTTCTCCATCAATGCAGCCATGTCTGCTTCAAGTCAATCCGTTCTTTCCTTTTTCATAGCTGCTCCTCCTGTTCTTCGAGGACATGATTGACCAGCAATCAGTGAAGCCATTTCAGCCACAGCTTTAACTTGTGCAGACAACATAAGGGAAATAAAAGACTTTCATCCATTCTCTTTGTTGCTGTGGTTTCACAAGCTGTCACAAGGAAGTAAATTATCCTGGTCTTCTTGGTGCAGAGTTTGGAGCCAGCTGGTGGCTTAATCCTGCTGTGTTTACCATAACTGAACATCCTCCATGAATCCTACATTGATTTGTCTCCAAAGAAACACATCCAAAGTGCCCAAGTTTTTAGAACAGTATATTGATGCAAGCATGCATTGTCTGTGCTCATCACACATCTCATGTTCCACCATCCTATTTTTTTGGAGTCTTTCCAGTCAGTACTCCATGCCATCAGATAACAGATAAGATCTGCTCATTAATCCAGATTGAGAAGGTCTTAAATGGTCTCCTTTACCAAACCATCCTTTCCTTTTTCACAGCTGCTTCTCCTGTTTCTTAAGTGCATGATTGATGAGCAACCAGTGAAGCCATTTCAGCCTCAACTTTAACTTGTGCAGACAACGTTACTGAAATATTTGATTATGACGAAGCCTTAATATCTGTATCCCAATCAGCTCCAGTTTCCCCATGTAATATCCAAAGTAAGGGGATTGTAAAACTTCATCATCCAACCTGAAAAAAAAACCCTCTTACACTTAAGAACCTGATAAAAACATGTCTCCATGTTTCAGCACCTACCTTGTATTGTGATTTGTCTCCCAAGAGATGCATCCACAGTCCCCAGGTTTTTAGTGAGGTGAGTTAATGCAAGTATTCAATGTCTGTTCTCACCACTCATCACATGTTCCATCATCCTTTTTTTCAGTGTTTCCGGTCAGTACTCCATGCTATCAGATCACAGAGAAAATGTGCTCATTAATGCAGATCCAGAAGCTCCTAAGTGATATCCTTTCCCATGAATGCAGACATGTCTGCTTCAAGTGAAAATGATTTTTTCCTTTTTCATAGCTCCTTCTCCTGTTCCTCAAGTGCATGAGCCAACAGCAATCAGTGAAGCCATTTCAGCTACAGCTTCAACGTGTGCAGACAGTGTTGCACAAGTATGTTTGTTTTGATGAAGCCTCAATTGAACATCCTCCATGAGTCCTCTTTCAATTTGTCTCCCAAAAGACACATCCACAGTGCCAAGGTTTTTAGAACAGTGTAAAGATGCAAGCATGCATTGTCTGAGCTCATCACTCATCTCATGTTCCATCATCCTTCTCATGGTGTTTCCAGTCAGTACTTTATGCCATCAAATCACAGAGAAGATGTGCTCATTAATCCAGATCCAGAAGCTCTTTAAATGGTCTCCTTCTCCATCAATGCAGCCATGTCTGCTTCAAGTCAATCCGTTCTTTCCTTTTTCCATAGCTTCTCCTTCAGTTCTTCAAGGACATGATTAACCAGCAATCAGTGAAGCAATTTCAGCCACAGCTTTAACTTGTGCAGACAACGTTGCTGAAATATTTGATTATGACGAAGCCTTAATATCTGTATCCCAATCAGCTCCAGTTTCCCCATGTAATATCCAAAGTAAGGGGATTGTAAAACTTCATCATCCAACCTGAAAAAAAACCCTCTTACACTTAAGAACCTGATAAAAACACGTCTCCATGTTTCAGCACCTACCTTGTATTGTGATTTGTCTCCCAAGAGATGCATCCACAGTCCCCAGGTTTTTAGTGAGGTGAGTTAATGCAAGTATTCAATGTCTGTTCTCACTACTCATCACATGTTCCATCATCCTTTTTTTCAGTGTTTCCAGTCAGTACTCCATGCTATCAGATCACAGAGAAAATGTGCTCATTAATCCAGATCCAGAAGCTCCTAAGTGATATCCTTTCCCATGAATGCAGACATGTCTGCTTCAAGTGAAAATGATTTTTTCCTTTTTCATAGCTCCTTCTCCTGTTCCTCAAGTGCATGAGCCAACAGCAATCAGTGAAGCCATTTTAGCTACAGCTTCAACGTGTGCAGACAGTGTTGCACAAGTATGTTTGTTTTGATGAAGCCTCAATTGAACATCCTCCATGAGTCCTCTTTCAATTTGTCTCCCAAAAGACACATCCACAGTGCCAAGGTTTTTAGAACAGTGTAAAGATGCAAGCATGCATTGTCTGAGCTCATCACTCATCTCATGTTCCATCATCCTTCTCATGGTGTTTCCAGTCAGTACTTTATGCCATCAAATCACAGAGAAGATGTGCTCATTAATCCAGATCCAGAAGCTCTTTAAATGGTCTCCTTCTCCATCAATGCAGCCATGTCTGCTTCAAGTCAATCCGTTCTTTCCTTTTTCCATAGCTTCTCCTTCAGTTCTTCAAGGACATGATTAACCAGCAATCAGTGAAGCAATTTCAGCCACAGCTTTAACTTGTGCAGACAACGTTGCTGAAATATTTGATTATGACGAAGCCTTAATATCTGTATCCCAATCAGCTCCAGTTTCCCCATGTAATATCCAAAGTAAGGGGATTGTAAAACTTCATCATCCAACCTGAAAAAAAACCCTCTTACACTTAAGAACCTGATAAAAACATGTCTCCATGTTTCAGCACCTACCTTGTATTGTGATTTGTCTCCCAAGAGATGCATCCACAGTCCCCAGGTTTTTAGTGAGGTGAGTTAATGCAAGTATTCAATGTCTGTTCTCACCACTCATCACATGTTCCATCATCCTTTTTTTCAGTGTTTCCAGTCAGTACTCCATGCTATCAGATCACAGAGAAAATGTGCTCATTAATGCAGATCCAGAAGCTCCTAAGTGATATCCTTTCCCATGAATGCAGACATGTCTGCTTCAAGTGAAAATGATTTTTTCCTTTTTCATAGCTCCTTCTCCTGTTCCTCAAGTGCATGAGCCAACAGCAATCAGTGAAGCCATTTTAGCTACAGCTTCAACGTGTGCAGACAGTGTTGCACAAGTATGTTTGTTTTGATGAAGCCTCAATTGAACATCCTCCATGAGTCCTCTTTCAATTTGTCTCCCAAAAGACACATCCACAGTGCCAAGGTTTTTAGAACAGTGTAAAGATGCAAGCATGCATTGTCTGAGCTCATCACTCATCTCATGTTCCATCATCCTTCTCATGGTGTTTCCAGTCAGTACTTTATGCCATCAAATCACAGAGAAGATGTGCTCATTAATCCAGATCCAGAAGCTCTTTAAATGGTCTCCTTCTCCATCAATGCAGCCATGTCTGCTTCAAGTCAATCCGTTCTTTCCTTTTTCCATAGCTTCTCCTTCAGTTCTTCAAGGACATGATTAACCAGCAATCAGTGAAGCAATTTCAGCCACAGCTTTAACTTGTGCAGACAACGTTGCTGAAATATTTGATTATGACGAAGCCTTAATATCTGTATCCCAATCAGCTCCAGTTTCCCCATGTAATATCCAAAGTAAGGGGATTGTAAAACTTCATCATCCAACCTGAAAAAAAACCCTCTTACACTTAAGAACCTGATAAAAACATGTCTCCATGTTTCAGCACCTACCTTGTATTGTGATTTGTCTCCCAAGAGATGCATCCACAGTCCCCAGGTTTTTAGTGAGGTGAGTTAATGCAAGTATTCAATGTCTGTTCTCACCACTCATCACATGTTCCATCATCCTTTTTTTCAGTGTTTCCAGTCAGTACTCCATGCTATCAGATCACAGAGAAAATGTGCTCATTAATCCAGATCCAGAAGCTCATTAAATGGTCTCCTTCTCCATCAATGCAGCCATGTCTGCTTCAAGTCAATCCGTTCTTTCCTTTTTCATAGCTGCTCCTCCTGTTCTTCGAGGACATGATTGACCAGCAATCAGTGAAGCCATTTCAGCCACAGCTTTAACTTGTGCAGACAACATAAGGGAAATAAAAGACTTTCATCCATTCTCTTTGTTGCTGTGGTTTCACAAGCTGTCACAAGGAAGTAAATTATCCTGGTCTTCTTGGTGCAGAGTTTGGAGCCAGCTGGTGGCTTAATCCTGCTGTGTTTACCATAACTGAACATCCTCCATGAATCCTACATTGATTTGTCTCCAAAGAAACACATCCAAAGTGCCCAAGTTTTTAGAACAGTATATTGATGCAAGCATGCATTGTCTGTGCTCATCACACATCTCATGTTCCACCATCCTATTTTTTTGGAGTCTTTCCAGTCAGTACTCCATGCCATCAGATAACAGATAATATCTGCTCATTAATCCAGATTGAGAAGGTCTTAAATGGTCTCCTTTACCAAACCATCCTTTCCTTTTTCACAGCTGCTTCTCCTGTTTCTTAAGTGCATGATTGATGAGCAACCAGTGAAGCCATTTCAGCCTCAACTTTAACTTGTGCAGACAACGTTACTGAAATATTTGATTATGACGAAGCCTTAATATCTGTATCCCAATCAGCTCCAGTTTCCCCATGTAATATCCAAAGTAAGGGGATTGTAAAACTTCATCATCCAACCTGAAAAAAAAACCCTCTTACACTTAAGAACCTGATAAAAACATGTCTCCATCTTTCAGCACCTACCTTGTATTGTGATTTGTCTCCCAAGAGATGCATCCACAGTCCCCAGGTTTTTAGTGAGGTGAGTTAATGCAAGTATTCAATGTCTGTTCTCACCACTCATCACATGTTCCATCATCCTTTTTTTCAGTGTTTCCAGTCAGTACTCCATGCTATCAGATCACAGAGAAAATGTGCTCATTAATCCAGATCCAGAAGCTCCTAAGTGATATCCTTTCCCATGAATGCAGACATGTCTGCTTCAAGTGAAAATGATTTTTTCCTTTTTCATAGCTCCTTCTCCTGTTCCTCAAGTGCATGAGCCAACAGCAATCAGTGAAGCCATTTCAGCTACAGCTTCAATGTGTGCAGACAGTGTTGCACAAGTATGTTTGTTTTGATGAAGCCTCAATTGAACATCCTCCATGAGTCCTCTTTCAATTTGTCTCCCAAAAGACACATCCACAGTGCCAAGGTTTTTAGAACAGTGTAAAGATGCAAGCATGCATTGTCTGAGCTCATCACGCATCTCATGTTCCATCATCCTTCTCATGGTGTTTCCAGTCAGTACTTTATGCCATCAAATCACAGAGAAGATGTGCTCATTAATCCAGATCCAGAAGCTCTTTAAATGGTCTCCTTCTCCATCAATGCAGCCATGTCTGCTTCAAGTCAATCCGTTCTTTCCTTTTTCCATAGCTTCTCCTTCAGTTCTTCAAGGACATGATTAACCAGCAATCAGTGAAGCAATTTCAGCCACAGCTTTAACTTGTGCTGACAACGTTGCTGAAATATTTGATTATGACGAAGCCTTATTATCTGTATCCCAATCAGCTCCAGTTTTCCCATGTAATATCCATAGTAAGGGGATTGTAAAACTTCATCATCCGACCTGAAAAGAAACCCTCTTACACTTAAGAACCTGATAATAACATGTCTCCATGTTTCAGCACCTACCTTGTATTGTGATTTGTCTCCCAAGAGATGCATCCACAGTCCCCAGGTTTTTAGTGAGGTGAGTTAATGCAAGTATTCAATGTCTGTTCTCACCACTCATCACATGTTCCATCATCCTTCTCTCAGTGTGTCCAGTTAGTACTCCATGCTATCAGACTGTGCACTTGTGGAGACAACGGTGCTGAAATATTTCCCATTGATCCATTCTTATTGAGCCTAGGTTTGATATGCAGTCACACGGCAGTACATTTTTCCAGGTCTTCACGGTGTAGAGATGGGGGCCAGCTGGTGGCTTTATCAACCTGTGTTAGCCATTAATGAACATCCTCCATGAATCCTACTTGGATTTGTCTCCAAAGAAACGCATCCACAGTGCCAAGTTTTAAAGAACAGTGTATAGATGCAAGCATGCATTGTCTGAGCTCATCACTCATCTCATGTTCCATCATCCTTTTTTTTTTTTTGGAGTCTTTCCAGTCAGTACTCCATGCCATCAGATAACAGATAAGATCTGCTCATTAATCCAGATTCAGAAGGTCTTAAATGGTCTCCTTCACCATGAATGCAGCCATGTCTGCTTCAAGGGAAAATGGTTCTTTACCCTTTCATAGCTGCTCCTCCTGTTCCTCAAGTAAATGATTGACGAGCAATATCAGTGAAGCCATTTTGGGCACAGCTTTATCTTGTGCAGAATATGTTGAAGTATTTTTGTTTTGATGTAGCCTTAATGAAGCCTCCATTCAACATCCTCCATGAGTCCTGTTTTGATTAGTCTTCCAAGAGACACATCCTCAGTTCCCAGGTTTTTAGAGAAGTGAATTTAAGCAAACATGCATTGTCTGATCTCATCACTCATCTCATGTTCCATCATCCTTCTCTCAGAGTCTTTCCAGTCAGTACTCCATGTCATCAGATCAAAGAGAAGATGTGCTCATTAATCCAGAAGCTCCTAAGTGGTATCCTTTGCCATGATCACACACTTCTGAAAAAGTTTATTTAAAATCAGCTCCAGCATCCCAAGGTAATGACCATTGTGAGGAGATTGCAAAACTTCATCATCCCCCCCTGAGGGGGAACACCCTTAGACATAAGAACCTAATGACAACAACCACATGTCCCCGGTACCTACCTTGTATTTTGATTTGTCTTCCAAGAGATGCATCCACAGTGCCAAGGTTTCAGTGAGGTGTGTTAATGCGAGTATTCAATGTCTGTTCTCACCAGTCATCTCATGTTCCATCATCCTTTTTTCCATTCAGTACTGCATGCTATAAGAACACAGAGAGGATGTGCTCATTAATCCAGATCCAGAAGCTCATTAAATGGTCTCCTTCTCCATCAATGCAGCCATGTCTGCTTCAAGTCAATCCGTTCTTTCCTTTTTCCATAGCTTCTCCTCCAGTTCTTCAAGGACATGATTAACCAGCAATCAGTGAAGCAATTTCAGCCACAGCTTTAACTTGTGCAGACAACATAAGGGAAATAAAAGACTTTCATCCATTCTCTTTGTTGCTGTGGTTTCACAAGCTGTCACAAGGAAGTAATTTATCCTGGTCTTCTTGGTGCAGAGTTTGGAGCCAGCTGGTGGCTTAATCCTGCTGTGTTTACCATAACTGAACATCCTCCATGAATCCTACATTGATTTGTCTCCAAAGAAACACATCCAAAGTGCCCAAGTTTTTAGAACAGTATATTGATGCAAGCATGCATTGTCTGTGCTCATCACACATCTCATGTTCCACCATCCTATTTTTTTGGAGTCTTTCCAGTCAGTACTCCATGCCATCAGATAACAGATAAGATCTGCTCATTAATCCAGATTGAGAAGGTCTTAAATGGTCTCCTTTACCAAACCATCCTTTCCTTTTTCACAGCTGCTTCTCCTGTTTCTTAAGTGCATGATTGATGAGCAACCAGTGAAGCCATTTCAGCCTCAACTTTAACTTGTGCAGACAACGTTACTGAAATATTTGATTATGACGAAGCCTTAATATCTGTATCCCAATCAGCTCCAGTTTCCCCATGTAATATCCAAAGTAAGGGGATTGTAAAACTTCATCATCCAACCTGAAAAAAAACCCTCTTACACTTAAGAACCTGATAAAAACATGTCTCCATGTTTCAGCACCTACCTTGTATCGTGATTTGTCTCCCAAGAGATGCATCCACAGTCCCCAGGTTTTTAGTGAGGTGAGTTAATGCAAGTATTCAATGTCTGTTCTCACCACTCATCACATGTTCCATCATCCTTTTTTTCAGTGTTTCCAGTCAGTACTCCATGCTATCAGATCACAGAGAAAATGTGCTCATTAATCCAGATCCAGAAGCTCCTAAGTGATATCCTTTCCCATGAATGCAGACATGTCTGCTTTAAGTGAAAATGATTTTTTCCTTTTTCATAGCTCCTTCTCCTGTTCCTCAAGTGCATGAGCCAACAGCAATCAGTGAAGCCATTTCAGCTACAGCTTCAACGTGTGCAGACAGTGTTGCACAAGTATGTTTGTTTTGATGAAGCCTCAATTGAACATCCTCCATGAGTCCTCTTTCAATTTGTCTCCCAAAAGACACATCCACAGTGCCAAGGTTTTTAGATCAGTGTAAAGATGCAAGCATGCATTGTCTGAGCTCATCACTCATCTCATGTTCCATCATCCTTCTCATGGTGTTTCCAGTCAGTACTTTATGCCATCAAATCACAGAGAAGATGTGCTCATTAATCCAGATCCAGAAGCTCTTTAAATGGTCTCCTTCTCCATCAATGCAGCCATGTCTGCTTCAAGTCAATCCGTTCTTTCCTTTTTCCATAGCTTCTCCTTCAGTTCTTCATGGACATGATTAACCAGCAATCAGTGAAGCAATTTCAGCCACAGCTTTAACTTGTGCAGACAACGTTGCTGAAATATTTGATTATGACGAAGCCTTAATATCTGTATCCCAATCAGCTCCAGTTTCCCCATGTAATATCCAAAGTAAGGGGATTGTAAAACTTCATCATCCAACCTGAAAAAAAAACCCTCTTACACTTAAGAACCTGATAAAAACATGTCTCCATGTTTCAGCACCTACCTTGTATTGTGATTTGTCTCCCAAGAGATGCATCCACAGTCCCCAGGTTTTTAGTGAGGTGAGTTAATGCAAGTATTCAATGTCTGTTCTCACCACTCATCACATGTTCCATCATCCTTTTTTTCAGTGTTTCCAGTCAGTACTCCATGCTATCAGATCACAGAGAAAATGTGCTCATTAATCCAGATCCAGAAGCTCATTAAATGGTCTCCTTCTCCATCAATGCAGCCATGTCTGCTTCAAGTCAATCCGTTCTTTCCTTTTTCATAGCTGCTCCTCCTGTTCTTCGAGGACATGATTGACCAGCAATCAGTGAAGCCATTTCAGCCACAGCTTTAACTTGTGCAGACAACATAAGGGAAATAAAAGACTTTCATCCATTCTCTTTGTTGCTGTGGTTTCACAAGCTGTCACAAGGAAGTAAATTATCCTGGTCTTTTTGGTGCAGAGTTTGGAGCCAGCTGGTGGCTTAATCCTGCTGTGTTTACCATAACTGAACATCCTCCATGAATCCTACATTGATTTGTCTCCAAAGAAACACATCCAAAGTGCCCAAGTTTTTAGAACAGTATATTGATGCAAGCATGCATTGTCTGTGCTCATCACACATCTCATGTTCCACCATCCTATTTTTTTGGAGTCTTTCCAGTCAGTACTCCATGCCATCAGATAACAGATAATATCTGCTCATTAATCCAGATTGAGAAGGTCTTAAATGGTCTCCTTTACCAAACCATCCTTTCCTTTTTCACAGCTGCTTCTCCTGTTTCTTAAGTGCATGATTGATGAGCAACCAGTGAAGCCATTTCAGCCTCAACTTTAACTTGTGCAGACAACGTTACTGAAATATTTGATTATGACGAAGCCTTAATATCTGTATCCCAATCAGCTCCAGTTTCCCCATGTAATATCCAAAGTAAGGGGATTGTAAAACTTCATCATCCAACCTGAAAAAAAAACCCTCTTACACTTAAGAACCTGATAAAAACATGTCTCCATGTTTCAGCACCTACCTTGTATTGTGATTTGTCTCCCAAGAGATGCATCCACAGTCCCCAGGTTTTTAGTGAGGTGAGTTAATGCAAGTATTCAATGTCTGTTCTCACCACTCATCACATGTTCCATCATCCTTTTTTTCAGTGTTTCCGGTCAGTACTCCATGCTATCAGATCACAGAGAAAATGTGCTCATTAATGCAGATCCAGAAGCTCCTAAGTGATATCCTTTCCCATGAATGCAGACATGTCTGCTTCAAGTGAAAATGATTTTTTCCTTTTTCATAGCTCCTTCTCCTGTTCCTCAAGTGCATGAGCCAACAGCAATCAGTGAAGCCATTTCAGCTACAGCTTCAACGTGTGCAGACAGTGTTGCACAAGTATGTTTGTTTTGATGAAGCCTCAATTGAACATCCTCCATGAGTCCTCTTTCAATTTGTCTCCCAAAAGACACATCCACAGTGCCAAGGTTTTTAGAACAGTGTAAAGATGCAAGCATGCATTGTCTGAGCTCATCACTCATCTCATGTTCCATCATCCTTCTCATGGTGTTTCCAGTCAGTACTTTATGCCATCAAATCACAGAGAAGATGTGCTCATTAATCCAGATCCAGAAGCTCTTTAAATGGTCTCCTTCTCCATCAATGCAGCCATGTCTGCTTCAAGTCAATCCGTTCTTTCCTTTTTCCATAGCTTCTCCTTCAGTTCTTCAAGGACATGATTAACCAGCAATCAGTGAAGCAATTTCAGCCACAGCTTTAACTTGTGCAGACAACGTTGCTGAAATATTTGATTATGACGAAGCCTTAATATCTGTATCCCAATCAGCTCCAGTTTCCCCATGTAATATCCAAAGTAAGGGGATTGTAAAACTTCATCATCCAACCTGAAAAAAAACCCTCTTACACTTAAGAACCTGATAAAAACACGTCTCCATGTTTCAGCACCTACCTTGTATTGTGATTTGTCTCCCAAGAGATGCATCCACAGTCCCCAGGTTTTTAGTGAGGTGAGTTAATGCAAGTATTCAATGTCTGTTCTCACTACTCATCACATGTTCCATCATCCTTTTTTTCAGTGTTTCCAGTCAGTACTCCATGCTATCAGATCACAGAGAAAATGTGCTCATTAATCCAGATCCAGAAGCTCCTAAGTGATATCCTTTCCCATGAATGCAGACATGTCTGCTTCAAGTGAAAATGATTTTTTCCTTTTTCATAGCTCCTTCTCCTGTTCCTCAAGTGCATGAGCCAACAGCAATCAGTGAAGCCATTTTAGCTACAGCTTCAACGTGTGCAGACAGTGTTGCACAAGTATGTTTGTTTTGATGAAGCCTCAATTGAACATCCTCCATGAGTCCTCTTTCAATTTGTCTCCCAAAAGACACATCCACAGTGCCAAGGTTTTTAGAACAGTGTAAAGATGCAAGCATGCATTGTCTGAGCTCATCACTCATCTCATGTTCCATCATCCTTCTCATGGTGTTTCCAGTCAGTACTTTATGCCATCAAATCACAGAGAAGATGTGCTCATTAATCCAGATCCAGAAGCTCTTTAAATGGTCTCCTTCTCCATCAATGCAGCCATGTCTGCTTCAAGTCAATCCGTTCTTTCCTTTTTCCATAGCTTCTCCTTCAGTTCTTCAAGGACATGATTAACCAGCAATCAGTGAAGCAATTTCAGCCACAGCTTTAACTTGTGCAGACAACGTTGCTGAAATATTTGATTATGACGAAGCCTTAATATCTGTATCCCAATCAGCTCCAGTTTCCCCATGTAATATCCAAAGTAAGGGGATTGTAAAACTTCATCATCCAACCTGAAAAAAAACCCTCTTACACTTAAGAACCTGATAAAAACATGTCTCCATGTTTCAGCACCTACCTTGTATTGTGATTTGTCTCCCAAGAGATGCATCCACAGTCCCCAGGTTTTTAGTGAGGTGAGTTAATGCAAGTATTCAATGTCTGTTCTCACCACTCATCACATGTTCCATCATCCTTTTTTTCAGTGTTTCCAGTCAGTACTCCATGCTATCAGATCACAGAGAAAATGTGCTCATTAATGCAGATCCAGAAGCTCCTAAGTGATATCCTTTCCCATGAATGCAGACATGTCTGCTTCAAGTGAAAATGATTTTTTCCTTTTTCATAGCTCCTTCTCCTGTTCCTCAAGTGCATGAGCCAACAGCAATCAGTGAAGCCATTTTAGCTACAGCTTCAACGTGTGCAGACAGTGT
Source organism: Halichoeres trimaculatus (assembly GCF_033239565.1). Taxonomy (NCBI): domain Eukaryota; kingdom Metazoa; phylum Chordata; class Actinopteri; order Labriformes; family Labridae; genus Halichoeres; species Halichoeres trimaculatus. Next base: position 28,439,330 of record NW_027437189.1, read on the forward strand.
TGCACAAGTATGTTTGTTTTGATGAAGCCTCAATTGAACATCCTCCATGAGTCCTCTTTCAATTTGTCTCCCAAAAGACACATCCACAGTGCCAAGGTTTTTAGAACAGTGTAAAGATGCAAGCATGCATTGTCTGAGCTCATCACTCATCTCATGTTCCATCATCCTTCTCATGGTGTTTCCAGTCAGTACTTTATGCCATCAAATCACAGAGAAGATGTGCTCATTAATCCAGATCCAGAAGCTCTTTAAATGGTCTCCTTCTCCATCAATGCAGCCATGTCTGCTTCAAGTCAATCCGTTCTTTCCTTTTTCCATAGCTTCTCCTTCAGTTCTTCAAGGACATGATTAACCAGCAATCAGTGAAGCAATTTCAGCCACAGCTTTAACTTGTGCAGACAATGTTGCTGAAATATTTGATTATGACGAAGCCTTAATATCTGTATCCCAATCAGCTCCAGTTTCCCCATGTAATATCCAAAGTAAGGGGATTGTAAAACTTCATCATCCAACCTGAAAAAAAACCCTCTTACACTTAAGAACCTGATAAAAACATGTCTCCATGTTTCAGCACCTACCTTGTATTGTGATTTGTCTCCCAAGAGATGCATCCACAGTCCCCAGGTTTTTAGTGAGGTGAGTTAATGCAAGTATTCAATGTCTGTTCTCACTACTCATCACATGTTCCATCATCCTTTTTTTCAGTGTTTCCAGTCAGTACTCCATGCTATCAGATCACAGAGAAAATGTGCTCATTAATCCAGATCCAGAAGCTCATTAAATGGTCTCCTTCTCCATCAATGCAGCCATGTCTGCTTCAAGTCAATCCGTTCTTTCCTTTTTCATAGCTGCTCCTCCTGTTCTTCGAGGACATGATTGACCAGCAATCAGTGAAGCCATTTCAGCCACAGCTTTAACTTGTGCAGACAACATAAGGGAAATAAAAGACTTTCATCCATTCTCTTTGTTGCTGTGGTTTCACAAGCTGTCACAAGGAAGTAAATTATCCTGGTCTTCTTGGTGCAGAGTTTGGAGCCAGCTGGTGGCTTAATCCTGCTGTGTTTACCATAACTGAACATCCTCCATGAATCCTACATTGATTTGTCTCCAAAGAAACACATCCAAAGTGCCCAAGTTTTTAGAACAGTATATTGATGCAAGCATGCATTGTCTGTGCTCATCACACATCTCATGTTCCACCATCCTATTTTTTTGGAGTCTTTCCAGTCAGTACTCCATGCCATCAGATAACAGATAATATCTGCTCATTAATCCAGATTGAGAAGGTCTTAAATGGTCTCCTTTACCAAACCATCCTTTCCTTTTTCACAGCTGCTTCTCCTGTTTCTTAAGTGCATGATTGATGAGCAACCAGTGAAGCCATTTCAGCCTCAACTTTAACTTGTGCAGACAACGTTACTGAAATATTTGATTATGACGAAGCCTTAATATCTGTATCCCAATCAGCTCCAGTTTCCCCATGTAATATCCAAAGTAAGGGGATTGTAAAACTTCATCATCCAACCTGAAAAAAAAACCCTCTTACACTTAAGAACCTGATAAAAACATGTCTCCATCTTTCAGCACCTACCTTGTATTGTGATTTGTCTCCCAAGAGATGCATCCACAGTCCCCAGGTTTTTAGTGAGGTGAGTTAATGCAAGTATTCAATGTCTGTTCTCACCACTCATCACATGTTCCATCATCCTTTTTTTCAGTGTTTCCAGTCAGTACTCCATGCTATCAGATCACAGAGAAAATGTGCTCATTAATCCAGATCCAGAAGCTCCTAAGTGATATCCTTTCCCATGAATGCAGACATGTCTGCTTCAAGTGAAAATGATTTTTTCCTTTTTCATAGCTCCTTCTCCTGTTCCTCAAGTGCATGAGCCAACAGCAATCAGTGAAGCCATTTCAGCTACAGCTTCAATGTGTGCAGACAGTGTTGCACAAGTATGTTTGTTTTGATGAAGCCTCAATTGAACATCCTCCATGAGTCCTCTTTCAATTTGTCTCCCAAAAGACACATCCACAGTGCCAAGGTTTTTAGAACAGTGTAAAGATGCAAGCATGCATTGTCTGAGCTCATCACGCATCTCATGTTCCATCATCCTTCTCATGGTGTTTCCAGTCAGTACTTTATGCCATCAAATCACAGAGAAGATGTGCTCATTAATCCAGATCCAGAAGCTCTTTAAATGGTCTCCTTCTCCATCAATGCAGCCATGTCTGCTTCAAGTCAATCCGTTCTTTCCTTTTTCCATAGCTTCTCCTTCAGTTCTTCAAGGACATGATTAACCAGCAATCAGTGAAGCAATTTCAGCCACAGCTTTAACTTGTGCAGACAACGTTGCTGAAATATTTGATTATGACGAAGCCTTAATATCTGTATCCCAATCAGCTCCAGTTTCCCCATGTAATATCCAAAGTAAGGGGATTGTAAAACTTCATCATCCAACCTGAAAAAAAACCCTCTTACACTTAAGAACCTGATAAAAACATGTCTCCATGTTTCAGCACCTACCTTGTATTGTGATTTGTCTCCCAAGAGATGCATCCACAGTCCCCAGGTTTTTAGTGAGGTGAGTTAATGCAAGTATTCAATGTCTGTTCTCACCACTCATCACATGTTCCATCATCCTTTTTTTCAGTGTTTCCAGTCAGTACTCCATGCTATCAGATCACAGAGAAAATGTGCTCATTAATCCAGATCCAGAAGCTCATTAAATGGTCTCCTTCTCCATCAATGCAGCCATGTCTGCTTCAAGTCAATCCGTTCTTTCCTTTTTCATAGCTGCTCCTCCTGTTCTTCGAGGACATGATTGACCAGCAATCAGTGAAGCCATTTCAGCCACAGCTTTAACTTGTGCAGACAACATAAGGGAAATAAAAGACTTTCATCCATTCTCTTTGTTGCTGTGGTTTCACAAGCTGTCACAAGGAAGTAATTTATCCTGGTCTTCTTGGTGCAGAGTTTGGAGCCAGCTGGTGGCTTAATCCTGCTGTGTTTACCATAACTGAACATCCTCCATGAATCCTACATTGATTTGTCTCCAAAGAAACACATCCAAAGTGCCCAAGTTTTTAGAACAGTATATTGATGCAAGCATGCATTGTCTGTGCTCATCACACATCTCATGTTCCACCATCCTATTTTTTTGGAGTCTTTCCAGTCAGTACTCCATGCCATCAGATAACAGATAAGATCTGCTCATTAATCCAGATTGAGAAGGTCTTAAATGGTCTCCTTTACCAAACCATCCTTTCCTTTTTCACAGCTGCTTCTCCTGTTTCTTAAGTGCATGATTGATGAGCAACCAGTGAAGCCATTTCAGCCTCAACTTTAACTTGTGCAGACAACGTTACTGAAATATTTGATTATGACGAAGCCTTAATATCTGTATCCCAATCAGCTCCAGTTTCCCCATGTAATATCCAAAGTAAGGGGATTGTAAAACTTCATCATCCAACCTGAAAAAAAACCCTCTTACACTTAAGAACCTGATAATAACATGTCTCCATGTTTCAGCACCTACCTTGTATTGTGATTTGTCTCCCAAGAGATGCATCCACAGTCCCCAGGTTTTTAGTGAGGTGAGTTAATGCAAGTATTCAATGTCTGTTCTCACCACTCATCACATGTTCCATCATCCTTTTTTTCAGTGTTTCCAGTCAGTACTCCATGCTATCAGATCACAGAGAAAATGTGCTCATTAATCCAGATCCAGAAGCTCCTAAGTGATATCCTTTCCCATGAATGCAGACATGTCTGCTTCAAGTGAAAATGATTTTTTCCTTTTTCATAGCTCCTTCTCCTGTTCCTCAAGTGCATGAGCCAACAGCAATCAGTGAAGCCATTTCAGCTACAGCTTCAACGTGTGCAGACAGTGTTGCACAAGTATGTTTGTTTTGATGAAGCCTCAATTGAACATCCTCCATGAGTCCTCTTTCAATTTGTCTCCCAAAAGACACATCCACAGTGCCAAGGTTTTTAGATCAGTGTAAAGATGCAAGCATGCATTGTCTGAGCTCATCACTCATCTCATGTTCCATCATCCTTCTCATGGTGTTTCCAGTCAGTACTTTATGCCATCAAATCACAGAGAAGATGTGCTCATTAATCCAGATCCAGAAGCTCTTTAAATGGTCTCCTTCTCCATCAATGCAGCCATGTCTGCTTCAAGTCAATCCGTTCTTTCCTTTTTCCATAGCTTCTCCTTCAGTTCTTCAAGGACATGATTAACCAGCAATCAGTGAAGCAATTTCAGCCACAGCTTTAACTTGTGCAGACAACGTTGCTGAAATATTTGATTATGACGAAGCCTTAATATCTGTATCCCAATCAGCTCCAGTTTCCCCATGTAATATCCAAAGTAAGGGGATTGTAAAACTTCATCATCCAACCTGAAAAAAAAACCCTCTTACACTTAAGAACCTGATAAAAACATGTCTCCATGTTTCAGCACCTACCTTGTATTGTGATTTGTCTCCCAAGAGATGCATCCACAGTCCCCAGGTTTTTAGTGAGGTGAGTTAATGCAAGTATTCAATGTCTGTTCTCACCACTCATCACATGTTCCATCATCCTTTTTTTCAGTGTTTCCAGTCAGTACTCCATGCTATCAGATCACAGAGAAAATGTGCTCATTAATCCAGATCCAGAAGCTCATTAAATGGTCTCCTTCTCCATCAATGCAGCCATGTCTGCTTCAAGTCAATCCGTTCTTTCCTTTTTCATAGCTGCTCCTCCTGTTCTTCGAGGACATGATTGACCAGCAATCAGTGAAGCCATTTCAGCCACAGCTTTAACTTGTGCAGACAACATAAGGGAAATAAAAGACTTTCATCCATTCTCTTTGTTGCTGTGGTTTCACAAGCTGTCACAAGGAAGTAAATTATCCTGGTCTTCTTGGTGCAGAGTTTGGAGCCAGCTGGTGGCTTAATCCTGCTGTGTTTACCATAACTGAACATCCTCCATGAATCCTACATTGATTTGTCTCCAAAGAAACACATCCAAAGTGCCCAAGTTTTTAGAACAGTATATTGATGCAAGCATGCATTGTCTGTGCTCATCACACATCTCATGTTCCACCATCCTATTTTTTTGGAGTCTTTCCAGTCAGTACTCCATGCCATCAGATAACAGATAATATCTGCTCATTAATCCAGATTGAGAAGGTCTTAAATGGTCTCCTTTACCAAACCATCCTTTCCTTTTTCACAGCTGCTTCTCCTGTTTCTTAAGTGCATGATTGATGAGCAACCAGTGAAGCCATTTCAGCCTCAACTTTAACTTGTGCAGACAACGTTACTGAAATATTTGATTATGACGAAGCCTTAATATCTGTATCCCAATCAGCTCCAGTTTCCCCATGTAATATCCAAAGTAAGGGGATTGTAAAACTTCATCATCCAACCTGAAAAAAAAACCCTCTTACACTTAAGAACCTGATAAAAACACGTCTCCATGTTTCAGCACCTACCTTGTATTGTGATTTGTCTCCCAAGAGATGCATCCACAGTCCCCAGGTTTTTAGTGAGGTGAGTTAATGCAAGTATTCAATGTCTGTTCTCACTACTCATCACATGTTCCATCATCCTTTTTTTCAGTGTTTCCAGTCAGTACTCCATGCTATCAGAGCACAGAGAAAATGTGCTCATTAATCCAGATCCAGAAGCTCCTAAGTGATATCCTTTCCCATGAATGCAGACATGTCTGCTTCAAGTGAAAATGATTTTTTCCTTTTTCATAGCTCCTTCTCCTGTTCCTCAAGTGCATGAGCCAACAGCAATCAGTGAAGCCATTTTAGCTACAGCTTCAACGTGTGCAGACAGTGTTGCACAAGTATGTTTGTTTTGATGAAGCCTCAATTGAACATCCTCCATGAGTCCTCTTTCAATTTGTCTCCCAAAAGACACATCCACAGTGCCAAGGTTTTTAGAACAGTGTAAAGATGCAAGCATGCATTGTCTGAGCTCATCACTCATCTCATGTTCCATCATCCTTCTCATGGTGTTTCCAGTCAGTACTTTATGCCATCAAATCACAGAGAAGATGTGCTCATTAATCCAGATCCAGAAGCTCTTTAAATGGTCTCCTTCTCCATCAATGCAGCCATGTCTGCTTCAAGTCAATCCGTTCTTTCCTTTTTCCATAGCTTCTCCTTCAGTTCTTCAAGGACATGATTAACCAGCAATCAGTGAAGCAATTTCAGCCACAGCTTTAACTTGTGCAGACAACGTTGCTGAAATATTTGATTATGACGAAGCCTTAATATCTGTATCCCAATCAGCTCCAGTTTCCCCATGTAATATCCAAAGTAAGGGGATTGTAAAACTTCATCATCCAACCTGAAAAAAAACCCTCTTACACTTAAGAACCTGATAAAAACATGTCTCCATGTTTCAGCACCTACCTTGTATTGTGATTTGTCTCCCAAGAGATGCATCCACAGTCCCCAGGTTTTTAGTGAGGTGAGTTAATGCAAGTATTCAATGTCTGTTCTCACCACTCATCACATGTTCCATCATCCTTTTTTTCAGTGTTTCCAGTCAGTACTCCATGCTATCAGATCACAGAGAAAATGTGCTCATTAATGCAGATCCAGAAGCTCCTAAGTGATATCCTTTCCCATGAATGCAGACATGTCTGCTTCAAGTGAAAATGATTTTTTCCTTTTTCATAGCTCCTTCTCCTGTTCCTCAAGTGCATGAGCCAACAGCAATCAGTGAAGCCATTTTAGCTACAGCTTCAACGTGTGCAGACAGTGTTGCACAAGTATGTTTGTTTTGATGAAGCCTCAATTGAACATCCTCCATGAGTCCTCTTTCAATTTGTCTCCCAAAAGACACATCCACAGTGCCAAGGTTTTTAGAACAGTGTAAAGATGCAAGCATGCATTGTCTGAGCTCATCACTCATCTCATGTTCCATCATCCTTCTCATGGTGTTTCCAGTCAGTACTTTATGCCATCAAATCACAGAGAAGATGTGCTCATTAATCCAGATCCAGAAGCTCTTTAAATGGTCTCCTTCTCCATCAATGCAGCCATGTCTGCTTCAAGTCAATCCGTTCTTTCCTTTTTCCATAGCTTCTCCTTCAGTTCTTCAAGGACATGATTAACCAGCAATCAGTGAAGCAATTTCAGCCACAGCTTTAACTTGTGCAGACAACGTTGCTGAAATATTTGATTATGACGAAGCCTTAATATCTGTATCCCAATCAGCTCCAGTTTCCCCATGTAATATCCAAAGTAAGGGGATTGTAAAACTTCATCATCCAACCTGAAAAAAAACCCTCTTACACTTAAGAACCTGATAAAAACATGTCTCCATGTTTCAGCACCTACCTTGTATTGTGATTTGTCTCCCAAGAGATGCATCCACAGTCCCCAGGTTTTTAGTGAGGTGAGTTAATGCAAGTATTCAATGTCTGTTCTCACCACTCATCACATGTTCCATCATCCTTTTTTTCAGTGTTTCCAGTCAGTACTCCATGCTATCAGATCACAGAGAAAATGTGCTCATTAATCCAGATCCAGAAGCTCATTAAATGGTCTCCTTCTCCATCAATGCAGCCATGTCTGCTTCAAGTCAATCCGTTCTTTCCTTTTTCATAGCTGCTCCTCCTGTTCTTCGAGGACATGATTGACCAGCAATCAGTGAAGCCATTTCAGCCACAGCTTTAACTTGTGCAGACAACATAAGGGAAATAAAAGACTTTCATCCATTCTCTTTGTTGCTGTGGTTTCACAAGCTGTCACAAGGAAGTAAATTATCCTGGTCTTCTTGGTGCAGAGTTTGGAGCCAGCTGGTGGCTTAATCCTGCTGTGTTTACCATAACTGAACATCCTCCATGAATCCTACATTGATTTGTCTCCAAAGAAACACATCCAAAGTGCCCAAGTTTTTAGAACAGTATATTGATGCAAGCATGCATTGTCTGTGCTCATCACACATCTCATGTTCCACCATCCTATTTTTTTGGAGTCTTTCCAGTCAGTACTCCATGCCATCAGATAACAGATAATATCTGCTCATTAATCCAGATTGAGAAGGTCTTAAATGGTCTCCTTTACCAAACCATCCTTTCCTTTTTCACAGCTGCTTCTCCTGTTTCTTAAGTGCATGATTGATGAGCAACCAGTGAAGCCATTTCAGCCTCAACTTTAACTTGTGCAGACAACGTTACTGAAATATTTGATTATGACGAAGCCTTAATATCTGTATCCCAATCAGCTCCAGTTTCCCCATGTAATATCCAAAGTAAGGGGATTGTAAAACTTCATCATCCAACCTGAAAAAAAAACCCTCTTACACTTAAGAACCTGATAAAAACATGTCTCCATCTTTCAGCACCTACCTTGTATTGTGATTTGTCTCCCAAGAGATGCATCCACAGTCCCCAGGTTTTTAGTGAGGTGAGTTAATGCAAGTATTCAATGTCTGTTCTCACCACTCATCACATGTTCCATCATCCTTTTTTTCAGTGTTTCCAGTCAGTACTCCATGCTATCAGATCACAGAGAAAATGTGCTCATTAATCCAGATCCAGAAGCTCCTAAGTGATATCCTTTCCCATGAATGCAGACATGTCTGCTTCAAGTGAAAATGATTTTTTCCTTTTTCATAGCTCCTTCTCCTGTTCCTCAAGTGCATGAGCCAACAGCAATCAGTGAAGCCATTTCAGCTACAGCTTCAATGTGTGCAGACAGTGTTGCACAAGTATGTTTGTTTTGATGAAGCCTCAATTGAACATCCTCCATGAGTCCTCTTTCAATTTGTCTCCCAAAAGACACATCCACAGTGCCAAGGTTTTTAGAACAGTGTAAAGATGCAAGCATGCATTGTCTGAGCTCATCACGCATCTCATGTTCCATCATCCTTCTCATGGTGTTTCCAGTCAGTACTTTATGCCATCAAATCACAGAGAAGATGTGCTCATTAATCCAGATCCAGAAGCTCTTTAAATGGTCTCCTTCTCCATCAATGCAGCCATGTCTGCTTCAAGTCAATCCGTTCTTTCCTTTTTCCATAGCTTCTCCTTCAGTTCTTCAAGGACATGATTAACCAGCAATCAGTGAAGCAATTTCAGCCACAGCTTTAACTTGTGCAGACAACGTTGCTGAAATATTTGATTATGACGAAGCCTTAATATCTGTATCCCAATCAGCTCCAGTTTCCCCATGTAATATCCAAAGTAAGGGGATTGTAAAACTTCATCATCCAACCTGAAAAAAAACCCTCTTACACTTAAGAACCTGATAAAAACATGTCTCCATGTTTCAGCACCTACCTTGTATTGTGATTTGTCTCCCAAGAGATGCATCCACAGTCCCCAGGTTTTTAGTGAGGTGAGTTAATGCAAGTATTCAATGTCTGTTCTCACCACTCATCACATGTTCCATCATCCTTTTTTTCAGTGTTTCCAGTCAGTACTCCATGCTATCAGATCACAGAGAAAATGTGCTCATTAATCCAGATCCAGAAGCTCATTAAATGGTCTCCTTCTCCATCAATGCAGCCATGTCTGCTTCAAGTCAATCCGTTCTTTCCTTTTTCATAGCTGCTCCTCCTGTTCTTCGAGGACATGATTGACCAGCAATCAGTGAAGCCATTTCAGCCACAGCTTTAACTTGTGCAGACAACATAAGGGAAATAAAAGACTTTCATCCACTCTCTTTGTTGCTGTGGTTTCACAAGCTGTCACAAGGAAGTAATTTATCCTGGTCTTCTTGGTGCAGAGTTTGGAGCCAGCTGGTGGCTTAATCCTGCTGTGTTTACCATAACTGAACATCCTCCATGAATCCTACATTGATTTGTCTCCAAAGAAACACATCCAAAGTGCCCAAGTTTTTAGAACAGTATATTGATGCAAGCATGCATTGTCTGTGCTCATCACACATCTCATGTTCCACCATCCTATTTTTTTGGAGTCTTTCCAGTCAGTACTCCATGCCATCAGATAACAGATAAGATCTGCTCATTAATCCAGATTGAGAAGGTCTTAAATGGTCTCCTTTACCAAACCATCCTTTCCTTTTTCACAGCTGCTTCTCCTGTTTCTTAAGTGCATGATTGATGAGCAACCAGTGAAGCCATTTCAGCCTCAACTTTAACTTGTGCAGACAACGTTACTGAAATATTTGATTATGACGAAGCCTTAATATCTGTATCCCAATCAGCTCCAGTTTCCCCATGTAATATCCAAAGTAAGGGGATTGTAAAACTTCATCATCCAACCTGAAAAAAAACCCTCTTACACTTAAGAACCTGATAATAACATGTCTCCATGTTTCAGCACCTACCTTGTATTGTGATTTGTCTCCCAAGAGATGCATCCACAGTCCCCAGGTTTTTAGTGAGGTGAGTTAATGCAAGTATTCAATGTCTGTTCTCACCACTCATCACATGTTCCATCATCCTTTTTTTCAGTGTTTCCAGTCAGTACTCCATGCTATCAGATCACAGAGAAAATGTGCTCATTAATCCAGATCCAGAAGCTCCTAAGTGATATCCTTTCCCATGAATGCAGACATGTCTGCTTCAAGTGAAAATGATTTTTTCCTTTTTCATAGCTCCTTCTCCTGTTCCTCAAGTGCATGAGCCAACAGCAATCAGTGAAGCCATTTCAGCTACAGCTTCAACGTGTGCAGACAGTGTTGCACAAGTATGTTTGTTTTGATGAAGCCTCAATTGAACATCCTCCATGAGTCCTCTTTCAATTTGTCTCCCAAAAGACACATCCACAGTGCCAAGGTTTTTAGAACAGTGTAAAGATGCAAGCATGCATTGTCTGAGCTCATCACTCATCTCATGTTCCATCATCCTTCTCATGGTGTTTCCAGTCAGTACTTTATGCCATCAAATCACAGAGAAAATGTGCTCATTAATCCAGATCCAGAAGCTCTTTAAATGGTCTCCTTCTCCATCAATGCAGCCATGTCTGCTTCAAGTCAATCCGTTCTTTCCTTTTTCCATAGCTTCTCCTTCAGTTCTTCAAGGACATGATTAACCAGCAATCAGTGAAGCAATTTCAGCCACAGCTTTAACTTGTGCAGACAACGTTGCTGAAATATTTGATTATGACGAAGCCTTAATATCTGTATCCCAATCAGCTCCAGTTTCCCCATGTAATATCCAAAGTAAGGGGATTGTAAAACTTCATCATCCAACCTGAAAAAAAACCCTCTTACACTTAAGAACCTGATAAAAACATGTCTCCATGTTTCAGCACCTACCTTGTATTGTGATTTGTCTCCCAAGAGATGCATCCACAGTCCCCAGGTTTTTAGTGAGGTGAGTTAATGCAAGTATTCAATGTCTGTTCTCACCACTCATCACATGTTCCATCATCCTTTTTTTCAGTGTTTCCAGTCAGTACTCCATGCTATCAGATCACAGAGAAAATGTGCTCATTAATCCAGATCCAGAAGCTCATTAAATGGTCTCCTTCTCCATCAATGCAGCCATGTCTGCTTCAAGTCAATCCGTTCTTTCCTTTTTCATAGCTGCTCCTCCTGTTCTTCGAGGACATGATTGACCAGCAATCAGTGAAGCCATTTCAGCCACAGCTTTAACTTGTGCAGACAACATAAGGGAAATAAAAGACTTTCATCCATTCTCTTTGTTGCTGTGGTTTCACAAGCTGTCACAAGGAAGTAAATTATCCTGGTCTTCTTGGTGCAGAGTTTGGAGCCAGCTGGTGGCTTAATCCTGCTGTGTTTACCATAACTGAACATCCTCCATGAATCCTACATTGATTTGTCTCCAAAGAAACACATCCAAAGTGCCCAAGTTTTTAGAACAGTATATTGATGCAAGCATGCATTGTCTGTGCTCATCACACATCTCATGTTCCACCATCCTATTTTTTTGGAGTCTTTCCAGTCAGTACTCCATGCCATCAGATAACAGATAATATCTGCTCATTAATCCAGATTGAGAAGGTCTTAAATGGTCTCCTTTACCAAACCATCCTTTCCTTTTTCACAGCTGCTTCTCCTGTTTCTTAAGTGCATGATTGATGAGCAACCAGTGAAGCCATTTCAGCCTCAACTTTAACTTGTGCAGACAACGTTACTGAAATATTTGATTATGACGAAGCCTTAATATCTGTATCCCAATCAGCTCCAGTTTCCCCATGTAATATCCAAAGTAAGGGGATTGTAAAACTTCATCATCCAACCTGAAAAAAAAACCCTCTTACACTTAAGAACCTGATAAAAACATGTCTCCATCTTTCAGCACCTACCTTGTATTGTGATTTGTCTCCCAAGAGATGCATCCACAGTCCCCAGGTTTTTAGTGAGGTGAGTTAATGCAAGTATTCAATGTCTGTTCTCACCACTCATCACATGTTCCATCATCCTTTTTTTCAGTGTTTCCGGTCAGTACTCCATGCTATCAGATCACAGAGAAAATGTGCTCATTAATCCAGATCCAGAAGCTCCTAAGTGATATCCTTTCCCATGAATGCAGACATGTCTGCTTCAAGTGAAAATGATTTTTTCCTTTTTCATAGCTCCTTCTCCTGTTCCTCAAGTGCATGAGCCAACAGCAATCAGTGAAGCCATTTCAGCTACAGCTTCAACGTGTGCAGACAGTGTTGCACAAGTATGTTTGTTTTGATGAAGCCTCAATTGAACATCCTCCATGAGTCCTCTTTCAATTTGTCTCCCAAAAGACACATCCACAGTGCCAAGGTTTTTAGAACAGTGTAAAGATGCAAGCATGCATTGTCTGAGCTCATCACTCATCTCATGTTCCATCATCCTTCTCATGGTGTTTCCAGTCAGTACTTTATGCCATCAAATCACAGAGAAGATGTGCTCATTAATCCAGATCCAGAAGCTCTTTAAATGGTCTCCTTCTCCATCAATGCAGCCATGTCTGCTTCAAGTCAATCCGTTCTTTCCTTTTTCCATAGCTTCTCCTTCAGTTCTTCAAGGACATGATTAACCAGCAATCAGTGAAGCAATTTCAGCCACAGCTTTAACTTGTGCAGACAACGTTGCTGAAATATTTGATTATGACGAAGCCTTAATATCTGTATCCCAATCAGCTCCAGTTTCCCCATGTAATATCCAAAGTAAGGGGATTGTAAAACTTCATCATCCAACCTGAAAAAAAAACCCTCTTACACTTAAGAACCTGATAAAAACATGTCTCCATCTTTCAGCACCTACCTTGTATTGTGATTTGTCTCCCAAGAGATGCATCCACAGTCCCCAGGTTTTTAGTGAGGTGAGTTAATGCAAGTATTCAATGTCTGTTCTCACCACTCATCACATGTTCCATCATCCTTTTTTTCAGTGTTTCCAGTCAGTACTCCATGCTATCAGATCACAGAGAAAATGTGCTCATTAATCCAGATCCAGAAGCTCATTAAATGGTCTCCTTCTCCATCAATGCAGCCATGTCTGCTTCAAGTCAATCCGTTCTTTCCTTTTTCATAGCTGCTCCTCCTGTTCTTCGAGGACATGATTGACCAGCAATCAGTGAAGCCATTTCAGCCACAGCTTTAACTTGTGCAGACAACATAAGGGAAATAAAAGACTTTCATCCATTCTCTTTGTTGCTGTGGTTTCACAAGCTGTCACAAGGAAGTAATTTATCCTGGTCTTCTTGGTGCAGAGTTTGGAGCCAGCTGGTGGCTTAATCCTGCTGTGTTTACCATAACTGAACATCCTCCATGAATCCTACATTGATTTGTCTCCAAAGAAACACATCCAAAGTGCCCAAGTTTTTAGAACAGTATATTGATGCAAGCATGCATTGTCTGTGCTCATCACACATCTCATGTTCCACCATCCTATTTTTTTGGAGTCTTTCCAGTCAGTACTCCATGCCATCAGATAACAGATAAGATCTGCTCATTAATCCAGATTGAGAAGGTCTTAAATGGTCTCCTTTACCAAACCTTCCTTTCCTTTTTCACAGCTGCTTCTCCTGTTTCTTAAGTGCATGATTGATGAGCAACCAGTGAAGCCATTTCAGCCTCAACTTTAACTTGTGCAGACAACGTTACTGAAATATTTGATTATGACGAAGCCTTAATATCTGTATCCCAATCAGCTCCAGTTTCCCCATGTAATATCCAAAGTAAGGGGATTGTAAAACTTCATCATCCAACCTGAAAAAAAAACCCTCTTACACTTAAGAACCTGATAAAAACATGTCTCCATCTTTCAGCACCTACCTTGTATTGTGATTTGTCTCCCAAGAGATGCATCCACAGTCCCCAGGTTTTTAGTGAGGTGAGTTAATGCAAGTATTCAATGTCTGTTCTCACCACTCATCACATGTTCCATCATCCTTTTTTTCAGTGTTTCCAGTCAGTACTCCATGCTATCAGATCACAGAGAAAATGTGCTCATTAATCCAGATCCAGAAGCTCCTAAGTGATATCCTTTCCCATGAATGCAGACATGTCTGCTTCAAGTGAAAATGATTTTTTCCTTTTTCATAGCTCCTTCTCCTGTTCCTCAAGTGCATGAGCCAACAGCAATCAGTGAAGCCATTTCAGCTACAGCTTCAATGTGTGCAGACAGTGTTGCACAAGTATGTTTGTTTTGATGAAGCCTCAATTGAACATCCTCCATGAGTCCTCTTTCAATTTGTCTCCCAAAAGACACATCCACAGTGCCAAGGTTTTTAGAACAGTGTAAAGATGCAAGCATGCATTGTCTGAGCTCATCACGCATCTCATGTTCCATCATCCTTCTCATGGTGTTTCCAGTCAGTACTTTATGCCATCAAATCACAGAGAAGATGTGCTCATTAATCCAGATCCAGAAGCTCTTTAAATGGTCTCCTTCTCCATCAATGCAGCCATGTCTGCTTCAAGTCAATCCGTTCTTTCCTTTTTCCATAGCTTCTCCTTCAGTTCTTCAAGGACATGATTAACCAGCAATCAGTGAAGCAATTTCAGCCACAGCTTTAACTTGTGCAGACAACGTTGCTGAAATATTTGATTATGACGAAGCCTTAATATCTGTATCCCAATCAGCTCCAGTTTCCCCATGTAATATCCAAAGTAAGGGGATTGTAAAACTTCATCATCCAACCTGAAAAAAAACCCTCTTACACTTAAGAACCTGATAAAAACATGTCTCCATGTTTCAGCACCTACCTTGTATTGTGATTTGTCTCCCAAGAGATGCATCCACAGTCCCCAGGTTTTTAGTGAGGTGAGTTAATGCAAGTATTCAATGTCTGTTCTCACCACTCATCACATGTTCCATCATCCTTTTTTTCAGTGTTTCCAGTCAGTACTCCATGCTATCAGATCACAGAGAAAATGTGCTCATTAATCCAGATCCAGAAGCTCATTAAATGGTCTCCTTCTCCATCAATGCAGCCATGTCTGCTTCAAGTCAATCCGTTCTTTCCTTTTTCATAGCTGCTCCTCCTGTTCTTCGAGGACATGATTGACCAGCAATCAGTGAAGCCATTTCAGCCACAGCTTTAACTTGTGCAGACAACATAAGGGAAATAAAAGACTTTCATCCACTCTCTTTGTTGCTGTGGTTTCACAAGCTGTCACAAGGAAGTAATTTATCCTGGTCTTCTTGGTGCAGAGTTTGGAGCCAGCTGGTGGCTTAATCCTGCTGTGTTTACCATAACTGAACATCCTCCATGAATCCTACATTGATTTGTCTCCAAAGAAACACATCCAAAGTGCCCAAGTTTTTAGAACAGTATATTGATGCAAGCATGCATTGTCTGTGCTCATCACACATCTCATGTTCCACCATCCTATTTTTTTGGAGTCTTTCCAGTCAGTACTCCATGCCATCAGATAACAGATAAGATCTGCTCATTAATCCAGATTGAGAAGGTCTTAAATGGTCTCCTTTACCAAACCATCCTTTCCTTTTTCACAGCTGCTTCTCCTGTTTCTTAAGTGCATGATTGATGAGCAACCAGTGAAGCCATTTCAGCCTCAACTTTAACTTGTGCAGACAACGTTACTGAAATATTTGATTATGACGAAGCCTTAATATCTGTATCCCAATCAGCTCCAGTTTCCCCATGTAATATCCAAAGTAAGGGGATTGTAAAACTTCATCATCCAACCTGAAAAAAAACCCTCTTACACTTAAGAACCTGATAAAAACATGTCTCCATCTTTCAGCACCTACCTTGTATTGTGATTTGTCTCCCAAGAGATGCATCCACAGTCCCCAGGTTTTTAGTGAGGTGAGTTAATGCAAGTATTCAATGTCTGTTCTCACCACTCATCACATGTTCCATCATCCTTTTTTTCAGTGTTTCCGGTCAGTACTCCATGCTATCAGATCACAGAGAAAATGTGCTCATTAATCCAGATCCAGAAGCTCCTAAGTGATATCCTTTCCCATGAATGCAGACATGTCTGCTTCAAGTGAAAATGATTTTTTCCTTTTTCATAGCTCCTTCTCCTGTTCCTCAAGTGCATGAGCCAACAGCAATCAGTGAAGCCATTTCAGCTACAGCTTCAACGTGTGCAGACAGTGTTGCACAAGTATGTTTGTTTTGATGAAGCCTCAATTGAACATCCTCCATGAGTCCTCTTTCAATTTGTCTCCCAAAAGACACATCCACAGTGCCAAGGTTTTTAGAACAGTGTAAAGATGCAAGCATGCATTGTCTGAGCTCATCACTCATCTCATGTTCCATCATCCTTCTCATGGTGTTTCCAGTCAGTACTTTATGCCATCAAATCACAGAGAAGATGTGCTCATTAATCCAGATCCAGAAGCTCTTTAAATGGTCTCCTTCTCCATCAATGCAGCCATGTCTGCTTCAAGTCAATCCGTTCTTTCCTTTTTCCATAGCTTCTCCTTCAGTTCTTCAAGGACATGATTAACCAGCAATCAGTGAAGCAATTTCAGCCACAGCTTTAACTTGTGCAGACAACGTTGCTGAAATATTTGATTATGACGAAGCCTTAATATCTGTATCCCAATCAGCTCCAGTTTCCCCATGTAATATCCAAAGTAAGGGGATTGTAAAACTTCATCATCCAACCTGAAAAAAAACCCTCTTACACTTAAGAACCTGATAAAAACATGTCTCCATGTTTCAGCACCTACCTTGTATTGTGATTTGTCTCCCAAGAGATGCATCCACAGTCCCCAGGTTTTTAGTGAGGTGAGTTAATGCAAGTATTCAATGTCTGTTCTCACCACTCATCACATGTTCCATCATCCTTTTTTTCAGTGTTTCCAGTCAGTACTCCATGCTATCAGATCACAGAGAAAATGTGCTCATTAATCCAGATCCAGAAGCTCATTAAATGGTCTCCTTCTCCATCAATGCAGCCATGTCTGCTTCAAGTCAATCCGTTCTTTCCTTTTTCATAGCTGCTCCTCCTGTTCTTCGAGGACATGATTGACCAGCAATCAGTGAAGCCATTTCAGCCACAGCTTTAACTTGTGCAGACAACATAAGGGAAATAAAAGACTTTCATCCATTCTCTTTGTTGCTGTGGTTTCACAAGCTGTCACAAGGAAGTAATTTATCCTGGTCTTCTTGGTGCAGAGTTTGGAGCCAGCTGGTGGCTTAATCCTGCTGTGTTTACCATAACTGAACATCCTCCATGAATCCTACATTGATTTGTCTCCAAAGAAACACATCCAAAGTGCCCAAGTTTTTAGAACAGTATATTGATGCAAGCATGCATTGTCTGTGCTCATCACACATCTCATGTTCCACCATCCTATTTTTTTGGAGTCTTTCCAGTCAGTACTCCATGCCATCAGATAACAGATAAGATCTGCTCATTAATCCAGATTGAGAAGGTCTTAAATGGTCTCCTTTACCAAACCATCCTTTCCTTTTTCACAGCTGCTTCTCCTGTTTCTTAAGTGCATGATTGATGAGCAACCAGTGAAGCCATTTCAGCCTCAACTTTAACTTGTGCAGACAACGTTACTGAAATATTTGATTATGACGAAGCCTTAATATCTGTATCCCAATCAGCTCCAGTTTCCCCATGTAATATCCAAAGTAAGGGGATTGTAAAACTTCATCATCCAACCTGAAAAAAAACCCTCTTACACTTAAGAACCTGATAAAAACATGTCTCCACCTTTCAGCACCTACCTTGTATTGTGATTTGTCTCCCAAGAGATGCATCCACAGTCCCCAGGTTTTTAGTGAGGTGAGTTAATGCAAGTATTCAATGTCTGTTCTCACCACTCATCACATGTTCCATCATCCTTTTTTTCAGTGTTTCCAGTCAGTACTCCATGCTATCAGATCACAGAGAAAATGTGCTCATTAATCCAGATCCAGAAGCTCCTAAGTGATATCCTTTCCCATGAATGCAGACATGTCTGCTTCAAGTGAAAATGATTTTTTCCTTATTCATAGCTCCTTCTCCTGTTCCTCAAGTGCATGAGCCAACAGCAATCAGTGAAGCCATTTCAGCTACAGCTTCAACGTGTGCAGACAGTGTTGCACAAGTATGTTTGTTTTGATGAAGCCTCAATTGAACATCCTCCATGAGTCCTCTTTCAATTTGTCTCCCAAAAGACACATCCACAGTGCCAAGGTTTTTAGAACAGTGTAAAGATGCAAGCATGCATTGTCTGAGCTCATCACTCATCTCATGTTCCATCATCCTTCTCATGGTGTTTCCAGTCAGTACTTTATGCCATCAAATCACAGAGAAGATGTGCTCATTAATCCAGATCCAGAAGCTCTTTAAATGGTCTCCTTCTCCATCAATGCAGCCATGTCTGCTTCAAGTCAATCCGTTCTTTCCTTTTTCATAGCTGCTCCTCCTGTTCTTCGAGGACATGATTGACCAGCAATCAGTGAAGCCATTTCAGCCACAGCTTTAACTTGTGCAGACAACGTTGCTGAAATATTTGATTATGACGAAGCCTTAATATCCGTATCCAGCTCCAGTTTCCCCATGTAATATCCAAAGTAAGGGGATTGTAAAACTTCATCATCCAACCTGAAAAAAAAAAACCCTCTTACACTTAAGAACCTGATAAAAACATGTCTCCATGTTTCAGCACCTACCTTGTATTGTGATTTGTCTCCCAAGAGATGCATCCACAGTCCCCAGTTTTTAGTGAGGTGAGTTAATGCAAGCATTCCATGTCTGTTCTCACCATTCTCATCATATATTCCATCATC
The DNA here is from genome assembly GCF_033239565.1 of Halichoeres trimaculatus. NCBI lineage: Eukaryota > Metazoa > Chordata > Actinopteri > Labriformes > Labridae > Halichoeres > Halichoeres trimaculatus. Next base: position 28,458,467 of record NW_027437189.1, read on the forward strand.
CTTTTCTCAGTGTGTCCAGTTAGTACTCCATGCTATCAGATCACAGAGAAAATGTGCTCATTAATGCAGATCCAGAAGCTCCTAAGTGATATCCTTTCCCATGAATGCAGACATGTCTGCTTCAAGTGAAAATGATTTTTTCCTTTTTCATAGCTCCTTCTCCTGTTCCTCAAGTGCATGAGCCAACAGCAATCAGTGAAGCCATTTCAGCTACAGCTTCAACGTGTGCAGACAGTGTTGCACAAGTATGTTTGTTTTGATGAAGCCTCAATTGAACATCCTCCATGAGTCCTATTTCAATTTGTCTCCCAAAAGACACATCCACAGTGCACAGGTTTTTAGTAGTGTTTATGCAAACATGCATTGTCTGACCTCATCACTCATCTCATGTTCCATCATCCTTCTCATGGTGTTTCCAGTCAGTACTTTATGCCATCAAATCACAGAGAAGATGTGCTCATTAATCCAGATCCAGAAGCTCTTTCAAATGGTCTCCTTCACCACGAATGCATCCATGTCTGCTTCAAGGGTTAATGGTTCTTTACACTTTCAAAGCCACTCCCGTTCCTCAAGTAAATGATTGACGAGCAATATCAGTGAAGCCATTTTGGGCACAGCTTTATCTTGTGCAGAATATGTTGAAGTATTTTTGTTTTGATGTAGCCTTAATGAAGCCTCCATTGAACATTCTCCATGAGTCCTGTTTTGATTTGTCTTCCAAGAGACACATCCTCAGTTCCCAGATTGTTAGAGAAGTGAATTTAAGCAAACATGCATTGTCTGATCTCATCACTTGTCACATATTCCATCATCCTTCTCTCAGAGTCTTTCCAGTCAGTACTCCATGTCATCAGATCAAAGAGAAGATGTGCTGATTAATCAAGATCCAGAAGCTCTTTAAATGGTCTCCTTCTCCATCAATGCAGCCATGTCTGCTTCAAGTCAATCCGTTCTTTCCTTTTTCCATAGCTTCTCCTCCAGTTCTTCAAGGACATGATCAACCAGCAACCAGTGAAGCCATTTCAGCCAAAGCTTTACCTTGTGCAGACAACATTGCTGAAGTATTTGATTATGATGAAGCCATAATATCTGTATTCCAATCAGCTCCAGTTTCCCCATGTAATATCCAAAGTAAGGGGATTGTAAAACTTCATCATCCAACCTGAAAAAAAACCCTCTTACACTTAAGAACCTGATAAAAACATGTCTCCATCTTTCAGCACCTACCTTGTATTGTGATTTGTCTCCCGAAAGATGCATCCACAGTCCCCAGTTTTTAGTGAGGTGAGTTAATGCGAGCATTCCATGTCTGTTCTCACCACTCATCATATATTCCATCATCCTTCTCTCAGTGTGTCCAGTCAGTACATCATGCTATCAGATCGTGCACTTGTGCAGACAACAGTGCTGAAATATTTCCCACTGATCCATTCTTATTGAGCCTAGGATAGATATGCAGTCACACTGCAGTACTTTTTTCCAGGTCTTCACGGTGTAGAGATTGGGGCCAGCTGGTGGCTTAATCAACCTGTGTTAGCCATTAATGAACATCCTCCATGAATTCTTCTTGGATATGTCTCCTAAGAAATGCATCCGCGGTGCACAGGTTTTTAGAACAGTGTATAGATGCAAGCATGCATTGTCTGAGCTCATCACTTATCTCATGTTCCATCATCCTTCTCATGGTGTTTCCAGTCAGTACTTTATGCCATCAAATCACAGAGAGGATGTGCTCATTAATCCAGATCCAGAAGCTCTTTAAAAGGTCTCCTTCTCCATCAATGCAGCCATGTCTGCTTCAAGTCAATCCGTTCTTTCCTTTTTTCATAGCTGCTCCTCCTGTTCTTCAAGGACATGATTGAATAGCAATCAGTGAAGCCATTTCAGCCACAGCTTTAACTTGTGCAGACAACATTAGGGAAATATAAGATTTTAATCCATTCTTATTGTTGCTGTGGTTTGATATGCTGTCACATGGCAGTATTGCATCCTGGTTTTCATGGTGTAAAGACTGGGCCTACTGGTGGCTTAATCAGGCTGTTAGCCAAAATTAAACATCCTTCATAAGTCCTTCTTTAATTTGTCTCCCAAGAAACATATCCACAGTGCCAAAGTTTGTTTCACAGCAGCTCCTCCTTTTCCTCAAGTGCATGATTGACAGGAAATCAGTGAAGCCATTTCAGCCACAGCTTTAACTCATGCAGACAACATTTCTGGAATACAAGTTATTGATCCATTCATTATTGCTGCTGTGTTTTGATATGTTGTCACAGGGCAGTATTGCATCCTGGTCCTCTTGATGTAGAGATCAGGTCCAGCTGGTGGCTTTATCAAGCTGTGTTATCCATAATTGAACATCCTCTATGAATCTTATTACGATTCGTCTCTCAAGAGATGCATCCACAGTGCCCAGTTTGTCAGTTTAGTGTATTAACCCTGGCATGCCTTGTCTGTGCTCACCACTCATCTCATGTTCTGGGAGTCTTTCCAGTCACAATATCCAGTAATAAATGTGTTGTTGCATGTAGAAAATATTTTACAGGCAAAGTAAAACACGGATCCTGTGGAAGGTGAATATTTTATCCAGTCCATTGGTAACATTATTGCATTATGAAGGTGCCTGTTCAGTGCCTCATTAGTAAAGGAACATGTCTTGCCAGCCTCTTTCATCCTCCAAGATGCTTGTTATATGACTTGCACCTGTCATATCCAGTGAGCTTGAAGATGTATTACTTTCCACTGCTTGGTAATCCTCGTCAACTCCATCTTTCTCTGTTTCTGTTGATTTTCCTGATTTTGTTGCTGTAGATTCCAGGCTAACATTTTTGTTAGCTTTCTGTAGCTGTGCATAGCTGCACCCAGCGGTTGCAGCGTTCAGGCCATCGTTAGGTAGCTGCTCATCCTCTGTCTCTTCACTTTGGTTTTGTTTGGCTTTTTTGAAGCGGTTCATAAGCAGGACATTATTTTTTATCACTCGTTTTTTTTTTATTCTTTCCCTTTATCGCTCCACAGAGCTTCTGAATGTCCTGGATTTTCTGTCACCTGGCTGGCAAATTTTCGCACAATTTTTCAGATACTTTTATTTTGAACCCTGTCGCTGATCACAGTTACGCTTCAGCAACGCCCTCTTTTAACCCAACACACATTCACACATCTGACCATCATTCATTTCATCAAGATCGTTTTTGCAGTCGTTTTCCCGTAGAAATGACAGTCTTTTTCCATAGAAATTACAGTCTTTTCCCGTTTCCAGCTTTCCCCTTGCATTTGATTTATTCATTTTTCACACACAAATAGATTTCCATCAGTTAAAAATCCAACAAAATAACAGCAAAGGCAAATACATAGCTAAATCAAAAGTAATACCATCAAAATCAACATCCACAGCAATGAATGAATGAAAACGTGCATTAAACACGCATTGTTTCAAATGAGCGGCCGCAAATGCAGCTCCAAACAACGCAGCGCAGCAGCAAGCAGGAAAACACACAAAATCCACATTTAAGGCAAAATCAAAAGCAATCCCAGCAAAGTCAACATCCACAGCAATTAATAAATAGAAACGCACATTAAACAGGCACTGTTTCAGATAAGCAGAGCGCGCGTCAGCCTCCAAGGCCGCAAATGCAGCTCCAAACAAGGAAGCGCAGCAGCCAGCAACAAGCAGGAAAACACACAAAATCCACATACAAAGCAAAATCAAAAGTAATACCATCAAAATCAACATCCACAGCAATGAATGAATGAAAACGTGCATTAAACACGCATTGTTTGAAATAAGCAGAGCGGCGTCAGCCGACGAGGCCGCAAATGCAGCGCCAAACAACGCAGCGCAGCAGCCAGCAACAAGCAGGAAAACACACAAAATCCACATACAAAGCAAAACCCAGCAAAGTCAACATCCACAGCAATGAATAAATAGAAACGCACATTAAACAGGCAGCGCTTCAAGTAAGCAGAACGCGTCAGCCTGCAAGGCCGCAAATGCAGCTCTAAACAAGCACTGCAGCAACCAGCAACAAGCAGGAAAACACACAAAATCCACATTTAAAGCAAAATCAAAAGCAATCCCAGCAAAGTCAGCATCCACAGCAATGAATAAATGAAAACACACATCAAGCACACATTGCATCAAATAAGCGAAGAGCGTCCTTTGCGTCCTCTCAGGCCGCAACGGAGCAACCAGCAACACGCGGGAAAACACAGACGATCTCACCAACACCGCGTTTCCAACACACCACAAACAAAGTAAACGTTTCCTACCATTAGCTGCGTTGGTTGCTCAGCCGCCGTCGTTGCGCTATCAGGTTTAGTCCGGATCGTCCCGCGAATCGTCTCTTGATCTCCGTTTCTGCCGACAGATGCAAGGTGACAGTCTAAACCCAAACAGTCACCAAGAGGAGTGAAGCTTGCCAGATGGAGAATGAGTGAGATCCACTTTACCTCTTGTTGCCACATGAATCCAAACGCTGCACGGTGTCAGAAGCCGACTTGAAGTGAGTTAAACCTCCGCCTGTCAGATTCAAACCTTCTTTATCTGTTTTGGGCTTCATTTGCGGGTCGGCAAACCATTAAATGGCGCATTTCCGCCACCTGCTGATGAGGAGTGTGAACCAGAATATCTAAAACTAAGAAAGCGAGACTACATAACTACAGACTTACATAAAATACGTTTTTGTCTTTGTTTGTTTTTTATTTTTGTTCCGTTTGTTGGAGTACTGAAACAAATTCTTGTAACATTTCTTGTCCGACTCTAAAAACCAGTTCCGGTAAATTACTTGGGAGACCTTCTGCCACGTCACGTGAGACACTCATCGGAGGTGGTGAAACGAACATAAACGCGTTCGTGAAATATTTCTCGCCTACCTTCAAGTAATATATTAAAGTTTTGCACAATTGTACATATTCTTCTACTTTCTGGTCTCAAGTGACAGAATATTTCTATTACAAAACTAAACTTAATCTCGTTATCGATTGCAAATTTGTCATAGTTTATTTTAAATGTGTTATAATAGAGACGTCACATTTCTGCCGGAGCAGGTGTTTTGGTGTGAAAGAAAGATGGTAGAATTGTTTTGAAACACATTAAACACTGTTTCTTTCTCGTTTTTTAGATGTTGTTTTGATTACAATTTAATGACAATAGATAATGTGTCATTAAAGGAACTATGTTGAAATTAATGTTAAAAACTTTGAACAAGAAACTTTTTTTGAATGAAGTTATTTTGAACAATGTGTGCAAGGGAATGCTGACTTTTGAAAATTTCGATTATTGTTTAATGGCATATTATTATTATTATTATTATGTTTTTAAAAAAATGATATAGAGACGACCAAGGGTTTTTCTTTGTAATCTGATTTTAATTTAGAGCCTGCCAGTTTTGAAGAGATTTTCATTTTTGTAAACTTAACTTTTGTGCAATTTAAGATGATAACAAACAACACGACCAGAAAAACAGAAACACCTGGGCTTTGTTTGCTTGGATGTTCAATTTACCTGAAAAATCAAATTGGTGACAATGTGTTTCTTTCTTAATTGAAATACAGCAAGAAAAAAATAAAAATAAAGTTAAGTTAAATAAAAAAAATGTATTATTTTAGCTCTGACATCTAGCAATGTCTCTCTGACACTTCACATACTTCCAATCAGCTGATATGTTGATACTTGATGGTTACACACAAGAGTAACAAATTAATTACAGTTCCAGATGCCCAATAATTTTCTTAGCTGTGGGCAGTGACAGTAGAGCTTTAATTAAATCCAGTCATTAAAACAAACCACTGGCATATTGTTGTAGTTGTTGTCCTGTGGGCCATCATTTTTGTTAAGACTAAAGATCAGTGCCATTTAGAACGAACCTGCTGAAGGGGTGCATTTAAATTTAATACCACACTCTTTACATTTTACACTTCACAAAGGTATTACTTCATTTCCAAAATCCCTTCTGTTATATATCATAAATACAATGAACACATTGTTTTATTTATTTATTTATTTATTTATTTATTTATTTATTTATTTATTTATTTATTTATTTATTTATTTATTTATTTTTACATAGTGTTGGAAACACTTTGTAGACAAGCTTTAAGAACAAACAGTAGGTGGCAGTGTTGTACTTTCAGGTCGCTCTACAACGAGTTTCTTTCAGAGACCAAACTGTAAATAAGTTATTAAAATAACTGTGTTGACTTCATTTCATCTCACGTGATCCAGCCATGAAACTTTACCTTTGGTTTTATATTCTGTAAGAAATTTATATTTTTTAGTTTCATTTTGTATATATGTACAGCTAATGTATTTTTAAAATTGCTGCAAACAGCAACCATCCTAAAATAATTCAACTAGAGCTGAATACATCAAAGAAAGAACATTTCTGTTGATTGTTTATCATGATGTTTGAGTTGAGACTTAGCTTTGTGTCTTTGTGAAGTCAGAGAATTTTAGGAGCCTGATACCAGAAGTTAACACTCACTGTCAGAATAAAGACCACAAGGTTGTTCCTCCCAAAGAAGGATATGGGATAAACAAACTGGGATGGAAGCCCTGATTGGACATTTAGCCATGTGTTTCATCAGTCCATGTGTTTCGTGTAGGTTCTCTTTTTTTTTTTTTTTTTTTTTTTTGTAATAATGACCAATTTGAATGACAAGGCTGTGGGTTTTTTTTCTTTTTTCTTTTTACCTCAAAAAGTGAATTCACTTCATTATCTCACACTAAGTAACATAGTGTGACTTGTTTAATAACTCACAGTGTTTTTGTTGATTTTTTTAATCAATTAATTTATTCATTTTATTTGATATAATAATCCCATCATCACAAGGAAACTGGTGTTTTTTAATCTCATGGTTAATAGATATACCGTTTTTATAGAGAACACAGGCAATCTGTCTTGTGAAACTCTAAATTTTGAAAATAATTTATTTTCATCAAATCACCATATACTTTTTCTTAAAAGTTTTGATCTTTTAATAATGTTTTAGTCCATCCCGATACTTTCGCCTTTTTCAGATTTGAAAAGAAATTATTAACTGTTCCACTGGTTGATTTGAAAATTATAAAAGTTATCCGGATTTTATTGTTCAAAAAAAACTACAATTAGCTGACTCTGGATATCTTATTTTGAAAGAAATAACCGGAAGTGTCCGTAATGCCCCTGTCCTTAACTTGACTGGCTGCTGCAGCTGTGGTGGTCGCAGTCGGTCAGTGTTGACAGAGGAGAAGCATGCGACCTCTCTCTGCTCGGATCATGATAGCATGGGGATGTTTGGAGGAAAAAACTGTCTGACGGCCCTCTCCGAGAAAAGGTAAACTCACAGACGTTCACTTTTTTTTGCTTTGGCGATAGTTTGTCATTTTCTTTGCGAAGTCCAGGTGTCTCTTGTGGAGGTGTTGCATTAGACGTCACTCTCTTAGATGAACGTGTCAGATGTGTTAATTTAGGATGGGATGCGGCTTTTGAGAGAAGAAAATGAGAATGCAGCAGTGGAGGTGGAACTACAGTTTCTGGTTTTAAACTTTTGTATCACAAGAAAAGTTAAGAGACTTTAGGTACATCACAGGGGATGTCTTGTTCAGTTTAATGTCGAACAGAAAATATCTTTTTCTTGTGTTTTGAAACTACAAACGAAGATAAAAAGTCTACGGTGCGTTAAGCTTGGGTGTAGAACAATGTACAGTGTACCATTGAAGATGACTGCAGGTTGAAGGGAAGGTCACACCCTCAGCTGGCTGCCTGCCTGCGTCTACAGTTGCAATTCTAAGTACTAATAGAAATGGAATTAGAATAGATGGTTATATAGTTTGCCGTGCTTACCTCCTTTTAATATGAAACACAACAGATGGTCAATGAATCCTTGGTCAACAAGTGAGACAACACAGGCTTAAAAGTCAATGATACATGACAGTGCAAAATCATAAGTCACTGAGGGGAAGCTGGAGAAATGACTGTCATTAGGAGATCTCCAGAACTCAACTGAGCTGTAGAACTTGTCATCAGCTTTACATCAGCAGTATTTGAGGTGCAGGAATATTAATATTTAATGTTTTATTCTGTTTCGTCTATAATCAAGCACGTTTATATAAAAAAGTAAATGTACTACATAAACTGTAAATGTCTGGAAGGAAGTTGTGTGAAGCTAAAACTTATTTTTCCCTGCCCCCAAACTTCCTTCTGGTTGAAACACATACATTTCCGAAACAACACAAATCAAAGGAAGAAAGATGTAAATCAGGGTGATATTGTTCAGGACCCTATGAGCAATATCAGCATTTTTTATTCAAACCTTCAAATCATTTAAATGTTGTATTCATTTAGAGGGATGTTGAGTCTGAGAAAGAAAATGCTCAATCAAAATCAAAACAGAAAGAACAATGCACATTTAAATAAACTGAGGCTAAGTGATTTAAAATAATCAGCTTGATTGTTAGGAGAAATGGCAGCCCACATCTGGTGTGTTGTAAGTAATTCTATGCTTGAGTCTCAATAGTTTAAGGCAGATTTTTGCAAGTTGAGATTGTAAAAGGAAGCTTAAGATATATCTTATGAGCTGTTGCAGCTTATAACTATAAAAGCAGTGCATATCAAACACAGAAGCTCATTTATTACAAGTATTTACCTTTTCCATTTCACGTTAAATCAACTGTCACTTAGCCACAGAAAAGACAGAAATTATGAACAATGCATGAGGGTAAAGAAACATAAAGCTGCCCTCAACCTGTTCCCTGCAGGCTAAGTGCTTTTTTATTAGCGCCGTGAATTTGCATCTGTCCTTGGTGATTTTCATTCACTTTTACATGCACAGCAGCAGCCACCTGCAGAGCTGCAGAGCTGCCGTACGTGCCGTCTTCCTAGAAGTTACTCAACACCGCCAGAAAAGGAAACCAATGTGCTGTTTATTTGTTTATGTATTGTTATTCCTTAGTTGTCACTCTCTGTAATGGAGACGCCTTCACTAATGTTATTCTTATACCACTCTAAGCCTCGTAGCTGCCTCTGCAATATTTGCAATACAGCTTTGATTACACCCGCAGAGGCTATTTCCATGTGTGCTTTGTGTGTTTCTCTCTGCAACTGGCTTCATTTCAGCAGTGTCTCCAGGAACACCCTCTGCTGTCTCTGCCTCCAGTTGCCAAGTTGTAATCCTCACACCCAAGACATCGATCTCAGACCAGCTCCTTAATGTAGGACGTACCCTTTACCACGAATCTGCTCGTGGGAAACTTTCACCCCTGTCCCACAGCTGGTGCAGCATGTCTTTGACCAGAACAGCCTGCTCTTGCCACACGAATATCAGTATATTAATAGTCACTCTGGCTGCTACTTTGGTTCCTCACCCCCCACCTCGCCCTCTGCTTGCTCCCCCCTTTCATAACACAAACAAGCCAACATGCCCCCTCATCCTGTGAAAAAACACGTGGTTATTTTAGGCTCAGTGGGAGATAACTCGCGCGTTTGGGTTGCACACTAAACAGATGCAGGGGTGCAGGGCGCTGAAGCTGTTGCAGCAGGCAATGTTGTATTTTCTTTTACATCTACAAATGACTGGATATGACTAGAGATTGGTTTTCAAATGTCTTAAATTGGTATGTGTTGTACAATACTAGCTCATTCTTAATGTTTGCCCTTTTTGCTCTTTTGATAATGCAGTGAAGGAGATGTTGCTGCATCTGCTGTTTTCTTCTTATTTTTACCCAAAGATGTCCTTTTCTTCAACCTTACCCTGGAGTTTTGGTGCAAAAGTTTAACATCTATTTTGATTTGCAAATGAACAAGATTCACACCCTGGTTTTCATTTGTAGTTTATCTGGTTGTGACCATAGACAGTAAAAAAAAAATGGACATCATCTTGCTCAGCTCGAAGTGAGGTCGCCACAAATACTGCTCCCTCTGGTGGCTGGCTGCAGTATGGGTCAAAAAATCAGACTCTCCAGTTGTTCCAGATGGCCTGTGGTCAAAGTTAAAAAAATTAATACATGTTGGTAGAGATGTTTCTCAAGTCTGATTGTTGTGGTGATTTGAATATATCATTTGGCTGCCTTGTATTCAAGTCCTCTTTTTTTCTGAAAAGTTTCGTTTTCATTAGTTACAAGAGGTTAAAAACAAGGTTTTCCGTCACGTTTAATGATGATTGACAGCTGCTGTTCCTGTGTATTTTTTCAGGGATTGTAAAATATGTCGGGAGGTAGAGTCAAGAAGTGATTAGAAAAAAAATATCATTATTTTTGTCACCTGGTTCCACTTAGATTCTCCCAGAATCCCTCACAGTCTCTTTGCGCAGACTCTGGCTACACAACTGCTTCAATGGGGAGAAGTTTGGCTTCAAAACCGTACAGTGGTAAATGGCTTAGCCACACTGCCCACTCTATATACAGTCTAAAGTTGTGACCATTAGCTTTTTAGCAATGACTGATCATGTGCTGGAAAGAAAAAAAGAGCAAAATATGTGTAAGGGATCAGCAGAAACCAAAGCCTCAGACCCATAAACTATCAGCAGACTACTATTAAGCTTTTTATCGATTACCAAGAAAAAGAATCAGATTTTAAGAGCTACCAATAATCTGTTGATGCATTTTTGTTGTGTCTTGCAGCCAAGATGCTTTCTGACTGCAAGCAATGGCAGTAAAAAAGTCTTAGCTAACTCTATGTTTTAGCTACATGATAGCATCTGACGCTGATATGAGCACGATTTGCTACTTGTACATAATGTCTGCAGGGTTCTGCAAGACTCTGCTCAAAAATTAGTCCTTTGTGATACATCCGTTCGTTTCCTATCACCAGTTCTTGGTCCTGCATTATTTCCTGCTTGTTCCTGCACAGGAAACTGGCTACACTATGAGTTAGAGCTGTTGGATTTTGAGCAGCAGTTAAACATGCTGTAAAGAAAAAATAAAGAGAGGAAGCCAAGGAGAAGATGTAATGTGCGAAAGATGAAATACGATGCTACCCAGCGGACCAGTTACTAGGCTTGTGTTTGACATGGAGCTGCATTTTTAGGGAGTGTATGACTGGCCACATCCTTCGCTTATGCAAACAGTGACCCAGGCTTCAGTTTGGAGATTGTGATGCTTATTTGAATGATGGTAGGGTTTAGTTGGAAGCTCCAAAAATGTGCCAATCCCCTTCAGGGACTACATTTTTGCCAGATGATAGCTCAAGGGTTACATGGCTGGCAGAAATCTGAGAAAGTGATCATATTGCTTGGACCCTCCCAGGCACATTTGTTTCTATAATGAAATGATCAGAAGGTCAACAAAGACTTTGAAAAATGATGCAAAGAGCAAAATGAAGCTGAACCCTCTGTGGAAACAGTAACTTGCCTCTTTAGATACAAAAAGCTTTTAAAAAATTAATGTTTTGAAATGTTTTCTTCTATCATGCTCCTGCTTTCTAGGGGTTAAACAAGGACGCTCCTGCATCACTTTTTTGAGTATTAAATTGTGTGTTTGTGTTCTTATGACAATAGGAAAAGGAGAGATTTAGCACAATATTTTTTCTTAGGGGCGAACCATGGACAGATCTCATTGAGGTGATTATTTGTGTGATTCAGAGTAAGAGTTAGAGTAGATGCTTGAGTGATGAACGCAGTGTCAAGATGACCGTATCTTCGGGCTGTGTCAAGTTGTGCTAACTCCCACTCTGATTGATAAGTGGGGGAGAACACGGCAGCTGGTATGGTTAATGTCATACGCTGATCTAATTTCTTTCTCTGTAGCCTAGGGGCATCCGTTTACTCTCTTACTCTGCCTGTTGTACTTTCATATGCCCCAGAGACAAGAAAATACAAGCAAATCAAAAGACAGCATGGCAAAGCTCCAAGCTGGAGGAGCTATTCTTAGGTCCAGCTATGGGAAAATAACCACATCCTTAAGCATGTATACATGAGGAGCTCTGCTGCGGTAAATCCTGGTGCCGCCGGCTTTCCTCAGTAGATCAGACAGTGTTCAGAGAGAGAAAACTAGAGGCGCTGGACTTTATCACTGAGGACTGAAGATGTGCGGCAGTTCAGACAGAGGGGATTTCCAAATGGACTCAAAACGTGTGGCTGTGAGAATGCTTTCAAAACATTTGTTCCTTGAGAGCGCAGTGCATATCCTAACTCCATTAACCCCCTGCCGGCAGGTTCAAGTCCCCAGTTTGACCTGTAACTGAACCTCCTCGTGCTCATTGCATAACAGGATCTAAAGTGTTGACTGGTGTTTGGCTTTAACTGTTCTACCCACTGGGTTGTCTAAGTATTGTTTGTCTGTTCCCCTTACACCTTAAAGATACATGATCCTGTATTTCCCAAATTTAACATCACTTCAGATTTATATGCATGGAAATGCTTTGATCCTCGTAAACAACCTACAGAGACTTATGTAGTAGCCTGAAAACTTTCTATGGGGGATTTGAATTCGTGCACTATTTGTTAAGCCTCTTCAGATACAGGGTAGGTTTCTTGTTGATGGCTAAATCTTTTTAACCTGACTTTGTCCAGACCTTTTCAGCCTGTCTTTTGGTAAAGAAATTTAAGTCAAATCAGGGTGGACAAGTTTTCTTTCGACAGCTGTGTTTGTCTTGCAGAACACGTCATGAACCAGGGCACAGAAAGGCTGACGCAAATGCAAGACGCCAGACCAGAGCTCCGAAGGGCAAAAGGGTTTATCAGACCCAGGCAGAGTTCAGAACACAAGAAGGCAGTCCAATCAGGCAGAGGTAACAGGCCGACATGAGGGAAAAGACATGGTCAAAAAGGCAGGCAAGGTTCAAACATGGCAAGACTATGACTATGAATTAAAGACTGGGACGAAGACTGTAGACATGAGGTTAAAGGTATGGTCTGCAGGATTTTTTCGTTGCTTGTTAGTAAACATAGCAGTCAAACTAGACTTTTCCTCCTTGGCTCAGTGCCAGCGGCAGCACACCGACTGTCTCATGACTGAAGCTATGCGAATGCATTCACTATCCCAGCAACCACCTGTAGCATCGTGTTTCTACGTGGGAGAAATTTAAGAGCTGTGCACCTGACTTGGCATGTTAGCACAAGCTAATCATGGGTATAATACACGCACCACCTCGCAATGCTCTTCATCTCCTGTTGCTCTCCAAGTGCCCAAAAGCAAGTGAAACCAAAAGCAAGTGAAAGCCGAGCCAAGGCGACCAAACCAAGCTTCACCCTTGTTTGGGGAAAAGCTTTATCTATTTGGCGTTTTGTTTCACTTTGGCTGTGCTTTTCTTCCTCCCTGCTACATCCACTCTCGGAGCCACTCTGAATAGCACCTCCACTCCAGTCATCAACACACAAAGTCAATTGCACACTTGGCGTGCTGTGATTGGCTGAGGTTACCACGCTTACTCTCCTCCCAGAAACATCCTGAAACAACCAAAACATCAACATACAAGCAGAGGAGGGGGTTGGGGCAGACATAGACACTGACACACATGTATAGATATATATACACAAGAGGTAAGACAAGATAGGAAACATTAATGAGCAAAATAAAGGAAACTTGACTTGACATGACAGAACAAAGTCAAACAGTCACCAATGTATGCAATAAAAGAAAAAATATCAGGTCCTGAATCCAAGTAAGTAATCTCTACTCAATTGTGTAGAAATATCAGGAGTTTAAGCTTCGTTGCGCTGATCATCTTCATTTCCAGCAACAGTTTGCTGCAACTTTCAGCACTAAATAACTGAGAGTTGGCACACGGTGAAAAAATGTCTTGAACAAAGTTTGATGGTTTGTGAGTGTTTCAAAGCCTCTATTTTATCAAAACAGTGCAGATACATCTTATCAAATGCTGAAGCTAAAAATCAGTTTCTAGAAGATATCTGCTCATTTTGAATCTGATGATAGCAAAAGATTTTAACTTGAAGAAGTGTTTCGTGCTTGAAAACCCCCCCCTGAGGGACATTGCAAAATTTATCACATCAGTTTGTAACTGGTCGGTAACATGACTGGGCTTTCAGCTCTTATGGAATGGGGGTGTTGAGAAAAAATGTTGCTGACAGGCTAAAAGGAAAAAGGCAAAAGAGTTGTTGGTGATCATGAGTTCAAGGGGTGGCCTGAAACCAGACTCCAGACCAGCACTCACATTTGGCTGTTAACTCTATTTTAGTATTGAGTCCAGTATTCAAAGCCAAGTTATGTCATGAGTCCTGATTTTCAGGACTGATGACATGACTTGGACTTGATCTCGAGCATTAGCTGCATTAGGTCTTGAAAGATGAAAAGGACTCTGACGTATTTATTGATAAAGACTGTCCAGGATGCTACAGTGAGCTTACTTGCTGACTGGCTGAATGTTATCAATTAAAGTGATTCAACCACTTGTTCCAGGAAGTTTAGAGTAGATATTCTTGTTATTGGCCTGTGGGATAACTCTGAGTATCTTTAAGCTTTCTATACACCGGCAGTGATCTCACCGCAGCAGAATTTAAGAGTGCATCCATATAGTCTGAATAGAAACAGTGCTCCTACCTCAATACTAATGAAGACTAATTCACAAACTAGCATTCCTACTCTTATACTTCTATGGGGACTCAAGCATGTGGAGATGAGATGATGAGACGAGTATTCCCCATGGATAGTTTGAGGAGAGGCTGAGGAAGAGTGGGAAAGTCTGGGGAGCTGTGTTGACGTCTTCTGTTAGGGATTGAAGTCTAACTTTTGGATCCTCTGAGACGCTGTCTTTAGAGACTTCTATCAAAAGAGCAGCTAACTTCAAAAATAATTAGCAGAAGAGCAAAAATTTAATTGATGAAATTAAAAAAATCAGCAGCTGAAATGATCACAAACTGCTGCATCATTCCACGCACAAGACTTTTGAAGTGGTTCTGTTCTAGCGGTTCCTGACCTCTCCGTGTCTGGCAGAGACTTAGAGTTTCATAAAAGCCTGTGAGGATGTTATTTGTGTCCCCTCACTATGAAAGTCCCCTGCATGTCTCTTTGTTTATGAGCAACAATGGCTTATTTTTAACCTGGTGGCCTGTTTCAGAGTGGAGAGGGGAGAGGAGGAGGAAGTGGTTGCAGGATAACAGAGGAAGATAATAGCAGCCTCCTCAGCCTTCATCCTTCCTCTGTCCTCCCTTACACACACACACACACACACACACACACACACACACACACACACACACACACACACACACACAAACACACTCCTGTGGTTAGTATTGGGTCTTTGTGGAATATAAATCAAGTGGAATAAACTGAGAGCAGCGGACGTACACAGACATGGAACAAGTGACATCTAATTTACTCGTCCTTTGACAGCTACGAGAAGAAGCTCGGACAGTTTGACCTTTCAGACTGTGAACTAGAGCAGCTCCTTGAAGAGGTGTTTAGAAAGTTTTAGTTCTGAGTCAGTATTCAACTTTGGATGAACTATGTTGCAGCCTTGAGCCAAAGTCACTAAATTTTGCGGTTCCTCATCTCATATCTGCTTTAAAATAAACTCTGAGGAGATCAATTTGGCCTCTTTAAACTTAAACTCTCCATTTCTCATTTGAGTCACTTATCTTTACTATAGTTTCTGGTCACTGTTTCCTCACCCCATTCATCATTTTTTATATCCTAGGTTTATCTTCTGACCTTTGACCCGACCTCCGGACAGGTCACCTATGAGCTGAACTTTATCTGAGGCAGATAAAAATACACCCCCTTTACAGCCTGCAAAGGTAAAATGCTGCTTACACACTTTGACATCTGCACATTTAAAACTAAATTATCAAAAACTAATCAGAAAGACTGAAAACTTTACCTCATAAGCAGAAGTTTATCTTCAAACTCTACATTGGGTTAATTTTTTGGCACTAATTCAAAATTCTGTTTGTAGAAATTCAACTTTTGACAGATTGTTTGGATGATTTCAGAGCTTTGTGATAATGATCAATTACAGGGAAATGAATCAGCTTTTAAAGAATTGTTATTTTGTCATATATAAATGCATTTACTTGCCCAATTTGTATGGGCATATAACAGTGACAGTTTAAAGTTATAAAGTCAGGAACCAGAGTGGATACTCTTTGAGTGCATTAATAGGAGAGGAAATACGTAAAAAGCTATTTAAAAACAAAAACAACAACAAAAAAAGACTCTCTTTTCATTTTTTAGAGTGAGATATTTAGAGTGAACTTAAATTTTAGGGATGGCATTTTATTACAACGAGATGATAAACCAAAACCACTTAGACCTCTGCCAAGCATATTGTGACTGTGACGCAACATTTTAGTCCTACTTTAATGTTATACTCCCTTTCATGTGTCTGCTACACTTATGTGTTAGTTGCAGGTTTGTATGATAATTTGTTACCTGACAGTGTTGAAAGTTATTATGACCCAGTACATATTTCATATCCCAGATCTTAGTATCCAGAATATTGCCAGGATCTGGATCTTACTTTAAAATCTGTCAGAAATTATGTTGACCTTGTCTTGTATCATTTCGCAAAGCAATCCGACCATTTATCATGGAGTTATATACACATTTGGTGAAAACAGCTCTATCTTACTATGATAAAGAATCCTTTAAAAAACTCCTGGATCCAGACAGTGATCCAGATCACCTCCAACATTTAATCACTTCTTCTTTATCCCATTTTGAACATTTCCTGAAAATTTCATCAAGATCCATTTGAAGCTTTTTGAGTTATGTTGAGACAAACAAACGACAAGCTCTCCCCAAAACATAACCTCCTTGGCAAAGGTAATAAATGAACAAAACACATGTAACAACAGAACAAGTTTAGGTCTGGAATTGAAATTGAAAATTTAATTGATCATTTTAATTCCGAAAATAAAAATAAAAAACAGATTGCTTTAAATCGAGTGTAGCTTCAAAACGTTCAGCCTGGGTATAAACTCAACCCGTGGCACTTCTAAGGAAAGTCACTCTTCACCCTCACCCTGTTTCCTGCTTCATCCTCTCTGATAGAGGCTCTGAAAATGTCAGAAAAACACCACTTGAGAGCCAAACCATAAAACCTTTAACCAAGAAAGAGAGGTTCACCTCTATTTGTTTGAGTCATTGGTAAAAAAAAAAAAACGTTTTGAGGACATCTCCTGGAGCGACAGCATGTATTGCTAATCAGCACAGTCATTTGTTGCAGCCCAGTTTGTGATTTTGGGCCTGCTGTGAGGAATAAAACCTCACTTTTTTCCTCACAGCAGTAGCTGCCAGCAAATCATAAAAAGCCATGAAATTTTGTAGTTTAACTCATCCGTTTGCTGCCGTTTGAAAGAGTCTCAGCACGATATTTAAATTCAGCTGGAGTTCATTTTTCCTCCATTTGTGTCAGCTCTGGAGTGATGCAGCGTGTGTTTTTACTCCTGCTGTGTCTCTGTTTTTGTGTTTGTGTTTTATTATCTTATCTCTTCGAAACACTCCCTGCTGCAGGACCACACTCTGGGATAGTTCATTCAAGTTCTTATTGTTTAACTTCAGCTTCAGTTTATCATTGGTAAACAAAAAGTAATCATGGAGGCTTGTTTCCTCTGTTGACAGCAGCAGCAGCAGAAGAAGAAATGCAGACGTAGTTTAAGGTTGTTATTGCACAACATTTTCTCTTCTTTTTTTTAACATTCAGACTCTTAAAGTCCAGGATTTGGTCTGGTCTTCCTTTAGCATATGTTTTATCCGTGTGTCTGTATGTTCTCAAGTCAAGTGCATGACTTCTTATTGACAGATTAATTTGATTTCTTTGTCAGTGCAAGTTTCCATTTCCCTACAGTCGATATCACTCTGCTCTGTCCTGCAGAGGATGCAGGCTTTAAATGCTTCATCTTTTTGAAACTGTGAGACATGCATCACCAATCTGTCTCTGTGGTCTGAGGTTTGTTGTAAGCTACTGCTGCTGCAGGCAATAATGACCTTTGGGGAAAAATCCTGATTTACGTCACACAGCATCTGCAGACCATTCCTCTGTGTATGAGGGTCTATAAACCTAAATCTGGTGTAGCAACACAGCAATGTTTGGATTTCTCATCACCCTCTCTGATGGCCTTTGCCCCAGTTGGAGCAGCATGACTCTCAGGGTAAATCCTGGAGGATGTGGAGTGTTAACCACTCTCTAAAAGGTCATATATGAGCACAAAAAATCCTCTTCTTCTTCCTTTTCCCAGCTTTTTGAATATTGACCAATCAAGATGACAGGGGAGATATTAAGCAGACACAGGGGAGTGTATAGAAAAGTTTCCATGATTAATCACCCAGTCATCCACTTTGCGCATGAAGCAATCTCTTCTTGATAGCTGAAAGAGTCCCTCAGAGGGCTTTCCCTGCTGTTCAAGTCCCCAAGGTGTTGCTATCAGACTTTAAAATGGAAAGTTACCATTACTGGCTGTTTTTCAAAGGCATTCTGGGAAACAGGGGCTGACGATGATTAGTTTAAAAGGAAGATGAAACAAACTGCTTCAACCTTAACAGTTCAACTTAACAGATCCATAAAGTTTTACATTTATTCATTCACTGATGAATTAGTTTTCTACCTTAAGTCTGTCTCTCACATTTGCATGCAAACAAATACAACAGGGAGGTGTCATTTTGAGATGCAATACAAGGTTGGCAGAGAACAACTAATTGTTTCTCCTCTCCAGGGTGGGCCAGACTTTATTGGTCTCCGTCTCTGTTTAAACTCTCAGCTCAGAAGATGTCTAATATCATCAGCGGAGCTTTGTCTCCTTCAGGATGCCTTTTAATAAAAGATAAAGGAGCCTGAAACACAAAAGAGTCAGCGGTTCTGCAGCGTTTTCTGTGATTTGTGTTTAATGGACTGTCTTATCATCATTTTGTTGTGCGTATGTTGCTAGGTGTGTTTGATTTCTGCCCACGCAAAGCTTTCATTCATCAGAAACTCCCTGTGAATGCTTCAGTTGCCAAGAGACACAGTCACAGCTTCTTCAGCTTCAAACATGCGTCAGCAGCAGCTTTGAAAGCAGACTGCAACACACAGATAAGTCTTAAGGCAGAGTCTGATTTTTTGTTTACTTCTTTTAATATTTAAAGGTCCCATACTCTGCTCCTTTTCTGCAGTTTAATGTGGATCATTGATGTCTTCATTAAATGGTAGTAACATGTTTTGGTCTAAAAAGCCAATAAATCAAGCACAGCAGCATTGTTTCCAGGCGCTCATAGCCCCTCTGTTCAGAACGCTCTGATTTAGTGGGCGTGACCTTCATATGTAAATGAGCCACCGCTGATACCGCCCTGCTCTATAGCGTCACTGAGAGCGGCGCCACGAGCTCCGAGTGCACAATGTTTAGAAAATAGTGAAGCTTGTTTACTGTAACATTACAGGCTAAAACAACAGGCTAACCGCAGCTACAGTTAGCATCCTGAAGCTAACACAGAGACAGGGGGGAGACTGCGGAAAAGCTCTTACATCTGCTCCACAGCACACAGCATTTAAAATACTCACATTTCCAGGGTCAGAGGTTTGTTGGTGGATGGTTGGTAATGCGCCTGGATTCAGGACCAGTCTATTCACTAGCCCTCTGTTGTACTGTCCAAAGTTGGAAAAGGAGTCGGCCGTGAAGTGACCAGAACACACATGCACAGTTTTACTGAGTGTAGCTGGAACATTTCCTTGATAAATGAACTCTAGCCACTTAGTCTTGTCTTCTTCCAAGATGGGAAGCTTGGGCATGGAACAATGTAGCTGTTTACATCCAAAAACAGAGCAGTGATGGCTCTTCATCTCTCTCCAGCAGGGGAGATGAGTGGGTGGGGAGGGGGTTCGGGGGTATCTGCTCCGGTGGACCAATCTGGTCAGACTTGCTCCTGATTGGTCAAAAAAAGGAATCGCTGACGTCGGCAAATCCCCCAAATCCAAACAGCTCTGTTTAGGTCAGGATTTTACATTCACAAGCACTACTAAGTACAGGTTTTGTCATTAAATATCACATTTTGTGAGCTGGGAGGAAAGCCAAAGATCCACAAATTTCACTAAAAGACTTAATAAAGTGATTTTTGATTTACCTTTGATTTACCTTTAAAAATGGGAAAATCAAACAAAATCTTCACTTTAAGCTTGCACACTCTTCGCTCCTGGCAAAGTTGTTTCTGCAGCTGTTAACAGACAAATAAAGCATTCCAGTTTGACCATGAGTGCTTTCAGTTTATCTAAACACGCTGGAGAAAGAAATCCTTTAAAGGAATTCACTGAACTATCAGGAGACATATCAACAGACACTAACAACTCCCTGTGCTCTGCTTCCAGTTCATTTGCTTCAAATGTTTTTTTTTAATTCTGGTAGAGACAGAGAAGTTTTTTTTTTTTTCATATGAAGCCATCCTTGATGCCTTGTGCTCAGCTTTTAGTAAAAAATGTCAGTGTGGACCTCTCAGGGGTTAATACACATTTGAGTAATTTGGTATTTACAGGATGTAGATTAATCTGCCATCAAACTCAGGAAATGACTGCCTGTCATCAAAAAGACAGTCACCCCATAAAAAGGGCCCTCCCTGACAACAGGTAGCATCCTGGATACGCCAGATATAATATTTATAGTATACTTTTTATTTGCAAAAAGCTGAATTTGATGTTTTACTTGTGTGCTAAAGTATGTGACATTGGAAACACAAGGTAACTGATTTGCTCCAGGTGACACATCTAAGCGGACTTTGTTGTAATTAAAATGCTTCAAGCAGGGGGAAGTTTAAAGCTTGTTTTGGAGGAAATTGTGGTTTGAAACTCAACACGCTGACAGGACTCACACTTGATGTTCTGATGTCTGTGGTGAAGCTAACATGAGCAGCACTAGCAAGAGGCTTCTGTGAAGAAAATAAAGATTTTGCAATTTAATGTTAAGGTTGCATAATGAGCCTGTAGGATTAGGGCCACTGAAATAAAAAAGTGTCCATTTTTTTACTATTTTTTCTGAGAAAAAAGTCCTGACTCTGAAATTAAAGTCAGAATTCAGATTTTTTTTCTCTGAAAAATAGTAACAAATAAAATCTAGATTTTTTTTCAGTGGCCCTAATTCTTTTCTGTAAGAGGCTGATTGTTCAGAGTAATGCAAAGAAATGAAAGAAATGCGGCTGCTGACAGGTTTTTCCTGGTTCTGACTCTTTTCATTCTAAGAAACTCTTGGTTCTGTTCAGAATTATAATTTTTCACCATCAGACCTGTCGCGCTGATAGAGTTGTATCACTTTATGAGCACTGCAGAAAAACACTTTTTCTCTGTTTCTAAATTTTCAGTAGGGATGGGTACCGAATCAGGTACTTTTATAGGTACCGACCAAATTCTGTCAAAAGTACCAGGTACAGATTCAGGTGAAGTCAAAAGGTGCCATGTTTAGGTTCCTAAATGCATCCTTGTGACTGTGAGGGAGTGGAAGAGTAGGCAATTTTCTATGCTGGACATGAGCACAGCATTGCAAGGTTATATATTGAAGAGGAAATATGTTAAATTGAAAAAGAAAAAAAAATATATTTTTACCACATAAACATAAAAAAGTACCGAAAATTGGTACCGTTGAGTACCGGTACCGATTGCTAGGCACCGGGCATCGGCACCCTATCGTTTCAAATGTAAAGGGTACCCATCCCTATTCTTCAGACTGTTTGCACACACCTGACATGTTGAAGTTCCTTGTTGGTGTGTAAAAAGACATCACTTGCTAATGTAGCTCATCACCTTATCAGCTGTACATATGAGCAGACTTTTTCATCACTGCCTACGTGATGGTTTACTTATTTTGCTTTATTTGCTGATATTAAAATCATTCTGATGGTTCATGCTTCTCTTTAGACTGCTGGACTGTTGAAAAAAGATAGACACTCCAGGTACAATTTTCCTTTCTGAAGATTCAAAGTGGCTTCAGATACATTTTTGAAAAATTAATCAGACATAATGTTTCAACAACCGTTCTATTATTGCAAATACACCTCTCGACAGAAGGAGGTGAAAGAAAGACGTGACATGGACTCTCAACCTTAGACTGTAAAAAAAAATGGACGTCATCTTGCTCGGCTCGAAGTGAGTTCACCACAAAAACTGCTCCCCCTGGTGGCTGGCTGCAGTATTGGTAAAAAAAAGTCTAGCTCCCCAGCCATTCCACATGGGCTGTGGTCAAACTTTAAAAAATAATACACCTCGTGGCAATGTTTCTCACATCCAATTGTTGTGGTGATTTGAAGATATCATTTGGCTGCCTGTATTCAAGTCCTCTTTTTTCTGAAAAGTTTAGCTTTCATTAGTTATACGAGGTATGAGAGGCTTTACGTCATGTTAAACAATGATTGACAGCTGCTGTTCCTGTGTATTTTTTTCAGGGATTGTTAAATATGTTGGAAGGGAGAGCCAAGAAGAGATTAGACTCTCAAAAAAAAAAGAAATAAATATTATTTTTGTCCTGCGGCTCCACTCAGATTCTGAGTCCCTCTTAGCCTTTACTGCGCAGACTCTGGCTGCCAATGGTGGCACCTGTGACAGGGGTATTTTGGCTTCAAAACTGTACAATGGTAAATGGCGGAGCTACTCTGTCTGCTCTATACACAGTCAATACTCTCAACCCCTGAGGGTGTGCTGTGGCGTCCAACATCAAGACATAAAATGCAGATTTACATATTTTCAAAACCCACAGATGCTGATGGAATTAGATCTAAGTGATTTTGTGAGTAACTCAAAAGCTGTGTTCCTCCAAGGCGCCTTCTTCCAGCGCTCTGTGGTCAAGTTTTGATGCTTTCATTCCCCTTTGTAGGAGCTTTCAGGGCATCCTGGAAGGTCTGCAGAAAACCATGCATGATTTGGTCTGACAAAAGATCCAGTATTAACTCTGTCAGCAGTTTGAGCTCCAGGAGCTTTTCACTTGGATTGGTCCACAAGTGCTAGCTTCCCTTTGCCCAAGTGCATCAGTGAGCCTTGTCCTTCATGATCCTGAAACCAGTTCCCTGGTTTTTCTTTCTTGGGCCACTTTTGGAGATGCTCTGACCCAGTCATCTCATCCTCATAATTCAGTCTAAGTTAAAGTAATTAACATCTCTAAGTTTTCACATTTTTCTGCTAATGCATCACAGACTTTGCTCACTCATCATTAACGTGGACTGCATTGAAGGGGTCCACACGTTCAAATTTCTGGGTGTCTACATCACAGACAACCTCTCCCAGTCTGGTAACACCGTGGCAGAGGCTCCACTTTCTGAGGGTGCTCAGGAGAAAAAACCTGGGGGAAGAACTGGATGGCGTGCTTTGGCGACCTGGAGGCTCACACATTGGTACACTCTCATTTATAAGGCAGTTCTTGGTCTGCTTCCCCAGCATTTACGTGTTTTTATCATGCAGAGAAGTAACAGACAGAACTCTCTGTGTTCTCAGGACCTCATTATGCTCTCTGTCCCAAACGCTCAGACAGAAATTGGGTAAAGGGCCTTTGGGTGCTCTGCACCGTCAGTTTGTAACCAGTTGAAGAATGACTTTAAGCTCAAGGAGCTGGTGTCCTTAAATGTTTTTAAATCTAAAATGAAAGACATGGAGGCTGGTTCTATAAGATGTCAGTGTTTTATTGTTTCCTATAACGTGATTTTAGTCAGTTATCTTGTGTTTTATAAATTGTGCTTTGTCTCTTTTGTGCTGCCTGTCTGTAACTTTGTGTTTTTGCTGCTGCCTGTCTTGGCCAGGTCTCCCTTGAAAAAAGAGGTTTGTAATCTCAGTGGGACCAATCTGGTTAAATAAAGGTTAAATTAATAAATAAATTTTCTTAAAAACATTGACTTTGAAGACAAAATGTGCACCTGCAGCCTGACGTATCACACCCACCGATACGTGCCTCTGAAAACGTGGTACCCACTGATATTGCTTCCTCTGTCAGTGCTCATAATGTTATATCGGATCAGTGTTTGTCAGATTGTGCTACACCAAGATACTCATCACTTACCAGAGCCACGCTGATCAACAGGATGTGCAGTTAATGAAAACTGGAGGAGCTGAGCAGAGTTAGGGAGATAAAAGAAGAAAGACGATAGTGTGGGAGATGAACAGGCAAGCAAAAACGTTCTACCAAAGAACAGCAATGATGGAAGATGACAGATAAATGATAAAAGAAATGAAGAGAGCTGGGTAGATATAAAAAACATTTCATGATCATAAAAATTGCAGAATGGTTTGACTGTCACGGCTGTATGTATGATTCTGTTTGTTCAGTGTCAGACAGGAGACAATGAGTCATAAAAGTCCAACTTTAGGGGTGACCAGGAGTGTCACCCATTTACATTTGTTGAAGTGTGTCTATGTGTGTGCTTGTTAAGTGTTTTTTTTTTTTTTACTCCTCTTCCACTCACGTCCCCAGAACAGGACTGAGGGTGAAACACTAAAAGGAAATTTGTCCAGAAATTTAAAAAAAGTCACACACAGGGATCTTAAAATGGCAAAGTAGAAGGAATCAAAGAGCATCGTAAATCTATCAAACACCGTCACAGACACAAACCAACAAGTGCAGTTATACTGTGTGGTCAGGTTTAGCTTTTGTTTTGTAATTTTTCCTTGTCCTCTCATGGTCAGAGTTCTTGTTTTCCTTTCCGCTGTTGTTGGAAGAAAACAAAGAGGAAACAAACTGCTTGGCTTGTCTTCATAGAAAGATTGTTCTCGAGGTTTGTTTGTAACACAGTGTTTAGTAATCACTGCCAAGATGTTAATATGTGGTTGTAGATGTGTGTGTGTGTGTGTGTGTCCCTGGACATACAGTGTTCTGACAGGGAACAATACATCTCAGGAGTAAATATTGTATTCAATAGATAGAAAAGCATTCATTGTTTCTTGTTGAATGATAACGTCTGTGGATGGAGGTTATTGTTTCTGGGGTGGTTCATGCCACTGTCAGATGGTGTCGTGTGAAAGTGAGAAATCTCAGATCTCATCCTCAGTTATCAAGGTTTTTTGTTCTTTTTACCATCAGTATTGTGGTATCAACAGGTCTCCGAAGCACTTTATGGCCGTGCTTTGATTCTCAAAGAGGAAACTATTGAAAAATCAGATGAAAGGTTTTATTGCTCACAGCTGGGTAAGAACGAGGGATTTATTCTCTGCTGTGGCTCGTAGTGGTTTTAAGATCAGACGGCAGACAGGACTGACCGGAAGCCACTGTTTTTAAAGAATGTATAAGATGGGTTTATCTCTTCAAATAACTTAAAGCTAGAAAATAAATACACAACAGAGATGCTGAGACTAAAATCTGCACTTTCAGATTTAGCAGTTTACCCTGGACTGGCTTTAGGTAATCAGATGTGTTCTGGTTTTCCAGCATTTTTGGACTCAATGCAGGACAACAGATCATGTGCCAAAGAAAAGAGAGCAAACTCTAGGGATGGGTACCTTTCAGATTTGAAACGACACAGTACCAATGCCCGGTACTTGGTGTCGGTACTCAATGGTACCAATGCCAGGTACTTTTGTGTGTGTGTATATGTGTTAATAAATATTCATTTGTTTGATAATGAAATCTCAAAGTTTTTTATATTCAACATAATTTTTCTTCAATATATAAACTTTCAGGCTGCACAGTGGCGCAACAATTAGCGCTGCAGCCTCACAGCAAGAAGGTCACTGGTTCGATTCCCAGCTTGGCCGGCGGGCCCTTCTGTGTGGAGTTTACATGTTCTCCCCGGCTTCCCCCCACAGTCCAAAAACATGCTCACCAGGTTTATTGGTCACTCTAAATTGTCCGTAGGTGTGAGTGTGTGCGTGAAAGGTTGTCTGTCTGTCTATGTCAGCCCTGTGATTGGCTGGCGACCAGTCCAGGGTGTACCCTCCTCTCGCCCAATGACAGCTGGGATAGGCTCCAGCTACCTGCGACCCTGAACAGGAAAAGAAAATGAATGAATGAAATGAATGAATATAAACTTGCAATGCTGTGTTCATGCCCAGCATGGAAAAACACCTACTCTTCCACTCCCTCTCAGTCACAAGGATGCGTTTTGGTACCTAAACATGGTACCTTTTGAGTTTACAAGACAGAATTCGGTTGGTTCCCATACAAGTACCTAATTTATTACCCATCCCAAGAAAACACTATCTTATGTGAAGGAATCCTTGAATCCATCTTTGATCACCTGGCTGTCATCATGGTCTGTTAAAAGATGTGTGCATGTTATGGCTGGTTCAGGATCTTCTTTAGATGTGAGGGGCTCCCAGTTTGGTCAATCAGTGAGTTTGATGGAGGAATCATCACAGAGCAGAGGCAGGTGTCTGCTCTGTGATGAGCTGTGACAAGCTCTGATTTGTTCAGGCCTTATTCAAGGTCTTGTGCTGGTTCATTAGGTCTAACTCTAAGTTAGTGAGAGGATCTCTTTTCTGCCCTCTTGGTGGTTGGCCTAAGCACCTGACAAACCTCGGTCTTCATAAGAATACAGTTTGTTTAAAGTTGGACACGTTTTGGACCCAGTCTTTTGGTTTTCTCATCAGGCGTCTCTGGCAATGATTGTGTTTTTGTTGAGCTTTTCTGGGTCTCCCTGATACTCTGTAATTGTTTAGTCTTCTCCTTATGTTTGCAAAGCTTGTGTTATTTAAAGGAACCTCCTTGAGTTGGCTCTCTTTATCTTGTTTCTTTAATCTGTCATACTCAGGGCTTGAAGACCTCCGGCATAGTGCCGGAAATCCGGCGTAGACAAACCTGCCAGATTGTGAAATCCTGCAGGTCGGTCTGGCTGCCCTCCGTTGATTTCACTCGATCGAGTTCCGACTGAACCAGTCAGGAAAGAGAGGCGGGAGCTGCAGAGAGCAGCTCCCGCCTCTCTTTCACAAACAAGCAGCAGCGGCCCAAATCCGCTACGTCATACCGTGGCTTGATGCGTATTGGTCTATGATGAGTGTGACTGGCAGAACGATCGTCCAATATGGCACTGTCCGTCTAATTTGTCAGATAAATGTGCTTCGTGAAGAGAGTAATTAATGACGGAGGCGGAGAGCAGAAGCAGCGTAGCAACCCCTTATAATGAAGCAGTGATATTGAGAGATGTTTTTGGACAACAAAGAAGCTTGGCTTCAGAGAGCAAGTTTACCACGTAATCGGGATACCCGCTCGGGAAACTGCGCCGCCAGCGAGTCTGTAATCACGCAATCGGGCGCGCATGGATGTATTTTTCATCCATGCGAATTTCAGTAAAACCGTCACTCCTACTAGCGACTTCGGCGGGTTGAATTATTTAATTGTAGTTTTCTGAAACGGCATCTGAAATACTAAACCCATTGCAGTATGAGACTACGACACCACAACTCCCACGAGCACTGCCTGCACACAGTGTTTGCTCATTGGTCCCTTCGTAAAGTCTTTTACTGAGAGGCGCCCCAGACGCGCTGGTCTTCAGCCTTCGTCTCAGACACTGTGACAGCTCCCGGTGTTTAGCGCCTGATAACGTGTTTTAAAACTTCACTCGCGTCTTATTTGCTCTCTATGGTAAACGGATTCTGGGATTTGAGTCACAATCTAGCGCCAAATATTCCGTAACTTGTTAAAAGTGAGGACATTTATCAGATGGAGCTCATTTAAGCTCACAGTGCACCGTTCTCACCAGCAACACTCACCTTGAGCAGGGGAGGAGGAGAAGACAGGAGCACACGTAGAGAAGTGAAACTGATCATAGATATGAGAAGCCGTAGGAACAGTATTTAAACCTCCTAATAAACAAACATTTTAAAAGTTATATGTAAAAAGTTCACCCTGGAAATACTGTAAACAAACCAAATCATTCTAAATAAATGAAACTTATGGTCCAGTGTGACTTATGTAGGCCTACGTTATTTTCGTCTTCATGACGCATTTTTTTGACTGATACGACCTCAAAAAATGTATGACAGTACTACGAAGTGACTTGTAGTCCAGAAAGTATGGTACTAGTTTATTAGTGAAAAATTACTGTTGTAAAAAAATATTAAAGTAGACAGTGTTTCTAGAAAGCTTTTTCAGTTTAGTTTTTATTTTTTCAATTAATCTTCAACCTTCACAACTTTCATTGAATGCAATATTATGCTCCTCCTTTAATTACTTTGTTTCAATAGTCTGCATATTTTCATATTTAAGGAGCACAACCATTTCAGAGCTGAATACTTGATTTAGGTAGTCTTTATTTGAGTGTGCACAGGGGTCATTTATATTTAAAAAGGTTTTAAATCTATTTCAGGTAAACTTTAGCATTTCATCATCCGTCTTGATCATATCAAACATAATTATCCAACAACAAAATTGTGGACCCTACCAGAAGCGATGGCCACAGGTACTTATGCTGTATCGCTGACTGACCGTTTGTGTGAACAAAAAATTAGTGTTACTGTGTTTAATGTTGTTTTTGTTATTATTATTATTATTATTATTATTATTATTATTATTATTATTATTATAATTGATAATAAAAACAAAACTAAACGCAGTAAACACCCCCCCCACCCCCCCACCCCCCCCACCCCCGCTTTCAGGCACAGAATTTTTTCCTGCTTCAAGCCCTGCATACTAATCGCCCATGATCTTTGTGGTTGTTCCTTTTCCAACTCCTGCGGTCTGCATTTGCATCCCACAACCCTTCAGCTTCATCTCAAATCCAAATCATTGTTGCTTTTTAATTTGGTGGTCAGACTGCAAACAATACTGACACATCTTTGAAACTGGTGGTCACGCAAGAGGTCATGAAAAGCCTCTCGTCAGAGGTGAGATCATCTCTAAATGTCAGGGAGGGGGACCTTGGACTACTGACGCTTAAGATAGGCAGTAAAAAGAAAACATTTCTTCAGTTTTTAATACGAATCCAGACTTGTTCACCTAGCATGCTTGCAGATATGCATATGGTAACTACACTTCTTGTACCTTGACACAATCGTTGGTCTGATCAGATTTATAATGTTTCCAGGTGATCATTAGGGACTGGTGAGCTAAAGAATGTCCAAATGATATTTTATTTGTTGCATTTATTTTTTTCTTTAACACTATTTAATTTTTAAAGCTGCTTCAGGGAGCATCATAAAAAATCCAATGTTCCCTTTTTTATTCTGTTCCATTCTGGTCTGTTTTCTATTTCGTCTGCTGTCTGGGGACTTGAAATGATAAATATAACCATCACTCTGTAAAATGTATGAAAGAAAATCGACTATGAGCAGTCAAACCAGCATATGATTGTGTTGAAATGAAAGTTTATTGTTTATTTTCTCTGTAATTTGAGAAACTTTCTTTAAATGTGTGACATCAAAGTGTAAATCCAAGCAGAAAATAAGAAAAATGTTTGCATCACATAAACATCAAATCATTTATCCTTGAGAAGTTATGTAGGCTACCACAAAACAAATGTTTTTATAATAAGCTTTGTGTCACCGGGTGAGTCCACAGAGCTGACTTCTGTCCTGTACATGACTCCTCTGGGTGTGGACGCTACACAAAATCACTGCATATTCACATACATTTAAAGCTCTCTGGAACATTATTCAACATTACTCATTGATGCGCTCTGTGTGTCAGTTCAGTTTAGCTCTGTGTGCAAGAGTAGAAACGAGCCCAAACAAAAAATGAAGAAGGTTTTAATTTTCACTCTCCATGATGACAGTGTTGTCGAGTACTTAGGTTTCTGTTATTCTTCAATTCTGATGAAAGAAGTGTTTATTGAAAGCTTGAACTTAAACTGCTTTTGACAGTCTGCTAGAAAATCTGAGCTCTTAATCAGCTTTAGTGCAAATGTAGAAAATTGGCACTAAATTGTTTCAAATAAGTCTGGACAATCATCCATTCTATATCCCACTAAACACTATCTGCAAATATCACATTTGTTATTTGTCCAAGTTTGCATTCATGTGTGTTATTTTATAGCTTGTCTGTAAGTCTGCTGACATGTTCGGTGTCTTTAGGGGCTGTGAGGAGTTTGGAAGTGATCTTGAAAAAGTCTCCCTTTTAGATATATGCCTGATGGTAATCCACACTTTAAAATGAGATTGTTGGCACCAATATCACAGGTCACCGTCACAGCATATTTTAAAATGCTAATTCTTAGCTTCCCAATCTAATCGAGTAGGACTATTCTATACAGGACAGCACGTTGAAGTCTCTATGACAACACCACCCCAGCTGACAAAGTTTAGTAGTAAGAAGAGATAAAACACACAGATCTGTGTTTTTCTCTGCTGAAAGCAATTTATTTGATTCATTTTGTAGTGATGGTGGACACTGGAGTCTAACTGTCAGACACAAAAAGGATTGCAGAGCAGAAGAAAGCCAAACAGGAGAGTGATACTGCCTGAGCTAAAGGCTAACACAGGGGCTAATCTGTTTGTGATAATGTTCACTCCAACCCACAGTCAGCAGTTATTCTGCAGTGGTCTGTTCAAACTTGAGTCTATCAATAAAATGAAGAGTGAGGTTACGTTAGCTCTGCTTGGTAGATGACTGGCAGGACATAGCCAGGATTTAGTAACGTTACACATAACAGACATGTCTTAGAGCACCGGGCTGCCGGGCTACATATGTCTACATATAGACAGCTACTTAACCAATGTATGAACTGACTGTGTTTGCTTGTTGTTACGTTAGCCTACAGATACGTTGAAGCACCGGGCTAACATGTTGCTGGCTGCAACAACGTGTGCTTGATGTCTCAAACTGTAGTGCTACTTAACTGCACTGATAAGTCCCTTACCTCTGTGCATTGTATCCAGTAAAAAGTCGTCTTGAACAAAGAAAATTTGTTTTGATCTGATCTTCATTTAATTCCAAAACAAACACACACCTCGCTAAAAGTCATTTAGAACAGTGTGAGTGAGATTACGGGCCAGAAGATGGCGAAGCAGTCCAATAAAAACAGATCCCCTTCATAGCATCTTTAAGCAGATTCAATGGCTTCAATCTGTAAAAACTTAAAATATTATTTTCAATTTGAAGTTTGAGAATTTTTCTGAGCTGTGAAAAATCATGGATGAAAAAGGGGGAAAGAAATTCTGTGTGAAGCTTTATTGGTTTTGCAGATTTGTGCTGAATAATTAGACCCTCTGAAGGGAACTCACTGCCCTTTAGCCCAACGAGGCCAACACTAATAACAAACACACATCTGTTACTGTGACCCTGGGTGGACAGTGGAGGGGAATGACTGCTGGAGTTTGAACTTCCTGTTCCAGTACATGAGAAAATACACACACTGTCATCACACACACACACACACACAAGCACATAAACACTCCTTATACACTCTGACAAATGACTTACAATGAAATTACCACGAGGTCTTGCTTATGTTAGACCCTCATGATAGTTTATTTGTTTAAGTCAGTTTAGATTTAAGGTTCAATGTTAGATGTTCATTACACACATCTTCCCAGAGCTGCATCAGGGCCGTGCTTGTCTGCAGTTTTTGTTTACCTACAAGAAAATCAGTTTAGGGTCGTTCCCCCTCATAAATCCTCAAAGATTTCTTTTAATAGATTGGAACAAATCATTCTGAGATGTTCTGTGCTTGTAAGCAATAGCATGCAGCAAGATAAATTTAGACTGCTTTTATACGCAGAAACTACTGAATGTGAACATCCCTCATGGTCATCTTTAGTCCAACCTTTTAATGAGTTTCACATCCTGAAGTTTACTTATCCAGTTTTGAAGAGCAGTCTTTGTCTCATTTTGTGAGGGAAATGTAGAATCTGTTGGTGTGTTTTTTATATGAGATTACATCTTTGCATGAACAGTATATTAAAAATAAAAAAAAAATACTGTAAAGAGATTCTGCCACACATCCATCCTCCCTCATACAGTGATTATTATTAAATATTTAAACCAAGCATGAGTTTAAAAGCACTTTCTGCGCTAACCATGATGAAAACTCAAATAACTGCATTGTCTCTGTTCTTGTTTTCCTCTCAGGAACATGTGGAGGACCTTCACTCTCACACTGACGGTTGTCCTGGCGCTGGGTGGAGAGGTGAGTGTTCATCAGTTTGTTGTAAATGCATAGCCATCCCTCTTTTTTGAATCTAACCCTCTTGGCAATACAGAAGCGGAGACTGTATAGCCGCTAACATTTACTGAACAAATTTCCCCCAGGTGTCTCTGACTCAAGACGTGTGGTCTGAAGCGGCTGTGGAGAAAGTGTTGGAGAGGCAGCAGCAGAATATCAGTGAAATACCAGACATGCCAGAAAAATCCAGACGAGAGATCCTGGCTGCTCAGTTTGAGTGCTATCTGAGGATTATCAATGAACCCAAACACATCGAAGAAGGTAATAAAACTGCACCTATTGTTCTCTGTAATCACAGCTGATAACAGCCGCCCTGCAGGAACTTACATCTCTCTAATCTTATTAACACATTATGCTTTTGGCGGATGTAGATAAATGCTAATCATGTAATACTTTTAATTTGAAGTGTTGAATCTGTTGTCTGAAAAACTCTCCCTAGAGAAAAGTTCAAGGGAAATTCAATGGCAGGATTTCCGCACTGCTCATTACTAATTTCATTTTCATGGTGATAAAGATCGCCTACAAGTCCACGGGCTCCTTTTGTTAAAACGCTGTGTGCTGCGATACAAAATGGTTGTAAAGAAAACATCAAAAGCCAAATCATTTGCAGAAGAACTGATGCTTTTTATTTAAATTCTGGTTGCATTAGTGTCAGGACCCTCTGTTAAAACTGTAAAATTCAAAGAAACTATGTGCATGTGATCATTTTGATGGCAGCAACATGCTTCTGGGAATTTGGAAGCAAGGTGTCCGGTGTCCATAGAAAGTTGTCCCACTCTTGACATACAGTTAGGCCCAACAGTTCAGTGTCTTCTTTGCTGTAGTCTTTAGCCCTGTTTCCACCAAGTGGTTCAGTTCAGTTCAGTTCGTCTTAGTATGGCACACAGTTTGTAGCGTTTCCTTTGGCTAAAACCGGGACAGGTTCCGGGACAGGTGGAGTTCGAAACAGTGCTATCTGTTGATTGGTCGAAGGAATTGTCACTTACCATATGACAGTGGCAGCTGTGTTTCTTCTCGCAGCACACAGCCTTCTCTGAAACAAAGTTTGAATGCGCTTTGTAACAAACAGCCACATTGAAATCACAAAGAAGACAAATTGCTGGATGTCTCCCATTGTTTCTCTTTGTTTTCTTCTTTGTTGGACTTTTTAGCAGGGTGCACTGTGTTGCGCTGCTGCAGCTGACGCAGCTATCGGCATCCAGCTCACATGCCGCCTCCCGAGAAGGGCACAGTTGGCTTTGAAAACGCAAACAGGATCGGGCTTCACTGATCCAACCTGTAAATGGTAATGGTAAATGGACCAGTACACATATAGCGCTTTTCTAGTCTCAGACCACTCAAAGCGCTTAACACTGCTGGTCTTCATTCACCCAGTCACATCATCTTCACACACTGATGTGTGGATTTCCTATTGGAAACCATCAGTTTTTTTGATCTAACACATTCACACACACACACGACCTTCCGATTGAGAGGCGACTACTCTACCACTGAGCCACAGCCGCCCTCGAACCAAACCAAACTGTACTGATCCATCCCTGACCGCTTGGTGAAAACGGTGCTTTAGTTTCTTGAAGCACCTTGTGTTTTCAGTGGGTTTAAAGTCGGGGCTGCAGACAAGCCAGTTGTGCACCTGGACTCTACTGAGCCATTCTGTTGCAATCAGTGCAGAATGTAGTTTTGAGTTCTTTTGTTGAAATACGTAAGGTCTTCCTGGGGAAAAGCCTTGTCTGGAGTATGTTATTCCTAAAGCTGTAAATAATGTTCAGCATTAATGGCGCTTTCCCTGATATGCAACTCAGTCCTAGAGAATCTGGTGGATCAGTTTTATGTGTAGTTTATTTTTTACAGAGTACAGTTTTAACCTGCATTTGAGAAGGCAACGATGAACAGACTGCTTTTTTCATGGTCTTGAATCCATGCAGTGATTTCCACCACAGAGTCATGTTGGGATGGGTATCTTTCACATTTGAAACAATACAGTACCGATACTCGCCATCGGCCATCAGTATCGGTACTCAAAGTTACCAATTTTTGGTTATTTTGTGTGTGTTAATATAGTAATAAATATTTCTTTGTTTAATAATAATAAAATCTCAAGGTTTTTTAATTTTACATATTCATTTCTCAATATATAATCTTGCAATGCTGTGTTCATGTCCAGCATGGAGAATTGCCCACTCTTCCACTCTCTCACAGACACAAGGATGCGTTTAGGTACCTAACTATGCTAACTTTTGATTTTACGTGAATCGGTACTCAGTACTACAGATGGAATTTGGTAGGTACCTACAAAAGTACCTGATTTGGTACCTGCCCCTAAAGTCATGTCTGTTTGCCATGGCCCAGGTAACAGCCAATCAGCAGTGAAAGCTGTGCATGCACAGGGCTCACACTCACTGTGGAGAGAAGAAAAGGTTTTGCCGATTGGAGAAACTCCAGAGAGAGAATATATGTTTCAAAGGCAAGCTTAGGCAGCAGACTCTTCGGAGATTGTAACCAACATCCCAGTCCCAGTTTCATTAAGTTTTCATCTAACTTTGTGAGACATGCTGCTGATTCTGGGAGCTGTTAAATAAACACCTGCTTAAAGGCATTTAAACTGCATTAAGTGTCGGAGTTTGTATTATTCAAAATAGCATAATAAAATATTAGCTCTAAAAATTGGTTACCGGTCCCCCTGACTACAAAAAATCAGTGTCGGTTGGGGCCCTGAAAACACCATATCGGTCTATCTCTAGTAGGGGGGCGTTCAGTGAGACAGGGAGCTCTGGATGGTGAGTGATGCAGACAGCAGCTGCTCTGATTCAGACAGGTCCTGAAGTACTGTAGATACTAAACCCATGGTCTTCGAGCTGAAACCCAGTTTGGCTGATGAGGCACATTTGAAAATTGCAGCTTTTTTTTTTTTTTTATGTTGAGTAAATCGGACCATAACAGCCTCGTAAACTGTGTTGTTAATAGTTACCAAGCTTCCAAATCGTAGACCACAGCTTTAAGTCCCAGTCCTGACAGCAGGAGCTCTCAGTTCACACACCTCCACCAGCAGATGAAGCGGGACCTCTGCTCTTTACTCAGCTCTCTGCTCTGCTGGAGAAACTCATTTTATACTCTTAATTAAGCTGATTGAGGAATGCCAGCTTAAAACTGATTCACTGGTGCATTTCTGATGTGCTGAGCTTTGTGTTAACATTTATAAAGAAGTATGTATAAATAAGGAAGTGCGGGTTTGAATCCATGCAGATTTATTAGTTTGCGTTTTTTGGTTGTTGTATCTGTCAACAGTTTGTGGAGTTTGCACCGATAAGAGAGAGCTTGAGAGGAAGTGAGTTTGAAAGAAAGGAAACTTGGCCTTTGTCTCTTTCCCTCTGCTTTTTTTTTTTAAACCAGCTTAGTATTCACGGCTTTGAAATGTTATTTTCTGCTTTGTTTCCCAGCATGCCACAGTGCAACCTGGTACTGCCAGGTTACCGTCTATTGTTGACAAGCTTTGTTCGGGCGGGTAGAAACGCAGTTTGTTTAGGAGTGACACACCATTTCTGTTAAATAGATAATTTATATGATTCAGCCTCCAGTGTGGTTTATGAAAAATTCAACACTCCAGTTTTTTTTATGATTCTCTGACAGTAAACACTCATTTCACAGCTGTTCCTTTTATTCTTTAACACTTTAATAGGCCTCCCAACTTGTAATTTTCTCTGCATGATTGATGTAACATAAATGAATTTTGTGTCCCTTTTTTTTTTCCAAGTTCTTTTGAAGGTTTTCAGGGACAAGGCAGAAATTGAATGTGTTACTTAAACTACAAAAAAATGACTGAAAAAGACTAATTTTTAACAAAGAGAGAGAGAAGCAGTTAAAGTTAAAGTAATGAATCTTGTTTTTAGATTTTTCTTTCACACTTTCTCTTCTTTGACACCTCATTAATGCTCAGCTGTGGTAATTTAATGTTGTGTTTTAACTCTAAATTTTTAATTTGGCTACAAGTCAAAATAGTTTTCTGCCTCGTGTCTGTGGACAAGGCTTTAATAGAGACATATTTCTTATATTTAAAGCCTTGTCCACAGCTGAACTCAGCTTTTTTCCTGTTAGAATGTCATAGAGGGCTTCATAAACACTGGTAAAAAGATTTTTACCAGGATTAGGAGAACAGGATGTCAGGGTTTTGCTAAAGAATAAAAGATGTAAAAAGGAAAGTACTTAGAATGAAAACACATTTTAATATTAAAGATTTAACTTGTGTTTAGATCTGCTATGTGTAATGTCTGCAAGCTTAACAAGCTCATGTGCCTGCTGCCCCCTGTAGGAACATACTGTAACCGTACGTGGGACGGCTGGCTGTGCTGGGGGGATTCAGCTCCAGGGGTGGCTGTGCAGATGTGTCCTGAATACTTTGCAGACTTCGATCCTGCAGGTGAGGCTGGAGTACAAACAAAGACTGACACATACTGTGTCTCATTCATATATTGTCATCGATCTCCGTCCCTTCCTGCTGACACAGAGAATACACTGATGTGACTTGTATTGCAGTGAGTTTTGTGTTTTATGTCTTTAATAGAGAAGGTTACCAAAGTGTGTAACCCTGATGGTCAGTGGTTCCACCACCCGGGTAGCAACAGAGTCTGGTCAAACTACACCCTGTGTACAGCCCACACCGAACAAAACCTCAAGGTAAAACAAACAAAAAACCTTTAAGAACAAATCCAGAGATGCAAACTTACACAGATGTAAACATACAAGTTATGAAGATGGCAAAGCTCTCCTGCCCTTAACAGATATTTCAGGAATGTTCTGTGGAGACAGAGTATTGGACACAGTCCATTGAACCTCATCAGATTCCCATTAAGTTTTAACAACAAGAGGATTATTTTCTCAGTACCTCTTCATTATTTGCAGTCCAGGAAACACTTTGTTTTCAGAATTTCCCCAAAAGACTCATAAGCTCTACAGATGTTTCCTTCCTGCCATTCTGCAAACAAGCAATCATACATTGATGCACAACATCTTAGCATTGCACTGGCTCCACCGTGCCAGTTAAAATCCTAGATGTAGCCTTTGTTTGCGTACATGTGGCTCTGTTTTGTCCCTATAGTTGGCCTACAGTCTGTACTACCTGGCCATGGTGGGTCACGGTCTGTCTATCGTCTCCCTCGTCATCTCTCTGATCATCTTCTCCTACTTCAAGTGAGTCCTGTCTTTCAAATGTCTCAACTGACTCTTCAACATACTGTGGGTATGTTTTCTTTCTAGCTGCCAAAATGTGGAACATCATCGACTACAACATGATCACAGACTAGAGGATGTCATGAGTAGTGCTTTATATTTTCAGAGTATGTAACAGAGAGCCTCACTTCTGTGTTTTTGAAGTGGGGTTGTAGGAGGTATTCATCAATAGTAATTGTGTTAGCCTCAGGAGATCCTGTTTGGTCCCTTTCATAAGAAACCAGATATTCAGCAGGGACTAACCCCTGCAGAGAGGGTGAGCTCTGCCATATGAATTAGCTCATTTTAAGAAACTTAAATCCCAGACACTAAGAGAACGGATGTGTTTGGTTAAACTCTATCCATGTTGAAAGAGGAGGCAGAGATACTTCGCTCATCTCTGAAAACAGTCAACAGCTCAGTCAACAGTTCAGTCACATAAGGTTGTGGTACAAAAGGCGTGTTTATAACAGATCTGGTTTCTAGAAGTGTTCAGCCCTCCCAAGCTGTAGGAGCAGGAAACGTGTCATACATGTTTAAAAATGTGAACATTATTTCAGGGACCGTTTACACGAACACAGTTTCAGGCTGAAACGCAAACGTATTGTTGCGTTTCAGCCTTGCGTTTACACGGAAACAGCGTTTTCAGCCGACCTAAAACTTTTGAAAAACGGCCTCCACAGTGTGATTTTTTTCTGAAACGCTGCCGACACAGTTGCTGTGTAATCAATCAGTCAGCCAGCGTTTTTCAGCGGAAACGCTGACGTCACACACTGTTCAGCGTGCGCATTCAACGGGACAACAGTACCGTTGATACGATCGTCGCAGACTACCGTGTTGTGCTTGTGCTGCTCGATGTGCTGTATCTGTTGACTGTCTTTCAACAAAATGTGCATCTGTTGCTCCACTTCTGCACTTAGTATTCCTTCATACAACAACAGATGATCGGCTCAACTGTACTTCGGTTGAAGTCTACCAAAAGCGGCTTCTGGACAAGACAGTTATAGCCTTGACTACAGGCCTGGCATGCTTACTACAGCATTTTCAGTCCCTCTGCATTTCCGTGTAAACACAGATTTTTTTTCACTGTGTTTTAGATTCAGATGATATGTCGTGTAAACGGGGCCTTAATGTGACTGAAAAGAAGCTCGACTTGTGTAAGTCTAATTTTACTTTGTCTGTTTCTGTCCTTCAGGAGTCTCAGCTGCCAAAGAATCTCCCTCCACAAGAACATGTTTCTTTCCTACATCTTCAACTCCATCACCACCATCATCTGGCTTTCGCTCACTTTTGCCAACAACCAGGCCATACATGGCAGCAACCCAGTAAGCCACTTGGTTTTATCTCTTGGTTCAGTTTAACCTCAGTATGCCACTCTGACGTTACCCTACACTGAACCTCATGGTGCTCCAAATGGCTTCAAATCTGTGTCCATCTCACCTGGCACTTCTAAAGTGACATTAATTCATTCCTCGTCTGTCAGGTGAGCTGTAAAGTCCTTGCTGTGCTGGTCCAGTATTTGTCCACCTCAAACTACTTCTGGATGCTGTGTCAAGGCATCTACCTCCACACTCTCATCATCGTGGCGGTGTTTGTTGGGGAACAGCAGCTCTTCTGGTACTACATCCTGGGATGGGGTGAGTCAAGAGAAAGGAATATACAGTATGAGACCAACCCAAAAGCAAGCTTCACCTTATACACACCATATCAAAATTTTAAGAGCAGTTAAAAAATTGCAAGGATTCACATTTTCCCTGTTGGATCTTAAAAATGTTCCAGGAAGAGCTTCAAAATTGAGAAAGAGTAAGTAATAGTATTTATTGAAAACAGCAATTAAACTGAAATAGACTGCTTGACAGCTGATCAAAAGTTTAAGACCACAGTTCAAAAAATCTGAAACCCCTCTAAAGTAGAAATCAAATTTTAAAAAAGGACTCAGTAATGAGTAGCTCCACTGTTCTTGTTGATCACTTCAAAAATTTGTTTTGTCATGCTTGGTGCAAGTGTTTCCAGAAGAAGTGTTGAAGATGGCTTCACGGAGGATCATCAGCTGTCAGGAAATGATGACCATTCCTCTCCATCCATTTCCAAATATTCTCAGTGTGATTGAGATCAGGGGAACACACAGGATGGTCCCGAAGAGTGAGCTTATTCCTTTGGAAGACTTGTCTCACTGCGTCAAACCTCAGGAGTAATGACGTGTTCTGAGAGGCCTTGTTTAAGCAGCTCAACAGTCCGACCACATTTCAAAGCGAGAAAGCATTTTTGTCTTTGCCATCAGGAGATCATGACAGCGTGAATAGCTGACAGAAAAAACTTTGAACCCACATTTTTGAGCAGATTTTGGCTTTAAAAGACTGTGGTCTTAAACTTTTGTTCTGCTGATGAGCAGACTTTTTTAGTTTATTTGCTTTTTCTTTTTTTTCTTTTTTTGTCGTTGTCTCACTCTCATTTTTCCACTTTGAGTTTTGATACTCTACACAGAACCTTTTTAAGATCCAACAGGGCAAAATGTATACTTGTGCATTTTTTTTAACAGGTCTTCAAATGTTCAACAGGTGTGTTTCTGTCCTAAACCACAGGGAGAGAACACAAAGGCAGATTTCAGTGACCGCAAAATTTTGGTTCTGGACTTAGAGTCCAGGACCAAACACAGACCAGAAAACAACACATTCTGTTTCTTTAAGGATGCTGAGTTTCTCAACGAATCCTCTCACAATATACCAAATAAAAAACAAACATCACTGTTTTCCTCTGTGATGATATGAAATGAATTCAGAGTGATCTGGTTTTACTGAAGGTCTTTTCAGACCTTTTATCTTCTGTGAATGAAGGGATAGTTGGGTTCAGCTGTTTTCAAGACGATCAGTAAGTCTTCAGATTAAAATACCCAAACATTTCTGTATAAATTTACCTGAATGTCTGTATTAATGACTTTGATTTGGTCTCTGCTATTTGTCCTGGAAGAAAATGTCAATTTTCTGCCTTAATTCAGCAAAGAGATGTGACCTTGAAGCCTTGATGTTTCTCTGCTTGGATAAGTGGATTTTTCATTTCGGCTCTTATTCATGCTTCCAGCTCAGGTCACTCCAAGGCAAACGTCTCTCTGTCTTTATCTCCACATGCCTGTAAGGAGGAGGAACCAGTGGGCACCTGTACTTAAAAATTAGGGAAGCAAAGACAAAATGATGTCTAAATTAAAGCGTAAATGAAAGAGGGAAAATTAGCTTTTCGAACATATCTCCTTTTTTTTTAAACTTTTTGCAAGCAATTCAAGTGTCATTTTTGTTTTTTAATATCTTGAAATAGATATTTTTCTGCAGTGTTGGTTCTTATTAAGTCAAATACCTGTGTTCTCATAAAAAAAAGTAAAACTGAAACACTTATTAGATTTCATTTTTTGCTGGGTAATACTGTCATGTTCCAGGATTTCACTCTGGTACGTCTTTATGTTTCTGTCTGTATGAAGGTTTTCCGGTTGTTCCCGCCCTCTTTTACGCCGTGGCTCGTGGACTCTTCTACAATGACAGGTTAAACCTTTAATATTCTTGTGTTATGCAAAGCCTGAGACCAGATCTTGATTTTTCTCCTTCCCTGCCCTCTGTTTGTCTCTCCTCTACCGTGTTCGATCATTTCTGAGAGGGAATGATATTGATCAACCTCATCAGGGTGTACCACAGTGAGCTCTTAGTTTGCTGAGGCTAGAATTAAATGATAAATAATTCATGCTTTAATTAAGTCCTCAGAAGTCTTTAGACTTCTGTTCTGTACAGAGATGACAGGAAATGTGTCAAATCTTTTTTCTCACTCTGCTTCAGGTGTTGGATCAGCTCACACACATCCCTGGTCTATATCATCCACGGACCCATTACAGCTGCACTGCTCGTGAGTAATGTAATCACAGCGGTGCACAGCTGGCCTCTCTGGAGCACGACCCTTATACAGAGACTATAGTCCTTGCTGCAGGGTCACGCTCTACTCCCTACATTTCCTGTCTGTCCTCAGCTGTCCTGTCAATAAAAAACAACAAACCATTTAAAGAAAAAACACACGGTAACAATATCTCATCTGGAGCAAATGCAAAGGGGATATATTGTTGGCACATGTGCATTTAACAATAAAACATCATTAAAGCAACTAAAACAAGATATGAAACACGTCTGGAAAATTAGATTATGTGACAGAGGTGGAAAGAGTACTGAAATAATTTACGCAAGTACAATTACTGTTACTTTAAAGAAATTTTACTAAAGTAAAAGAAAAAGTACCCATTAAAAATGTACTCAAAGTAAAAAGTAGCTGGTTTAAAATGTACTTTAAGTAAAAGTTGCTTAGTTTCTTTTATTCTAACAACAGATCTCTCCTTGAAAGTGCAACAAGGACACAATGATTTTAATTTCAAAGTTGTTAAGTTAAGGGAAGTCTTTACAAATTAACTGTATAAACAACAGGAAACATGTCAACACGACAGAGTATTCCCCGATTACCTGCTGAAGCACACCTTTGCCTTACCTCGTCATACTAATCTATGAAACATATTTAACTTCCATTGCAAGGGCAGAAATATTAAGATTTATCCTACCTCTATGTGTTTGTGTAAGTTTGATGTAGAGTTTTTTACAAGCCGCTACCTCGGTCCCTCTGGGCAAACACAGCTTACGGTGCATAATGAAACTGTTGCCTTTCTTGCACCTGAAGCTGAAGTGTTCCCTCAAATATGGCCGGAAGTTTACTTCATTTTCTGTCAGAGAATGAACGTTTTGCCTCCAGTTAGGTCTGCACAACTGTTGTCTGTCTTTTTTGTCTCCATCTTTCTTGTGATTTAGCACCAGGTTGTTGTTCTGCTCATCATTCACTCCCAATTTTTATAATTCTTCTTATGTGGTGTTTATTTGTGGTGGACACAGCAGCTGTCTCTTGCGCAATGTGTTTTTTTTTTTTTTTATTCAGCTCAAACTTTCAATTTAGCTTTTTTTACTTAGTAACTGATATTTTTTAAAATGTAGTAAATTACATTACTAAAAAAGCTTCTGAAGTAAAAGTAAAAGTACAGATTTTAGAAACTACCTTAAAAGTATTAAGTAAACAAAAAAAACTACTCAATTACAGTAACGTGAGTAAATGTAATTTGTTACTTTTCACCCTTTGTTATGTGATGCACATAGCTGCCACAAAAAAATCCCCCAGCAGTCAGAGAGGAATCAGGTGCTGGCCAAAATATTACTATGCATCAGCACAAGTGATAAAAAAGTGGTTTAGATGAAATCCTCTTTATAGAAGTGTGTGAAAAAAGATATTTCCTGCTTGTTTTTTTTCTCGAAACAGTTCAAGTGTTACAACAGAGAAGGTACATCCACTTTCTGAATCGAGCCTGTACTTTGAAAGGAAAAAAGCAGCTCTGCTAGAGGATCTTCAGATATGACTTGCCTCTTAAAAGTTACGAGTTATTAAGTTGCATTTAAACCAAGTGCAAAACCTTTGTGTGCCTGAAAAGCAATCAGTTCAATCTCAGATTATTTCCAAAATTCACTGGTAGCTGCAGCAGACATGGTGTCATGGCATGAGTGAAATGGTCTTTACATGAGCACCGGTCTTTACACCTGAAGGACTGTTGCCGTATGTTTTTTTTCCAAGATGTAAAAAGAGTTGCAGAAGTCTGAAAGAGATCAAATAAAAGCACAACTGGCCTTTACTAAATTTTTCTGAAGCTTCAGAACGCAGATATTGTCAGATAATAGATTTGAACATTTTTATCTTCACTCATGAAGCTTTTTGCACTACGTCTTCAATTTGCAATGTCAGACTACTTAACAAGTAAATATTGTTCAGTAAAAGAACAAAAATATAATCCTAATTGTAAATGAGGCTGTGTTTTTACTCTGCAAGCTTTCTTCTTGCCCTAAATTGGTTGAATCAGTAAAATAATTTAACATTCAGATTTCATATTAAGGTAGAAGAGGTTAAAGATGCTGAATCCATGAGATATTATTATTTGAAAGTGTCACCATAGCACCCCCATCAGGCCAGTCACTGTCATTGTAGCTCTTGAGAT
This sequence comes from Halichoeres trimaculatus, assembly GCF_033239565.1. NCBI lineage: Eukaryota > Metazoa > Chordata > Actinopteri > Labriformes > Labridae > Halichoeres > Halichoeres trimaculatus. The sequence continues at coordinate 28,501,618 of NW_027437189.1, forward strand.
GATATGCGTCCTGTCATTTCAATACAGGTGAACTTATTCTTCCTCCTGAACATTGTCCGAGTTCTCATCACCAAGCTGAGGGAGACTCACTGTGCGGAGTCTACAACCTACATGAAGGCTGTGAGAGCCACTCTCATCCTCATCCCTCTGTTCGGAGTCCAGTACATGCTCTTCCCCTGGAGGCCGGAGGGACACATCAGCCGGGCCATCTATGACTTCTTGATAAACATCTTTGGTCACTTCCAGGTAAAATGTTAACACTACATTCAACTTTAAAGTTCAAACAAAGAAACTTCAAAATGTTTTAAGTCAGTGTAACGTGTAAATGATAAGCTGAGGTATAATATTATTAAAAAAAAAAGCTCTTATTTGGCTCAAGAAATTCCAAGTTGTTCCAAATGTTTTATTATGTTTTATTAAACAGATAATATATTAAATGTAAATATTCTCAGAATGTACATCAGTGGTCCCCTTACTATGCCCTGGGGGCTGGATACGGCCCGCCTCCACATCTTGCCTGGACCCTGAACTATAACAGAGGCGCATTATGATTTTTTTTTTTCAGTCTGGCCACGTGATTGAGACTTACACAGGCATAGACATAACTTTCTAGTCCACCTTTCTGCCATTTGTGGCCTATCTGAAACCCCTCCCTTAAAAAAAATCCTGTTATATAACCATACTGGTAGTGAAATGTATTGTGCTGGTAGGTGTTGTATCACTTAGTTCGGGTTCTTAGCCTGCTTGCTTCCTGGTTTTCAAGTAGATGAGAGGGAGATGCAAACAGTGGTATCTACAAGAAAGTTAATATTTCATGTTTTTTTTTCTGTGAAAAACCTGAAAAGGGTTATTTAGTTGTGATTTATTTCATGAATAGAGTTACATATTTCTTTAATAGTGTTGTTATTTATTTTCTGATTTTTTTCCTGTCAAGGTCCCAGAAAGGGTTATTAATATTTGGTTAACATATATTAACGTGTGGCTTTCTGGGAAACAATAAATATTTACGTTTGGACACCTCTTCGATTGTCACACTTTTTTTTACAAACTGACCCTAGCCCCCCATCTGAGAGGGGAAAAGTTGTTTTGCCCCGATGGGAAAACATTTGGGGACCCCTGATTTACATTTTTGCACTAAAACAAAGGAACACAGGTTATTATGTGCTGATTTTTACGACTAAAATAAGTTTTGCATCCCTGATTTAAAGTATAAATAAAGTTTTCATTCATAGAATAATTTCAGTTTTTCATTATAACTTAAAGGCTTTCTTTAACCACTCTTAAAAATTAGATTCAGTTGATTCTTGTATTGATAAAAACAACATGTGCTACTTCATAACCAGTGTCATATTTAAAACCCAGGAGGAAGACGAAAGCGTGTCTTATTTCTCTATATTTATAAACTACCGTACTGATGATGTATATGAATTATTTATCCCATATTCTCAATGACATCTGTTTCTGTATTAATATTTAATCCATGTCCTGTCATTTTCTAGGGACTCCTGGTGGCCATTATTTTCTGTTTCTGCAACTCTGAGGTAAGAGGAATAAGAAAAATGAGAAAATAGGAAAAAAGATGAATATTGACAATGAGATTGTGGCATAAAGTAGAATAATTGTTTATTTTTTTATTTTCATTTTCTGCATGGCAGGTCATATTACAGAGCGCTGCAAAAAAAATGAAAGCTTTATGTCCTCTGTAGGTTTTAAGTTTATCAGAATCAAACATATCTAAGGGTGAGGGTGGATGGGGATTTCAGTGGCCACACAGTGGTGAATAAAGCATCTAAAGAAATGAGCGATAAAAGAAAATCTAATAAGGTTTGCTGAGATAAGACTGTGTCAGCATCACGAGATCCTTTGTTGGTTGTACCCATGGACTCTGTCAGCAGAGGCCTGTATTTAAATCTCTTGGTCAAGAATTAATAAGCAAATCTAAGCAAAGATTATAAAACCAGATCATAAACATCATGTACTTCATTTTTTAAGGGTTGGGAAACAATCAGTTGTCTAAGAAAGAAATTACAAACTGAACTGATTGTAGGTATATGCAGTGTTAAACTCAGCTCAAGTTAAATTCTCTCTTAACTTTCTTTGTCCAGGCGCAGACCGCTCTGAAGAGGAAGTGGGCTCAGTGGAAGTCTGCCTGGGGGAGAGCCAGCTGGGGAGAAACACCGATTACAAGCCACTACAGCTACCACCACAACTCCTCCATTACTGAAACCAGCCGTGCCACCATCAACCTGGAGCAACCTGCTGCCAAAACTTCTGCACGACATAAAACCAGCAACTGTCTGTCTAAAGAGCAGCAGAAGAGAGGCAGCTCGTGCAGCAACGGGGAGGTGAACATGTTGAAAGGGCAGCAGACGACGGAAATCTTACTGAGGGAGCACAGAGGTGATGATTGATGTCTCCCTTACATGTACATAGAGGAAGTTAAAGAGAGTGTGAAGAGGAGCATGGCTCACTGAGCAGGGCAGTGTAAATAAAGTTTGTATAAAAGATCTGAAAGCACTTAAACAGCGTGATATTCACACAGATATCTGGTTAAATTTTTCGACATTATCCTGTCATCATAGCATAGTAATGTCTTTTGTAAACATGCAGCTTGTTCTGTGGATGAAGTCCACTTATTGTGTTTTCTTATCTTTAATTGTTAAAACACACAAGATGCAAATTCCAACCTGCTGTTTGACATCATGTTTGCAGGGTTCTGAGTTTGTGTGATAATCTGCCATACAAAGCTTCAAGCCTTACACCACTACGACCAATGAATGTTACAGTCCAAGGATGGGATCTGGACAGCAGAAAACCAATGCTCACATTGAAATGACAGGTGTTGCACCCCCAACACAATGCTTCAGTTTATAAACACCAAAGAACAGGTGTTTTGAAATGACGACTGATTTTACCCATGAGGTGAGAGGCAACGGAATCAGAATAGGACAAACAGACAGGGAAACCATACAGCTGTACCACACGGTGAAAGACTAAAATCATCATTAATATTTATTTCAAGTTCTCAGAGAAATCATTTAGCGCGACCCTCATTTAAAACAATGCTTTGAGTACACGCAAAATTGACAAACGACATAAGTCAGAAAAAAATGTGTTATGGCTACCACAGGAATGAGTCAAAACAATAAGAACAATGAAATCTATAAACATAAAATAATTAAAATGCCAGAATAACTACCATGGTTAGCCAACAATTTTCCACACAAGAAGATATCCTGTAACACCCTCAATACTGGAACCTAGCAGGGTGGCAATTAGAAGGTTATTTTCAATATTACCTCTAGTCATGGAAAATAACATATAACAGGTTTTCTGAATATTTAAAACCAATTTAATTTCCTTCAGCGCAACTTGAAGAACATAAAAAGAATGCTGAAGGCTCTCCATGGCAAGCTGAGCTGAGTATCATCTGCATATACGTAAGCGAGGATGGGAATAACCCCTAATGGCTGAGTTGATGGCTTGCAAGAGAAAAGAGGATTTGGTCCCAGTCAAAAGAGCTATACAGAAACTCAAATATTTCTTTTTGACTGGGAAAAGAACAGATACACAAGTTATTTAAATGTTTTCTTTCTGAGAGCTAAATAAAGATATTTCTGTTGCAACCAAGCTAAGGTAGGGTAACACCCTTTATCAAAGAAAGCACATCACAGCTCCCCTGAGGAGTCTTTAAGTGGTTATGAAACAGACTGACATTAACAGTATTTGATCTTTGTGAACCCTCAAAGCAAACAGGACCTTGTGCAAAAGAAAGAAGGAAAGAAACTTTTTCATTTTTTAATTCGTAATGCCTCTAACTGCTGTGGCAGTAAAGATAATCGGCTCGGCAGCTGAAAAAATAAAAAAAAACGAGTTTTGGGCGGAAAAAAAGAAATTACACATGCAAAGCCAAGCCTAGATGTACTGCTAATGTCACCAGGGGGCGCCAAACCAACACACACAAAAAGAGAGCTTTGCAAGAATCTGTTCACTGAAGTGATACTGATGAAGATGGAGGAAATTCTGTTACCTTTGCATTACCTGATTGAGTGTATAAACTTGTATATAAATCTTAAAAAAAAAAGATAAACTGGTAGTTCAGGAAGTATGACCTGTAGATAATTAAAATTGTTTTTAAAAAACAGGAGAGAGAAGACTGATAAATCTGAAAAAAAAGCGTTTTGTTAATGCCTTTCAGATTTTTGTAAATTATTTTAGAATGTAAAAAGAATAAATCAAAAAAGACCTGAAAACAAAGAGTCTGTTATGTGCCGGCCATATCACGTATCGAAACCTTCATTTTCAGCTTCATTGTTTCTGCAGATCTCAGTCAGTTGTTGTTGACGTCATTTTTTTTTATAATATTTTATTTTATTTTTTCAGTTTTACTCAGACTGAAAGATTTGAGTATTTCTACTGCTAATTTAATTTCAACAAGGATTTTTTCAATGTCAGCTATGCTTGCACAGATTATCAGTTTACTAAAATCAGACCTCACTTGAACCAAGAATGTACTCTGTAAAGAAGGGCATCTTATTATTTTTTGTTCATTTATACTTCTCTTGTAACTAAGTAGGAAATAAAACAGACAAAAATACAAAAAAGTATATATATCATAAGAAATCCAGGCTACACAAGAGCATACTGTGTTTGTAAAGTGGTGTTGGGCTTCATCTCACCTGAGTTGTGTGCATACTTCCTGGAACTAAATTGTTCTGCACATCTACGACTCTGCTAATTCAAGCTGGAAGCGGAGCTTTGAGTACAAGAGAATTACTGGTGCAGAGATAATGGAGCCGTGGAGTGCTGCAGTTTCAGTCTTTCTCTTCACTCAGTCCATCAAAAACAAAACACCGGGAGTGTTGCAGATTCAAATAAGGACACATACAAAATATGTGATTCACAAATAGAAACAGAGCAATGCATTTAGTTTCCCTGCAGAACATTTGCTTTTGCAGACAAATCAAGACAACAAAGTGTGTACATAGATGTTTTTAAAGGTTTGCAATGTATTTATCACAACAGTGTTCTTTCTGCTATGTAATGTTTGGCATTTTGACTGTGGTTGTGAAAGTGTAGTGTTTTCTTTCTTTCTTTCTTTTTTTTTTAGTTTTTATTGTAATTATAACCATTTTGAATGCACAAACTGCCATCTTCAGACATTGATGTGTAGCTTTTCTGTGGGATTGGCATGCCTTTATGTACATTTGCAGACAGCATTATCACCATCCCTCCATTTTGTTGGTTTTTAGCTAGTCACTTGATGGTTTCTATTTTGTACAGGGCAGATGTTTAAATGTGTGTACAGCAAGATTCCATTAAAAAATGGAGATTTAGACAAGGGGAGAGAAGTCACTGTTTAAAATTATTGGTTTTCAACTCTTGTTTAGCAGGTGGTAGGTATCCAATCCTGTTCACTCTTGGCAGCGCTGTTCCCCCAAAAACCAGCTTTCAAGGAGTTATTTATGAATAATTTTAGAAACATTCCAAGAAAATCTTAAAATAATGTCAAATTAAAGCCAGTTTTACTGTAAATATATTTTACAGCTGCCAGTTATGTGTGGAAATAAAGTTGTTTCAACCTCAAACTGTGCGTTCTTCAGAATTACTTTTAGTTATTACAATGCTTGCTATTTTCCTATTCTAAAATGTGCTAATATTGACCTTTTACACCCTGTTATTTTGTGTTTGAGTGAAATGCCTTTAAAAATTTTCAATAAACTAAGTATAAATAGTGACTGAAAAAAGGAAATAAAGTAAATCTGCGTAAAACGGTGATTTCTGTGCGTATCTGTACTTTGAGTATTTTCTATGGAGCAAAAACTGACTGTGACTGGTTGGGTTACAAAGGATTAACAGGGTACAGATGTAGCCCAGCCCTCACCCCTACTTGAGAAATCTCTCGTGTGAAAATTACGTTACATATCTGTCAGAGCAAAAAAACATGTCTGCAGTCCTGTTGTTTTCAAGGAAGAGAGGCGTATATAGGAAGAAAAGGGTGAGGTCCCACCGAGATTTGAACTCGGATCGCTGGATTCAAAGTCCAGAGTGCTAACCATTACACCATGGGACCGGATGGTACGGCAAGGGTGACTTAATAAAATATGAAACTGACTATTTTCATTTCTATTTAGTTTTTCCATTGTAGTAAACACTAAACGTAAAAAATAACTCATCTAGGGTCTACTTTTAGGCACGTGTTCGAATTAGGATTAGCGCTAGCTTCGCTGTTAGCTCGGTGACATTTCCGTAGAGCGACGTAAAACGACGTAAATTTACGTTGCCCTCACGATCCAAGTATCACACAATCAGCTCAGAGACCAAAGTTTGTCAGTCATGAATCTACACTTGTGCGCATGAATTCTGGAAAACTTCACAAAAGAACAGCTAACAGATAAATTTAACTCTGTCAATCCAAAGTCCATGTAAATCCATGCCCGTCCTTGCCCCTTTAACCTATTTTTGTAATAAAAGAGGAGGAGGAGGAGGAGAAGAGCGAATTTGGTGGTAAAACAATTATGACATAATTAGATAAGAAAGTGTCTCTTTTTCTTTTTAAATGCATACAGTCAATACATCAAAGCAGTAGTTGAGTAATGGGATGACAAAACAACAAATACACTACAAACATACAAACATCCACGGACACTGGACATCAAGATACTGAGTGTTACTGCTGCCACGACTGTTGTTGTTGTTGTTGCTGTTACAGGACACTCCAGAATTCAGAAGAGCAGGGAAATCTGTGTGATGAGTTATACAGACAGCTTGAGAGTCAGTGTCCTCAGTCAAATCCTGAAGAGTGTCTGTCACCAAGTTCCACTCGTGACAGCAGTAACACTCAGCATCTGTGGGCATTGAGTCACAGCTCAGACATTTACACCACTGAGCATTTCTGACTCTATCTTGATGTCCAGTGTTCGTGGATGTTTCCTCTGTATTTCTCTCAGTCGCCATCTGTAGCAGCTCTGTGTAGCTACTAAGGTTCATACAGGTATCCTTTTGGTTCCAAAGTGAATGGAACTTCATCGTCGCTGTCATAGTCACTCATTTTGAATTTCCTACGCTGCCTCACAATCCTTAGAGTACAAACAAAAGAATTACGATACTCGTTCAAACTTACACGAGGTTAGAAACAGCGCCCGAAGCATAGCTTGTTTACATTCCCTACAGCTGAAAGGAGGAGGGGGGGACGGAGCGCACTAGCGCTGCGCGTAAGGACACATGAGTTAGTGAGGTCCAGATAAATGTTTATATTTCCGAAGACTTAATGCACTTAAAATATTTTATGTATCGTACTCTTAAACTGTGGTATTACTTTTTAATTTTAGTTCTTGTAGGCAGAGAAAATAGCCTTTGAATTTGGTACCGTCTGTCCCTGTTAGCGTCTATTTCCTCGTCACCATTGATTACAGTCTGTGTCTTACTGAGGAAGAGGAGACACCTTTCTACTGTATCTAATGTCCTTAGTGGTCACATAGAGCTCATACAACCCCACTTCAAAAAAACTGAACTATCCCTTTAACAAAAACACTCAAAAGACCAATAGTGATGATTATTAAAAAATATATTTTTTCTTTTCATATGGTGTAGCAACTCTGCTGTTAGGCTTATTTTAAATCAGGGCTCTACACTAACTTTTTTACTGGTAGCACTGGTGCCACCAACTTTCTCAGTTGGTCACACCAGCACATGATTTGGTCGCACTCTTTATTTGTTTATTTATTTATTCATTCATTCATTTGGGTGCAGTAACTCTAGATTTGATTTTCCTGAATATTTTACTAGAAATATGGAGTGACTGCAACAAGCACTACTTGACAAAACAGGTTATTTCTTTTATGTAACTTTAAAAGAAGTCAACAAAAATGCTTCTTAAATAAAAGCGAAGAATAGTAACAGACATGCCCGTGTTAACATGTCAGGGTTATTATAGTAAACAAAAACATTTTTGTTGAAAAAATAAAAACGAGGCTTTACATAAACAATGACTAAAATTCTTCAGTGATTTTACAAAACTTACTAAAATAACCCACAATGAAAGAGAAAATGTCTTCAGTTTGTGTCTTTATACATAAAATCTTTACTTTTACCGATTGGGAGTGCTGGCAGGCTGCCAACACTCCTGAATATGGAGGGAGTCTCCCATTTCTTTTTTCTTCCTCCAGCTGGTCTCCCAGCTTGTTATTTCTCTAATTGCTGTGAATGCAGCAATGCATTCACAGCATATGTTCTTCTGTGACAAAAAAAAAATGTATTCTCCTTCTTCTTCTTCTCCTTCTTCTTCTTCTTCTTCTTCTTCTTCTTCTTCTTCATTCTTCCGCCCGCTTTTTTTGACCGCTAAAACTCCTACAAACTTAAACCGATTTTCACCGTTCAAACTTCAAAGCGTGTGTTTCAGTGGGGACAAGGGGGCTATGACTCTTCAGAAATGTTCCAAGATATTCAACGATTTACGAAATTTCGGTCCCATAGAGATGAATGCGAAATTTTCAAAATTTCCTCTCTTCAGGACATTTTTTCAGCCTGCTTCAAACCCTTCTCATTCAGTCATACATTCAGCTACAAACTCCATTCAAACTTCAAAATATTCAGCTATCTTTTGGCTTCATTCAGTGGGTTCAAATGTTTCCTAGCATTCATAGTTTCTTCACAATGACCCTTCAAAGGTCATGATGATTTTCAACTCTTCGAGCCATTTAACATTGGTGTGTATTGGATGGAATGTTTCAGCTTAGAGCGGGAGATTTAAACGAAAGAGTGGGGGGAGGGGGAAACAACACCTGGAAAATTTCTGGGTAAACTGCTCTTTTGGTCATAATTTTTGCCCCACATAGGAATATTATATGTCAAAATGTAGGGAGGCTTGTCCTGCTTCTGACAAAGTGGTTTTTAAAGCAAAAGGATGGAGCACTTTTTCACAAAATGGCCAACTGTCATGACAAGTTAAAAAAAAAAACCAATTTACCTCCATGTTAATTCCTGAGGGGTTTTCTCAGAGATCAGTCAAATTTCCCTCATCTATCTATCGCTCTCTTGGGTCCAGTTCTTGACCTTCGTGCATGAAATTTAGACGGACAGCTTCCTCTGGGTCTCAGGATTCCTACGGTGTGTTCATTTTTATTCTAGCCCTCACGGTTTTGGCAAGGTGACAGGAGATTCGGACTCTTGCTTTGCCACAAAATCTTCAGAAGATTACAGTAACAAGGGCAAAGTTCTGCACCTGCACCTGCACCCTTAACGAGCAGGTCTCCGTGGAAACCTTTGATCTCATGCAGCTGTTTATCTTAACTCATCAAAACATCCAGGAACAAAGACACGCATGTGTGTGTTTATTTATCAGTGATCACCAATGTAAAATCTGGCTTCAGATAAGCCTCAGCAGACAGGTTTACATGATTGAACACACACACACACACACACACACACAGACACACACACACACACACACACACACACACACACACACACAGGGCAGAAAGTATCACACTTTAACAGCATTTGACTTCCATTTCCCTAATTCAGCTCTTTATTTTCCTAGATTTTTTTTTCTTTAGATTTAAATTCCTTCCCCTAATTCTTGAATTGATTCAGCCATTCAAACTTTTAAATCCAATTTTAGATTACACTTATTCATGATCATTCTGTTTGTCAGAATTGCAAGCACCTTTACACCCTGATTTCAAAGGGAATGTGTTGGGAATCAACAGACTCCACCAGCTCTCTGATGGCAGTTGGTAAACAATGATCACCATGGCAACATCTGGCTTCAGATGGGCCTCAGCCTACAGGCTCTAACACAGGACACACAGGATTACATTTTAACAGCTTTAAGATATCCTACTTGCATTTTCCCTCAGTCAGTTCATTATTTCCATAAATGTTCTTTAAAATTTAATTCATTCCTTTAATTTTTGAATAGACACAACCATTTCAACTTTAAATTCATTCATTCCATTCCATTTATTTGTCCATTCATTTCCTTTCATCTAAGAGTTCATGGCAGGCTAATTCAGCATTCTGCATTAGCAGTTGAGCGCAAGCTTTTCAGGAGTTCTTTAAATAATTTTCAGACATATCCTCAGTCATTCATGTTCAGCATTCTACATTAGCAGTTGAGCACAAGCTTTGCATGACTTCATTCAACCGTTTTAAGACAAATCTTCAGTCATTCATGTTCAGTACTCAGCATTAGCGTTTCAGTGCAAGCTTTTTAACACTTCATTCAGCCATTTTCAGACATACCTTCAGTCAATCATGTTCAGCATTCTGCATAAGCAGTTCAGCGCAAGCTGCTTCAGCATTCTGCATTCACAGCGCAATTTCTTCAGAAATTGCTTTTCTAGTTGCTCTAATATTTTTCTAAGTCAAATCAAGTCCTGTACTGGGACATTATATCAAAAACTTAAAAACGACTCACCCCTCTCGCTCTCCTTGTTGGAGTTAAACTTGATGGGTCGATGAGTTAAACTCTTGCACTGGTTAAAAAGTTGATTCATCCTGTGATTAAGCCCTTATATGCTCAATATGCTCTAACGTACATTGTTAAGTAACATTTGTCTTTAGCCTTGGTTCTTCTGACCTCATAGAAGTGTAGAACTTCATATTGCAGTGAAAAATAAATCCACAGTGAGTAAAAATGTGACAGAAGCAAAAACCGGCCTAAAATTCAAATCAACTATTCTGAGGTACCAGAATGTGTAGATTCTGTAACGACAGAACCACAACACTTTTTTCCTGTGTTCCTTATGCCTTAGAGTACTTAAAAGTGTGTTGTATATACTCCCACTTTATTTCAAAAAAAAAAAAAAAAAATTACAGTATTTTCCGCACTATAAGGCGCACGGAAAAGCCTTCAGTTTTCTCAAAAGCTGACAGAGCGCCTTATAATCTGATGCGCCTTATATATAGATCGATATTGACTATGTTTTTTCCGCACCATAAGGCGCACCTAAAAGCCTTCAGTTTTCTCAAAAGCCGACAGTGTGCCTTATAATCCGATGTGCCTTATATGGATCGATATTGATTAATCATGGCTACTGTAGTCAGGGGGCGTCACCGGCGTAACAGCGGTAAGCAGTAGAACCTGTAAAGAGGAATTCTGCTAAGTGCTAACATTAGCTCACAGGCTGGCCCAGGCTTCTTCTCTTGTTTATTGTTAGAGAAATACAGCGCCTCCCAAAGGTCTGGCATTTGAACTGATCTCTGGAAATGGCTTTTGTGGACGGCAGAAACGGCTTTGTCTTTACAGCGCACTTTTTTTGAAAACGGCACAGAAAAAAGTTGGATAGGAAAATCTACGGCTCCGTGTGGATGTAGCCTGAGTTTGACTGACTTATTGACGGTTTTGTTGACATTCCTTTTAGCGCAGCTCCATCTAGTGGATGCATAATGCAACCCCAGCCACTACTACAGCTTCTACTCTATGCGCCATATAATGCGGTGCACCCTATATATGAAAACAGTTTTCAAATAGGCCAGTCATTGAAGGTGCCCCTTATTCTCCGAAGCGCCTTGTAGTGTGGAAAATACAGTAAAGTCAGAAAATCAAAAAAAATCAATTTGTTTCTCTTTTTTCGAGTGAATTACAGCTTTTAAATTTTGTTACATTGCATAAAGACATAATTGAGTTACATCAGCCTATAGCCAAGGTTGACCTGAATCAATAGAGGTGCTGCACTTCAGAAGCAAACACCGCTCAGAGAGAGCTTCTGATTCTAAGGGTTTTAATCAGGCTTCAGCCCTTAAGCACGTTTTGAATGGCCAGTGTGACCGCGACCGCGCCGTGCTTGAGCAGGATTCACTTCTCTGCTTTGGGACGCTTCAGAGAGGTGCGCTTTGGCACAGTTCACTTAATGCATGTGCACAAGCACGCGATCCATGACTTACAATCACTGCCAGCGCATCTCTCGACAATCATTTTAAACAAAGCGGGGGTGTTAAAGAGGTGTGTCCAAAACGACTCGAAGTCTAAAAGTCCCTAAAAGTTGTAGCAGTGCTCTCTGTGTGTCTTATTTTGCTGACTCTGATAAGACCGTGCTTTATGCAAACAGACGCTTTACGTGCCCGTGTACGCCACAGCGCTCTCTCCTCAGAACAGGAGAGAGTGCAGCTAACATCAGTAATTGCCGGTGGATTAACGTAAAATAAAATAAAATAAATAAACGCAATGGCGAGACGGGAATACGGTAGAGAAGATACGAACAATGTTTCCATTTGCAGGTGTTATCTAACAAAAACGTTCAAGTTCATTTTGCTCTCTGCCAATGATACTAGCAAATTACTAGCCAAACATTAGCATTAGCGTACAATGGCATAAATAGCTGACTTGGTTGCGACTCGTGTAGCTAACAAAGCACTTTTGTTTTGTATGAGCAAGTGTGATGCAAAAAAATGTCTGAAAGAGTCTGGCATAATGATATGATGACACATGAAAGCACTGTAGGGCTTGTTTGCTTATTTGCATTTGCGTTGGTCAGCACGTCATGAGAATGGGACGGGGCAGGAACATTACTGGGAAAAGCACCAGCTAACATTAGGTACATGTCACTAAATCAAAGGACTGTCACCCTGTTGGTTAAAATTATATTAGCTCGTTGCACAACTACGAACTAGTTGATTCAAATGATTATTGAGACAGCATTCCGACGTGTGTTGTTGGATCCATCAGAGCTGTGTTTCCCTCCCTGGAGTATCATGGATTTGAGTATGCCTATGATGAATTGTAAATAGTGCCTTTTAACTGTAAACGGAAGAGGCTGGGTAAGAAAGTCAAAATGTGAAAATACAAATTATCTCAACAACAACAATAATAATAATAACAACACGTAAAATCAAAAGAACATTCTGCAGGTTTCCCACAGCAATGTCAATCTTAAGAACATACTTTGGGTTTAAACTTTGTTGAACTTTTTGTTCTAGGAGGTTAAAAAGATGGATGATACATGCATGACAAATTTACATTGGATTTTTCTCTCAAAACTTTCCCTCAGGAATTTCCTTCTCTTTGTGGCATATTTCGTGTACAAAGAGTGAAGACTTTCTAGCTGCCCTGTGTGAATGCCCAGTGTGTTTTTTTTCTAAATTTTTCAGGAGCTGTTTGTTCAGGGCTATCTTCTGCAGGTACTGAAAAGCAGCAGAGCTTGTGAGGAGCCAAGGTCGCTGGCTCTCTTCCTCAGGGGAGTAGGGAGGGTGCTCACACTTGGTCATCGTCTCACCAGACACCCAGTGATGCACATTGGTGATGTGATGCAGGATTGAGGTCCACTTCTCCTTCAACTTTGTCACACTTCCCTCACATGTTGTGGCACAAAACCAGAGATGATTTGTAATCATTCTAATCCACTCAATTATTGTGGCACTACAGCAGGCGTTTTTTTGACGTTTTTCACGATATGCCACAGGTCATACTCATGCTGTATGCTTTTATATTCTTGACGCATGATTTTCTGAACTGATGGATGGCAGTCAGTTGCCAGATCGGATATGGTCACATCATGCTCTTCTAACTTGGAAAGGTGTCTCTCCAGACCTTCCACCTCAAGCCAATAAGTGTTCCTCACCTCTGTGACTTTTATAGTTTCCTGAGCCACAACCAGCTTCGACTTGATGTCCAGGAGCAAGTAGGTGACCAGTGACAAAAACAGCTGCGGGGACAGACACGTTGCACTCCATTACCCCTCTCACTAGAGGCTGGGAATTACACATGTAATCATGACCATTGATATTCTGTGGTGATCTGAAGGCCAAATCCAATCTTGGAAACGGTTGGTGGTCTCACCAAACATTTGCCACAACCTTCCCAATGGCACACATGAAAGAGCTTTAGCAATTCTCCTGATGACAGAATACTTTTTCTTTCATGTGAGACATTTGTTTCTTCATCCTCAACATCACTGGCACTTTGATTCTCATCACTGATGCTGACTGTCAGGGTGCAGACACTGCGTGTCTCCTGCTCCATCTCATGACTAATTTCAGGCTCTGGGAGTTTGCTGCTTGCCACAAGTTGCATGCATGCCTGCCTAAACCTGTAACAGACATGTACAGGTACCAAGGTGATGACATCCTTATCATGAAAGAATTGGTAGTGTTTCCTGCATTATTGGTTTAAATAATAAAAAAGAAAGAAAGAACTATATAACTGGAAATCTTGATTTTATTTATTACAGTAACCATACCTAAAAAAAAAAAAAAACTGTCTGTTTCCTCCATTTTGTTACAGTCGTGGTTGTGGAAAATTGTTGTGTAGTGATCCAACTAGTGCTAGCTGAATCACTAAAATTCTCTTGATGTGGTGTTTTGGATGTTTCTTGTGCTTCTGATGATGCGATGATGTAGGTACTAATAATAGATACTGAGTGATTATGAACTGATATGATGACAAATATAAAAGATGGCCTTGGCTCAAATACTGAAAATTCGTCATATCCATTATTTTATGTGACTGAGCTGTCAGGGGGTCAGAGGAAGAAGAAGAAGAAGAGGAAAAATAAAGTAGAACAGCAAAATGTTGTAAAACAGAGTGCTTAGCTTTTTAATACACCACCATGACTCATACATTTAAAAAATAAATACAAAATTTATTCGAGGGAAAGAAACCGGAGCACCCGGAGTAAACCCCCACCCCCACCCCTACACCACCACCTCCACCACCACCCCCCACCCCCACACCAGCACCACCAGCACCACCACCACCACCACCAACCCCCTGCCCCCCCTCATAACTTGTGTTATGATTTGGCACTACATGAATAAATATCAATTGTTGATTAGTTTCTCACACACCTGTTATGAAAAGAAGAAGAAAAAAAACTGTAAAATATGTAATGCCATATAAAAAGATGCCAGTTAGGTACAGTAGCCACTTCTCATGAAGCAAACGGAGGACAACAGGGAAATATCTATTGAAATAGCGTTTAAATCGAACCCAAATCTCTGAAACTTTTTTTTTGACGGCAGAGCAACATGATTTAACCTTAGCTTTGATTACTGAAATCAAGTTATTCAACTTCCCAAAAAACGAACGGAGGAAAGCAGGGAAATACCTATTAAAATGGGGTTTGAATCGAACCCAAGTCTCTGAAACTTTTTTTTTGACGGCAGAGCAACATGATTTAACCTTAGCTTTGATTGCTGAAAAGAAGTTCTTCACCTTCTGTCTTTTATAGCCTACCCTCCTTTTGGAACGTTTCTGAGCAAACCGTGGTTTGACTCTGTTCATCCGTATTATCTTATCTGGCCTAGGTCTCTTCTTGAGACGTAAGTTGCAAATGGGACACTCTGGGGGGTCCTCAGGCTGAGCCGTATTATTATCATTATTATCATCATTATTAGGAGGAACAATTTCTGGGTTAGGCCCCGTTGAAGTGGGGCAACCCGAGTCCTCATCCGAACTAAAAACGCCAAAAATCACGGTGATTCGCTTTAGGATGTTCATGTCCTAACTGTAAGAGCAAATAAAATCAAATCAATGTTTTAGCTAAACTACCCAAAAAGTGTGTGTGCTTCTATTAACTGGGTTAATAGAGTCTGAGTGAAGTAAACCCTGAGATGAGGTAAACCCTGAGATTAAGGGACACAGAGATGGAGGGACACAGAGATGGAGGGACACAGAGATGGAGGGACACAGAGATGAGGAGAGCCAGAGATGAGGAGAGCCAGAGATGAGGGGATTCTATGTCACATTCTAGAACACATTCCATTGTGACATCACAGGAGGTTTTTTTTCATTCAGCATTTAGAGATTCTGTCCCATGTGCTAAAAACCTTTTTTTAAGGGTCAACTGTTTCCAAATCAAGCACAACTGTGCTGGCCTCACAGACCAATTTATGAAATTTCACCAATTCTTTCTGCTGGGGCGGCAACCTCTGCAGAGAAGGAAGCAGGCTGAGGAGGAACATCTCATCCTCTGAGGGAGGTGGATGAGGAGGCACGGGTGGGGCAGGAGGGGCTTGGACCTGCTGCTGGAGGGCCTGGAGCAGCAGCGCCCTGATCCATTGGTCCTCATCCGCTCCCTCTGCCACTCTCTTCCTTTTCCTCCTCGTCACTGTGTGAAAAACAAAAAGTTAGTGTTTGGAAACATGAACTGCTGTTTAAAAATATAAAAATGGGTAACTAAGCCTCTTTTAAAAGTATCAAAAGTATCTTTAGTTTGAAATTCTTGTGTGACACATCAAACACCCTCACCACAACAACAGAACACAGTGATACCTACACAAGGTAAACTAATGTAAAACAATTACTGTGATTTTAGCGCAGACGGCTGTGAAACGGCTGATTGTTCACGTGGGTGCAGTGGACATCAGGAAGGATCAGTCTGAAATCTTCAAGAAAGACTTCGATGAGCTATTTGAGAGTCTTGATAAACTGGAAATAAGGTTTATCAGTGGACCTCTCCCAAATATTGACAGGAGGATAAACAAATTCAGCCAGCTGCTTCAATTAAACACATGGCTGTCTGGAGTCTGTGAGACTAGGGGACTGCATTTCATTGAAAACTTGAACCTTTTCTGGCAGAGAGAAGATCTGTTTAAAGGAAAAGGCCCACACCTGAACAGAGGTGGAGTGAGTCGATCATAAAAGGCTTGGACTAGGCCCTGTGCTCACAAAAAAGGAGAGGAGTGACTCAGCAGCACCTCCAGCATCCAGAAAACAGGATTCAGAGGACCTCCACGGGCCTCACCACAGCTTTCATCACGGCCCTCACCACAGGCCTGGGACCCACCTGCCACATCTACACCCCCGGAGACGCTTCGCTGTCGTTCTCATCTCCACCCTCACCCATGAGACTACCTAATCATCTTGAAAGCTTGGTGAAATCAGGGATCAAAATGGTTCCCCTCACGCCAGATGTGACAAGGTCAAGGATTTCATACTCCAAAAAGAATCCAGCCCCCCTCCCTCCCCGGGCTACTCCACCAACCAAAGCCCCCCCCAGCTCGGCCCCCACCATCGGTGCCCACAGCTGTTATCTCCCGCAGCGTCACTGCTGTTGTCTAGGACACTGAAGGCCTCTGTGTTGCTATACCCATATCAACCAGAGGCCCAGGGAGGAAGTGTTGTCTTCTTCAGCCATAACAATCATCAAACCCTGTAGATTAGAAAAGAGAGGGACAGTCAGACTGTCCCATCAGAGAAATCGAATCCATATCCCTTGTAAGAACACAGCGCCCAGTTCAACCTTAGTTAATCTTAAACATGCAGTACTCAATGTCAGATCTTTAAATAACAAATCACTTTTAATTCATAATTTTATTTCCTCTTATGATCTTGATTTTATGTTTTTAACTGAGACATGGCTTGACAAAAACACAGCTAAAGCAATCCTGATTGAGTCTAGTCCACCTCATTTCAGTTTTGTGTCTGAAACACAGCAAAGCCAGAGGGGTGGGGGAGTCTGTGCCATATTCAGGGACAATATACTCACCCGCAAATTGTCGTTTGTAGTTTTTTCATCATTTGAGTAAGCGTTATTCAAAATGGAGCTAAAACAGTCTTTCATACTCACCATCTACAAACGACCTCAGAGTTGTTTTATTGATGATTTTACCAAATTTCTTTCAGTTGTGTCCACTGATTTCGACTGTTTACTCATAACAGGAGACTTGAATATGCACCTGGATGTAGCCCATGACAAACAGGCCAGAGAACTCACTGCTGTCCTTGAGACGTTTGGTCTAACTCAGCATGTGACTGAACCCACCCACAGCAGAGGACACACTTTGGATGTGGTCATTACTAAGAATGTTGTCATTTCAAAAGTGGATGTTGTCAAAGTTGCTCTGTCTGATCATTTCTGTTTTCTTTGACCTGTCTGTTACACCCAAACCAGCATTTGGGTCTGCAGTCGTTAAGAGAAGACTCATAAATGACAACACAGGGACACAGATCAAGGAAATGATTCAGTTTGATGATGCCCTGTGTTCTAGGGCTCTAATTTCGTAAACCAGGCGCAAGCGCAGGTGCACCTGCCCTGCGCCAACCTCCGCCGCGCGGACAGGGTGTGACCAACGCACTTTGCAAGTTTCCTGCAGTGCCAAGAGAGGCGCAGTCAAGGCGCAGAGGAGCTGTTATGCCCAGCTCGTTGTAGAGCATAACAAATAAGGGAGGTCAACACAGTGATAGCTTTAAGTAAAGAAATAAATTTATTGAGCAACTCAAGAAAACCTAACTGGTGGTTTAGTCAGTGTCAGTAGTGAGGTGAGGGTGTTGGGTGCTGTGAAATGTGGACAGATTATCAAGACTATGTGTAAAGGAAACAAAGGCTAAACTTTGTTTCACCCATAAAACAAAGACCCCCACCCACAGGGGCTTTGTGGAATTAACATGGTGCTCTAGAAAGTGCGTCAGCCATTATGTTTTCACGACCCTTAATATGTTTTACATTAAGAGTATAAGGCTGAAGAAACAGAATCCACCACATTAGTCTTTGATAAGCATTTTGTATACTTTCCAAGAAAGTTAGTGGACTATGATCGTCACTGGCACAGACAGTCTTACGTACACCTCGAAAAACTTTAGTGCCCAAATCAAAGCCAGTGTCTCTTTTTCAACCACTGAATAGTTCAACTGGTGACGATTGAACTTATGCGAGAAGAAGCAGACTGGGTGTTCAACTCCCCCTTCCCCTTCCTGCAGGAGAACAGCCCCAGCTCCAACCTCACTTGCATCCACCTGTATCTCAAAGGGTTTATCAAACACAGGAGCTGCAAGAACAGGGGCAGAACAGATAAGTTTTCGGACAGCATTGAAAACAGTTTAACATTGAGGAGACCAGACGAAAGGAGTGTTTTTCCTCAAGAGATCAGTCAAAGGGGCAACCACAGTAGAAAAATCAAGGCAAAAACTGCGGTTATATCCCACTAATCCTAGAAACAGCATCAGCTGTTTTTTGGATGATGGTATGGGATATCCATCAATAGCCTCCACCTTAGCCTGCACAGGCCAGACTTTACCTTGGCCTACAACTTTGCCCAGATAGGTCACAGTTGCTTTAGCAAACTCACATTTTGCCAAATTAATGGTTAAATGTGCTTCTGCTAACCTGTTACACACTGCCTTTAAGCGCTGGACATGGGATTCCCATGTGTCGCTGAACACCACTACATCATCTAGGTATGCTGCACAGCCTGACTGACCAGCTAACACCTTGTTCATAAGGCGCCGAAATGTTGCTCGGGCATTTCTCAGCCCAAATGGCATTACATTGTAGGAAAATAACACCCAAGGTGTAACAAAAGAGGAAATTTCCTTGGCCCTCTGGGTTAATGGCACCTGCCAATAACCTTTTGAAAGGTCAAGTTTAGTGACAAACTTTGCACCCCCTACCTGGTCAATGCAGTCCTCCATTCGAGGCATAAGATAACAATCAGGCTTGGTGACAGCATTAACCTTTCTAAAATCTGTGCAAAATCTGTCAGAACCATCAGCTTTATCTGCCAGCAGACATGGAGAGGCCCAGCTCTGCTATTCCATGTTCTAACATGTACTCCACCTTCCTCTCCATCCGTTCCCACTTCACCATGGGCAGACGGTAGAAACGCTGTTTGACAGGTTTGGCATCACCCACCTCTATATCATACTCAATTAGGTTGGTGCGGGACGGTGTATCTGAGAAGAGAGACAAGTGAGAATTAAGCAGCTCCACCAGGTCTGCACGCTGAGTGGCTACCAGATACTTCAAGTGACTGTCTATATGTTTGAGATACTCCGAATTGTTGAGTTTTCCTGTCAGAACAGGCTCAGATGGCACCTCAAAATCTTCTGAAGGCCCAACTTCCACTGTAGTTACCCTAGCCACTGACTTCCCAGACTCACCTTCTTGAGAGGCAGAGTTAGGAGAATGATAGGCCTTCAATAGGTTCTCATAACACCACTGAACTTTTTTCCTTCTGTCCGGTGTGTACACTTAATAGTCCCTATCTGACATACGACTTTTAACTGTGTAAGGTCCACTAAATTTTGCCTGAAAGGGTGAACCTACCAGAGGTAACAGGGCCAAAACCTGATCCCCAGGCACAAATCTGCGCGATTCAGCTTTGCGAACAAAAAGCTCCTTCATTTTCTCTTGTGTACAGCTAAGCTTTTTGTGAGCAGCAGCACAAGCAACAGGACAGCAGAGCAGGACTTTCTTTGTTGAAATTGGTAACTGTGTCTCAGACCAAATGGCCCTGACCTGTGGGGTTCCCCAGGGTTCAATCCTGGGACCCCTATTGTTTAATTTGTACATGCTCCCATTGGGTCAGCTAATACGCAGCTGTAATGTGTCCTACCACAGCTATGCTGATGCCACTCAGATCTACGTGTCAATGACGGCAGGCGAACATGGGTCTGTAGATTCACTCTGTCGCTGCGTTGAACAGATCAGTGTGTAGATGCAGAATAATTTCCTCCAGCTGAACTCAGACAAAACGGAAACCATTGTCTGTGGCCCACAGAAACAAAGGGAAAGGGTTATCAGTCACCTTCAGACTCTCTCTCTAAATGTGAGTAACCAGGTTAGAAATCTAGGGGTGATATTGGACTCAGACCTGAACTTTAACAGCCACATCAAATCAATAACATCAGCGGCTTTTACCATCTTAAAAACATCACCAGGATTAAAGGAATAGTGTCTAAACCTGACTTATAGAGACTGATCCATGCGTTTGTCTCCAGCAGGTTAGATTACTGTGATGGCCTGCTCAACGGACTCTCAAAACGAGCTGTAAGACAGCTGCAGTACATCCAGAACGCTGCTGCTCGGGAACCAGAACCAGGAAATACGACCATATTAGTCCAGTGCTCAGGTCTCTGCACTGGCTTCCTGTGGCTCAGAGAATAGACTTTAAAACAGCTCTGCTTGTTTACAAGTCCCTTCATGGTCTATCACCAAAGTACATCTCTGACATGCCAGAACTATTTGAACCAACTCGGTCACTGAAAACCTCAGGGAGAGGTCTCCTGCTGGTGCCCAGAGTCAGGACTAAACACGGTGAGGCTTCATTCCAGTTTTATGCCCCCAAAATCTGGAACAGTCTGCCAGAAGATGTGAGACAGGCCTCAACTCTGACAATGTTCAAAGCCTGGCTGAAAACAGCTCTGTTTAGCTTATCATACAACAACAGAAAGTATTTTATCTGCACTCTCCTCTTTTGATTTAATTAATCATTTTTAATGTCAACGCTGATTGACTGTCGCGGCACAGCTTTCACAGGAATTCGTGTCGAAAGTTCAGTATTTTCAACTCGAGCGTTTAAACTGAACGGGACCATCTACGAGCGGGACCATGAGCAGGATGAAATGTTCGTAGCTGTAGAGGGGCTGCTTTGGCTCCTGGGCGATACGCTAAATGGGCAGAGCTTTGCTACCGTGGCAACCGCCGGCTCCACCTAGATTCTCTACTGCGCAGACTCTGGTTGCAATTGCAGCCAATCAAACAGCCGATGGCTGCACCTACGATGGCGGTATTTCAGCTTCAAAACTGTACAATGGGAAATGGAGGAGCCATACTGTCCACTCTATATACAGTCTATGTTTGGAAACAGTTGACCCTTAAAAAAAAGGTTTTCAGCACATGGGACAGAATTTTTAAATGCTGAATGAAAAAAACCTCCTGTGATGTCACAATGGAATGTGTTCTAGAATGTGACATGGAGTCCCTTAATCTCTGGCTCTCCTCATCTCTGTGTCCCTTAATCTCAGGGTTTACCTCATCTCAGGGCTTTTACTTCACTCAGACTCTATTAACCCAGTTAATAGAAGCACACACACTTTTTGGGTAGTTTAGCTAAAACATTGCTTTGATTTTATTTGCTCTTACAGTTACGACATGAACCTCCTAAAGCGAATCACCGTGTTTTTTGGCGTTTTTAGTTCGGATGAGGACTCGGGTTGCCCCACTTCAACGGGGCCTAACCCAGAAATTATTCCTCCTAATAATAATGATAATAATGATAATAATACGGCTCAGCCTGAGGACCCCCCAGAGTGTCCCATTTGCAACTTACGTCTCAAGAAGAGACCTAGGCCAGATAAGATAATACGGATGAACAGAGTCAAACCACGGTTTGCTCAGAAACGTTCCAAAAGGAGGGTAGGCTATAAAAGACAGAAGGTGAAGAACTTCTTTTCAGCAATCAAAGCTAAGGTTAAATCATGTTGCTCTGCCGTCAAAAAAAAAGTTTCAGAGACTTGGGTTCGATTTAAACCCCATTTTGATAGGTATTTCCCTGCTTTCCTCCGTTCGTTTTTTGGGAAGTTGAATAACTTGATTTCAGTAATCAAAGCTAAGGTTAAATCATGTTGCTCTGCCGTCAAAAAAAAAGTTTCAGAGATTTGGGTTCGATTTAAACGCTATTTCAATAGATATTTCCCTGTTGTCCTCCGTTTGCTTCATGAGAAGTGGCTACTGTACCTAACTGGCATCTTTTTATATGGCATTACATATTTTACAGTTTTTTTTCTTCTTCTTTTCATAACAGGTGTGTGAGAAACTAATCAACAATTGATATTTATTCATGTAGTGCCAAATCATAACACAAGTTATGAGGGGGGGCAGGGGGGTGGTGGTGGAGGTGGTGGTGGAGGTGGTGGTGTAGGGGTGGAGGTTTACTCCGGGTGCTCCGGTTTCTTTCCCTCGAATAAATTTTGTATTTATTTTTTAAATGTATGAGTCATGGTGGTGTATTAAAAAGCTAAGCACTCTGTATTACAACATTTTGCTCTTCTACTTTATTTTTCTTCTTCTTCTTCTTCTGACCCCCTGACAGCTCAGTCACATAAAATAATGGATATGATGAATTTTCAGTATTTGAGCCAAGGCCATCTTTCATATTTGTCATCATATTAGTTCATATTCACTCAGTATCTATTATTAGTACCTACATCATCTCATCATCAGAAGCACAAGAAACATCCAAAAAAAGCTAAAAAGCTAAGCACTCTGCATTACAACATTTTGCTCTTCTACTTTATTTTTCCCCTTTTCTTCTTCTTTGCCCTGTTTTTTTGGACACTTTTCACAGTCTTAATATTTTGTCCCCTGATCAGAAGAATTGTGATGTACCTCCTATGAATTGTTTTCTTTTCCAATGGCCCCCTAACAAGCCCAAAGCAGTTTGGATGGAAAATAAAGATGTAAAACACAGCGCTGTACTATTAGTTTCCATCCAAGGTGGCAGCGCACGTAGATGCTCCTCTAAACTAAGCAGCAATACACCGAGAAGGACTTTCACGCAATCTGAATTTATCAGCCTTAAACAACATTGGACCAGCCTGACCCTGGAGGGTTTCAACACTTTTCTGGAGAGGATACGCCGACAAGAACAGACGGAGAGGAGGTGGAGCTGCGAAAGCGGGGTAAACGAGCCGGCATCAGGGCTAGGCTAACCGCTACACCATGTTTGAAAATCACTTTTTATTTTCTAAAGTGAAGACCATGGGTAAGCACATCATGCAAGTCTTAAAGACTAATAAAGACTTTTTCAGGACCTGCGGGAACCCTGTATGAAGAGCAAGGTTATAATGGTTAACTAAAACGAAACTAAAAAGGAAAACTAAAATTTAAAATACATTGCAGTTAACTCAAACTAATAAAAACTAGAAAAGAAAAAAAACGATAAGTAAACTAAAACTGTATCGTGTTTTCACAAAACTAACTGAAACTTACTAAAATTATAGAGAAAAGGCCCTTAGTTTTAGTTTCTGACAATGTTAATAGCCTTTGGGATTTAAATTAATCTGACACATTTTCCCAACCAATTTTACGACAGTTTGAGGCACAGCACCAGCATAGCAACGTACTGGCTTGTTTACTGCACTGACTGGCTGTGTGCTGTGCTGCGACAAAACGTGGTGGAGCAATGAATCAGAGCATCTGTAACAGTTTAATTACATGTGAGTCTGACTTTAATTGTATTTAAGTCTGTCTTTCTTGTTAGAGTCCAAGTTTCTTAATATTTAAGCTCATATTATATTGTTTTATATAGTTATAGTTTATATTAATTTTATGTAATTTAGGTTAACATTATTTTCATATAATTTATGTATATATTTTTTTATTTAAGTTTATATAATTTTTTTTGCGTTGAAGGCAGCAGCCTACAGTTCAGTATCAGCATTAACTGAGCAGTGAGCACTATGTTGGACTTGAAAATAAACAGTATTAAAACATAAATACTCTGACCTTTTTGAATCTTGCACCTGGATAATAAGGTATGAAAAACTAAACTAAACTAAAACTAAAACTAAGCCTTGTTGCAAAAATCAAAACTAAATAAAAACTAGAATGCCCGCTCTAAAACTAATTAAAACTAAACTGTAATGGAAAAATAAATCAAAACTAACTTAAACTAAACTATAATGACAAATCCAAAACTATTATAACCTTGATGAAGAGACACTGCTGTCCAGACCTGGAGTTTTTGTTGCTGAAATGCCGACCTTTTTAACCTTCCCCCAGAAATCACTCAGGTGCTTGTAGCTGCTGTATTCATTCATCCATGAGCTAATGCTAACGTTGCCATGAGTAGGCTGCATGACAGCATCAGTAGACAGCAGAACAAGCACCCAGAGAGGTTTTTCATCGTGACAGGAGATTTTAACCACACCAAATTAAAGACTGTGCTCCCCAGATTTTACAAGAATGTGGACATTAAACCAGGAAGGGCCAAACACTAAACCAGATTTACAACAGTATTCCTGGAGCCTACGAAGCACACCCTTCTCCTCACCTCGGACACTCAGACCATCTTTCCCCCGTTTCTTACACCTGCCTACAAGCCTGTCATCTGTGTCGATGATAATGCTTTTTTGTCCCTTCTGACGTTACTGAGCATACAAAGTTAGAAAATTATTTATATGCCAAAAATATTGAACTAGATCTATTATTTGAAAAAGACATTTTTTTTAAATATGTTATTTTATCTACCATGTAGTTAACTTTTGCTAAGATTAATTTACTACATGGAGCCACGTGGGGGCAGCAGAGTTTGTATTTGTTTTCTCCAGTGCATGAGAAAAGTATTCACAGGGCTTCACTTTTTCCACACTGAATGTTACAGCCTCATTCCAATTCTAAAAACAACATACCCTAATAATAGTATTCAATTTTCCAAAATTTATTTGAAAAAAATTATGATATCACAATCTTTGCTACAGGGCTCAAAATTGAGTTCAGGTGCATCCTGTTTTCTCGGGTCATCCTTGAGATGTTCCTATAGCTTAATTGGACTCCACCTTTGGTAAATCCAGCTGATTGGACATGATTTGGAAAGGTACACACTTGTCTATATGAGGTCCCACAGGTGACAGTGTGCATCAGAGCACAAACCAAGTACAAGGTTAAAGGAATTGTATGATGTGATTCACAAAGCTCACAGACCTCAGAGACAGGATTTTCCCCAGGCACAAATCTTGGGAAGGATACAGAAAAAATTCTGCTGCTTCGAAAAGGTCCCGTTAAGCACAGTGGCCTCCATCATCCATAAATGGAAGACAAGGACTCTTGGAGCTGGCTGCCTGTGGCCTGTAAGCATCCAGAAGGACAACCATTTCTGCAGTAATCCACCATTGCAGGCCTAGAGAATGGCCACACAGAAGCCACTCCTTAGTCAAAGGCACATGGCAGCCCACCTGGAGTTTGTTAATAGGAACCTGAAGGGCTCTCAAACCACGATAAAGAAAAGATCGAAAAGACTTGTCGTGAACACCAGGTGTCATGTTTTGAAGAACAGGCACCGCTCATCACTGGGCCAATACCATCCCCACAGTAAAGCATGGTGGTGTCAGCATCATGCCGTGGGGATGTTTTTCAGCGGCAGAAACTGAGACCAGTCAGGATTGAGGAAAGATGAAAACAGCAATGTAACGTAACATTCTGGATAAAAACCTGCTCCAGAGCACTTTGACCTCAGAGTAGGGCGACACTTCATCTTTCAGTGGGACGATGATTCTAAGACACAGCCAAGTTGTCGAAGCAGTGGCTTCAGGACAACTCTGTGAATGTCCTTGAGTGGCCCAGCCAGAGCCCAGACATGAAAATCAAACATCTCTTGAGAGATCTGAAACACTCCCAATCCAACCTGATCGAGCTTGAGAGCTTGAGGAACCAGCAAAACTGCCCAGAGACAGGTGAGCCAAGCTCGTGGCATTAAATTAAAAAAGACTTGAGGCTGAAATTTCTACCAAAGGTGCACTTATGTAGGGGAGGCTGGGTATGGTTGTAACACTTTTTGCTTCAGCACCTCCAACTCACTGAATTTTTGAATCAGAGTTCTGATACGTTAATGCAGAGTTCCCACATTTGTTTACTACAAATGGCACCAACTCAAACCTCAGCAAGAGTATCACAGACCTCACCAGGTGATGTCACAAACATGGTGGTCCTTTGTTGCTACCATCCCCACTACTGGGGTAGGTTGTTACACATGCTGGGGTCAGTTGTAACAGTCAGACAAAAAAAAAGCAAAAAACAGATGTCACACCCCTCAAAAAGAGGTTTATAGAAATAGAACAATCCAGAACAATGTCTCTCTCTGTCACAAATGATTGTTTGTAACCCTGGAGTGGTGGCTTTCTATTTTTATTTTTATTTATTTATTTATTTTATTTTTTTTGAGGTGCAACATTTCCTCCTGTCCCTCAGGGAAAATGCTGCTGCTCCAGTAACCAACACTGGGATATCACTGGACCCTCAGCTTTTGCAGTGATTTGTCGTAACATGGCAGATCTCTTGTGCATTTTTGACTGATCTGACTGACTTATTGTTCTTTGTTTTGCCATCAGATGCTTTTTTAAAAACATTTGCAGGCGCTCCTCTGTCAGTCTTTCTTTTTCCACTGCCTAGGCGTTATGTAACATTACTGAAGTCAAGAAAATGTTCTTAGTTGTACACAACACTTTCTAAAGTATTGTGTTAGCCAGTGGTTAGCTAGCTGTATTAGCATAGTGGATTGAAATTAGCTTGGTATCAAATTGGGATCACATGCATCACATTTTTCCTGAGAAACTAGAATTTATTCTGATATAAGTCAAATGGTTTAATCTGGAACAGTATAAGTACTAAACAAAACATAGTCTCAGTCAAAAAATTTACTTTCGTACCTCAAAATCATTTTTTCTTCTCTATAGAACCTGCATGCACCTGTTTCCAGCCCTCATAATCACCATGTGTGATCAAGGGGGAAGTGGGTAAATATTGAAATGATCATGTGACCCCTTTCTTATCCCTGATTGGTGGAAATGGTAGCTTTATGACTCTCCCCATTTTACAACCATACCAGATCTCCCCTACATGTGATGTCTTGTTTTTTTTTTCAATAAATCATGGGGTGTTGTGTGTAGAATTTTGAGGGAAAAAAGCCAGTTTTATTTCATTTTGGATTGAGACTGAAATGAAATATTTGAACAGAGCTGTGCAAGATTACACATTATGAAAAATGAAAATAGGCAGCTCATTAATTCATACAGGAAATATATTCCACAGATGCACTCTGGGATGTCAAATTCTGTAATCTATCTGTATTTGCATTGATTTCATGCACATATGCACTTTCCTTTAATATACAAGCTACTTTTCATTTTAACACCTCTGTCAATCTTGGCTCTCATTTATAGCACATTTTTCCTTTAAAGCAATGATTAAAGACGTATTTAATGTGTCCTGAAATTAAGTCAGATTATCACGGTCACTGCACCTCTCTGCATTACAGTCAAAGATGCGTGAAAGCCTCTCTGTTTCTCCCTCTTTCTCTCTCAGTATGGTCCATACGGCTCCATCCAGCCGTACTGAGCAGAGAGGTGCTGTGAGGATACGTTAACCCGGTGTCCCAGAGCTTAGTCTATACTAACAGCTTAATGCACACACAGCCAGGCCTGCTATCACAATCCCTAACACGTGAGCAGAAAACTCCCACTTGACCCGCCTCTCCTTCAGCTCCAGTAAAGATCAGCATGCACACACACACACTCACACAAAGATGATTAGGCACGCACACACACACGGACGCCTATCTGACCAGCTGAGAAGGATTGGTGGTAAATCAATGTGGTGTTGGACTTTGGATACAGCAATATGACTGAAATCAATAGAGTAGTACCTAAGGCTGATTATAGAAAATGTGATTGCTGCTTCAACCTATATACCCCACGTATTCTCCTGAAAGTAGGTCAACCACGCAGAAAGAAATTAATATTGCATGACTATTTGTTCTCAGTCGGGTTGCTGTGTAATTTATAATATCACACACTGATCCTAAACAATCAATCCGACTTGAACACAAGAGCAAATGGTTTCTACCTGTGCTGGGAAAATGTTTCTTTGTTAGAACACTGTGGTTTGGACAGAATAATCAAAGGCCTCATGAAAGGAAAATATCAAACATCCTCTAGATTTGATAATCATTAATCAGTTGCTTTGTTTGCATGATAAATGTGTATGCCATTTGTGAGGTACAGTTGTTAATACCATTTACAAATAAAACACAATACATTTATGAAAATGCGAAAACACAGTCATACGCGCACAGAAGGACACATAGACCCGCCCCTGTAATCCCAGTCTGTCTGCTAAATCCTATTTTAAGGATAATCTCAATTTTTGCCTAATTGTTAGTCAACAACAAAGCCTCAGTCTGCAGGGTGGGGTGACATGGATTGTTAACCTGTCACATGTAAACACCTCAAGAAAATGTCAGATTATTACGGCTCTTGTGTTGTTACTGGTTCATATTTTCTTTAGTCTCAGCTCACTCCATTGTTGCTCTTTGTGTTTTCATCCATGCACATGTTGAAAACTCTGGCATCCACTCTCGAGGAGTTAGAAATTTATGCCTCTGATCAAAAATTTCCCTTTGCCAAAATATCTAATGTACAAATCATCTTATCTCCTGTTTCATTTAGTGTTTAAGCCTCTCTACATTGGCAGCAGCAGTTAGAACGACCTGCGTGTTAGTGGGTCACTGGGAGTCAGCAGATTCACCCTTTGGCCCAGTTTTAGACTCTGTTGATTTTAAATCAGTCTATAGGACATGGTTTAACTTACGGTGGAGATCAGGAGGTTCTGAGTGTGTGAAACTTAGAGGCCTGAAGCAGAACAGATTTTCTAGAAATATCCCAGAATATTCTCACACAACAGGCTTCAAAATGTAGCAGTTGGGAGATGATGAATAGAAGGGTTACTGTTGTGCACAAACTTACAAAAAAGGAGAAAAAAATGCATCCAAAAGAGAATCATAGTTATCATGAAACAGGAGAGCTTATTTTCCTTGGAGGATGCTGTTTCTTCGCCATTAACAGGGGTGAGAAAGGGAGTGTGTAGCTGTAAATAAGAGCTGGAGTCTGCCAAAGGAGGTAAAAAAACCCATACAACACTTTACATGGCCGTTATGTCTGTAGTACCAAATAAATATGTATAATTTTTTTAAAGATCAACAGTCATAATGCAATTTTAATGGACTTAACATACAGAAGACATGAAAACTTCATTTTCTTCTGGATTCTTCATTTTGTTTAAAAGCTGTTTACATGCCGTGCTCCTGTTTCCTCCTCCTCTCTCCCAGTGACCTCCCTTCCACGGGAGCAGCCCACCTGTGTGCTATCGGGTTGTCAGGCTCCTGCTGAGAGCACACATGATGTGGATTGCAGTCAGCGGGTTATTTAAGTTGAGAGCGCTCAGGCTCACCCAGCTCTTCATGTATCCTCACCTGCACCTGCTGCTCAAGTGTTTTTCAGACTCTGATATTTTTCTTTCTAAGTAGATAAATGGGACCTAATGTTCATGAGCAGGTTTTCTTATGAAATTCTGAGAAAGTAATCCAAGGGCTGCTAAACTGGCTGTTTATCTTCTACCATAGAACTCAGACACTGTAACTTATTCTTCTCTAAAGAAAACTTTTAAGATAACCAGATGGTTTCTGGGTTGTTGTTGTTGTTTTTTTTTGTTTTTTTGAAGCAGTTAAAGATATAACTGACCTTTTCATGAAGAGTGGGTGACCGCCAAACTTACATATAGCTGTTTAAAAGAGGGCAACACATTCAAGCTTGACCCATGTATGCTGTATTACATGACTTATGAGGGTTGGACAATGACATATATTTTCACTTTTTGTGAAAAAGCTGCGTGTTGTTTATACTTTGTAGTTTTAAAGCCTCCCTTCATTATTTGTGACTATATGAGCTGGAGGTTTTGCACTGTATATGCATGTATGTGTGCACTGAGCAGTTTACACAGCACACTTTCTGTGACTGTAAGTTTGTTTCTCAGTCTTCCACCTACCTCTTTTCAACAATTCACACCCTGTGTAAGTGTGAAATGAAAGCGTCTCTTCTTGTGTTGAGGCAACATGAAGTGGTTAGAGCTTTCACGTACTTGACTCCCTGAAGTCATTTAAAACACCACTACATTTTACAGGTGCATGCCACAAATACACGCCTTTTATTTCGTTTTTACTTGCAAATGTTTATTATTCTGTCGAGCATCACTGCATTTTGTAGGTCACTGTTTTTATTCATCTTAGTCTTTTTTTTCTGCTTCATGAATTTCAATGGTCAAACTTTGTGAATAACCATTATTCATTAAAGAGGCAGTGAGGAGTTTGACAGTGATCTTGAAAAAGTCTCCCTTCTAGATATATGCCTGATCATAATCCACGCTTTAAAATGAGATTTATCAGCGCCGATGTTGGTTGTTTCAAAATGCAATTTCATAGCTTCTTTGTAGCTTTCTGATCAAGTAGAGCAGGGCTGGATTGATTTACGGCATGTCTAAGTCATTATGACAACACCACGCCAGCTGATGAAGTTAAGTTGTGAGAAGAGAGATCTGTGTTTTTCTCTGCTGAAAATGATTTCTGTGATTAATTTTGTAGTGATGGTGGACACTGGAGCCAAACTGTCAGACAGAAAAAGGACAGATGGGCAGAAGAAAGATAAATGGGAGAGTGCTACTGCCCGAGCTAAAGGCTAACACAGGGGCTAATCTGTCTGTGATTATGTTATTCTGCAGTGGTCTGTTCAAACTTGAGAGTCTATCAATAAAACGAATGGTGAGGTTACGTTAGCTCTGCTTGGTAGTTGACTGGCAGGACATAATCATGATTTACTAATTTTCCACATTATAGTCATGTCTTCAAGCATTGGGCTGTTAGCGCTACGTATGGACGGCTACTAAACTAACGTACAAACTGATAGTTTGCTTGTTTTCACGTTACATCGTAGCATCGGGAAGCTGATAGCGTTGCTATTAGCCGACTTCTGACGTATTGTATAAACTTACAACATTTGTACAACAAGTTGTTGTTTCAAACAACGGCACCACATAACTGTACTGAAATATACCTTGCCTTGTTGTGTAGTATCCCGTAAAAAGTTGTCTGGATCAAGTTGTCTTCTTGAAGGAAATTTGTTCCAAAACAAACACACGCCTGGTTAAAAGTCACATCTTTACGACAGGTGGCAAAGCAGTCCAATAAAACAGTTCTTCCTTAAAGCATCTTTAACTTACTTTGCTGTGATAAATCTGGGCTGTATATCTGAAAAAAAGGAAAAAAAAGTTCCAACTTGAGACCCAGTATCTACATACATTTTATTTTCAGAAACAAAAGCATAAATGTACAGTAGCTTTGAAGCACATCAGTCTGCAGACCCTCGCTGTGGAACTGTTTGTTAGGGAAAAAGAGAAAGCTCTTCAGGGACTGTTATAAAAACACCTTTTCACCATTTTGACCACCATGGTTCCAGACCACCTTTGAGGAAAATGTAATTTTAGTGGCAACGACTCAATTATTAACAAAACATCTTCATTCTGTCACATGAATTGAAGGTCTCTGGTGGGTTGCAGCCGTTTGGAAGATAAATATTTTGTTTTGCTGCACTTACGAGCTGCTCTGGGAAATGTTTGGAGAAATGAGCCAAAGCAGTTTAGAAAAAGTGTAATGTGAGATGG
The DNA here is from genome assembly GCF_033239565.1 of Halichoeres trimaculatus. Taxonomy (NCBI): domain Eukaryota; kingdom Metazoa; phylum Chordata; class Actinopteri; order Labriformes; family Labridae; genus Halichoeres; species Halichoeres trimaculatus. The sequence goes on from NW_027437189.1 coordinate 28,533,543, forward strand.
CTTATTTCTGTAGTGTTACATAAAAATGATATTAAATTGAAAACGACAGAAGCAGAGCAAATTCAGCACAAAAAAAACATGAACCAAAAGGAGCGAAAATGCTCTGTATGAGGAGCAGGAAATGTTTGATTTTGCTGAATAATATTTAACACAACACAACTGAATACAAAATAAGAAACTGTGAAATAAACCTGTTGGGAATTTGGCTTTGACACTTCAGTTTTATCCTTAAAATTCTGTAAGAGTTGCTTCAAAAATTGCAGAAAGACTCCCAAGCATCAGTAGATTAAGAATATGACAGCGAGGACAAGACATTTAAACACTAAGCATGTGCATAAAGGACTGCCAGTCAATATAAGATAATTTAAATCATCTCCTGGATGATAAAGATAATCGCACCAGCTTGACCGCAAGAGGCAGAGACAATTACAGTGAACAAGATGAAAAAAGGTGACAGGAGAAGCCTCATTTTGACTATTAGGATCCTATGAAAGGATTTCATAGCTGTCAGCTGATTTAAAGACGTGTTAAATGGACTGGATGAGTTCATTCAGGACATTTTTCCTCACTTTATATCTCCGAGGTTGAATTGGACTGTGACATAATTTAGGGTGATTTGGAGACATATTTGCTTCTTTGTTCTGTTGGGAGCTTCAGTCTTTTATGAACCTTTACTTTGTCAAATGTTTGTTTGTAAGGCTACTCCATGGGAGAACTTAAGGGTCCCATATTCTGCTCCTTTTCTGCAGTTTAATATGGATCATTGATGTCTTCATGAAATGGTAGTAACATGTTTTGGTTCAAAAAGCCAATAAATCAAGCACAGCAGCATTGTTTCCAGGCTCTCATAGCCCCTCTGTTCAGAACGCTCTGATTTAGTGGGCGTGACCTTCATATGTAAATGAGCCACCGCTGATACCGCCCGCTCTTCAGCGTCACTGAGAGCGGCGCCACAAGCTCCGAGCGCACAATGTTTAAAAAACAGCGAAGCTCGTTTACCATAATATTACAGGCTAAAACAACAGGCTAATCGCAGCTAAAGTTAGCATCCTGAAGCTAACACAGAGACAGGGGGGGACACTGAGGAAAAGCTCTTACATCTGCTCCACAGCACACAGCATTTAAAATACTCACATTTCCAGGGTCTGAGGTTTGTTGGAGGATGGTTGGTAATGCGCCTGGATTCAGGACCAGTCTATTCTCTAGCCCTCTGTTGTACTGTCCAAAGTTGGAAAAGCAGTTGGCCGTGAAGTGACTAGCACACACATGCACAGTTTTACTGAGTGTAGCTGGCACATTTCCTTGATAAATGAACTCTAGCAACTTAGTCTTGTCTTCTTCCAAGATGGGAAGATTGTGCATGGAACTATGAGGCTGTTTACAGCCAAAAACAGAGCAGTGATGGCCCTTTGACTTTCTCCAGCAACGAGGAGAGGAGTGTGTGGGGAGGGGGTTCAGGGGTATCTACGTTGGCACATCCCCAAAATCCAAACACCTCATTTTAGGTCAGGATTTTACATTCACAAGCACTACTAAGTACAGGTTTTGTCATTAGATATCACATTTTGTGGGCTGGGAGGAAAGCCAAAGACCCACAAATTTCACTTAAAGACGTAACAAAGAGATTTTTGCATAACATTGGACCTTCAATTCGCCGTGCTGCTGCCTATGTTGACGAGGACGCTCTTGAAAAATACGTATCTTTAATTTCTTTTTCCTGAAGGATGCATCAGTTTAAAAATGACACAAACTCCAAATCAGAAAAAAACAACCTCCTCACAGCACCTTTAAACACCCTTCATACTTTCCTGAATGTACACCTGCAGCCACACGGGCTACATTTCCAGAACTTGGCTCACATCAGATGGTGGCGGATAAAATGCATGACCGCTCAGAGGCCTGATATTTGGACACGCTTCACTGATAATGCCAAAGCAGGAGCGAGTCTCTTATCAGGCAGATAAAAGAGCTGCAGGGTTGTAAAGTTGGGAGGAAACCTGAAGAGATACCTTAAAGCACACCTGGACACAGAGATGAGGGTTATTTGAGGTGCTTCCCTGAGCTATTTTAGGCTCAGGTTGAGACTCAGATTTTCCATCAGTCCAGCTGTGATCTGGCCTCTCCCTCAGCTCTTTAGTCTTACTTTTGTCACATCTTAATCATTCTACAAATAAAAAGACTTAAGTGCCAGATTGACTATTTAGCTATGAGACACAGAAAAAGTTTATTAAGCTAGTTTTGTAAATTTGAATGGTTTGCAGAGTTTGCCGTTCCATCATAAGGGTGAATAAAACCAACAGAGAGCAGCAGAGAGGAGGTGCTGGCTACAGGATGCTACACCTGCAGCTTGCTCGTTGATTTATATCAGGTAAAATATCAAATTTCTCATAAACTTTGGGAAAATTTGAAGTTGACAAAAGACTGGAGGGATGGAAAACAAGCCACAGCTCAAGTTTCTGATGCCCCCTGTGTCTAGTTTCATTTTGAATCTAAATCCTTCCATTAATAACAAACAGTCCCAGTGGTTTATGAGTAACCACCTCTTGTCAATCTTATTGCATTAAAATCAAACCAAACAAATCACAGCAGGGCTCCTCTGACAGTTATAACCCGGCGTAAGGTAAAGCTGGATCTCTGTCTGAACTGGGATAAAGTTCATGTTCTTACGGTGATCCTGCAAATGATGACAGCCATCTTTCAAGTGCCACTGTAAGGAAACTAAGAGTCCTATATAGGGATTTGGCCCTGACATTAAACCCTGGATACCATCCAGAAACACCTCTGGAGATGAGTCAGACAAGTTATATAGAGCCACGCTACTGTCGCAGTCATAAGTCACTTTGACACAGCAGCAGCTAAATGAGTGTTAACGTTGGTGGGTTTCATAACCAGCATTTAGACTGTAATATCTAAAACAAGACTCAGGACTTGACTTAAGAGGGACTTGTGCCCACCTCCCCTGTATCTTGGCATTAACAGCCTAAGACAGCTTTTCTGCTTCGAGTCATGGAAGGTGGAGAATAACCCGCTGGCCTTGAGTTGAACCCTTGTTGTGGAGCTCACCTCAGTGTACTGTATCATGCTTATTATTGGCTGAACATGCTGGTCTGGCTGAGACTGTGACCTCACATGCTCTGATTGGACTGTGCAACCTGACTTCAACCTGGCCGTGAGGCTGGGAAGTGTTTATGTAACACACAGCCTCAGATTAGCACCTTTGGACTCCTTTCTCAGCCTCACTCTCGTAATCTCTCTTGATCTCATTTTGACACCTCCCGTGATCCCCCTTTTTTTTGCCTTAAAGCAGGGAGCAATCTCAGGCAAACCAGCCTGCAATACTAGTTTATCACTTCCTCTGCTTCTTTTAAAGCTTGGATACCTGTGTTTTACTGAACAGTAACAGAGTAAATGACCACCCTCTCATTCCCCTCAGAGGTGACACCTCCCCCTCTCCTCTTCCTCACTCTCTGCTTGACATGCAACGTTCCTGCACCGCAGCTCTGTCACATGTGATCCAGTCACTCAGTGTTCACGCCTGCCTGACTGTGGTGAAAGTCACCCTGTCCAGACGTCCACGGCTTAAAAAAGAAGAGAGAAAACAGTCCCGTCACCTGACAGCTCTGCAGGAAGTCATACGGCGAAATAACCATCCTCACACCTAAAGATCCAAATATTTCAAAAGATTTTGCATTGGTTATAGATACTTTCAGATCATTTTTGTGTTGCTGATATTTTTTTTCTTTCTTGCTGTCACGTTGCCAGCAGTTTGTATTTGGCTTTGACTGAAAGTACCAGATGAACTTTAGACACAGCGAGAGGCAGGGACGGTGTGTTCTGTTATTGATAACCTTGAAAAATGTCACTGACAGCTGTTTGTGAAGTGACCAGAAAAGAACAAAAAGGCCTGTTGATAATTTAAAATCACAGTGAGGAGTTTTAAGACTGGTTATGAAACATTCTTGAGAAACAAGACAGAGAGGAAGGGGTGTCTGAGGTCAAAGTGAAGTGTGGGTCTCCTTACCTTTAAAGTAAAACATAACTTTGATATCCCTGTGGGGCATTTTGCAATCTGCAGACAGTGGTCCACACAAATGCAACAATGCAAATGAGAATCCACACTCGACACAGACGACGAGTGATGAAACTGTTCCACCTGTCAAACCTGCAGCACAAATGTTCAGAAACCCACAGTTTGTGGTTCGATCCACACAATGACAGGCTTTTTCCAGTGTTTCATTGTTCACTCTCTGTTTATTCACCCTCTTCCTCTTCACTCCAGCAGTGTCACCGAGAGGACCACACAGACGCTTCGTCTAATAATCTAATTAAAACTTAATATTGAAAACAAAACAAACAGTCCTTTCATGGCGGTGTTGTTTTTGTCACAGGACCGTCTTTGGTGTCTGCCTGACTGCTCGCTGTCACACTGTGGTCCTGTATCTCTGCTCTCTTTTGTTCCCACTGCCGTTTGAGCTTCTCCTCTGTTCCTTTAATCAATGTGCTTCTTAATGAAGGATCACTTTTCACCTCTGCTGATGCTCAGCGCCTGTGAAGCTATTGACAACTCTTAATCAAACAAATACATCTTCATTCTCTGCTCATTGTCAGCCAATGTAGAAACTGTAAAACCTCCAGAGTTTGCTTTTTTAAAATTTACCTCTAATGCATAAATGCAAAGAACTGCAATTTCCTGACCATCCACTTGAGGCTGGCTTTTAACACAGAGGAAGACCCCATTAAAGCCTTCAATGAGTCATCAAAATGTGATGCCTTCAGACCAAGCAGCAACCTGGGGCAACAGTAGCTCAGCCCATAGAGACTTGGCTTTGAACTGCAGGGTTTGCTGGTTCAAGTCCCAGGATGAACCAAGATTGTGAACTAGGCTGATAGCGGGTAACCTTGCAGAGCAGATGGACCTGCCTGATTCAGTCTCTGAAATCCTGCAGATCCATCTTGACAAGCTCCATTGACCAACAAATTCACTTGGCTAAAGTCTCACTAGCCCAATCAGGAAAGAGCTGTGGGAGTGACGAGCAGACGTGACGTCAGCAGACTTTTGCACTTGTCAGCGTTCCCTTGATTCTTAAGTTCACTTTATAAAAATGGCAGCAGTTGTCTAACGCCATTATCACAGCTGTTTCTCGTGTTCCTGTAGTTGTTCGTCTATTGTTTCTCAGCACCGGTGCACATAAGCTACGTCATACCGTGGCTCGATGCAGATTGGTCTGTGGTGAGTGTGTTAATCAGAACAGTCCAATCAACAGCTGCTGATTTTTTTTGAAGGTCCTTCCTCTGAAAACAAATCCAAAAGCTGCTACCCAGATGGTCAAGTCAAATAATTTACTGGCGGATATATGAAACTGTTTGTCTGGTGTGTCAGGTTAGATAGCTGGAGAGAGATTAGCATAATTTCCTGAGCACCCTGTCACTGACCACACCCCCAACTGCTCACTGGTATACGTCACTTTGGAAAAAAGTGCCTGCTCAATGAATTGGTAACTCAGGCCATGTCCACACATAGCAGGGTATCTGGGAAGCTGCATATATTTATACCTTTATGCCTGTCATCCACATGAAACCGCATTTTTATCTCATCGAAAATGATATTGTCTGTGCTTGTTTTCTGAAAACTCCAGCCAAAGTGAAGCTAATGGAAAACTCCAATTTCATGGTTTTGTGTAGACACAGGGAAACAGAGTTTTTGGTTGTCTAACGTCACAGCTGAATGACAGGGGCTCATTCTGATTGGCTGGCATGGGTTTCACGTCTGAAAAACACTGCCAAATATGGGTTTGAAAAGCTTTGAGCCGCATTTATCGGCAGGTTTTCCTGCTCCGTGTGGACAAAAGTCTTAATTTAAATGAATGGGGGGTATTCACTTTTGAAATTACCCAGCTATGAATGTACAAAGCCTTATTAACCTGCTGTTCCAAAACATGAAGCTTGTGTGAAAGTCTTCAAGCAGTCTTCAGTATTAAGTCTTCAGTCTTAACCAAGTGTCCACTAGAAGCTGGCTGCTGAAGCAACCTTTCAAAAATGCTGATCTTTACGGCAGAAATAAACAGTTTTATAGCCTGATTCTGACCAAGTACTTAATTTCTCGATTGACAAACACTTTGAGGAGAGGAATTTTATCATAACTCATTATTTTGAAATTTATTTAAGTTAGGAGTATACAGGCATGGCTGACTTCAGGCCCACCTCTGTACCTCATACAAATCTAAACTAAGCTAGGTTGAGACAGACTTTTCCACTATGGCCCTTTCATGATGATGAGCCTCGAAACTGTGCAACAGAAACAAACGGGTGAAAAAATAGAGACAATGACCATAAATTATACAGTGTATGGCTTTAACAGACAAGAAGAGCTCATTAGAGCACTTTACTTATCATCAAACCTCAGTTAATGAATGTTTCTGATATTACCATAACTATCTTTGGATTTCAGAGAAGCTCTTCAAATGGTACCAACTTTGAGACAACACCCATTTTTAGTTCAGTCTATGATTTTGCTGCATCAATTTAGCAGGCAACATTCATGAATCAATTTTTCAGTTTTTGAGAATTTCAGCCCTGAAATATGTGATTATTTGAGACGGATAAATCATAACTGTATTATTATGTAGTTTCAAATGTGTAACTTATACATGGGGAGCACTCAGTTGCTTTTTATGATAAATGAATTGATTAAGTGTCTTAAGCCTTTAAATCAAAAAGAACAAAGAACAACTACAACAACAACAAAGGAAATGTTTATGTGTCAGAGGCTACAATATGATCTACAAAACTTACACAGATTAAATTCTAAACACAGGAACAAACCAATAACCAAGATGAAGTCTCCATGGTTTAAATCTTTTGTTTACAGTGAGCCTGTTTAATTTAACGTGAGCTGCTGTGACCTGTGGCTCATGCTGAGTTTTGAGCTATATTCTTAAAAGACACGCGTTTCTGTAACACAGACAGCTGCTGAACACATGTCTGATTCATCCATGCACAGAATACATTTGTTACATATACAGGCCTGGAGCTGCAATTTATAGTGTTTTTACTTTAACCCCTAAGCTGACACATTTATGCGACCCATTATTTCTAACGTGGCCTACTTTCCCAGCGGTAAATTGAGTGCTTAAAACCCCAGGAAACAAAAGTTATGAAGACAGAGGAGTAATGAAGCACAGGAGAGGAAAGGAATGGATTTGATGGTGTTATTTCAGCCACTGATTATTCCTTTTATTCCACCAAAAGTGCAGCTCTGCAGGGGCTCTCCTACAATCACAGAGAAAGAGGACGTTAAGGAAGTGTTGATTTACAAACGACTTCACACAGCTGAGTATCTTTCCTGTTCTTTCTTTGTTAATTCTCTGTGACATTATACAGCGTCATTATGCGTCCTCACACTCCAGGAGCCACTTACCAATGGGAGGCTCTCTCCAAAAAGAGCACTATTCAAACACCACACAACACAAACACGGCTCGCTCATTCCTGCGGAGCAGAAAGAGCTCTAAATCTGTCTGAAGCCGTGTTTTTACTCCCAGACTCCCTCCAGGTGGGACACCTCTGATAAAACCCACAGACTGCGTACTGTACCCAGGAGAACTCCCACAGACAAGCTTATACTGTTACCACTGTGTGTGTGTGTGTGTGTGTGTGTGTGTGTGTGTGTGTGTGTGTGTGTAAAGAGGGAATAGAAAGACTGTCAGACATATAAAACTGAGACATTAATAGAAGAATCCCAGTGAAGAAAATGCAAACATCTTAAATTATGAAGCAAAAGAAGTGAGACATTCTTGAAGTAAACTTTTTTTATTCTTAGAAAGACGTGGGACCATCATTTCTGAACTAAGATCTTCAAGCCCAATGGCAGAAAAGTTATACATCCAAATATCCTTTCTATAAACGTCAACATAAATGCACAGAAATAGCACCATGCAAGCTGGAATCATATTTCTTTTTTTATTAGAATTAAAGATAATCTAATAATTGAAGTTATTTAGGTCTGTAACATCCAGTATGAGCCTGTACTTGAGGTTACATTTGCAGGCTGCTTGTTGTGCAACTAAATCAGCATCTCTAATGACAGGAGTTAATCTGCCATCACTTTGTGGTCATATCCCTTTTTATCCCCTACGTCAGAAATCTGTGTGAATGTCACTTTTAATTCAATTTAATCTAATTTAATTTAGGGCAGTAGTTGCAAACACCTTAAACTGGGTGGTGGTCTAAAAAAATGTTAAACACTGTACATAATGAATTTAAAAGATGAAAGTTTTGGAAAGATTTTGATATCCATGCACTGTGTTTGTGAACTTCATCAACTGCAGTCACAAGTTTTGTTGTGCAACTTCAGAGTTTATTTTTAGATCTTAATTGAGAGCTGATGTCTTCAGGATTGATCGTCATAGAGTGCTTGTATTTAAATGACGATGAAAGATGTAGAGGAGCAACTACAAAATAAATGTTCGACTGTCTCTGACTCAGTACTACAGAACATGCTCTTAACTTCTGTCTGCAGGCGCTGAAACAGTCGTGAATCATGGACAAATCTCACATGTTATTTGAGACATAAAATTTTGTGAGTCATAACTAATTGTGGATTCTAAGAAAGTTAGATTTGAAGTTGATTCCTTTAGTTTTTGTTTTTAACAAACTTTTGAACAAGGGGTCCTATTATTTCAGTACATCTATGGCAAAGGCACTCATCTACTACAGAAACAAGATTTGTATCTATTCATGTATTTGTTTGACAAGTGTAGTGATGACAATTTTGCAGCTGTGTGATCCTTCTGCTCTGCTCTTTTAGAGGATTTGTTACAAATTCATGTGCAGATAATATTATCAGTGTCTGTGATTGATGAGAACTTTTATCCTCTAAACCTTGCAGATATGTGACAGAGCTTCTTCTTATCCTCTGGTTAATGCAGATGTTGTAACATTACCACACTTCATTAATCATGTGTGCAGTTTGCTCAGTGTGAAGAGATCTTCAGTGGAATTAGTGACAGATACCGTGACCTTTTTCTGTTTCTGGGTAAAAGAAGCCAATCAGTGTTGCTCTTTCTCTCTTCCGAGTTGCATCATCCACAGTCTGTTGTTTCAATGCTGAGTTTATGTGAGTGTTTCAACTTTAAAAAGTGACAAGAAGACTTTTTAAACCCAGGCAAGCTGAAAAACAATTTGCTTTGTATGCATTCATATTGTTATTCGCCATGAACTCCAGGGACTTTTTCAGGGACCAGAAACTTTAAGAGGAACTCAATACATTTCCACCACAGGGACAAGGGTCAGTCTTAAGACCTGTTTGGAGAATTTTTACATGAGTAGAATTTGGAATAATCTAACCATCCTGGGCAGGAAGTATTTCAAACAGCCCTCTCATTTGTCCATTCATCCAGGCTTAGGGACATAACTCTGTATGGTAAAAAAAAAAAAAATGTTTGGAGTGTATTTTTTTTTTTTAATAGATCAAATAAACACAATATAAAGAATATATATATATATATATATATATATATATATATATATATATATATATATATATATATATATATATATATATATATATATATATATGTATATATATATTTTATTATTTATCTATTTATTTATTTATTTATTTATTTATTCATTTATTTGGTATTGTTGCCTTGAGGTTACACTGTACTATAGTGGTCAGTCATTAAAAGAGTTATTTATTTATATTTTCCTCAAATATACTTGGATAATACTTCATGGCCTCAACAGTTTAAAAATGCATGCCACAAAAAGTGTAAAAACTTTAAAAAGTAAAATTTTTTATAAGATTTCATGTCTGAAAGTTGCCTGAAGATAGCACTGTACTCTTGTGGAACATCCCGTTGGAATGAATGTGTCAAGGAGTCTGAACATATTTTATCTAACTTTACATGAACAATTTAACAGAAGACTTCACTTCTGTGGGTTTCAGGAGACAGACTTTTCATTGCAGGAAAAATGTGTGAAGGACAAAAGCCTGTGCTCTGTATGGCTCACAAAGTTCACCTGAGTAGACCAGAGCCTACAGTGTAAGTCTGAACTTTACTAAAACTGACATCAAATTTATTCAGGTGAAAACTGTAGAGGTCCAAAACAAATTTTAATGACCACTTTGTTTTCGAACAGTTGGTAAACCCAAAGACAGTTTACACCAACAGTAAGTCAAACTTGTTCCCAGTCAGGGGTGGACTCCACCAGGGCTGCCCTTTGTCATTGATTCTGTTCATTACCTTTATGGACAGGATTTCTAGGCGCAGTCGAATGGCAGAGGGAGTCAGGTTCGGGGTCTCAGGATCCCAGCTCTGCATTTTGCAGATGATGTGGTCCTGTTGGCCTCATCGAACCTCTACCTCCAGCTCGCACTGGGACGGTTTGCAGCCGAGAGTGAAGCAGCCGGGATGAAGATCAGCACCTCCAAGTCCAAGGCCATGGTTCTCAGTCAGAAAAGGGTGGATTGCCCACTCCAGGTCGGTAGAGAGTCTTTGCCCCATGTGGAGGAGTTCAGTTATCTTGGGGTCTTGTTCACGAGTGAGGGGAAACTGGAGCGAGAGATTGACAGATGGATCAGGGCGGCATCAGCAGTGATGCGGACACTATACCAGTCTGTTGACCGAGCTGAGCCAGAAGGTGAGGCTCTCAATTTACCAGTCAATCCAAGTTCCAACCCTCACCTGTGGCCACGAGCTGTGGGTGGTGACCGAAAGAACATGATCGCGGATACAGGCGGCTAAAATGAGTTTCCTCTGCAGGGTGTCTGGGCTCAGCTTTAGAGATAGGGTTTGTAGCTCGGACATCCGGGAGAGGCTTGGAGCAGAGCCGCTGCTCCTCCGCATTGAGAGGAGCCAGATGAGGTGGTTCGGGCATCTGGTGAGGATGCCTCCTGGACCACTCCCTCGAGATGGAGTTTCGGGCATGTCCAACTCGGAGGAAACCGCGGGGTAGACCCAGGACACGGTGGAAAGATTATATCTCTCCACTGGCCTGGGAACACCTTGGTTTCCCCCCAGAGGAGCTGGTGGAAGTGACCGGGGACAGGGGTCATTGGTCTTCGCTGATGGCACTGCTGCCCCTGCGACCCCGACCTGGATATGCGGGGGGAAATGAGATGAGATGAAAAGACAGTTAAACTATTACAGATTAAGCTTTACTTGTCTATTTATATGAACATATTTTTTCTAGACTGAGAAAGAAAAAAAAAGTTATTGGACAGTTTTGAGAAGAGAATTGGCCAAGTTGGTCCATGCAAGAAAGTGCAAAAAAAGGGATTCTGTATGACCTCCAGAGGGTCATATGACAAACTCAAACACAGTAATCGGTTCCTTAAGGTCTTTCACTTTTTAAAAAGTATTTCATGAAACTGGGCTGTATTGTGTAAGTGTAAAAGGCCAAAAATGGGTACATTGCTTAGAGGCAACAAGGTACAAAGATAACCCTTCCTCCGGCAACAACTCCTGATCCTAACAGCTGCTGGCCATAATTTCATTAACAGGAGAACATTCATGTAAATACATGACTTTTCACATCTTTCTGACTACAGAGAGGTTACCACTTCATCCTTTTTCAAGCAATTACCCAACCTCACTTAATTATCCAGAGCATGATGGATCACTCTGCCACAAAAACACTCGTTCTCAAAGTATAACCTGTCATTTTTTTTTTACCAAAATTGTTTCAATAATGTAAAATAAACACAATTTTAACCATTACATGAAACATTTGTCGACCTCTTTCCCAAAGTTAAAATGATTTCTTCTCCTAATGAAATTCTGCCGTGACATTTTCTCCAGGGAATCCCTCGTCTGCCGGGCTTAGAGAGTCTGGGGCTGTAATCCATCCTGAGTTAAGGAACGTTAAGTGGTTTGCCAACAGAAGAACAGTGTTAATATTCTCATTTTAGCACTTAAAGACTTGCGCGACCACACTGGACCTCATGCTCTTGATTTGTAAGAGGAGCATGTAGGAGGCTGTGGTCAGTGAGCGCCCTGAGCAAAGTCAGAACCTGACCACGATTAAAGATTTCTATTTTTATGCCCCCAAATTACAAGAAGTGACTGTGTTTCCTGCCCAGGCGGAAAGCCTCCGCAGCAGCGTGCAGCCCATCATGAGACATTAACGTTCCACTGAAACCAGACTAATGAGGTTTATTTGAGGCTGGCAGCTTCTTCAGGCAGGGTGGAAGCCTCTTCTGCAACCAGAGGAGAAACTCTGTGACTAACTATTTAAGTTTTTGTCCATTTCATCTATTTCTAATGAGCTAGAAATAGACTTGGGAGCAAAAATAGACTTATTTAGGCTGACAAAGCTAGCAGCAATTTTTTTTTTTCTGTTTGTTATTAATAACAAACAAACCGTGTGCTTTGTATGGAGAGTCTTTTTATGAAAACTGCTTGAGAAGGAGTCAGAATGTAGAGATTTTTTTTATGTTTCTGCTTTTAAAGCTGTATTCATTTATGTATTTAAGGGGACAGTGCATATTCATGAACATTTTAGCTCACACAACATCCATGTAAAAATGCCAGTGTTAGCCTCAAGGCTAATTTTCATCTGTAGACCCTGGCAGGCCAAATTCAAACTGAAGCCTTTAAAATAACACCAAAGAATGATGATATAAACTGCAGATGTGTGGAAAATCAACAAAAAAAAAAAAAAAAACAGTTACCAAAACACTATAAATAATACAAGTGACCTGATAAACAAATATTGTTCTAGTTCAGCTCTTTGTTCTTGATTTCTGTATCTATTAACAATGATATTTCCGAAGGTCTGTTTCCATTTTTTTCATATGTTACATGGTTTGTATTTACTAGGGCTGCTTCATGGATGACTGCTGCTTCTTAAAAAGCAGAATCTAAAGCCACACACACATTACTATAGATCCTTTTATGATTAACACCCTACAAACTTGTCTCACTTCCTGTCAGAGTATATCTTAAACATTGTATTTAAAGATATGATGCAAGAGAAGGCTGAATTCCTCGAAATAAAAAAGTATATATCTCAATGGGGCTGTGAGGAGTTTCTAAGTGATCTTGCAAAAGTCTCCCTTCTAGATATATGTCTGATTATAATCCACACTTTAAAATGAGATTATCACCACCAATATAGGTTATTTCAAAATACAACTTCTTAGCTTCCCTGGAATGATTTACTCTATGAGTCTCTATGACCACACTACACCAGGTGCCGAAGATTAGTGAGAGGAGATATCTGTGTTTGTCTCTGCTGAAAACAGTTTCTGTGATTAATTTTGTAGTGATGGTGGACACTGGAGCCTAACTGTCAGACAGAAAAAGGACAGAAGAGCAGAAGAAAGATAAATGGGAGAGTGCTACAGCTCGAGCTAAAGGCTAACACAGGGACTAATCTGTCTGTGATCATGTTATTCTGCAGTGGTCTGTTCAAACTTGAGAGTCTATTGATAAAATGAAGAGTGAGGTTACGTTAGCTCTGCTTGCTAGATGACTGGCAGGACAGAACCAGGATTCATTAACGTTACACATTACAGACATGTCTTAGAGCACCAGGCTGCCAGCTGCGCTAAATATGGATGGCTACTAAACTACTTAAAAGCTGACAAAGTTTACTTGTTGTTATGTTAGCCTACGGATACGTCGGAGCACCAGGCTGCCGATAGCGCCACATATAGCTCTACATATAACTGGTTTAATGTTTGCTTGTTGTCATGTTTCAAACCGTGTAACTGTACTGATACCTTACCCCAGCATTTTGTATTTGTTAAAAAGCTGGCTTGAAAAAAGAAACAAACACCACAACAAACACACATCTTGTTATAAGTCATCTCTTCACGACAGTGTCTGTGAGACTGTAGGCCAGAAGGTAGCAAAGCAGTCCAACTTAAACAGATCCACCTCATAGCATCTTTGATTAAGTGTTACATTTTGCTCAAATTGCAGATTTTTTTACTCATTACAGCCCATTAAGTCCTTCATCTGGGCTTGTGGTAACCTAAAATAAGATATATTTCTGGACTTGTCAGGTCAATGTGGCTAATATTAGATCATTGTTCTAAATATATGAAAACACTGATTCAAAAATAAACCTTAAAAAGAGTCTTGATGTGTTTCAAAGAAAGCTTTTTGTAAGATTCTTTTTTGTTTTCTGACAGCTGTTAAAAGCCCCTGTTGCACAGTTTTTACTGAAAGGACATCACCGCTCTGCCTCAGTTTTTGATGAACTTGTCGTGCTGTTGTTCACCTTGTCACTTCCTCTGTCATCCTCCTGGCAGTGTGCTGGTGAGTGACAGCTGGCCTCAGTCACGAGAGAGCACTCGGTTCACTTTATACATAGTGGTGCTGTCTGTTGTTATGCAGAATGACATTTGATTTCTACACCTCAGATATAAGGAAATCTTACTTTTTTTAGACGTGTTTTGAGGGTAAATAGTCTCACTTTGGGGCCAGTGCTGTTGGTTTTCTGAGATGTTCTGATGAGAAATCAGATGAACACTGTCACTGAGACATGGGTTTAGAAAATGAGCCTCCTGCAGTGAGTCTTCAGTCTACATTTCATTTACATTTACTGACATTATCTGCTGGATATGATAATAAGTCTCTGCATAATGTTCCTCCTCCATGATTTAATGATTGTCTCTTACATAACAACCGTTCACCTCGCTGGAGAAGAAAAGTCTGCACCGCATGCTGCCATGAATCTAATTCCTGTGATCATTTAGGGATTTTGCTCTTCTGATGGAGATGAGCTGGCTCTTCTGTCAGTCTGTCTCTTACATGCCTAAAATTAAATGAAGCCTGAATATGAACTGTCTATTGAGCCAAAAGCATAACATAGAGTGTGCAAAAACAAACACCAAATGTAAACAGGTCTTCTTTTATCACATTGTTTAGTGATTTGAAATGATCTTCTTATCACAGACACCAGAGACCATCAGCAGATAAAGATCATGAACACTTCTGTCATTATTTAGAGATTATCAGAGGTCACCACTGGAAACTGGTCCTGAGTGAATAAGGCTTAAGGTGTATGTTAATACTCTGAATGTTCGGTCACCTGTGTGCAGGGCATGGCTGCTAAAGTGAGAATATTCACTAGTCAAACTTCTTTTGCTTGTTACTCTTGATCATAAGAAGAATGTTGATTAATCTAACACTTTATCTGATTTAATTTGTTATTTTAAAGCTTTATTTTCTGTGTATATTTTGATTTTATCAGTCTGCATTTATAATGAATCCATTTTTTTATTCAGCATGCATCACGTTTTGTCTGTTTTTGTCACTGGCCATGCGAACAGATTTAAAATGCTTTTAGTTTTTTTTAGGAAAGGCACCTTTATTGATCAAGTTAAGCAACGTTAACAGTAAACACACATTAATTTGTTTTTTAATTGCATGCCTTTTTTCAGCCTTTAGGTACACTGTAGTATCTCTACCACATCAGACACCACTGTGTTTGTGAATGGCACATTACCCTATTAAAAATCACCACAGTCAGGTCTCAAATCAGAAACAATCTCGCTGATAATTTTTTTTGGCTGAGCACCATGACCGCAGAGCTGTGGATGAAATCCTGAGCTCAGGTGAGAGATTTGGGAGTTGACTTATTTTTGATGAACCCTTAAGCACTTGATCTGACCCTTCTCCTCTTTGTCCTCAGGGGTGGAATGAGTCAGAAGGTCTCAGACCCAGCTCTGAATTTTCGGCACTGATTACTGAAATTTTTTGAAGGTTGAAGTATATTGTTGCAGCATTGTGGTTTGTTGGCTAGATTATTCTACATTATTAAAAAAACAAAGAAGAAGAAGAAGAAGAAGAAGAAGAAGAAGAAGAAGAAGAAGAAGAAGAAGAAGAAGAAGAAGTTTTTCTTGCACTTAGTGGCTGCACCTGCAACCAAATAACTTATAGCACTGTGTCACACCAACTAGGTTTTTTCTTCTGTCTAAATTCTTGCATGTGTTGTACGTCACTTTGGACAAAAGTATCTGCTAAATAAACTGTAGAGCTGTAAATCTTAATGACCCATCACTCTTTTTCTCTTCTTTATCTGAGTGCACAAAGTTTACCGAGCTGTGGCTGTTCAGTTCTTTCACTTTGATGAAATGCACTACACGTTTTGTGCATGCACTCCTTTATATTACCCAAAGTGTAACAGTATTATTTAAATGAATTAGATTAAAGTAAAATAAAATATTCATTAACAACAACAATAAATTGAATAATGAATCTACAAGTCTAAATCAGAGGTCTTCAACAGGTGGTCCGGGGCCCCTAGGGAGTCCGTGACATTTATAGTTAATTAGGCATTTTTGTATTTTTAAATATTTGGTCCCAAATGTTCTATATTCTGTATGTTAATGTCATTAAACACAAATTAATGGATTCATAGAGGGAAAATGTTATCAGAAATGCTTATGTCTAAAATAAAAAGTCAATTTAAAAAGCTTTTGACAGATAGTGCTGACAGTGGCATTTGTATTAGCCGAAAAGGTATATGGCAAGGCCACTCACCGTACCTCAAAAATATTTCAAATGAAAACATGAATATGTAAACTTGTGTATTATCTGGATAGTTTAATAATAATAATAATAATAATAATAATAATAATAATAATAATAATAATAATAATAATAAGAATAATACATTTTATTTCAAGGCGCCTTTCAAGACACCCAAAGACGCCGTATAAACAGTTTAAAAGCATTTCATCAAAAGTTAAAACAAGAAAATGGATAAAAGTTTAAAAAGAAAAATGATTTAAAAGATAAGATGGATGGGGTTCAGTCAGGTTGAGTAGGCCAGGCGGAATAGATGGGTTTTGAGGCAGGATTTGAAAACAGTCAGTGAGTCAATATCATGGATGTCCAGTGGGAGGGAGTTCCAGGGACAGGGAGCAGAGCGACTGAAGGTTCTGGATCCCATGGTGGACAAGCGGGCTGGAGGAATGTTGAGGCTGAGGGAGGATGAAGATCTGAGAGTGCAGCTGGGTTTGTTGATGACGAGGAGATCACTGAGGTACTGCGGGGCTAAGTTATGGAGTGCTTTGAAGGTGAGGAGCAGGATTTTATAGCTGACGCGGTGGATGATGGGTAGCCAGTGCCGCTTGGGGTGATGTGGTGGAAGGAGGGAGTCCTGGTGATAATGCGGGCTGCAGCATTCTGTACAAGTTGAAGTTTATGGAGGGACTTGAGGGGGAGACCAGATAGTAGGGAGTTGCAAAAGTCCAGTCGAGAGGTAACAAGTGAGTTGACCAGGATGGCGGTGCTGCTGGGGGTGAGGGAGGTGTGGAGGTGGTTGATGTTGCGGAGATGAAAGAATGCAAACCGGGTAATGTTATTGATGTGAGAGTGGAATGACAGAGTGCCGTCGAGGACGACACCCAGACTCTTGACCTGTGGGGAGGGGGAGACGGAGGAGTTGCCAATGATGAGCATTAAATTGTTAATTTGTGAGAGAGTGGATTTGGATCTGATGAGGAGAACCTCAGTTTTGTCACTATTGAGTTTCAGAAAGTTGGAGGTGAACCATGATTTGATTTCCTGTAGACAGGCACAGAGGTAGGAGTGGAGGTGGGTTTGGTGGCAACATAGAGCTGGGTGTTGTCCGCATAGCAGTGAAAATTAACCTTGTATCTGTGGAGAATGTGGCCAAGGGGGAGGAGATAGATTATAAAAATGATGGGACCGAGAACAGAGCCCTGGGGAACACCAGAGGAAAGTTAGGGAAGTTTAGTATTAAATGCTACTATTAAAGGTTCTTTATACATGGTACTAGCCTGTTAAGGGGGTCCTTGGTCTGAAAAACATCGACGACCTCTGGTCTCCACCATAGGTATCTTTATTAGATTTCAAATTAAGGCAAAATTAAAATCTTTAATGATGTGCAAATTAATAAAGTTTCATCCATGCAATTAAATCATTCACTTCTATTCTGGAAAAAAAGAGGTTGCTATCACCAACATATTTTTCTGTGAGGTGAACAGTGTTTTTAGTTTTATAACTAGGTTGTTGATTTGAATTTATTTTGAAATCCCTCTCTGGACCTTTTTGCTTTCTGTATTACCCGTTCACTTCCTTTGCTTTCCACTTTCTCTGAGCTGCTAAAACAAGTTAATTCTTTATGTGTGGAGGTTATTTGATTGTATCGTGTTTCTTCTATTTAGACACATCCATATCAGGGCAAACACATAATTTAGCACACCACTATGAGAAATTTTAGGAGTGTTCAGACCCAGTGTCAGTGCAGACAGTATACATGAAAAATGAAAGCAGTCTGCAGAGATTTATGAAACAGGTAACTAAAGTGACTGAGTACATAATGTAGGTATGTGTTTAGTTACTGTAGCTAAGTGAGCAATACATTAAGTGTAGAAGTGAGTAAATAAGTGCATAAAAGAGTGAGTGTGCAGTGAGGTGGGAGGTAAGTACATACAGGAGTGATTAAGTAAACAAGAAGCCGTTTAAGCACTCATGAGCGAACAGAGGAAAAAAACTCACACAGGAAGTCTCAGACAAGTTCAGTTTAGGTTAATTCTGTGCGTGCTGCTCCCACTGACGGATTTCTCAGTGACATCGGTGTCTCCTCCCACTCTCAGGCCTCCTCTGCACACTAGCGTGCAACAAATACAGCGAGCAGGGACACTCTTAGTCAAACATTTACCCGCGGCAGGTTTAGGAAGCTCACAGCGCTGTCTGAGGGGCCTCAGCAGACCTGTTTCTATTCTTTCTCCTGAGCCGGATCGGCCGCCAACACATTTAAGATGTGTGCTAAATTAGTCTGCATCAAACATTCATGCAAAGGCTCCATAGTTCTGTACATTCTCTCCTGCTTTTAACTCAAACATGATGATTTATGGATAGTTTAGAGGATTTCTTCACAGGCTGACCACGTCTCGTCTTCTCCACCTGACCGTCAAACATACACACACACACACACACACACATGTAAAAACAAACAATTCCCTTTTCCCTGCTCACATGAAAGATTTACCCTGAGCATGTCAGGGAGATGATTGCTTTGCCTGAAGAGCTCCAACAATACTTTCCTGCTTTCACTTCACAGCTTTTTAAAAGTTAAAGTTTTAAAAATTAAAAGGGAGCTGGCTTTGCATTGCGTAATGGTTTGGTGGTTATGTAGCAGCAGCTGGACTTCATGTGCGGCGTAGATATAAAGACAGGATGTCTGAGACAGTTTGCAGCTCATGCTGCACAACATTTAGCACATATATGTGTCAAAATGTGTAAATATGCAAGGATGATTTGTGACTCTGTGTGTGACATGATATTTCTTCTTCTCTTATTTGAGGCAGTTTCATGTCAGGAGACAATTCTTCATTGAAAATGTTTATTTTGCAGCTTAATGAAAGCATATTGAGGTGATACAGTTGCTAAAGCTGATTTATAAAGTTATCAATGCTGACAAGTACAAAAAAAAGCTCCTGTGAGGAGTTTTCAGCTGGTTATGAAACACAACCACCTTTATATAAGCCACAAAAAGAAAACTAGATCATCAGCATAAAGACAGATTTTTTTTAGTATAAAGGTATTTCATATCTTGCTGTGTATTCTGTTTCTTTCCCAAGATGCACTTTGCATACCTTGGGATAGCATGGAGACTTTTGCCTGACTTTTCTGCACGCTTACTCCTCCATTTTTTGTTTCACATTTTGCACAGAGCTTAGTCGTAAACACACCTGAACTTTTTGCGAGAGGTGTGAATTCACAGGAAGTCTGTTTGGAAAATTCCCCAAGAGTGAGTGGGCAGAGACGTTTCCGTCATGCCAACGGATCAGGATGAAAAAAAGAGAAACAACTGAGGTTAGATACAGAGAACTGTTTTCTAAAAATGAGCGGTGAAGCGGTCTGCACATCCGTTTGCTCAGACCTAGCTTTGAGAAAGAGCAAAGAATAAGACATTATCAGTAGAAGTCTCTCGTGCCACATTTATCTCCATAAGTTTTACTCTGTAGCACACTCGCTCCCATCTTCCACTCCTTTCATCTGACAGAGAAGACTTCAGGCTGTTAGGGATGTGTGTGAATTAGTAACTTATGGAAAACTCAAGTAGCAGATCTTTGGGAAAAAATATAGAAAATTTCAGGGCTGCATGTTTGCAACAGGTCAAAGTAATTCTTCCAAGTGTATTTCTTACATAATGTCTTCTGTAAAGAGCTGTTACTCTGTGGTGCACTGGCTGTTTTTACTAAAAGAAAGTCATAAATATTGCATTGATTAGAATCCTGGCCATGTGTGAGTCTGTGTTTTGCATTTGCTTAATTGTAAGAATTGTTCATATTGCTTTCCCTGATGTGCGTCTATGAGGAGTATTTGGATGTTTCAGTGTGTGTCTTTGAGGCCTCCTGCTGCAGGGTTAAGTACAGAGGCGTTGGCAAACCAGGGTGTAATTTTCTATGTTTAACTCAGGCTCTGAGGTATTACGCTCACGGCTGCCAGTTTATGTTTTCTTCCTTTTTCTTTGAAAATGAGATAAAAACACACACTGCACACAAAGCAGCAGGAAATGCAGATTACTTCAAACTATAAACACATGCAATCAAACATATACTTTCACCAGCAGTAGTTTTTGTTATTTAGCAGATACAGTGAAAGAAAATGCCACTTTTTAGGTCTCCCAATTACCATTTTTAATCCTCCTGCTCTCCTGGTTTCCCTCAGGGGAAATTATGAAGGATAATGGATGAAGCAGTTGAGCTCACACAGACTGCACCTGTTGACATGGAGGGAAAAAATAAGGCTTTTCTACCTCACATGGATGTAAAAGAGAGGAGAGAGAGAATAATCTCACAAACATGCGTCTATGTGTGCTGCCAGACATGCAGTTCCCACACATGCAGAGCCCAAAGACAAGTCCACTGTATCCCACAGGGAAAAACTTTGTTTATATAATCAAAACATGTGATTGGGCTTAAAATTGACTCACTGCATTTACTTTACTGATTTCCATAAGACTTTGGATCAATAATGATCACAAAAACAGATTTTTATGGTTTGAAATAATTTACACCTTTTAATTAGTTCAAAGACAACAAATCAAATGTAAGAAATAGAAAATTATAATATATTTTAAGAATTTGAGGGATCTAAGAATCATTTTAATGTTTCAAATTTGATAGATGAGTTTCAAAGGTCTCTATCTTATCAATGTGATTAATAGTTTCTGTAAAAGAAAAAAAGAGAGAGAAATTATCACATGACTACAGGCAGATGAAGTTGGTAAAACTACCACCAATTGATCAAATGTGAGACCAAAAATTTAACCAAAGACAAAATGGTGGGCAATTTATCTATTCATTCATTCATTCATTCATTCATTCATTCATTCATTCATTCATTCAGTCAGTCAGTCATCCATTCATTCATTTATTCACTTACTTATTTAATTTAATTTAATTTAATTTAATTTAATTTAATTTAATTTAATTTAATTTAATTTAATTTAATTTAATTTAATTTAATTTAAATTTGTTAAAGGGATTGATAAATGTCTCAGTCCCCCAAAATAATTTTCTGACTTTTTAAAAATTATTATTAATCAATTTATTCATTTATTTCTTGTGCAGATTTTAAAGGGTTGAATAACATCCCAGTCTTCCCCAAAATAGAATTTTCTGACTTTTTATCTATCTCTATATTAAAGGATTCAATCATTTATTATTATTATCATTTTTTTCTTTGTATGTATGTTTTGATAGGTAAAGTTTTTAAGGGTTACATTCGATGACAGCCATACATTCAGAAACAATGTGACAGCCGCATTTACTGTTGAGTCGCTTCACTCTGTAAGAAAAAATGTTATACCACTTTTGCCTCGTAAAGGATTTTATCTGCTTTTTTTTCTTTGTCACCATTTGTTCCATGATCAAACACGTTAACATTACAATCACACCTGGTTAGAACCTGGACACTTCTACTACAGAGCCCTGCTATTGTAACACATGATGAAAGTAGTCTGGCATCTTTTTGCTGTATTATACAAGGTCTTTCCTGAAGACTCAAATAAAATCAAGTGTTAATGTCTTATTTTGAGTAAAACTGGTCTTAGTAGACTTAATTATGACCACATTTGCCTGATAGGACCCCAAAAATGTGTTATTCAATGTATAAAAAGAGGAAAGCGAAAACAAATCTGTCAAAATCGTATCTCAAGAAACATAAGAGCATTGTTCTTTTTTTTTTATCCCTGGTAAACTTCTTTTCAAGCAATTTTGGCATCATTTTTGTCTTTTTATATCTTTAGATAAGACATTTTTTTTCTGGACTAAAACTTCAGTTTTTGCAGAGCATGTTGTCCCAGAGGTGGTATGTGAAGTGCAGTGTTAAAGGTGCTTTCTCAGATTCAAGGATACACGAGTGCAGAGCCACTTACGGTTGCTACTTTTACAGTTTTAAATGGTTCTGAATAACAATACATCTGTGTCATTTTTGGGCAAAATTCCAACTTCTTGTGACTTAAAAACATATTCCAAGTAATAAATACAATAAATTATTGATTTTAAACGATAAAGTGCTCATACTGTCAAAACCACCTGTCTGTCCTGGTGATCAGTAACCCTAAATTTGGTAACATGGATCAATAAAAGAAAGCAAATTTCATTGGAAATGAAAAATTCCTGGTGGTGGATAAAGAACTGTTTTGCATGAGAAAATCAGTTCAAAAACATTCAGAGTCACATGTGTGCATGATGCTACATTTAATTAGTCAGGGTCAAAGTTCAAATGAGTTACACAGTAAAACTAAATTAACTACAGTTAAGAGAGATTCATCTTCTTTTTATCCAACTTGATGAAAACAAAAGCTTTAGTATGTGCAGCCTTCATAACACAGCTGTATTAGTGTTTGTTATATGACCAGCTTAGAGGCAGATTTAACAGCAGAGCCTCACAACACACACTCAAAAGACCCATCCCATAACCTCTGCCTTCTTCTCCTCATGTATGATCCGGCAGTCACATGCCCCATGCTCACTCTAACCCCCACAGAGCTTAACATGTGCTTCAGGATGTTGTGATCTGTGTCACATGCATTTGCTCATGAATGGGATAATGCTACCCTCCAGGAATCAGAGTCTGACATGACAAGTTGAGGAAATGCATGTATGGAGATATCTGCACTGAAACTGGCTCCTGTTGAAAGCAAACTCAGCTTGTTTGTGCTCCTGTGGAATAAAAACAAAGGGGTCTCTACATTTCTGCAGAAACCATGAGTGATATCTTGTGTGTGTGTCTTTGCATGTGAGTAGAAACTTGTGAAAAGGGTGATCTGTTTGGTGAACTGTGCAAAATTCAGTGGAATTCTTGACCCTGGACGCTACATGCATGCAACTGTTGATACTTTTTTTGGTCATTTTGAGAAATAAAAAATAAGAAGAATGTAGAATAAATAGAAAGGAAATTGCACAACACAGCCACCAAGCCACTATGTCAACAAAATATAAAACAACTAACAATTGAAGGTTGAAAATCAACTTGTTGAAGGGAAAATGGCGCCGTCCTTTTCTTTTAAATCCACTAGTTTCCAGCTGTGGGGAGCAAGTGTGGGATATGTGGTCTTCTCCATAAAAACAGAGCGGTAGGAAACTGTCAGCATTGAGTGAAAGTGTATGATTTCATAGTTCACTGAAATGGAATCAAAAAGGGACAAAAATGCCACAAAAAATCTAAAAAGAGTGCAAAGAAATGCACTCTGGGAAAAAAAGAATCCTACCCTCTGCTGGGCAGCGCTCCTCACGCTGTTATAAAAGGCGATCCTCATCTTTTATACATGTTGTTTATATTATAGAGGGAGTTGTTGAGCGTGTTCTGGCTGCAGATCCTCAGGAGGAAATGTGTCTCCTGTGGACCTGCACTTCCAGCTTCACACTCACACTGCTGTCATGTTGGGGTGCACTTTGGGTTCTGATGCAACACACGACAGGAGCTGCATTACAAGGACATAGTAAACATGACATCAACCCCAGATAAGAGAAAAAAAGACAAAGATAAAGATAATTACATATTGTGGATGGAAAAGGAGTCCTTGAGGCATGGTTTCAGAGAGGAGTGCAGAAGCTCGTCTTGAGTTTTGATGCGTTTCATTGTTTCAGGAGGCGAAACAGCTCCTGTCTGTTGTAGGAGGAGAGCTTCATTGATTCCAAACACAGAAGGATTCATCTGAGGTCGTGATTTAGGCTTCCTCTTCCTAACACTCGTGATGAATCCCAGTAGGTCAGAGGTCATTAGGGAGTGAAGGGGGATGGAGAGACAGGGGGAGGAATGAAACAGCAATGCAAAGAAAGGCAGTGGAGCCTGCATTGTCCTAAAAGTCTTTAACCAAATAAATCAAATGGTCTGCTGGTTCAGTCATGCATGGCTGCACTCTCATCAGAAAAGTATGTGAATTTTGGTGTCATTCGATATTTTTCACTTTTTTTTTTTTTCTTTCGCTGTTGCATTTTTTGCTTTCACAACAGCAGGAGTTACTTTTGCAGTGCTGACCAAGCAGGGCGATAAAGAGAGAAAGCATTCAGGGAAGCGAGAGATGAAGCAAACAAGGGGGACAAAAGGAGAGGGGGTCTGGTGTTGTGCAACAGCTTGACATTGATCAGGGTTGTCGAATGGTGACGCGGCAGCCTATTGTCTCATCTGTCTGCAGCCAGCAGACTCTCCCTCACTGGCCTGTCTGCTCCCTCCTCCTCTGCATATGTCAACTCTTTCTGCACAGAAGCTCAACTTTTTCAACTTCTATCCAAACAATTCAGCATCAGGATCAAAAGAAATGTAGAACCACAGTGGGAAGAAAAGAAACATGTCACTAAATTGTGTCATTGTTCGGCTCAGGCGAAATTTTAATTTAGCTGTAAAGAATTCCACCTCCTCTTTCAAAACGCATTTTAAATCAATTTGATTATATTTTTCTGCGGCACTGGTAGTTGTTGTCTAGCACGAAGCACCACCCGTTGTTTTGGTTCGGTGTGATTACATTTCAGCAGCTGTTGCTTACTGTTGATTATTCACCGACAGTGATCAACAGGTTAAAACCAACAAGTGTCCAACTCCTTGCTTTACGATCCACATGATAAGAACAAACTGCTGTGTCTCTGACTGGACAATACAACCATCCTAATGTCTCCTTAACCGCGGAATTAGAAAATAATTCACCCTATGTACAGTGTGTGCTGTAGCAGGGGGGTGAATTTAGCAAAATTAGCATTTTAGACCTAAGTCGTTTTTGAACCAGGCCATAATGCCATAAAAGTCTGTTTTTTTTTTTTTTTGTTTTTTTTTTTTAAATTTTGTCTTGGTGTGTGCATAACTTCTGATCTTTCTACAGCCAGCCTCAATGAACAGCAACTTTTAGCTCTTCCCCAAAGGCCTTATTTTTCCTAAACCGGATGTTTTCCCTTGATAAAAATGCAGGGGCCACTAAAACAGAAACAATGTCCCAGGTCTGTTATATTTACTAATGTTAAACTTAAGTTACTTCTTACATTTAAAGGTAAACAAAGGGTACTTTTTAGACTGTTTAATGCCCCCCCTGGTACCACAACAGTAGCATTACATGATTTACTGAAAAAAAAAAACATCCCTTTTTTTTTTCTTTTTTTTTTTTTTTACTGTGTGTTAGTAAACCTTTAATTTAGTATCTGTTAAATAAAAAGAAAAAAAACAACACTTTATTTGAGCTACTGTCTCCTTAAGACTCCCTGCTCCTCAAACCCCCTCCCCTCTGATTGGCCTGTCCTCTGGAGGCTTGTTATGGGCAGTCCTTGGTGTTTGGGGCCCTGCCATCCAACATGTAATTAAACAGCTGGAAGATTCTTATGTGATGACGTCATCATTTCAGTAAGGCTTTTGAAAATCTTGTGAAGATTTTTATTCAATTAATAAATTAATTTATGTATCTTTTTTATTTTTTTATTTTTGAATGTGTAATTTGATATGTTTGCCGACAGATACAGGATGAATAGGTTTGAAAATCATCACTCATTCAGCATTGTTGTTTTTATCCATGTTTAACATATGGGGAAGCAGACTACACACTCTTTAAGCACATTTGGCTGCTTGTGTTTTTGTGCTTTAACTCAGGTAAGGTGTTGAATAAAGTAACTTGCTTTCCGAGCACTTCTCCCATTCCTGGATAAATGCTGTTTGTAAGAAAAATAACTGCCTTGTTTCTAGCAGTGTAGTATTTTCCACAGTGAATGAAAACACACATTCCACTATTCCAAAAAGTAGAAAATAAGTTAACATTTTTCCCATTCTTCCCTTCAAAATAAGAAAAAAAAAACATATTTTCTTTCCAGTTCTTGGGACACTGATGGAAACTATTTTGCTGAACACAGGTTGTGTATTATGATAGAGCAGATTTACGAGCGCTCTGTGCAGAGGGCTGCAGTCAGTCTGGCTGGAAGTGTCGATGCTCGGTGTGTATCCTCTCTCCAGCTCTGCCACTTCTCTTTTAGAGCTTCATGAAGAGCTGGAATGAGTTGAAATAATCCATTAAAATATTTCCCCCCAAGCTGAGTGGATATAACAAATTAAACACAGCAAAGAAAACTTTGGATGTCCTTGAACTCACCCTTGTCTAATTGCTCAAAGAGTGCACAGATAAACACAAACATACAGTAGCTTGATGTATAATCTACACAGATGATGCATTCAAAGCTGCATGTCCTCAGAAAATCTCACACAGGTTTGAGTTCCTAGAAACGAGAACAACAGGAGAATGACATCAGCATAATGGCTTTGGCATTTACTAATAACGTGATCAGACATCTTTTATAAACCAGACAATTTCCTGCTAATGGATTCTGGAGGCTGGAAAGAACTCAGCAACCTCCAGTTAAATCAGAGATTATATATAATGAACAAATTCTTCATGTAGAAACATTTGAGTGAAGAAGACAGAAATCAACACAATGGGATTAAATGACCCACTGGTTTGTGGGCCACAGTTTTAAGACTGTAATTCTGCATTACGGTTGTCTAAGTATTGTGACTTTTTGAAGCCAGAAGTGGCTAGAAGTGACGATAAGAGTGGATGATTGTATGATTAAAATAAAACTGTCTCTCCTTCTGGTGTGGGTGTGTATGGATGAAGTTTAGTCTTCATCATCTTAAACCTGAAACTAGCCTGTTTCCAAACAAGTTTTAATCCTGATGTTGTTGTTGTTCATGTGTTCATGCTCTATAAAGCAACCAGCACAGTCAGTGTGATCCTGGTGGGCAGCACTTTTAGTTTTACTGCTTCACTGGTGTTGAGCTTTACAGCTTTCTTTATGTGACTCGTAAGGATTCAGGAACAGGAGCGGGGGCTTGTGTTGAACAGGTGATGTCTGATGTGCTCGACTTAAACGCTCCTTTGGGTTTTTAATAAGTTTGACGGCAATGATGGACTGTAAAGTTGCATGCCAGCGTTTGACCGGTGGAATGACAGGCTGCAGTTAGGGGCCTCTTTTTCTATAAGGTGCTCACCTATATGCTGTCTATGCCACATTCTTGAAACCTTTCCAGCTAATTTTATGTCTTTTTGATGTTTCCCCACCTGCAGGAGCACATGTAAGATGGGGAAGGTCATGTGCTTGGACTGAGGAATGACAATATAAGGACATGAGCAGCATATTCTCTTCAGGTTTACTGTGATTTAAACGCTGTGGATAGACACTGTATACAAACCCAGCCTTTTGTTCACCCTTGTTTAAGGACACATAGTATTTCATACAGGACATTGATGTTGGACCAATTTAGAATAACACATCGGCTGGATACTGGGTTACTGCAGGGACAGCGTACAGTATTTTGCTGACTTACTGACCCAATGTTCCTGTGTTGCTCAGCTATCAGATTCCTTCACGTCTAATCGGAAAGAATGCAGCAAAGTGGTAGTGAGCATGACTCATGTTTATTGATGTTGCAGGCTGATGATGACATAGTTAAGGAGCATGAAATATCAAATGAGGACAGAGAAGAGGTCTGGTCGCGCCTGGACTGTGAGATCCCCTTTGTAGCTGCTGCCGCTGCCAAAATATCTCTGGGAAACTTGTGACACACGAAGGGTGACGCCGCTACCAATCTTCTCGCTGCACACTGCAACGTTGATCACAGAATGTGTTTGCCAAGTGCTGCAGCATTCCTCTAGGTTTGTGCAACTGCACCGCTCCTTGTGCTTTTGGACTGCAGCAGAAAATCAGTGTGAGGACTGCATTCATCCAAGTAAAGGTCCAGTCATGTGTGAGAGCCAGTGGGCCAGGGCTCGGCCTGCCTGCGACTATTTGCTTTTCCAGCTGTTTCCTAGACTCACCCTGTGAGAGGGAGAGAAAGTGGAGTGTGTGTATGTGTGTGTGTGTGTGTGATGGAGGTGGGGAGCGGTGGCGTTTAAGAGAGATGGAGAGATTCTGGGAGTTCAAGGAAGGAAGGTGGTAAGGACGACAGAGGTGCAGAGAAAGTGTATCCGTCTGTGGAGTGTTTGCACAGTGGAAACACCCTGAAACAGTCTTCATATAGTGTGTGCTCCCTCTCTGTGTCACAGAAACACAGAGGAACATGTCGTCTTGAGTGCGCATGCCCCTCACATAAACACGCCCATATGCCTGGGCTGCCCCTCGTATAGACTGATCCGCCTCTCAGACACAAAGCCACAAGGGATGGCCTAGATTCCAGCACATGCACACACAGGCAGGCAGGCTGTGAGGAAAATATCACGCACACATATATATGTCAGAGTAAACAGACTGTAAATGTACACCAAGTGTTACGGCTTCTTTGTGTATTTAATCTATTACAGCCAGCAGAGTCAACACCATTTCACGTTTGAGTCATGTGTTTGAAGTTTATTAAGGCTGGAGTGTTGTGGGATCTCAGGGGGACGGCAGGTGTGAGCTGTCTGAAGGAACCTCACTGTTTTAAACGGCATTTAGGCATTTGATGGAGTTTCCGAAGCTTTTCCAAAGCTGTGACTGTTTTTTTGTAAAACCACATTAACCATTGTACGACTACTGCTTATTGCCCATTACCATTTAAGTATGACATTTATATTTGATTAATGATTGTACCAGCTGAATTGGCCTCAAGGATGTTAAACTTGGAGCCAGAGGGCTCTGACAACATTCTTCTGACGTGAAGTGAAGGAAAAAAGAAGAGAAGGAGTCATTTCACTCAATTTTCTCACACACTTGTCAATTTTAGCAAGTTGTACTGTCTCCAGACATGCAGATCAATTTTGTTTGATAGCCTGTAATTGCTTCTTAAATGCTTTTACTGGATTACAAACACTGCACTGACGCCTATGACACTTATGGGGTTCACTGCTCTGCAGTGTAGAACTGTATAGAGCTGTTGAGCACTGTCATGCATTAGCACAGTTTAGTATAGTATAGTGAAGTTTGTATAGTATAGTGTAGTGTAATTTAGCATGGCATGGCAAAACAGGTTTGGATGATGTATTTTCTTTTCTTTTCTTTCTTTTCTTTCTTTCTTTCTTTCTTTCTTTCTTTCTTTCTTTCTTTCTTTCTTTCTTTATTCTTCTTTATTTTTAATTAAAAATAAATATTAAATAAAAATAAAATGAAAATGAATGAATAAATAAAAAAAATGAATAAAATCAACAAACAAAAAACAGCTCTGATTGCTTGGAAGTCTGTTCCATTGGCACCTTTTCATGCAGCCTTTTTTAAATCTCCCAGGAAAAAGGACATTAATTTACTGGGTCAATACACACGTTGAATTTGTCGGATAATGCTTGGCTGGCTGCAAAGAAAGCATTAGTTTCCTTCAGTTTTCTAAAATGGTAAATATAACAGGCAGGGTTAGCACTTGATCTCAGTTTAGCTTCAATATTACTGTTAATTTATTTAAGAGACACAAATAATTTGATGTGTGTGTCTTGGTTGCATTCAGAGAAAAGAAGACAAGAGGACAGAAACATCACAGAAACTGATGAGGAATGTCAAAGCACTAACAGAAAAGAGTGAAAGAGATGTCAAAGCAAAAGCAAAGAAAGGAAACATGAAGCAACAGCGTGGGCAGTGTTACAGGACTGGTTAAGTGAGAAAAGTTAGAGGAAAGAGGACCTCTCACAGGTGGCTGCTGTTGTTTTCTGCATCTGTTAACAATGGAAATGCAACCTACTAAGAATGTTTGGTTACACGTTTTTTGACAAGAATAGAACAGGCACAAACAAAGAGGGTTTAAGAAAATAATTTGAAATCAAGTACAGTTCACAGTACAGCATCTAAAGACAGTCTGATTGCATATGAGCTTTTGACTACTTTCAATGTCCACGGCTTCTAACTGTGATAATCAAGTCAACATCAAACTCCATCTATGATGAATACACCCTCACTGCTTAACAACAGCCCCATGCAGTCTCCTGAACTCACTCACACTGATTTACATGATGACACAGATGCATCTTTATATGTAATAACAACATGCTACACGACACAAGAAACAAGAGGGACGACGACAGAAAGCCTCCTTTAGCATGGCACAGAAACTGGACTCTGAAGCACAGAAAACAGGCATCAAGTTGCCTTTTCCACCTGCTAGGCAGACGACGTCTGACTTGTTTGTAGCATTTCCCGAAACATTAGGCAAGCTATGGATTACTGTGTGTTGACAGCATGGACCTTATTGGACTGAAAGGTCAGAGGTTGGACACTTGAACAACAAAATGGCTTCAAGTCCAGTTTGTGTTCCCTTGATAAAGAAAACAAACAAACAAACTCCTCCACGCTGGTAAATGACACAAGATTGATATTCAATAAGAATATAATAAATTCTATTAACACAGTGGATAATGTGGTGAAAACTCCCAGGGGTGATACATTATATTGCACTCAATCCCTCTACCAAGCAGACAATTAGCAATGCTGTCTCGACAAACACTCTGTGGACACAGATCAGTGGGTGTGTGATATGTTTTCACCAGCCTCTCATGTTCCTTGTATGTATACTATCACTTACCGCCAGTTTCCAGGACAGAGACCAGAATGAGAGAGAAGAGGATGCTGGAACTTTCATATATTATGTATAGGTCAATCATATATGATTCATGGGGAGAAAAGTGGCGTTACAATGTACATTTACACACACAAGTTCAACAAAAGAAACGTTTACAATGAAAACATGTATAAGAAATTTAGAGAATTCTACCCATACTGTCTCACTGATTTCCATGAGCTGAGGAAAGCAAATACCATGAACGTCTCCAGGAAGAGAGGATAAATCCTCCAACATTCACTGAAGATGGTCCTTTGTAGAGTTCAAGAGGAGTAAATTATGTGTTGCAGTGACACAAATACATTCAAATACATAGAGATAAGAATAGATAGGATGAATAAAATTGGAACAGTGATACATTTTAACAAAATAGTAATAAAACGATAATAACAATACAGTTTGTTTTGTAGTATTAAATGAGGGTAAATAAATGGGGTACAATATGTTTGCACATAGTGTTAAAAAGATAAAAATCAAAATTTTGGTCCTTATAACTAGTTATCATTTCATTATTGCATTTTGCAGATTGTCTTCTTACATCTACAGTAGTTGCTGTAGCAACAAAATTTACCCCAATAGTTAAATAGTATTTTTCTTAACCTCTTCTGGTCTATTCTATTAAAAGAATAAATAAAGTAAAAGAAGCTGTAAAAAGTGGCCATATTTCCTCCATAGCCCATTACCGAAAAAAATACAGCAAAAATGGATGCAAAACCAAATTAATTGTTGTGTTACTTGGTCATTGAAATTATTTTGAGAATATTTACTAAATCTGATATGATTGGGAGTGGTTACCATACCAGCAAAGGTGTAATACGCAGGGAAAATGCATGTTATGATACAGCCATTATAATTTTTATATTACGACATCAATTAATTTAGGTCTATTTATTTTTTTAAGTTTACTTTTATTCTTTAAAAATGTTTATTTGACCGACTTCAACGTCACGACACACCCCTATATGGTGAGGAGACAGCTGAAGCTTAATACGAGACTGACAAGAAGCTCAACCAATGAGAGTGGACCATTTTCCAGAGTGAAGAGCTGTGATTGGCCAGGGGTTGGGATTATATATATGTATAGATATGTCTGACTGGTAAACCGCGGGGGCGGGACTACAGAGTAGTGCAGTCCATCTATGTTGATACAGATCTAAAGAACTGGACTAACAGAGTGTGTGCTTACGTTGCTCTTCGCATGGACTAATGTAAGTTATTTTACTCCACTTGTACTCCTGGGAGTATGGCGAAAGGTGTCGCAACACTGTATTATCGTAGTAGTTTGACTCTTTTTCATGTCATTTTGCTGAGAAGTGCTTTCAGGCCGTGTGGCACACACGCTGTCCAGGCCAGCAAAGTGTGCTGCCGTTACCGTGGCTGTTGTTATTGCTCTCTAGCGGGCTGAAATATTTTGACATGCCGCTGACACAAACAATGCCTGGGCTTATCGTTACCGTCATTGTAGCACACAGAAGCCATTCTCCACCACTCTGCTGGTGTAACAATGGTGTATGCATAAATGTTCGAGTTGAAACCGCTCGTAGCTTAACGTGTACGCTGGCGATTTTGTAAGGCAGTATCCGAGCTCCGTTAACGGTCGGTCCGCTTGTGTATGGAGCACGGGGACGGCGGAACCCCCTTTGGAAAAGTCATAATCCACTTAGATCGATATGTTGTCAGATTTCTAAGTGTAATTACATGGTTTAAAATCTATCACACATGAGTCTGCAGCACTCTTTGATTCGGCACTAACCCCAACATCAAACAAGCGCCTTTCTCAGTAATCACAAGCGCGTCCAAGAGGTGGCCCGGGGTGGCATGGCCCCTCTTGAAACCTGATGATGCTAACCCAAAATCACAAGTCAATATAAGATTTATACTCATCAGAGGAGGATTTTATGTTGTAAACAACCACTTGTACAGTTTAAGGCAGGCTGCCAGAACCTTTATACTCTGTAGAAATCACAATATATGTGTAGGATAGGTGTATTAGAAAGAGGGGATCCACGCAGTGTTTTCAGCAATCATCCAAAACCTTGTCCAATTATAAGTATTTGATAACAAAAGTTTGATTAAAATGTTTTTTCCATTTACTTTTAAGTCTGTATTTTTGATATCCATCCTCTTGCTCATTCCTTAGGAATACAGCTTGGGAATTTGATGTTGCCACTCTGCTGTGTTATTTATTTATTTTTTTCAAGTGAAAAACATACACTGGAATATTAAATGTATTTAATGCTTGATTATGACAGTAGGTATGTTTAATGGTGTTAAAATGCTACATAATAGGTGTATTTGCGCATAAACTTAATGGCACCCTTTCTTGGGTCAACACCGGAGTCCGGACGCGCCCCTGGTAGTGGGAAATTTGTGAAGCTGGAAAGTTTCGTTTAGTTATAGGCTTGGAATTACATTTATGTTTACTAACTTCAGTGCCGAATTTCAATAGGGTGTCAGAGTGATTTACCCAAGGTTTCAAGTTGTGTTAACGATGGTGTTTGCTCCCTCTTGAGCAAGACAATCACTGAATTGCTGGATTTATTGAATGACATTTGGCGCAACAGTGTCCATGCGAGAAATAACTGGACGTCATCGGGGTTCTAACGTTTCCCACATCCCAGCCCCCCAAAGACTGACCGTTAGATAGCCCTGCCTCATCACTCCTCCTTTCTTTTCTCTTGACAGTTTTATTTTATACGGTGGAAAAGTTTTTCGGCGTGGGGAAATTGTTAACAAACCGCCTTCAACTCCACTGGCTCCGAAACCCTGGCGCCCTGGCTCCAACATTTTGGGCCCCCCTCTGCTACTGCACAAAGTGAAGGTTGATATGCCACATCAGGTAAGAGAAAATCCACTTTAGACTCGTTCCTATATGACAAATCGCTCCACTTTGGTTAGCATGTGATGTTGTTTGCTAGTAGCTGCAAAAATCTTGCAGCTCTCCTCTTTGTTTCCTCACTGCAGCGCGTTTTTTACGTGCAGCGCTGAGGCCACATGGCATTTCACATTGCAGATTGATTTCGCATTTCAGCACAACTTCTACGCTCGGTTCTGTTTTGTGCATAGTGTTATTGTTAAAGGCGGGTGCTTCCCTCCACATTCCACATGTGTGTGCCTGCCTGGCTGCAGCAGGGATAGTGCGCAAATCCCTGCAAATCCAGAAACGCCGATAGGAAAATAAGACGAAATGGAGGCATTTACGAAGCAATGAAATAACACGTACGTATGGCTGCCTTTGTAAACTGATAGGCAGATGTGGTTGTTGAATCGTGCTAGTCTTGCATGCTTTCCGTCCTGGAGGTTGTCAGTCTCAGGAGGCTGCTGGCGGGGAAGACAAAGGGACAGAACAGCATGAAGCTAAGTGGAGGAAAATGGACCAGGGTGGATAGACTTTAATCACTTTCTGTAGTTAGGTTAAGTTTATTTAAGGAGAGACAATGCAAAGTAATTTTAAAATAACGTAGTAAACGGATGCCAGACTAAGTTAAAGGAATATTTTCTGGGTGTTTGAGGTTTAAAAAATGTGTAACACATCCAGCAAGTGTGATTTAAAATGATGTAACAGTCTCTTGAGCTTCTGATAATGACACTTATTCAAAGCACGTTCTCTGGCGTAGTTCTAATCTGTTATTATAAGACACTTTCAGCATTAGGTCTGATGATATAGTCCTCAAGTGGAGCTTAG
Source organism: Halichoeres trimaculatus (assembly GCF_033239565.1). Lineage (NCBI taxonomy): Eukaryota > Metazoa > Chordata > Actinopteri > Labriformes > Labridae > Halichoeres > Halichoeres trimaculatus. The sequence continues at coordinate 28,568,212 of NW_027437189.1, forward strand.
TCCTGGGAGACTCTGCAAATAGAGTGAAAATTTGCAGATATTACAGAGCTTGTATTTTTAGACAGTGATGGCAGTGCTTGGGTTTTCATCTTGTGTTTCCATTTTGTAAAGCTGGCCATAGGAAATGTCTTGAAGAGTTATTTTATTGATTCTGTTACTCATTATGTCCCACGTGTGTATCATCGCACAGCAGCGATTATCAAATTATCACTGTGTAACACTGAGTGTTGAGGTAGGTTTTTTTGCTCCTGATACAGAACACATGACTAGGTTGTGGTTATAGGATTTGTTTTGATATGTAATTCTTGGTCTCAGATATAATTTCTCTGTGGTCATCGTCTGTCATTAAGGGAATTCTCAGCCGTGGTTTTCACTTTGAAGTCCACCATGGTTTAAAATAAACCATCAGTCTTGCTTCACTTAGAAATAATACTTTAATGATTATATTCAGAGCTGCAGCAGCTGAGGAGGATTGAGAATGAAAATACGTGAGGTGTAAACTGTCCTCAATTATTTAATTCTGCATTTTTATTTTTTTAATTTTATGTACAAAAAAAGCTAAAATACCTGGAGCAGTTCCTGTCTCCATTTTCTGAAGATGATGAAACATCATTGTGGTGTGTTCAGTAGATCTGGTGCAAAGGCGACCACAAGATAAGAAAGTTAATGTTTTATTTATTGAAGAACATGCTGTGTTTTATTTTTCTACATTGCGGTTTGGTTTCACTATTTGTACGTTTGCTTGCTTTGGCACATTGTGCTTTTACTGGGCTGCTGCTCTCCTGTGTTGTGAGTAAACACACCAAGCTACACCCTGCAATAACATGATTCACTGACCACTTACCTCCCACCACTGCTCTGCCAAAACCCTCTATCTGAGAGGGAGCACAGTATCATGACTGTAGTAATATACGCTTCTGTTTCTCAGCTCAGACATCGTGCACTGAACCCATGGAGTTAACTTACACTTAACACTTCTATCAAACTGAGAGGCTCGATGCTCAGAGGTTTTTTCATGAAAGGAGCAGTCACTTAGTCACTTTACTGTGTTGAAACCTTCATCTGAGGGTTCTTCCCACCCACCTATTACCTCAGTGGGGCACAATAGATCCCTCTTTGTAATGAGGACTTTAGTGGAGCACATTGTGCTCAGGAGGTTTGCACTCTGCTGAGTTACTGGCAGGTTGTAAAATGATAACAGATGCAAGGAGGCCTCTAGGTGCTGCACACTATTTTGAAATGTAAGCTTATTCCTGCCTGTATGGAATGCATGTGTGCATATGAGAGCATGTGAACGTAATCACAGTTTTCACATACGGGTCCATGCTCTCTCAAACATGGCTGCAGTGAGTTTATTGTCTCCAGTGAATTGAGTGAGTTCATTGAGTTTAAAGTTAGCTGCTCCCGCTCTGCTGTTAAAGTTTGTGCTGTGGTGTCTCATTAAGACACAGAAACACTGTTTGTGAGGCGACTCTGACTTTGAATGTCTGTATCTTCATATGTTAAAAGTGATCACAGGAGCAGACAATATACAAAGCTTAGACGTATGATTGTGACAATTTAAGGTCTTGTGAACAGATACATAAAAGCTGGCTCATCTATGGCTGACTCTTTTGAAGCAGAACAGCAAATTTAAGTAATTTTATCCAAAATAGACACATCTGATTAAAGGCATTTTGAGGAGTTTTTGACTTATTCAAAATAGTTAAAATTTATAATCTTTAAATGTTGCCTCCTCATGACCTACATAGTAAAATGAGATCATCAGCAACAAGACTGGATGATGTGTTTTACTGAATCTTTGTGACTATGTTCAGGTTGGATTTTCGGTGAAGAAAGCAGAGTTTATGTGCAGTCCTTAACTGGAAGAACCATGTTTATGACTTGGTATAGTAAAGTTTAGTGTTGGCAGTGAAGTAATGGTGCTCAGGGTGATTTAAAAACGCAGCTGATTTTGTCTGAAGGGGTCACCAGAATCCACAGGAAACACAAAAAGTCCTCTCAGGGACTCCAATGAATTATTTGTGTAGCACTGTGATGCAGTTATACAGCTTAGAGTTGTTGACTATTGAAACCACAAAGTGTTATGTTGAGAAGTTTGTGATTTTGCTCAAAAAAGGGAGTTTGCTTTACCAGCTTTCTTACCATGTGTGGATACAAGCTCACATAGCTAATAGACAGTAAAATAAATAAAGTTACAGTCATGGTCCATAAAAAATGCTTTTTTGTAGGACTATCAGTCTAAAAAGAAGGAAATGATCACAAAATGCATAAAACAAGCAGTCCTGAGGTGTTGTATTTACTGCCATGTAGGTTAAACAGTATGGTAGGTTTTAAAAAACGTTCATAGTATAACAATAAGCACTGTAATATTGATGAGTGGTTCCTGTGCCTGTCCTTTAACATTAGCTGCAGGGTTTGAGGACAGCTCATAATGAGCTATAGATCACAGTAAAGCCAAGCGAAGGTTCAGCCTAATGGGTGCCTCTGATGTCAGTGACCATGCTTGCTTGATTGTTTATGGACATGTCGATGTCAGTCGATGACTTTTCTTTTATATTCAACAGACAATGGTGCTGATTTGGCTCTGGAATCAAACAGGGTGTCCACGGGGTCTTAAAAAGTATTAAAAGTTGATAAATTAATTTTGGGAAAATTAAGGGCCTTAAAAAGTATTAAAAGGTCTTCATTGTGATTTTATGGGGTATTATGTTTCATAGGTATTCAAGCTTTGACCCAAAAAATATCCATGAATATTTATTTTCCTCCTTGCAACTGTTCCCTGATTGGGACGTTAAACATTAGCCAATAAAGTTCTAAAATAGAATCAAATAGAAAAGAATAGTTACTTTATTGATCCCAAACTGGAAAATTGTTGTGTTAACAGCAGAAATCGATGGAGTCAGTAGAAAAATACAAAAAGAAAAAATAATAAAATAAAAAAAATACATAAAGACTCTAGTTACAATAAAATATAATAATAAGGATTGTGAGCGGTATAAACACCAGCTATAAATTAACTTCATTTCTAGTTTCATAAAGAGAAATTAAATACAACATTAAAGCAAATCACACTATCTCCGGCACATGTTCTAAATTTTAAAAAAGATTAAATAATTTCTCATTTTCTTCATGAAGTTGGCCTTGAATAACTGCTGTTTCTTGTTGTAGGAGTGTCGATAAACCTGCCTTTAGTTTCATTTGTTCTTTCAAGCTTTATTCCTCTTTAGCTTACATCATTTCTGTAAAAATGTAAACTACAACTGTTAAAAAGTGGATGCCAACAACAACTGAAAGTTGCGATAAAGTCTTCAAACTTTTTGAAAGGAATTGAAAAAGTCTTAAAAGGTATTGAAATCAACCTCAGGATTTTAGCAGTTACCCTGTCAAAGAGTGGGAAAGTTATTGTAAAGTTCAGATAAATGTTAGGAAAGTGGCTCCAGTTTAATCTGTATTAGACGACAACCTACTCTGAGACTGAATCTGTGGTTCAGTCATTTCAATCTGCTTTTAATGTCTGATGATGTAATTTCTAGCTCCTGTTTCTGTTTCAGGTTTTCTTTAACACTTGATATCAGCCACAAAGATCTGAATCTTTTTACTTGATGAAGTTAACGCCTACACTATCTGTCACATTTAGGATGAAAACTAGGACACATTGAAATGGTAAAAGCAGTAAGTGAGGGGCGATTCTGTAACATAATAATTTCATTAAATGGATTGAATGTTTGCTTCACTGATCTTTGCAGTTTATAAAGACAGAAGCAGAGACGGCACTCAGTAGATTCCAACCAGATGTGTTTATTTCTCCTCTTACACACTCTCATTTCACACTCAGGCTGAGGCAGAAAAAGCACAGCGGATCAGAACTTGACAGCTCGTAGTTTTTACGCTGGACTGTGACTGAAATGGCTTCTCTTTATCAGAACATCAGAACAACAGAGTTCATGTCTGCAGTGGATATTATTATGTCATCTTTCATTATTGTCAGACAGAGATTTCTAACCTCATGCCCTCTCTGAAGAGAAGATATGAGTGTGTCCTCTCACACTGTCGCAGATATGTGGAGATAGATTTTGGGCAGAGTGACAGAAGCAATAATCTCGCTCCTCCATTATTTTGTTTTTGTCTCCATCTTTTGTTGGAAGAGCTGATGGCTGCCCCACACTTCTCAGTTCTCCTGTCATTCACACAGCTCTGTTGTCTTTTCTCCTGAATTTTCCCTTTTGTCTACTAAACCATAATGTTCACACCAACCTCTCTCTCTTCAGCTTTCTGGGAACAAAGCACACCGTTCCCTGTGTGGTGGAGGTTTTATTCCCACAGGAGGGACCCACCAGGTGTTTGCAGTGACAGATTTTACAGGTTTCATGAGCTGACTGGAGATTAAATCAGCGCTGTAAAGCACACATGAGACAAACAGAGGAGAAACAGAGACACGTTTGCTTTGTGACATTCACATGTAATGGATTACCCAGTTTTATTGTTCCTTTATTCCTCCAGCCTCTACCTCTCCTCCTGCCTCTGAAATGTGAACAGGGGCTAATGGATTCCTCATGACGGGTAATTGTGTAGCTACAACATGGATGTAGTGGAGGCTCTGGTGTTGTGGCTGGTGTGATTGGGTCTCGCTGGAGGCCCTGAGGGCTTGGCGGGATAAACGTCAATAGCGCCTCACCTCGCCTTTTGAGGTCATGGGCCTGCCATAAGAGAAGTACTTATCGAGATGTGGGATCTTAGGTTCACAACTGAAAGACACTGCTGGTGAAAAGTGTTATAAAGCGTATGAGATCAGAGGGTTCAAGCAGTGTGTGGTGGTCTAGAGTCGTTTGGTGTACGATTTGCACTGCCAGTGTTTGAGGTTCAGCTCCCAGCAGGTCAGAAGGTTTTCAGCATTGTGTAATGTAAGACTTTCTTTATAATGGTGACTGGAAAAGCACAGAGTGGGATGTTTATTGAAACTCTGTAGTTTTCTTGTACACTCATGGGTGATGAGTTGGGTGCACGAGAAGTGATATTTTAATTTTTATTTACTGCTTACACTATTTTAGAGCTGAAACGATTCCTCGAACGATTCGAGGTACTCGATTACAAAAATTACTCGAGTAATCGAGTAATCGTTTAATTTTAAAAAAGATCAAAGAGTGGTATTTTAAATAGAGCTGAGGCCATATTAAGAGATTTTTCAGACCCCTCAAGCTACCTCTTATACAAAATAGCAACTAGCAACAAATCTAGCTTCTTTTCTGGAGTTTGGAGACTAATGGGTCAGTCTACGAAACGGGTGCCATTTGGGTCCGCAGCATTTGATGAGAAGTACAAGGCACAAAAATTGTGTCAAAGTGTGTTTACAAATTTTGGAGCTACCAAAGCAAGTGCTCTTTTTGACATGCTGTATCAGAAAATTCAATTTTTTAAAGAGAAAAAAATTCATTTGAAAAATAACTGCTCTTCAACTAAACAAAAATGTATCTTATCCGATTACTCGATTAATCGGTGGGATTTTCAGTAGAATACTTCAATACTAAAATATTCGATAGCTGCAGCCCTACACTATTTACACTTTTTTCTAGATAATGTAACCCTGTGTTACTCTCTTCAGGAAGAAATCTAAGACCAGCCAGCCTCTCATAAAGTTCATCAGCTTCCATTTGAGCTGTCAAGCTGTCTTAAGATAAAGCACAGGCCCCACTTTTTGAGCAGAGCTGTGCGGGGCTTAAGGAGAAGCTTAACTGCTTAATAAGAGTCTAAAATCACCAGCAGTAAACTCAGACAGCAGATCTGGATCAAGTGACTGAAACATTTGCCAGTTTCGATGAAATAAATGAAAGAGTAAAGAGCTCAAACACATTTTATCAGACCAGATGATTATTAACTTTATTTTTGACAAGAGCATTCATAACATTCAAACCATACAGCTAATAACCTGTGTCTAACTTTATTTGTAAAATAAAGCTGTGAAAATATTTCTTTCATGTTTGCTGAGACACTGTGTTGGTGCTTTGCCAATGCCACTTCTAAAGGTTTTTAATGTATATCGCATTTTATAGTTGTGTGAGAAACTTTTCAATGTTCTTGGATCAAAGTAACTGTATAATTACACCAGTTAACAATAGAAAAACCTTTTTCAGGGCCTTTTATTAGGTTAGTGCTCAGCTGTGTTGAGGAGGACAGGGTGTCATCAAGGTGTAAAGGCTTTTGTGGCAAACAAACTGCAGTAATACTTCAGAGGTTTTACTTTTCTAAAGGTTTATTCACTTTCAGCACAGACACCTGCCATAGCTGTAGTTTGAAAAAAACAGCATCAGATATTTGAGAGGAGATCCTGAATCAACCAGCCTGTCGAGGGGTTTACTAAGGTCTGTCAGTCTGCTGGACCTGTGATACTGTGGTGAAGCTGACACATTGAGGCATTTATTTGCTTTTTCAAATCAGCAGAAATGGGATCGATCAGCCGGTGCCTGACGCCGATGTTCTCATCCTATCCTTTCATTGCAGTTGAAAACAAGGATGTTTCTCACAGGCTGTGGAAGTGGGATGAGAGGTCTGACCTGATGCTGGCGTAAACAACTTGAGCAGTTGGAGCTGACGTAAATTCTTATGTAAAAAAAAAAAGAAATAAAAGGAAAAACTATATTGCTTCCCCACCACAGTAAACTGAGCCCACCTGTTTGTTCAAGCTCACTCATTGACTTTTGCTTTGGAATCTGACCACCAAAGGCTGGAGATCTTTCCAGAAGCAGCCAGAAGTCTACCGTAACCATCACAGCCTTCTGTGGACGAAGTCTGAGTTTCCATTGATTTGAAACTGGAGCCTTTTAATTAGACCGATGTGAGAGAGTTAACGTGAACGTGTTTTACTGCCACACTCAAAGCATGACTGCCTCATTAGTGCAGCCGCCCATTAAACCTGGATGTGTGTGTGTGTGTGTGTCCGTGTATGTGTGTGTGTCCTTGCTTTAAACATTCAGCTGAGAAGTAAGTGGTCTCACATTCACAAAGTCAGTGTCTTTGCATCTTCTTGGTTCTCGGCATGATCTAATGTCTGTCTGCTAATAACCCACGCAGTCAGGGTAACGGTGAATCACATCATGAAGTTTAAAACAAAACAAAAACAAAAATAAAATAATAATTATTAATTTCTGTACTTTTATAATTTTAAGTGATTAAAAATAATCAGCCTGCTATAATCTCCTCCAGAGATTAAGACCCCTCTTTCAGTCGTCATAAAGCTTCAGCTCCAGCTGGCTAAAACGTTCAGCTGAGACCAGTTTTTTTTTTTCTCAAAGTAATATTTAAAACAATTTAGCTGTCAGCATTGACACCTTCATCGTGGTGCTTTAGGTCTGTCAGTACCTGCCTTTTTTAATCACATGCTGTTCTGCCACACTTTTAAACAGCTGTTGCAGTTTTGATCGGCACCTTTGTAAAACTCCCCGTCTGCTAAACTGAGCTGACAGGTCAAAAGTAGTCTGCAGATTATGGCCAATAGAACAAAAATATCACAAAGCGCTTTAAATGTGAGCTTCCACCTCTGAAATAAGCAGCTAATCAGACTGATCTCAGTGGGCAACCTCATCACAAGAATCTGCACAGCGCTGTGTGTGGCTGGAGCTTAAAATCAAAGGAGTCCACTGCAGAGCTCTTTAAACAGGGGGCATCAGGCAGTGTGGTGGAAGGCTTAAGTCAAAGAGACGTCCTCAGGTCAGGATGTTGAGACATATGTCTTACCATAGGGGGGGAAATGAAGGTTTTTGCGCTGAAAGAACCTGTAAGAATCAAAGAATGAAATCACTCTGGAGCTGCATGTTAATATCAAGTATTTAATCCCATAATCAAAATGCTGGCAAGAACAGGCACAACGTAGATATCAAATACAAACTAATATGATTTAATTTTGGTGCCAGAGAATCATATAATTTTGTTTGCACATTTTCACATTTGTTGAGGAAGGATTTATTCTAACCAAACTTTCTGTCTTCAAATCATCAGTTCACTTAAACAATGACAAGTAGGCCTGTCACGATAATCAATAAATCAATTAACCGAACGATAAATAAAAACATCCTCGGTAAGTTTGCCAGCCTCGATAAACTGACACGTGCATGCATGTTTGTTTTCCTCCTCTCTTTCGACCAAAGAGGCTGGATGAGAAGATGGCTCACTACGTCTATCTTTCCTAACATCAGGGTGCATAGGTTCTATAGCGGATTTAGTGGATTTATAGCGGAGTGAGCATCCGTCAAATATGCGATCTTTGGGGTGAAGACGGGGCTGCTCGCGCATACACACGGAGAGAGCTGAAGCGAGCGTCCTGTGGGGAAAGGAGGAAACAAATTCAGGAACAGTATAAACTCCCTTTTATTTAGGCTATAGTTTTTATTGTTGTTGTTTTTTTTGGGGAGTTTCGTTTTTTCTTTAGAGACAGGGTCTGTGTTTTACTGTTTTTGATTAGTATTAATTATTTTCATTGAAATTTATTTTTTTCTAAAAGAGAGTCCATTTCATTTTCATTGTATTTTTTTTTCTCTTTCTTGTTTGTTAAATCAATTATATATTTTTTAATCCCTGCTCTCCCTGGTGTGCCATCCTTTGGAAAACTACAAAAACGTCATTTTAATGTTTCTGCAGACAACATAAAGACGAAACACCTTTGCTGACACAGGAAAAGCTTTTTATCTCCCACACTGACACACAGGAAGCAAATAGTTTCATTATTTCATAGAGTCATTATTTCATGGTGTTCAGTAGTCTCTCTTTACCAGTTTTAGATATTATGGGGAACTGCCCTGAAGTGAGGCAGAAACATTAAACACTGGCAAATGAGATTCAGCTTCTCAGCTCGCTCTGTCTGAGGCCCAGTGTAAGGGGCTCTCCGTGAGCTACTAACCCCTCAACCTTTTTTTCCCCTCCATTCCTCATTTTCTCTTTTTTTTTCACCGATGCTACTGTAGCTCGGAGAGAGTGAGTGAGACAAGCCCATGGAGGGGGATTGGTTGTAACTCAGCGGGCCCCCCTCAGAAGGCTCCACCCATCTCATCCTGTTTGTGGGACAATTAGTCATCCAAATGTGATGTGGATGAGCGAGCACCCCGCTGCATGCCCACACACACACACTCTCTGAAGCGCTGAAAGTCAATGCTCTTTATCACCACTGGCATGAATTTCATGCTTCACTGTCCTTCTCTCATTTCTCCTTCCTGCCTGCATCTTTTTGGACACGTGTTCACAAACTGCACACATGCAGTGTAAATGTCGACCAGCAGGCTGGAGCTGACGGTGCAGGACCAAGCATGTTCCTGTCTCTGTCTCTCCTTCCCTCCCTGCTATAAGCCGCTGCTTTCTCATGGTTTTTACTGCCAGCTCGCAGCTTTCTATAAAATCTAAAAGTCTTAAGCACACACATTAGGGATCCCATTTTCACCATGTACCCACAGGTGTTTTTGTTCTGCAAACACTGCCCACAAATGTGGAGCTAGGAACAAACTTTCTGTTTGGAGTCTGCTTCACTAAAAATAGCCGGGCTTCATGTCCTGTTATGCAGAACACTCTGTGATGCCAGTAACGACGCCAGAACTGTAACTTTGGAATTAAAAAGACAGAAAATTATCTTTGACATTTACTCCACTTGCGTGTGTCTCCCTCCCTATTTTTCACACACTTTTCTAAACTCCCACTGCCGCTAAAATGTGTAAAAGTGTGACAAATGGTGGTAGTCTCTCATCTTTGTTGTTACCCCTTTGTTTATAATTATGGTAGCACTGCAGACAAGCTGGATGCAAGACTTTTATGTTTGCTTTAGGATTTATATTTGCTCTTAAAACCAGTTCCCAGTGGAATTGCAAAGGTCTTGGAGAGCCCTGGAATTGGCGTCCTGAAGCCTGGTTTCTTTATCCTCTCTGCAAATCTTTTAAACAAGGAGCTTTCTTGGCTTTGTCTTTGAGTCTCAGTCTACTTTGTTTATAATGTCATGTTTTCGACAAACAGTATAAAAGAATTCCTGAACCAGAAAGTCTATCAGACGTAATGTGTTTGCTTATGTTTACACATAACTTGAGAATCTGAAATATAAGCTGCACAGTTGTCTAAAATTATTTATTTGATTATTACTTTTTACACTGGTAGTGACACCAGTGAACAGCACAGAGCACACTCGATAGGTCACAAAAAAGTAATAAAAGTGTCTCTTTTGCACAGTTCTCTTCAAAAAAACAAGACTTTTGACGGGGCACGTCAGATCCTTCTTGGTGTTCAGTTGTGCTTCACTCTTTATTGTTTCTGTAGCGTCTGGTTGTCTAATGGTTCCTGGTTGTGTTTTAGTGTTTGGAGTTGTCGCAGTATCTGTTACTTTTACGGCTCTTGGTTGTTTTGTGGTGTTTGGTTGTGTTGCCGTTTCTGGACCTTTATCTCTGGTGGTGTTTGGTTGTGTTTTAGGGCTTAATTTTCACACTGTGTGTGTTACTTTTACGGTTCTGGGTTGTTGTGGCAGTATCTGGATCTTTGGTGGTTTTTGGCAAAGCTGTGGCATTTTTCTCATCTGTATTTACACCTTTTTCAAAATCCTACATCAAATGATTGAAGATATGTTTTCTTTATCTTTTTACATTCCCATCAAAGCTTTCAGTGGATCTATATTTGAATTGATATTCATATTATATGGCTTTGATGTGGTCCAGAAGCAAGTGTCAGGTAGTGATCAGAAAACTGAGTGATGACTCTGTGATTGAAAAGCTACCTCAGAGAGAGTGAAACAGAAATGTATAGGGATTAGGTTAATGCCTGCATGCATTAACTTGATGTGATTTTAATTTCTCCCATAATCTCCTGTTTCTTATTTCTACATCATTTCATATTATAATCACAGTCCTTCTCTTTCTCTCTTTTCTGGCTGTACTCACCCTGTTTGTTGGTCAGGCTTGCTTTCTTTCTGTGTGTGTGTGAGTGTGTGTGTGGCCTGTATAATTATTATAACAGAGTCCAACGTCCCGTCTCTCTCTGGAGTGTCAGGCCTCACTTTGCACGATCAAGAAACACACTTACAGTGTCAGAAAAAAGCAGTAAAATCATGTTTTAACAATCTCACTGATCTGCTCACATTGATTATTTTTGTTTCTGTGCGTCCTCAACAAGCTATGGTGAGTACAGTATTTACAGGAGGGTTACATAATGGTGGGTCTCAATAATCCCTCCAATATTTATTTGCATTCACAGCTGATGACATTAAAGTCAACATCATTAATAACATCATCACAAAGTGGTTAATCTCCCTAGAGCTGGGCGATATATGGAACATACTTGATGCATCGTGGGTCTTTGCACGTGAGATGTATAAAATGACTATATTGCAACCATCGAGTGCAAACAGTAGGGATGGGTAACTTTCACATTTGAAACAATATGGTACCAATGCTTGGTACCTGGTGCTTAATGGTACCAATTTTCTGTACTTTTTATGTGTTTATGTGGTAAAAAAAATGATTTTCTTTAATAATGAAACATGTATATATATTTTTTCAATTTAACGTATTTATTCTTCCATATATAACCTTGCAATGCTGTGTTCATGTCCAGCATGGAAAATCACCTAATCTTCCACTCCCTCACAGTCACAAATATGCATTTTGGTACCTAAACATGGTACCTTTTATTTAATATGAATTGGTACCTGGTACTTTTAACAGAATTTGGTCAGTACCTATAAAAATACCTAATTCGGTACCCATCCCTAACAAACAGCAACCTAAATGTTTTGAGACATTAGAACGTAATTCTCTTCGGTGATTCGCTCGTTTCACTCTCTGCTGCTCTGCTGGTGCTCCTCTCACAGCGAGTACTAAGCTCCCCCGCCCACCCAGATAAACGCTCCTGCGCACACGTATTTTTGTACAAGAAGAAGAGAGAAAAAAGTCGCTTTCAGGTCTTATCAGTCGTGGGTTCTGGGTTCCTGGAACTTGTTTCTTAAAGTTTAGTGGCTCATTTGGGTTTGCGAAACTGTCCGTATGATCCCTGATTCTCTTGAATCAGGTACTAATAGACCTTCTCTTGACTTTCACTTTCGCTCCCCCCCCAAAGCTTGCTGTTCAGTCACGGCACTCAGCTGCGCAATGCTCGAAACATGACGGCAGAGAGGAGTTTGGTGTTATTTTACAGCTGAATACCAAAATACAGCAACAGACAGAAGTCACAATAGTCCTTTTTAGTGTGACCAACAATATCAAGGTAGCTGATTTATGGAAATTAGAGTAACATCAAATTGTCTCCAACTTTAGTTCATGATATTGACAAAATTATATAATACTATATAATATACTCAGCTAGTTAAATAAATCTGAATGAATTGAATTACTGGAACTAAAAGGTTTTGCTAAACTTAACTTTTTTCTACTTGCAAATTTTAAAAACCTAATAAAAGTTCTGCTTGAATCATTATTCTTATGCCATTTTATGCATCAAAGGGTTGGATCTAACATTTATTGAGTGATATAGAGGAGAAATCAGAATATCAAGATTGTGTATCATGATATAGCCAAAAAATATTGAGCTATTGGTTTTTGGCCACATTGTGCAGCTCTAACTCCCCCTGATAACAGTATGATCTCTGTCAGAAAATAACTATGAAATGCTTTGATAAACATAAAAACAAAGTCATTGCATTCTTCCATTCTGATCTGAAAACTAACTTAGGAGTGGATTTCGCAGACGGATAAAAATAGTCTTGTGGCGTCACATTTTCTCATGTTGTTGTCGTCTCTCTTAATTCTCCTCAGGTGGCTGGAGGAAGTTTTATTTGCATTCTTTGTCCACTATATAGAAAGACTTTAATGCAACACAGCTTTCCTTGTGTTGTTGTTGACCAATTTTGGTCCCTAAATTGCTCTTAAATCAAATTCCTGCTAGCAGTAAAGTCTTAATTTGCCTTTAAACATGCTCTGTCTCTGCCTCATTTCCTTGTGCTGCCCTTCTTCTTCTCCTCCACTGCCAGCATTTAACACTTGTTGCTCTCCTTCTCTCTCCCTCCCTCCCTGTGCCCTTGTTTTTTTGCAGTTTTCTCCCCTCATGTTATTTTTCTGCTGCCTTGCTCTGCCCTGTTCCTCTCTCTGCTCCCGCTGTGTGCTGCATTGTGGAGCATTTAAGACTCTTATTTGCTTTTGGCAGGGGCAGCAGTCAGCTCAGGTCAGATTTGTTTTAGCGTTACGCTGAATGATCTTGGTTTCTAGTTTGTCTGTGTGCCTCCAGAGTTTAGAGCAGAAGGGAAACACACCTCTCTCTTACACACACACACATACACGTGCAGGCTGCCTTGTCCTTCTGACTGAATCATTCTGGAAAATGATGCAACATGGAGACAATAAAACAGATTGAATACATACCTCTTTTTCTTCAGACTAGACATCTGGTCATCTTTCACATAACAGCGCGTGTGTGGTCCATTTCATGTACGTGTCCTGGGAAGGTTTACTACTCATGGGAAGGACAGTTCAGCTTCTCTGTACCAGTTTTGGAAAGCTTTTTAATGGAAAAGAATTGATTGCCAAGTGTTTTAATCAGAAAGTTATCGGGTGTAGTGATGTGGCTTTAATATTAGCTGCCTATGGCTCCAGCTTAGAGGTGTGAAAAAATATAGATACAGCAATCTATCCTGATACTTTGACCTGTGATAAAGTATTGGTATCTCAGCTCTTGATATTGATATTTTTTGTTCAAATAAGAATTCATATTTAAGCTGAGTTGGGAGTACAATGCGTCTTCTGCACCTCCACTGCAGTAGATGGCGCTGAAGAGCTCTGCTGTATGTTGCCCGTAAACTGTCTAATAAATATAATCTCAAAGTATTAAAATATTTTATTCCTAAACTTGATGATGAGGGTTTTGATGCTGTAAACATCAATGTTTTCTCTCCATTCTTGAGTCAGTTAGTATAAAGTCATTTGAAGTTTAATTTTTTACAGTGTAGTAATTTGATAAACTAATAATCATAGATATGCTTTGCGCAGTATTCAATTTTTTTTTTTATGAGTGACATTGGTTACACCAAGTGACATTTATCAGTTACACTGACCAGGTCTTTCACCAAATCATTTTTTTTGCGACATTAGTTTAATGCCACAGTTGTTAAAGTAACAAAGTTGACACACTTTATGTTTTCAAGTTAAGTGTTTGTATGAAAAACTGAATCTGACTTTCATTATTGCAAACACAATTAAAAAAAAGTTGTTTTTAGTCAAATTGTTAACTTTAAAATATTGCAATACAACAAAATATTGTGATATCATGACACAAGCATCTTGAGGTTCTTGCCAATACCCCCACATACTCACATACTCCAGATCATTGTGTAATGTACTGTTTGTTATCAACCCTTTGTCCCTAACAGCTACAACACGAGGGGGATGAAGGAAAAAGAGACATTGTTACTAGAGCGAAGTTGCTGAAAAGGAGGAGAAGTCAGTGACAGCTGGCGCAGAGAGCTCTGAAACTAATTTTAAGTAGAAAGTTATGAATACAGCAGAGACACTGCATAAACAAGACTGGATATAAACAGTCCATAAAAACAAAAAGCAATGTTGACACTGAGTGTAATATGTGAAGAAAGTCTCAAATAAATCATCTTTAATGTTGTTCTAGAGTAAATAAATGATCAACAGTTCAAAGCGGTGCCTTTTGGAGGCATGTTATTCATGTAATAGACGGCAGGATATTTACATTATTATGACACTAAGACACTGACACCATAAGTGCTTCACTTGGGCGTGAGAACAAGTTCAATCCCATTAGAATATAAGAAAAAAAATATTCTAAAAGAAATTGAAAAACAATTTTATTGAGTGGGTGAAAACAACAGTCTACCTTATTAAAAAAATCATTTAATTTTTATTTGATTGTTATTATTGGGACCAATACAGTATTTGACAGCTGGACAAACAAATGCCTCAGAGAAAACAATTTAAGTCACAAGAAAAAAAAAACAGAGTTTGACATTTTTTGTGGTTTATTTTGGATCAAATTAGATTATTTCAAAATATATGATACTTCTAACACAGACTATGCTTTTTTGCTTGTTGAGCCTGTTTTCTGTAATGTTTGAGTGAATTATTTTTATAAAATCAGATATGCTCATCTCCCAAAAAACAAAATCATAAGTAAGTGAAAAAGAGAATTTATTTAATCAAAGTGGGCTGTCATGTTAAGATAATAAAGAAACAGGAGGTTTGGCCACCTGAAAAACTAAAAGTCTCCAACCAGCTTTTTTTGGTAGACAGTCTTATATATGTGAGTGTTTGAGTGTGCCTGCTGTCCTGGCAGCCTTCTGACTCGAGCCACGCTGAAAGGAAATAAACTGTCATCATTTCTAATTACTTACTACTTGCAGCTGTGACTGAGTGCCGTCATGAGCTCCGAATATCTGCTGACCCCACAAACGGAGCCAGAAAAGAAGAGCAACAACAGGAACAACGGAGAACTAAGTTATCAGAATGCCATGTGGAGATTTGTTCTCTGTATTTACTGAGGTTCTGCAGACAGGTCTATATTTTACCCTGCACCTGTGCCCAAGAGCCCCACAGGTAAACCACAGGCTGATTGATTCCAAACCACACATCTCCACAGGGATGTTAATATTACATTCACTGGCGTTAACAGTTGTATTGCAGGTTTAGCTTTCAGCCCACAAGGTAATAAATCTTTGAAATTTGGATAGATGAGGAGACTGTTTTTGTTCTTCCCATGGCAGGACTTATTGGTCTACTCAGGATACTTTATTCAAGCTCATCACATAACTCTACTTAATTCTTCACTTTATTTTAAAGTTTACTTTCTAAGTGTGATTCTACTTAGCCTCCTTTCATCGCCTTAATACCCCACTCACATGTGACTTTCTTTTACTCACGATTTGCTTTTCACAACAAAATCCAAAGAAAGGGTGCCGAATGCAGTTTGGCAGCATGTAATGTACCTGGGAAACCTGCCCAAGCAAACTCTCTGTATTAAAAACATTCATCTTATTTTGTGTCAGCTATTGTCAGGAAGCAGAATAACCACAAACAGTGCTACCTCATTCCAGTGTTTTCCTGTATTTGTGTCAGGTCAGATCTCCACCGTACGGACTCTCTGGGAGCTCACAGAAGTTTTGACACCACCCGTTTCAGCTCGTTCCCTCCTTTCCAAAATTAGACCAGAGAGGTGCAGATGGCCTATTTACCGCACCGGCTCTCCAAACACTCCCATCATTCATCCATCCTTCGTTTCTGCAGCACGTTTTGAGTGTCTGATTCTTCTTAGATCAGTTGATGGGTGGATGGATGTGAAGGCGATCAAACTGCCTGCGCGTGCCATTGCATGATGTTTCCTCTCCCTGCATCTCAGTGACTCACTTTTGAAGCTGTCAAAACAAAGTCAGATGGTTGTAAAGCGGATGACACTTCCACTAATGTTGGTGTCTGTGTGTGTCCGGCTGCAGGCTTGGAGCACACGACATCTATCCAAGTTGGGCGTCAGCCTGTGTGTGGGTCAGAGGTATCACTGGGAATGCATTCATGTTTGATTGACCCTGCTCTGTGAGTGTATGTGTGTAGTGTGTGTGTGAGGTGTCCAGTGTGCCCGCTGAAAGCTGACACAGCTGTTTCACAGTAACCACAGTTTCTCCACACTATCTACGATTTCACTCCCTGGCTCTCCTCCAATCAGCTCCGGGAACTTCTCTCTATCGTTGTTTTCCTCCCTCACACTTTCTCAGATTTACTCTGTGTCTGTCCTCCCACTCTGCTCCACACATCCCCTGTGTGAGTTTGTTTGTAACGTGTTTTGGTGTGTTTGCACGTTATTGTGTCCATTTTGGTCAGCGTGTGTTGTTTGCCTTTGTGTATTCCCTGGACTGGAAGTTTCTTTTAGTCTGTAACTCTGCTCTCTAGTCACTGTGAGACCTGGAAACCTGAACGTCTTATTGAGAAAAGTATTGAACAAAGTTGGTGTGTTATTTCATTTATTTAGTTTCTTTAAACATTAATTTTCTTTGTTAAAAAGGCATACAGGAAATAGGTTGTTATGGACTAAGTGAAGTAGTAAAGCAGCACTACTCTCTAAAAACTGCCCAGCTGATCTGCCCCTAAGAATAACAGCAAGCAAGGCTGTAACTCAACTGACTAAAATTAATTCACAAGGTTCGACAAAAATATCTGCAGATGTCATTCTAGAAATGGCAATGATTGACACACAGACTTCTCTGAAACAAAGCTTAAAGAGCTACCTGTCAATCACAGAGAGGACAAAATGCTGCATGTCTTCCATCTATGCTCTTCGTTTACTGTGTCGCGTTTTTCTTCTTCGTTGGATTTATTAGAGGAGTAAACTGTGTTGCGCTGCTATGGCGTCACGCTATTGTTTAACAGCTGTGGCTTTCTGCATGCGGCTTACAAGCCGCCTACCACGAGAGGGCACAGTTTGCTGTGGAAACGCCAACGATATCTGAACCGGACTGCTTGGTAGAAACACGCCTTATCTCAGTCAAAGTGTAATGTTGGCAGGAACATGTATGTGGGTGGGCAGCGGTGGCGTCTTGTGGGTGGTGACAATCTTCAAATAATCTTTGAATTAAGGATGCACCAATCACAATTTTCTGGTCGATCACTAATCACCGATCTTCAAAAAGCCTGATTTGCTGATACCAATTTGGGCCAATACCAATTTTTATTTATTTTTTTATAACTGACAGATGTTCCCATCTTATTTTATTAAAAATCATTGAACAATACCTGGGAAACAATAAAATATTTATGTTTAAACTTAAACAACCAATGAAGTGTCCTGAGTTTTAGGTCTCAGAGCAAAAAGCAACAATGGCTGGCTGTCAGACCTTTCCAGAAGTATGCTAGATCAGTTTCCTATGTAAAGATGGGCCGATCACCGTTCCCCCAAATTAAAGAAATCAGCACAGATCAATCGATCGACCAATCGATTGGTGCATGTCTACTTTCAATAGTCATGAGTGAATATCGGATAGCTCTTTTGCTTGAAATGCCCATCCCTATGTCACCCTTCTTTCAAAATATATAAATATAATAATGGGAACTTAAAAGGACATTGCATTACAGTTTGTCAGAATTCTGGCATTTCTCAAAGGTTTGGTGGGCACTGAGGACAAGATGGTCTTTCTGGTAGCTCAAAATTCCGATATCTAAAGAGCTGAATGATGAGGTGATGAAGAGGTGGAGTCTAAGGATTCGACTGAACTCGAGGCTGTCACTCTAAGAGGTGAATCTCACAAGTAAAACATTAGCCTAATATTGGCTGGTACAGAGTTTATCAGACTTACATGTGCCAAAACAACGACCAACAAACAAAAGACGTCAGAGCCCAGCGACTCATTCCATGGAAAACACATTAAAGCTTAAGAGATGACAATGATCCAGATGAGCTTGTTTGTTGAACGTTGAACTGTTCGCTACTTTTAAATGAAGTCAGAGTTTTAAAAACTCAGAAACCCAGCCATGGTCCTTGTAATGAGAACAAACAGTCCAGATAAACCATTCTTTCCTGCGGTCTCTCACATCTTTCTGCAGTCATTAAGATAAAACGAGGCACTGTGAAATAAAGCCGGTGTGGGATGGTGAGCGTGACAGAGACTAGAGCCTGTGGGCTCCAGGAAAAGCTGCGTCAAATCACAGCAGTTTACTGTCAACAAGCTTCTCTTCAGCTTTGCATTTCTCGGGCAAACATTTAGAAATCTTGCAAAAAACAATAATGGATTTATTCAGGGAAAGTTGAAACAATAAACAAGTTTTATATTCATACGCTGTGGGTGAAGTAGCAGAAACACAACACATTTTTCAAAGCGTTGTTTTTCGCTCCTGCACGTTGACATGGAATTGATACGAGTATTAAATTTCAGTTCCACATTGTTTGAGGCATTTCACATCCATACTGGGTTAGCCTTTTAGGACTTTATCCCTTTAATTATGCATAGTTCAGAATTTTATGACGATCCAGTAGGAAAATCATTCTCGACAGCAAAAACAAACAACAATCCACTTTCTATTGTGGCCAAACAGGGGAATGTTTCTGACTGGTCAAAGTGAGGTTACTTGACCTCAGTCCATCTGAACATGTTTATTCACCAAAGACTACAACTGGACCAAAGACTTTAATCTTAAAGCACACAAACAGTTTGTTATGCTCGACAGGATTTACACGTTTCAGAGGGGACAGTCAGGACACTTTGCTTCAGCATGGAGGCAGAGTTCTTTACCATAAATTATACAGGAGGAACAATACTGATAAATAATGAAAAATCAAATAGTTCATGTGACTATTTTCTCATCTTGATAACTTTTTTTTAAAGGGGTTTCAGTGTGTGGTATATCAGCCAGACGGCAGAGGATCTGAAGCTTTTTGCTTTTCTCTTCAACAACAAAAACAACGAAAACAAAACCCTTGCTGGTAAAACAACCACAGCACTGAGACATTCAGAAATATAGAAAAACAGAGACAACAACTTTGCCCAGTCAGAGAGTGAATCTTTATTAGGGATGCACGATAACATTGGTACGTTAACAGTATCAGCTGGTATTGGCTTACAAATGTAATATTGGATATTTGCCAACACGCAGATATCCACAGATAAAATAAACAGATAAAATGATGTGCTGCGGCACACTTGAATTAATGCCCAAGCTTTGCACCATGATCTGAAGCTGCTGCTACAGTGTGTGTAGCTCATAGAATTTTGCAGTGCAGAAGAAGCACATCTACATACTTAAGTTCTGATTGGGGACTGAAGCTGTTTATTTTTCACACTTTTTTTGTCATAATTGGCTCTTATTTTAAGTTAAATTTGAGTCTGTAATGTACATGTAGTTGATTCATTTAGGCACATTTACTGTCAAAGAGTAAATCATCAATCATTTATGAATTTGGGTTTAATTGTTGTACAGTTGCACTTCTCACATGGTCCCTGTGAACAGAGATTATGTTTACTAACTATATCAATTATGAAATTGGCCAAATTTGCCCAGGTTGTGGGTGTTGTTATGATTGTCTTAGGGAGAGCATCACCCAAGTTTTAAGTGGGAAGTAGCAATTGTCAGAAACAAATACGTGGTCAGTATTAAATTTTATTTTGCGCAAGATATTAATAACAAATGTGGTAAGATTATGCACCATAATATTGTAGACTACTTCCAATACAGGAAAAAGTTTATGATCTCTGCAATTGGAAAAAACATTGGTATTGGTAATTGTGGCTGCATGAGTGGTAAAATATTGGCATATCTGATATTGGCAAAAGATTTAATATCGTGCATCTCTAATTTCTATACCTTAAGGAGGGAACTGTTTGTATAACCTGCAAATTGTTAGCAGTGACTCTTCAATAGTATTTTTGCTTGAAATGTCCATCCCTGTAACGCAATGGAGTAGGCAAAGAGCTGGGTATGATTTAGGATATGATTGTCAAAAAAGTGCAGTCCCCTAAGTTGATTTTACAAAAAGAAAAGTTAAGTCTCATTTTTGCAGTACAGTAACCCAGAACATTTGCCATGTTAATGGTATTCACTGGGTTTTTCACTTCTCTGCTGATTTTTTTTTTTCAATGCCCCAGTGATTGTTCAAGGATCCATAAGGGGAACCCGGTGATACTGAGTGAGTGTAAAATAGAGGCTCTTAGCCCCCGTCCTACAGCCTGAGAGGCCCCTCAGCTGGCTGGGAGCCAGGGGCAGCAGGGAGGTGAGGTATTTTAATTCACCTTAGCCTGGAAAGGAAATTGTTTCGCACCAGAGTGAATTAAATAATGGAAACCACTTTAGTGACAGTGCAGATACTTTCTTTCACAACTTATCCAACAGAGGACAAAAACAGTCTTAGATATCTTGTAAGAGCTGTGTGGTCCTGAAAACGGCACAGGCGACTGATTTGAAGTTGTAAAGAAAGAAAACTTGATATTGTTAAGAAATAAGTTAGGATATGATTTTAGGACCCACAAATTACACACAACCTTGACTCAGAAGAAATCACTTGCATTTTTTAACAGTCTCTATTTCACTGCGTTTATTTATTGCTCAGCTGCCCTGAAGATGAGCTTTTACATCACTCATGAAGATCATCAGGTGTTCAGTCAGTGATGTGGTTAAACAAGTTCTGTTACAATCTGCATGATCAACTGTGTCGTTACAACAGGTTGTGTCTTTACAGTAAATGATTTAAACACGCAGTCTTGTTAGATCCCTGTTGGTATAAGTATACACTTCTAACAAGGTGAAGACATACGAGTCAATGCCACAGAGCAGAACAAGTGTTATTAGACATAAAGAGGTTAAAATTGCTGTGGGGAGTCTTGCTTCGAGAGTCTCTTAAAGTAATCAGTCAGGTCAGGCATGTTCATTTTGTGAAGAGCTGAAAAACTGATCATAATTACAGTGTAGTAATATGCTCCAGCGCTGAAGTGATGCAGCAGTGGCTACTGAGAACAGAATTTCACTGTTGTTTATGTATGAGAAGAGCAGCACACAGAATAGCTATTTACTGTTCTGTAAGGTGGTGAGAAGTGGAGACTTTGACAGAGATTTGGTCTTCTATTTTGAGCTTTTTCTTTGTGAAAAGTGTCCATGCTTGCAGCTTAAAGGCCAACGATCAGAATGAAAGTGAAAATGTAAACCTCCTGAGAAAGCAACACGGCTCAGCCTCACATTTCTTCCCAAACCAGCCTCCCTGCTGGCAGCTTTAACTGGATTCAGCCCCCGTTACATAACGCTGCCATTCCACGAATACCTTGTAACTTAGCTGATTTTTTTTTCTACACATTTGTTTTTGAAATCAAAGGTTTACGCTGTGCTCACATGGATTCAGGCAGACGTCAGACTGAAAAACACATTCTGGACGGCAGAAAAAAACTCAGGCAGAGAGCAAAACACATAAAAATCTGTTACTATGGGGAGGTTTTATCGTTTACAAATAATGGAATGAGCTATGGGGATTTTTTATACTCTATGAACTCAGATTTTCTAAGAGGAGATTGCTGTTTATGTTCATCTGAAACAAGAAAGTCTGTTTGCACTGGAGTTTTCATTGTCTGGATCAGTTTTCTTAGTACGTGAGGAACCTTTGGGCTGCCAGCATTCCCCGCCACCTTTCTGTAACTTTTTACCTTCCTCTGATGAAATGATCAACCATCTGTTGTTTAGTTTCTGTCTGAATCCATGACAATGCAGCAGAAGGGCTTTCAGAGTCATTATGTTTTAAGTGTTAAGACTCTAGAGGCCTGATGTCCTGACATGCTGATTCAAGTTTTTATGCCCCTGATGTAATTCTCACAGTCTTTAAGTGACCACCTCTGGGGTTAAATAGTTTATTTAAATATTATCTCACGAGAGACAGTCCAAGAAAGAGAACCACTTTGCTTCCATTGATATAGCCCAGCTAAAAGCTAAGATAAAAACATTTATTTCATCCTGTGTTATTTTTTTTGTTTGGTGCCAAATCATCAGCCAGTTTCCCCCCTGTCAAAGCTCTGTTAATATTCACAGATTGTGTTAGTCTTTAAACACCCGGGCTCACAGCAGTGCTACACATTTATGGATCTGTTCCAGTGCAATTAGCTGACACCTCGTGAAGCAGATCATTTTCTCTCTCAGCGCCGTCAATATCTGACAACACAGACAGCAGTTTACACTTACTGTTAACTTTAAACAGCTTCTAGTCACTCCGTTACCGATGTGAAGTAGGTGTTATGGCAAAAGATCATATTAAATCTGTTTTATAGTGGATCATGATTCTGCCATCATTTGTTTTCATGTCTTTGCTTTTTTTTTTTTTTTTGCAAGTTACTGACTAATACAAACAATTCAAAATTCCTTTATAAACTGCACATAGTGGTGTGTCCTGCACTACCTCCGACAGTTTGTCTCTTCCTCCCAGAATTAATCTTCTGTACATTCACACAAGATGCCCAAATAACACACCTCCTGCTTTAAAGGGGTTATATTACATTCTCACAACAGGTGAGCTGCGTGTGGATGAAGAAAAAGCATTTCACAAGACAATGGTGAATGTTACCAGCAGAAACCAGCAGTAAATAACATTTTAAAGTTGTATTTTGGGCTTATAAGCTTTTATTCCGGACAGTGTTGCCAACTTTGTTATTATGTTTGGCAAATTTCAGACTCCTTTAGAGAACCTTCCCCCCCCCCCCCCCCCAAAAAAAAGCAACTGGTAACCGAGCTAGCAAGTTTTTCTGGTGGCTGATGTGAATGACCGGCAGAATTGCCTCCTTCTCAACAAGCAGCAGGTGCTGCTTTGAGCCCCTCCTAAAGCACTCAGAGGCGGCCCAGTCCTAATGCATAAGTCCCTCCCAGCTGCAGTCAGAGCAGGAAATGTTCCCCCTTCAGTGCCATTACAGTTGCATTCACGTGACACAATATGCAAATCAGGTGATGGGGTCATTTTGTGACTTCTCTTGACTTCTATGACTGCCAATATCCACTTCCCTTACTGAGGAGTTGGCTACAGCTCTGGTTACAGGTGTAAATTTCACCTTGAAGACTTAACTTCTGTACACAGGAAGTGTGACTTAACTACTGTGCCAAACCAGAGCAAAATCTTTAAAACACAGTCTGAAAAGGTTTATGATTAACATGACACACATTTAACCCATTGCATTACAGTCACTGCAGTAACAGGAGGGATGTATGAATGATAAAAAAATTAAAATGTGCAAAATTGTCAGGAAATAAAAGAACGCCTTGCTCAGGTATCACCTCCTGCGTGGTAACACTGTTATCTGACTTCACTGCACTTAATGCAATAAGGCTAAACCATAGATTGTAAAAAAAACATGGACGTCATCTTGCTTGGCTCAAAGTGAGGTCGCCACAAAAACTGCTCCCCCTGGTGGCTGGCTGCAGTAAAGGTAAAAAAATTAACCTCCCCAGTCATTCCAGATGGGCTGTGGTTAAACTTCAAAAAATGACTACACCTTGAAGAAATGTATCTCACATCCTGTTGTTGTGGTGATTTGAAGATATTATTTGGCTGCCTTGTATTCAAGTCTTCTTTTTTCTGAAAAGTTTCACTTTCATTAGTTATAAGAGGTCAAAAATAAGGCTTTATGTCACATTTAATAATGACTGACAGCAGCAATTCTTGTGTTTTTTTTTTTTTTGGGGGGGGGGGGTTGTAAAATATGTCAGGAGGGAGAGCCAAGAAGAGATTAGACACTCAAATAAAAAAAATAATTATCATTTACCTGGCTCAACTCAGATTCTCTCTGAGTCCCTCATAGCCTCTACTGCGCAGACTCTGGCTTCACAATGGCTGCTAATGGTGGCACCTGTGGTGGGAGAATTTTGGCTTCAAAACCGTACAATGGTAAATGGCGTAGCCACACTGTCCACTCTATATACAGTCATGGCTAAACAAGAAGAATATGAAACAAGGCTGTAAAGTCTAGTGTGCAGTGTGGTTAAACATCACAGTTTTATCCCCTGGTTCAAACCGGTAACTTCTGCTTTAAAGGGACAAAACATGAAGCAATCAAAATGTCGGGATTTTAGTTCTGAGTCAATTGAGCTGCACAGCAGATAAACAGAACCATGTTTTGTTTCCCTAAGACATTGTGTGTGCGTGTGTACGCATGTGTTTTCTTTAATGTTTGTGTGTGTGTACAGCCGCTGAAACCAGGGTTTGTTTTCAGAGGATGTATGCTAGTTAACCTGAATAGGAAAAACTTAGCAACAGAGGAGAACCACAACAAGACTAAACAGATATAAAGATTTACTCTCTTTCACCTCCTTCTTTGCTCTCCAGATGGTGGTTGTTGGTTGTGGTTTTTGCACTGGGAACACTCAGCTGTAATTGCACATAAATCCATTGATTCAAGCACATTTGACAAAACAAACGGATAAGAGTTTGACTGAACGTCAGCACACGTGCGCACACACACACATACACACACACTTTTCACTCGGCCTGATCGCTTCTTTTACCCACTTGTTTACAGTCGAGCCGGTCACCGCTGAGTTGAAACTGTCACTCAGGATCAGATTCCTTCTTTGTCATGTGGTCATTCAGACCGCCTGTTTGAAAACCAGCAGGCTTGTTTGACAGATGTGCACTTTATGGCTTCACCAGAGACTTGATTCACAAATCCTATTTTGACAGAGACGAAGAGAGCTCGTGATACGTGTTAGTGTTCTCAAAAATACAACTTCTGGTTGCTGAGGCTCTTATATGACGACTAGGGTGTGTCGTTGTCTGTGAGCCATGATTTTTCCTCTGTTTTTCTCTCTTTCTGTTTTCAAGATCAGGAGAAACGTCAAGGAAAAGCTCTCAAAATAGAGACATCTTCCGTTCAGAGTGATTTGTTTTTAGGACATTTTTACAGCTGCTTATTCAATCAAAGTCATGTTATTGAAAACCAGAAGCAGTTATGATCACCTGGGAAGTCTGAAAGTTCTTACACAGTTATTCTTTTAACACTCAAGCATTCCAAAATATGTGACCTTAAAACAAGACAGTACATAAGTGGCCACATGGAATCAAACTTTTGATTTTAGTTTAATAAGGTTAATGTCATTGCCATAGTTTGTAGAGTACGGTGGTAGTACAGCGGGTGGTAAGGATGGGAGAAAAAAGTTGTAATGTAGTATCAGGATTTTTTTGTTAAGTGATTTTGAATTGGTAATTTGCTAAAAAAAATATTTTTGTTTTTTCAAATGTATGTCCCTAATCTTTGTCTTTGTTTATAAGCTAGGCTGGAAAAAAGTTCAGATGTCTGTGGTCCTATCCTCCACAAATAAAGATCCTAAAGCCCAAAAAATGTACGTCTACAAAAGGTATGTGGCTCAATAAGAGTCAAGAGTTTCAGATTTCTTTCCAGTCTGTTATTTAGGTTATTAAAGTAGCTGTTATTTATGAAGGAAAAAAAAAACAAAGGTTAGTCATTTGTAAAATAAACAAATTCATGCCTGATTCCATGAACCATGTGCATCATAATCTAATACAGGGGGCTGTCTAAGCCAGTAACATGTTTCAGATGGATTTTAAAACAGCTTCTAAGAAAAAAGCATGTGCTAACAATTTCAGACCCTGTCTCATTTCTGTCTAAACTCCAATTTCTAAGAACTTTCTAAAATGTGATGTATTAAACATTTTAGATGTTGTTTTAAGCTACCATCAAATTATCAATTATTCAATGTGACTGTCCTGTTGTTTCAGGATGTAAATTATGAAACCTGTTTCCCTCCTCAGCAAAGTAATGCTTGCAAAAGTAATTTTACTTATATATTGTGTTTATTATTTGATATTTGTGTAACAAGCAGATAACATGACAGAGGAGTTACAAAAATGCAGCAGATAAAAACAGTAATTAAACTTTGAGGAAAAAGATTGTTTTACATTTGAAGAATTATGAGCCAAATTTAAAAATAAAATACAAAAAGAGAGGTAAACATATCAATATGACTCAAAGGGGTCTTTTCTACTCAGGATAGTTTGAATAGTGGGATATTTTTTAGTTTTAATTTTAATTTTTCACAGTATCGAGTATCCTCTCATCATGCTTGTTTTGGTTTTTGGCCTTGACAGCCAAACAATTTCTCCCTCTTTTCTTGTCTCTTTTTTTTAAAGAATTATTTGAACATAGAGATAATTCTGTCACTCCTGTAAACTTAAAAAACCCTGCACATTAGTTTTGCAACAGGCCCGGGTGCTGACAAGGACGACGTTGAAGTTATCAAACCAGCCAAGGCTGGAGTCATGTTGCTGAGCAGCTTTCCCGACAGGGGCCTCACACACATACATGCACTTGTGTACAAAAACACACACACACACACACACACACACACACGCACACACACACACACACACACACACACACACACACACACACACACACACACACACACACACACACACACACACACACACACACACACACACACACACAAATACACACTTATCCAAAGATGTCCTGCTGTTAGCAATCAGCAAGAACTCCTCTAATCTAAGTGGTGTGTCAAGAAAAACAAGCATCTC
This sequence comes from Halichoeres trimaculatus, assembly GCF_033239565.1. Taxonomy (NCBI): domain Eukaryota; kingdom Metazoa; phylum Chordata; class Actinopteri; order Labriformes; family Labridae; genus Halichoeres; species Halichoeres trimaculatus. Next base: position 28,595,230 of record NW_027437189.1, read on the forward strand.
ACAAGTGTGCTTCACATCCACTCACACAAACACATGCATGAATGAGTCTGACACATCGGGGCAGAAAAAGTGCAAATGATGAAACAATATTGTTTCTTAATCTTTATCATACTCTATCCTAACAGTTGACGTACTTGTTTAGAAGCTCTGATTTGATTGTTTAAAAACACAAAGTTTACTTTTACGTCCCTCTTCAACTGATACAAGCTGCTTGAAACAATATCAAACAAAATTTACTTTATTAAAATCTAAGGGGTAGTCTTTATTTGCAGCTTTGCAATGATTGTTTTTCTGAGATATTCATTGTGCTTAAAAACAGGACCTCGAGGGTGTGACAATGAGGCTTCTCGAATCTTTAATCTTGAAGGAAGCTAGATTATGTGTTGGCAAAGTTTGCTGCTTGCAGAAAACTAATCACCTAACCCTCTTCCTCTCTATCCAAGCTTAATAATTTCATCCTTTGTCATTTAGGCTATATCTTCTCATCTATCGTTCTGTATTTTTAATATTGTTTTCCATGTAATGGTAATGAGACAATATTTTTAGTAGCTGCAGACATTTTCTTTGACGCTTAAACGGATCCCTAGCTAAATGTTTTGTTTCCTGAGAAACTCCTGTTAGATAACATATCGTTGAAAAAAGAATTAGATACCATAAATGCATGGAATTGACAGAATGATATGATATTTTTATAAGACGGACACAATGTTTAACATTTTTCATTTATGACATTTAGAAAAAATGTTTAACTGTCTACTAGAAAACCTGTTTTTAACAGAGTAAATACAGAAACCTCCAGAGCAAAAGGAAATTATATGGATGGCCTAATTTAAAGCTTCTCTTGTAAAGCTATGGTTTGGGATTGGTACCTTTCACATTTGAAACGATACGCTACTGACGCCCGGTACCTGGCAATTCGTACCGGTACTCAATGGTACCAATTTTCAACACTTTTTTGTGTTTATGTGGTGAAAAATATCAATTTGTTTAATAATTAAGTACTTTTTTTTCAATTTAACATATTTACTCTTCAGTATATAACCTTGCAATGCTGTGTTCATGTCCAGCATGGACAATCTTCTTCTCCCTGACAGGCACAAGGATGCATTTAGGTACCTAACATGGTAACTTTCGATTTTACGTGAATCGGTAATTGTACTTTTGACAGAATTTGGTCAGTACCTGTAAAAGTACCTAATCTGGTACCCATCCCTAGCTATGGTAGATATGAATAAAAATAATGCACAACAATTTGTACATCACTTCAGGAAAACAAATCACAATTTTTACCTTTAAAACGAGGGTTCTAGCTAGCTCTGTCTACATCTGCTTGATCATCATATATTTCCAACATTCTGTAAGAAATTCAAAATACAGCATGCTGAAGCAGAATCACTTTAAATCTTCCTCCAAAAATTAAAAGAAAAAGATAAAACTAGTTTCATTTAAGGAGGGTAGGAGTTCTTTGTCAGAGATTATATTTGTTACTTCTATCTACAGATATTTTTCAGGGGAAAACTCAGAGTTGCTCATTGGGAGCAGCTCTATAAAAAAAGTAAACCAATCAGTGTAGCGTAAGCTGTATGTATGCTGTCTCCAACAAATGACTGACAGGAGTCGACATGGATTTAAAACTTTTGGGGCTCTTGATAAAAACCTTTAAGGCCTGAGCCCAAATCCCTTCACCCCTGCCCCGCCTCCTGTTCCCACTGAGGTACGTTCCTGGGAAACAGGGGTAGTTTACTCCCTCTCAAATTTAATGCTTCAGAGATGCCGGACGTGCACCCACCAACTATAAATATTAACATTACCCTCTTCTTTGAGTCCTTCTCATCAACATTTGCTCTGCCACATCACAACCATCTGAACTGCTGAAAAGTCCTGTCACCTCCGCTGACTTCCCCTCAGCAAAGACATCTGCATCCAACTAAACCTACACTGTGAAATCGACTTAAGATGAGTGTTAGAAATGGGGCTCGAGCTTCAGTGCACGGCAAGGTGACTCACTGCCTCTCTTCCTGAGACTCTAAACCGATGACACGTTCTCCCATTTGTTTGGGTTTTGTTTGGTTCCTCTTTTTGCTGGAAGTCTCCGCTGATATAATGAAAACAGTGTCTTGATATAATCTACAGGGCTGTGAGGTAGAGGAATGTGAATCTTATCTCATCCTTATTGTGCTCTTTCCATTCAATACTGGTTAAAATGTTGAAATAAACAACCCATCCTTTGAAATCCTCTTTGGAAATGAGGATGAAATTGTTTCTTTTTTTTATTCCCTTTATTCTGATGTTTTTTGTTTTGTTTTGAAGCACCTCAATTAGCATGATGATTCCCTAAACTTTTAGCCAGTCTGCCCCGTCAGTTCCTGGAACTGAGAGGTAAGCATGTTGAGCCCAGAGCCGGTGTCTGTGTTCTCATCAAAGTTCAGCCATGTTTTTATGAACAGGATGTGCTGGAGCCGGTAACCAGAAGAGAGAGTACGAGATGGAGGGATGGAGCAGAGAGATGAGTCATTTTCTCTGTCAGACACTGTTGTTTTCCACTAAGCCCTGTTATTTTCACTCATAAATGGATGCCAGGTAGTGGGTGGAAAAAGAGTCTTTTTTTGTTTTCACATTTGGTATAATTTTATAATCGGGGCAGACTGTGGTTAAACTTGAAACATTTGCATGGACTTGTCCCTACGTAACCCTTTTTAAAAACTTTTAATAAGGACCAAAACACAGATTGTGAAACTACTTGGAAGAACTCATAAAATCTGTTTGTTCTAGTGATATGCTGAAAGATGTGATAGTTTTAAATACGAGAAGTTTGGAGAGAGTGAAAACATGTCTTGTTGACATTCTGCACTACTCTTTGAAAAGTAGTGATAAATATATGACAAAAAATATACAAGGTCAGAGACAGGCTCATTTGATTTCTTTGAAATGAGAAATGCAGATGCTAACTGATGTTTTGAGTATCAAAGCAGATTCTCTGTATTGGTGGTGATTTTGATTAATCAAACTGCTGCATGTGGATAAGCTGCAGAGAAAGATAATGTGGATCTGAAAATGCATGCTTGTACTCCAACTTAGAGCTGATTTCTTGAATATAACAGTTTATGTTTAAAACACCTTCAAGAACAACCTGCTTTTTAAATGTTGAAGGGAGCCTCTTTCTTTGCAGTCTGAAATGTTCCCAGAGGGGTTTCAGGATGTGACAGCATTGCATCAATCACTGCCAGGTTGCCATGGCTTGTTTACCTGTTAGTGCTTTAACTGCACAAAGTTAGCAGAGGCAGTAGGGATGCAGAGTGGCTCATTCTTCAGCAAATCAGCCTCTGGAAAATGCTGTTATCTCTCCTCATAGAGTGAAAAACATGATGACAGTCAAATTATTGACTCTTAGATTTTTTTCAAGACTAATTCGGTCAAAATTTCCTTTGTTTGAAATAATTATCAGACAGCTATAGGAGTCCTCTGTGTGTCTGACAGCATTATAGATTTCCTGCCGATCCTTCCATCAAAAGCAGCATCAACTATGTTGTTTGCATACCTTAGGGTTGGTTTGCGGTTAGTTTAAGTTGACGTAAGCTAAACGTACACTGTGTGTGCCACGTTGTAGTTGAGTGGAATCCACACCCACTTGACTTAACTTGACTGAATGAAATGGGGACATAGTCTTCGTGACGTTACCCGTCTGTTCCTGATACCGTGAAAAGCAGAGTTTCCTTTGGAACAACTACAGGGCGCTTGTCAGTCACGTGTGCTGAGCTGTGTCTCTGATTGGACAGTCAAATGAACCTAATAACTTCTAAACCACTGAGTTAGAAAAAAATCACTCACCGTACAGTGTAGGCCAATAGCGAAATCGGCGTTTTACCTAAGCTATTTTTTTGAACCAGGCTGTAAATGTGTTATTTAATGCTGTGAAAATCTGTTTTGTGGTTGGATGTGTGCATGACTTCCAGTCTTTCTGCAGCCAGCCTCAAGCAGATTCTCGAACAGCAACGTTAAGCACTTCCTCATTGGCTTCATTTTTACTAACCGGATGTTGCCCCTGGCTACATGGGTTCTGCACTTCACCCCAAGGTTTTATTCAAGTTTTAATACTATTATGCTTTTTAAAATGCAAGAGAAAGACTTTTTTTTCACCTGATGACATGTTACATTCACTAAACTAAAGACTGACGGATGAGTAAGAGGATCAAAGATAAAGGGAACTACTTGGTCGCAGATGTATGCATTCTGTACATTCCTTTGAGTAGTCCAGATATGAACGTTTCTCGCCCCAACAGGTGCAACTTAATTTACACTATAGGAGATAAAAATCAGTCTGCACACGCCCAGTAAGCCCTAGGAAGAGGTGTAACCAGTCAAATCAGGTAAAGAAGTGTGGGTGGAGAGGTTGTTTTGCATTTTATCAAGTGTGTGCGGTTAACCTGGGAACGCAGCTCTGAGGTCAATGATTGTTTTCACCGTCTGTGTAGAGAATGTGATCATGTGATATTTGTATGAAGCTATTTAGAGCCAGAGCACGTTTCACGACCAAGGTCCATAAAACCTTATCATAGTTTATGACTCTTTGGAAAGGGATACCCATCAATCTGAAATGATAGGTATTCTGAAAGGAGGCAGTAACTCTGCTGCTAACAGATGTGGTGTGACATGTCTTTAGTAAGGATGATGTAGGATTATAATTTGTGTAGTTTTAGGATAAAGGTATAAAGGTTAGCTTTAAAACCTCATATATGAGTCTATATATTATTTTCAGCAGTTTTATAGACAGGTTCTGGTCTAATCTTTCTGTACCAGTCTGTTTTAAACTCTAACACTGACTCTTAAAGCACTGCGCAGGATCAGACCAACTGTAAAATGTATTGAACTGTATGAAAAGAGACATGGACTGGATCTGAATTGGATAATAGCAGTTTGAATGGAAGCTTATGTCTGTGTTTGGTCCTGAAGCAGCTCTTCCAGGAGGCCATCAGCACTCTGTTAAGCTGCCTGTGAGAGTTTCTCTTTTATTACAGAGGCTAATCTCTGGCCTGATCGCTGCCCTGTAAACGCTTCTCTCCCACCATGATTGCTCTGAGATTATGTTCAGGCCTTTCAAAGTTGAAGTCTTTTGTAGAGAACGGCATTCATCTTCTATATCGTCATACTTCTACATCCATTTCATCTCAAGCAGGCACACATATAGAGACAAACTCCCACTGGCTGTCATCATGAATGACATGTTGCTTCACAATTGAATCACTCTTGAATACACTGCGTTCTTACTGACCTCTTAACCCATCCTGAAGTGTGTTTTCTGTCCAGAAACCACCTGACAGCTCATTCTGTGTTTTTTTACAGTACATAAATTACTTGACTCACACACACATACATTTACACACACACACACACACGCACACACACACACACACACACACACACACACACACACACACACCTTCCCACGCACATACGTCCTCATTTAACACAACTGCTGCCAAGAAATGTAAACGCTCTTACCTCAAACGGCCTTTTTATCAGCCCGGCAATATTTCTGCTCCAACCTGTTAGCTGAGCAGGCCGGTGAGTACTTAAAGATGTAAACAACCTGTCAAGCTGTCAGCTCATTTGCCTTCCCATGGTTTGTTGTCACAGTCTTCTCAGTCAGACCTACACATCCATACACTCACTTAACCAGGCCTTTGAAATTTAGCTGATGTGCCTGTTTTTTACCATTCTTATTTTGTGGATTTATTCAGTATTATTTTAACCTGGTAACTAGAGCTGCAGCTATCGAATATTTTAGTATTCGAGTATTCTACTGAAAATCCCATCAACTAATCGAGTAATCGGATAAAATACATTTTTGTTTAGTTAAAGAGCAGTAATTTTTCAAATGAAATTTTTCTCTGTAAGAAATAGAATTTTGTGATACAGCATGTCAATAAGAGCACTTGCTTTGGTAGCTCCAAAAATTGTAGGCACACTTTGACACATTTTTTGTGCCTTGTGCATCTCATCAAATGTTGCGGACCCAAAAGGCACCCGTTTCGTAGAATGACCCATTAGTCTCCAAACTCCAGAAAAGAAGCTAGATTTGTTGCTAGTTGCTATTTTGTATAAGAGGTAGCTTGAGGGGTCTGAAAACTCTCTTAATATGGCCTCAGCTCTATTTGAAATACCACTCTTTGATCTTTTTTCAAATCAAACGATTCTTCGAGGCGAAGAAAATTACTCGAGTAATTTTTGTAATCGAGTACCTCGAATCATTCGAGGAATCGTTTCAGCTCTACTGGTAACTGTTGAAAGTGGATACCAGGATTACCAGTCTGTTAATTGAATTAGCAATATTTTTTGTAATTGTAGGCCTGAAATCATATGTCACAGTTGTGCTAGCCCTGCGACTGCTTGACACTTCTTATCTTTGGACTGGCCCGATGGGTAAACTTGAATTTCAATGGTGACAACTAGGAAATTAGTTGCTTCATCTCATCCTTATTCAGAGCCACACCTTATTTTTTATTTTTTAATTTTGTGACATTGTCTTGCACTCGTCCTCTGTTATATATCTGGTGTCATTTATTTTTAGGACTCAGTAGCTTGCTGAAGAAAAGCTGGAGAAAAATGATGAAAGTTGATGTAAAAAATATATATCAACAAGATAGAATCGTACTTTATTTGCTCCACACTGATGAAATTTTAAGGGTTACAGAAGCAACAAATATAAAAAAAAAGTGTATCCTAAAAAAAGATATGAAGACTTCCCTGGGTGAAACCTATGTACAGAATTACCGAAAGAACCCAGAGTATTGCTTAATTTAAATGTAAAAGATTTACTTTGGATAAGGAACAGCTTGAGATATGAATTGTTTTTTTGTTTCTCTGTGTATATGTATGTGAAACTAATTTGCAGGAACATCAGTGTGAAGTGCATAGTTGTGCATGTTCTGAGTGTTTATCAGATTCACTGACAGCTCTTTAATCACTGTTCTTTTTTTTTATCTCATGATAAACAAAGGCGTCAGCCTTGGTGTCAGCTTCTTCCTCTGTCATACGTCAGTCAAGAAAGTGTCCCTGGTTGATCCACAGTCTATATAAGATCCAATGTGCTTTTTTTATTTGGAGTTTGTTTGCATCTTTATCTGCAACAAAGTGAAAAAGCTTCCTTGTCTACATGGCTATAAATAAGCACATGTCATATTATCCTACACACAGACTAACAGTACATGAGCCACACCATAAAATCTATTTTTGTGTCTTACATCCCACATTCCTGTCTCCATCCTGCATCCCATTTATAGCACCCATTGCTGATGTCCTACGTGCTGCTTTAAGCTTTGTCTTCCAGTCATCATGTGTTACTATCAAACTGCAGCTCCTGGGCTGTAAAATTAAGCCAAAACAGAAAAAGCCAGAAAGGCAACATTTTGGTTTCCAGAAAAACTTGAGTCCTGAAGACTGATGATAAAAACAAAACCAAAAAAAGGAATTTCATTTTAACAGCATGTGTTTTTCTGCAGCCTAAGTTGTGTCTTCCTGTCTGCTGTGTCTCTCTGCTCTGCCCTTCATCAGTCCCTACAAGTCCAAGTTTTAAATCTGGTTAATTTAATGAACTTTGCATGACTCAGAATAATATTTGTATAATAACTGATGGATAATCACCTTTTCTCTTTATAGCACTGCAAAGTGCTGCTGTCTGCTCTCCCTCGTCTCACCTATGAGTCAATGACCTTAACCTCTCAGCTTTGTTTTCCCCAGTTTTCATACAGATGTCATTAGACTGTCTGTGTGGTAAATTGAACAAACAGACCTTTCAGAAAACCTGTGCTGCAGCTCTTAGCATTTTTATTTTTGAGTAGAAATAATTTTAATGTCTGCTTTGGCATCGATTCCCAGGTGCTGGTGTCTCCGAGCCTAGCTTGTTGGTTGGCTTGTTAACTGTTATAATGGTCGACTAATAAGGAATTCACTAATAATAAGCTTCAGGCACAGACTGAGGAACATTTATTCTCATCATTTCGTCTACATACTATGTGTGGGAAAAGAAAAAAAAAGATTCACATTGGTATCAAAATTTTTCTGGATTACAAAAATTATTCTTTTCTTGCTAGGTTGGAAAAAAGTTGCAGTTTTTCCAGCAGAGGACAAAATGTCTTTCTTCGGCTTTCTAGTAATGTGATGTTACATCCTCTGAATAAATCCCTAAAATAAACTGACTCACATGCACTGTGATGTGCATTTTTTGGGGACAATATGTCTCCTGGTTTAGTCTGTAGACATCATCATCTTTCAACTTTTCCACATGGTCTGGTGTTAAAAATAGGAAAAAAATGCAAAAATCAGAAATCTTAATCAAATCGGCACCCCAGTCGTGTCCGAGCCCTCCCACATATCGTCACGTCTGGTTTTGATAAACAGCCAAGATTTCAACACCAAACCCAACTTTAAATGGTTATTTTGTCACATAATGGTTAAACATACATAGCCTAGGATTTGATATTTTTCAGGGCATTTAGATTTTTTTTTTTTACCCATTGTCATTTCATGTTCTTTGCGGCGTGTATTTGAGCAAAGAAAGAACAGACTGTGACTTATACTGGCAGAATAATCCAGTCTGGCTCTCTGAAATTAAGAGGCTAAGTGAAGAAGTCAGGCTCTTTAACTTGAGTAAGAGGCCCTTCTGCTTCAGTAAGTGCCAGGCCCTTCTCCTCCTCAGCTCCTCTCCTTTTATCAGCGTGCCAAGCCACATCAGGGAATGAGAAAGAGTCTGTTTTCAAGCACAGACTCAAGACCCATCTCCTTAGTTTATTGTATCCTCCCCTCTGCCCTGACCCTGAACCGTATCCACTATCACAGTCACCTGGTTTTTATGAGGAGGCGGCTCTCCTAACATCTGACAGGTTTATGTCCGAGCTCTGTAATCTGTTTGTTTATTTACTTGTTGGACTGTTTGTTTCAGTGTTGTAAAACCTGCTGAGTACACTCTGTAAAGTACACTGAAAATTCAAAGTGTGTGTGTTGCTGGTGGACAGGGAAGTGTATTGATTTACACCTGCATACTTGGCAGTCTAGACAAGCTGGGAGGAGTCTGACGCATAATACTGCAGTGGAGGATTAACAGATACTATGCTTGATGTCGCCATTATAGCTATTATTAACTTTTCAACTAAGGTGCTGGCAGCCGTGCACTGTTCTCATTGAGCCCACTGTGTCAAATCCCACAGCGACGGTGAACTGGAACCAGAGCCAAGGGGCCAAGTTTGACGTAGTGTGCAAAGTTGTATGAAATTTTTGGGTGTACTGGTGTGGTATGACTGCCACATAGCAGAATCTCACACAGACGGGGTGAATTTTTGGGCTGAGCCAATGGCTTGCTCCCCGAAACACGTGGAAATAATACACAGAAGAATTCACCTTATTCTGCCTTTGGAGAGGATGAAAGCAGCTATGGACTGGACTCACATACCAGGCAGGCTTATCCTGTACTTTTGGCTGTTAGCGGTCCCTTCACAGGTGGCCCCCCACCCACAAAGCACGACACACTAAGCTTTCAACTGAGGACAGGAACGGGTTTGGATTTCCCTCCAGGGCCCAACTTGGAAATCAGACCTTTTTAAATTTTCTTCTTTAAAGTCCCAATAAGATCATGGAATATCATTTTTGCAGATAATCCCTAATGAAGACACTGTGAGATTCTAAGAGCAGAGTGTTGTTTCATTAACCCCCATGGTTGGAATTTCCGACTTGTAAATCAGAGCCCCCACACCACCTCCGAGTTCCCAGTCGCATGTTCGGAGTTCAGAGGTAAACAGTAATTAAGCTCCTTTTTATATTCTTTTTATTTTAGAATTTCTGACTCTTGTTTGTCACAATAAATCAGCCGTATATTATTCAATACAGAAATACTGCTGTTATGGCAAGTTTTTCCGACTTGGCAATTGGAACGCTGAGCTCAGACATAACCTTATTCCCACTCCAAACTTCAGACTACAGGCGTGGCATGCTTACTACAGCGTTTTCAGTCCTTCAGCGTTTCTGTGTAACACCGATTTTTTTCACTGTGTTTTAGCGTTTTTAGATCAAACGTTGCCATGTAAACGGGGCCTAAGTAAATTAAACCAAGCAAAGACACTTAATACTTAAGCCTGGCTCACACTACAGGATTCTCGGCCTGATTTAACCCAGATTCGGTCCTGCCGACAACCGGGAATCTGGTCGGGGACTAAAATCGGCCCCGACGTTGGGCCAAGATTATCTTCTAGTGTGAGCGGTTGACAGATGAATCTGATAATTTTGTTTGATGATTCATGATTTGATATTTATCTGGATGATTACAACATTCATTCTCACTGAGGATGACAACGGACAATTAGAAAGAGCCCCAGAGACTGGACAACAGACAAAAAACTCAGGCTCAAAGTGCAACTGAAAGGCTCCGGGTCAGCTGACTGCGCGCTCCACTGGCCCACTCGAGCCAGTTCAATAATGCCTTTAAAAATAACACATAACCACACCATTTTCGTACAGTAGCAAACTGTTGTTTTATCAGTGATAGGTGTGAGATCATGCCATTATTGGCTGATACAGCAACAGTTTTACCTCTGTCCCTCTGCGTGCGCGTAATGGATGAAAGGCACCGCTGCAGATAGCTCCGCTTCTCTCTCCTCCTGTCCCACCAGTGCGCTAAAAACCTCAGATCAAACAACTGATCTCATGTAGTGCATTACTCTCTCTGGTCAAATAATCCTGGTGAAATCTTGTAGTGTGTGCTGGTCAGTATTTTCAAATCTTGTAGTTAGTGTGTGCTTAAGATTTAGGCGAAGATGATCTGTGAAGATTCTCCTTATGTGTGAGATACAACCCAATTTCAGAATCTTTTAAGATTTTTAAAATCCTGTGGTGTGAGCCAGGCTTTAGCCTCTTAATTTCAGAGAACCAGACTGGGTTATTCTACAAGTACAAGTCACATTTTGTTCTTTCTCTGTTCAAATACAGGCTCCAAAGAACTTAAAATGGGGTAAAAAACAAAAAACAGCACAGATCTACTAGAGTGTTACATCTTGAGGGGATGTGTGTTACCTGAATCTATCGTATGAATGTAATTCAAGTTACAACTAAAGGGATATTTTGCCAAAAAAAAAAAAAAACAGTTGTAGAATCAGGTTTTCAGTAGTGCTGCATTTCTGCCTTAAGTTTCATCCTTTCATTTCATGTCATCACATTAACAACATTTTAACCTTTCAGATTAAGAGTTGCCCGTGTTTTTCCCTCTCACTCTGCTGCTTTCCTTAAACTTCTTATGTCTGTGAAGGCTTGTGCCATATATGTGGAGCTCATTCTTAAAGTTATGCTGCATATTTGTTGTTGAGTAAATAAAACATGTGAATGACACTAAAAATCTGAACTCAAGCTGATCATTCAGGCCATGATAGACAGTCAGCAAAGAGGAGCTTCATTTGCCTGGAAAATATATATATTTTTTTATTTCAGGCCTTGTCTTTAGAATAACTGGATGTCTCTCTTCTTTACCCCACGTTGTTGTTGTTTTTTGTTTTTATGACCAAAGCTATAATCCTAGCTGAGGAGACGCTTGACCATTAACCAACTCCTGTCACTGAAACAACTGTGTCTGTGTTTAGTTCATTTTTAGATGCTGTGAATATTGTCTGTCGCTGGTAGGGGGAGAGAAAGTTCCTTCAGAGTGCAGTCTGGACACATTAAGCACCTTAATATTACAATGAGCTAATGTGTTAGTTTTGGCCTGCTGCCGTCTTTGAGGCTTGGACATGGAGATTTTGGCAGAGGGCAGAATATCAGCTCTCTGTTAGGCCATGTTTTGGACTGATGTGATCTGAGGGAGTAACAGGGACTCTTTCAGATTATATCATCAAATGTGATCGCTGTAATGCTTCATCCGTGTTGGAAAAGTGGCTTTGTGAAGTTTGTGTGTTAGTATGGGTTTATTTCCTCAAGAGGAATTTGTCTGCAGATTTTATAGAATCCTGTCCAAACTGAGTAATGTCACTGAATTGTTTCAAACATGTCCGCTATAAGCAGCCTTCAGTGTTTGTCTGTATCCAATGCTGCAACTCTAAAATGTGTCTGTCTTCTCTTTCATCTGCTTTATGTCTTCAGTTTAAACAGCTCATTTTGAAGTAGGCTTTGTCAGGCTGTATGAGACTTCGGAAATCCCCTATACCCAAAGTTCACTGCCCTATAGCATTCCAGTGTCATGTGGTGCACACCCTCAGCTTATAAGGCTTATTTTACTAACAGAAAGCAGCCATCAGACCTTTCATTGACCTTATAATTGTGATCATATGGTTAATAATAGTTTGGGTGGAGGGCGTGGAGGAGTTTAGCAGTTAAAACTGAACTTTGGTGGGTGAAAAAAAGCTGAAGAGGAGTGAACAAAGAAGAAGAAGAGCGAACACCGTGTCCATAGATGAGTGGCAGCCTGTTCATGTAAACAGCAGAGCTGAACTTTAACACAGATTATGAGCGACTCTTTCACCCTTTAGGCACAAGCCTCAGGTCGTTCAGACATTCTGACTCCAGGATTAGGATTTTAGAAGACAGATCAGGACAAAATTCTGTTCAATCAGGAAAAGTTAAGTGAAAACAGTTTATTTTAGGAACATCGTGCTCTAAAACATTTTTGAAAAGTCAAAATAACAAAAAACTTAAAAATAAATAGAAGTGGAAGAAGTTAAAAAGCATGAGACAAATCAGAACTCTGTGTCAAACAGGCATGTGATGAAGGTTAAGGTAAAAAGCTGAGTGTTGAGACCAACTCTGGAGAAATCTGGACACTTGCCTTGCTACAGAAATATTTTTCTTATGAGTGTAAATTGGTTTTCTTTCCTGATAAACAAATAAAAATGAGAAACCATGACATGAACCATTGAAGTGATTTTAAATCCGCTTATCATCGCTGAATAACACCTCCAGAAGAGATTTCTGAAAAAGGAGAAAAAGGGGTCGCTCCTTCTCTCCTGGAAAGATTTGCAAACAATCCAATAGCAATGACATAGTTTGTGGTGAGTCATAAGCTCAGATAAATCTGTTAATTATGCTTTTAAATTTTATGAACATGGAATCCTTGAAAACATGTTTTTAATTATGGTAGTTTGATTGAACTGGAAGTTTTGTTTCAAACTGACCCTGACTCACAGAGGTTAGAAAGAGAAACAGCACATTCAGCCTTCAACTGTGAAGGTTATCTGCAGTGTTGAACAAAACGAAACAAAGATCTGTTTTAATACTGAGCTTTAAAACTGCTCTCTTTTTGACTGTATGTCAAAAATACTGAAGCTGCTCAGCAGTTTTTGTGAGATAATCATCTTTTATTTTTTCTGTTTACCTTTTTACTACATCACTTTGTTGCATGTGTGTGAATAATCTCTATGAATTGACTAAATATAAATGAAGGTTGCTCCTCATTTATCCCGACCTGTCTCTGGAACTACAGACCAACCGATCGACAGTGTACACGCTTGATTATCCTGCGCTCCCAGAAGTGGCACAAGCAGGCACAAATCTTTTAATTTAACAGCCTTTAATCACATTTGCTGAGGAGGTGTTTTCATTTCCCAGGTTCCTCTTTAAGTTCAGGAAGTCCTCTTTTTTTCCCCATTTCTTTTTGTTTTGTTTTGTTTTATTTTACTTCCTCATTTCTGCTCCCTCTTACTTTTCCTGTCCGTGATTCTTTAATTCCTGTCTGCTTCCTTTTTTTGGCTATTTTTAGCTGTCAAATCTTTCTTCTCATCCCAGTGTTTGATCTCTCCCGCTGCCCCCTAATCGCACTTTAAATTACTCTGCAGACTCTCAAATCTTCCAGGCGCTGGGTCGCCCTGTCGTGGTTAAGTTGCAGCTGGCTTTTCTTCCAACCTGTGGCTCCAGAGAACTTAGATAAAAACAAACCCAAACACAGATCTTCTGGAGAGTTACATCTTGAGGTGATATGTTTTATCTGAATCTGTCAGATAAAAGTGATTTATGTTAGATTTGAAAGGATATTTTGACTTGAGAAAAAGTTAAGTTTCATCCTTTAATTTCCTGTCTTTATCACATTAACAACATCTTAACCTTTAAGATAAAGAGTTGCCCTGTGTTTCCCCCTCCCACTTTGTTACCCTCCTTAAACTCCTCACGTCTGTGAAGGCTTGTGCCATATTTGTGGAGTTTGCCCTCCCCCTGCTGACTTTAGATGATCAGGTTAACCATTAGCTCCCAGGTTTTACCTTAACGGTCCTTTTTCCTACAATTCCTCACCATCACAGAGGCTGTATGATTCTGTATCATTCTGTATGATTCTGCTTTGGCTGAATCAAAAATGCATGCTGTTGGCAGAGGAGTAGGAAGAGAAGTGAGAGGAAGTTATTGTTGTGGTGGGAGTAGCGGGAGGAAACAGTCAAGGTGTAGAGGAAGCAGCGAGCTGTGGGAGCAGAGGAAGTATAAATGAATATCCGAATCATTGTGTCCCATTGCATCCGGAGAAAGCTCCTGATGTGGGATTCTCTGGATCTATGAGACTAGTGGGCTGTCTGGCTGCAATAGCAATAGAGTTCGGTGTAAGGATGATCTTTGAAAGATGTCAGAGTTAGCATCATTTGAATTATTACACAGTGCAAAACATGCAAATAAAGAACATTGTGTGCTGCATTTTTATGTCACATGCAAGACGACAAACCCAAGTCTAAAGAATGATTTAGAAGAGGAAATACATTTTCATTCTGTTTTTACGGACAGTCATAAACCTGCGCTACATGAGTCACGTATGACTCATAACAGGATGTGCCAGCCAATGATCTTGGTGTACTTTCATGGGCATGTTCTGTTATGACTACTCTGCCCTGCAATCAAATCAGCATGCTTTTTGGAATGAGCGATCTGAATTTACCAAACCAGAGCAGAGAGGAATTTAACCAGATAATCAAAGCAACGGAAACAAGTTGGGTAGAAACTAACAAACAAACAGTTAGGCCTCCGTTTGTTTTCTGATCTGTGCGCTGGATAATAGTTTGTTTTTGACTTTATGGAAACATACAGTAAACAGAAGCTCTGTCGTCTAAATCGGTGGTGTATGGTACAAAATTAGGTTTTGAAGGTTCTTCTCCAGACTTCTGTTTTCCACTTTAACCTCGACTTTGAACTGACCAAACCACCAAGTTTTCAGTGTCAGTTGGTGTAGATGTGACTGACAGCAGCAGGACTTAAAAAAACATGATCAAAGGAAAAATCAATCGAGTGTACGATCAGGTTTTCGAATGGAATTGCTTTAACAGGTATGAACTACACAACGAAGAATTCTAGTGCTTAACTGCTTGCTTGGATGGCTGAATGAGTGGAGAAGTCTTGAATATAGCCATATTTTGGTTAAAGACTTAAAAAAACATGATCAAAAAAACATTATCAAAGGAAAAATCAATCAAGTGTACGATCAGGTTTTCGAATGGAATTGCTTTAACAGGTATGAACTACACAACAAAGAATTCTAGTGCTTAACTGCTTGCTTGGATGGCTGAATGAGTGGAGAAGTCTTGAATATAGCCATATTTTGGTAAAGCAGAAGGAAAGCGAGGACAGAAGTACTTATACATGTTGCAAAATAATGCCTTGAAAGGGAGGAAGTCAGCATCCATGGTCAAGACTTGAGCATCGTTAGTGAAATGGAACCAAAATGCAGAACTTTTGACTGTCTTTGTACTGAAAAAATATGTAATCTCTTAAGTTAAAATCTGGCTTATATTAATAAATAATTAATGCCAGCTTTAAGAAAATGTATTCTTTGACAGTGTATTGTGACTAATTGTGGAAAAATTCAAGAGCAAATAATTCTCTTCTCTGTTTTCATGATCGTCTTTTCTGTTTGCTGCACTGGACAGTAGAGCCGAAACGATTCCTCGAATGATTCGAGGTACTCAATTACAAAAAAAAACGCTAGCAATTTTCTCCGCCTCGAGGAATCGTTTAATTTTACAAAAGATCAAAGAGTGGTATTTTAAATAGAGCTGAGGCCATATTAAGAGAGTTTTCAGACCCCTCAAGCTACCTGGTTCCGCAACATTTGATAAGATGTATAAGACACAAAAAATGTGTCAAAGTGTGTTTACAGATTTTGGAGCTACCAAAGCAAGTGCTCTTATTGACGTGCTGTATCAGAAAATTCTATTTCTTAAAGAGAAAAACTTTCATTTTAAAAATAACTGCTCTTTAACTAAACAAAAATGTATTTTATCTGATTACTCAATTAATCGATGAGATTTTCAGTAGAATACTCGAATACTAAAATATTCGATAGCTGCAGCCCTACTGGACAGTATCTCTGTCGTCACCAATACTCTGATCCCTGTCCACAGGTCCACAGGTTAGTGGGTCGCAGACTGACTCTTCCCAAATCATTCACAGTTTGGACTTTGTGAAGAGCAGTGGAGACATAAGCCATAAATCACTCTGTTTGTGACTGTTATTGAATTAGAAGAAGAATGTCTCTTTAGAGCACCCAGTAAAATTCAAAGGAAGCATCAAAAACAAAAACTGACGTCTATGAAACAAACATTAATTTGTGCAGAGCTCTCCATGTCTGTATGAAACCAAACACAGACGGCAGATCTGACGACGTTTGGGCTCGTACGAGAGTCTGCCATGGCTGCCAACTGAGCTGCAGCAACACTGCGTATCAATGAGGAACAATAAGCTCCTTAACGCAGATTTATTGGTGCATTCTGCAGTGTTACATTATAAGAATGTTAAATAAAGCTCTCTCTTCTTTCAGTTAGATGGTGATGACAAGCATTTTCTGTACAGTTTGACGTGTTAATGCAGGGATTAAGGCTGGGATTCAGTCTGTGACATATCAGTAAACAAGCTTTTCATTTTCAAAGAATAATGATTATTATCAAAGAAAAATGAACACACACATCCAGTTGCTCTAATTGCAGAGCTGCACATCACAGGCGGCAGCTTTAACACACACACACACACTCACACACACACTCACACACAGACAGACCACACAGAGTCTCCTTCATTGGATGAATGCTCAGAAAGCTTCTTCTCGCCTGAATGAAGCTGCCACGACCCTCGACGATCCTCTCCCTGTGGTTGAGACAGAGGCCGGTACAGATCTCCGGTTAAAACAACTAATAACTTATCTGAATGTTGACAGTTCATATTTAGCTTGGAGTTTGACTTCTGAATCTGTGTGTGTTTGCTTAGGCCATATTTTATGTAATGGAAATATTTTTTCTGGGGCAGTAGTGGGTGGCCTCCTTGAGAAGCACAACACCTTGTCTGAAGTTTCTTGTGATTTGAGCAGGAACAGTGTGAAACAGAGTGAAGTTAAATTACTGTAAATAAGTTTTATCAGGGAGGGCTCAGACGCATTTACATCTATGAGGACTTTTCTCTTCTTCTGTCTCTTCTTCTAATGTACATGCTAAGGAAAAATTAACAAAACATTGATCAGGGATAGCTGTCAAAAGATTTTATCAGTACCATAAATGCATAAGTTATTAAACCAGTAAATAGAAGAGCTGTCCATATATGTGCTTGATTCAATTTGAGATGCTCAATTTGAATAATTTACATTAAAGAACTGAATTCAAAAAGCTTGAAATAAAATTGAATTTAATATTTTTAAAAATGGTGCTGATCATTGATCCGTCCCCTGCTCCTACAGGAGTCACTTTTCTGCTCTTTGGTTTAAGTTTGTTCATCTTTCGTCTTTAAAAACCAACAGAGGAGTTTTTCTTCAGGGCCGTGTCCAGACTTTCAGAGTGGGGTGACCAGGGTGTAGACACATACACATTATTACCATTTACCCTCTTCCAATTAACCCTGTACTCCAAAAGCTATGAGTATTGTTGCATAGATATCATATTTCAGTGTGTGATTTAGTTTATAAATGTTTTATACACACATGTGCATCAGCCAGTCTAACACATTTAAAGTAGTTTTAAGCCTAGATAAAAATGTACTCCATATATAATTAATATATAATTACTCCATAGTAATTGCCATGATCAATGATAGACACACACAGTCCCAATAAACTTAGGCTGAACACTGTCCCCATGCCAAAGTTCCTAGTTTAACTCTCTCCTGGTCTGTCTTGATAATAATGAATATGCTGCTACTACTAATACTTACAATATTACTTTTATTATTAAAATTTGTTATCGATAATTGTAAAGCATCTATGAAAACATGGGTTTAAAAATTGCTGTGACATACGAGCAAGAATCTACATCAATGCAAAGTAAGAATCCAAATCACAAAGACCTCATTGATTTGAGGCGTGTGCCTTTATTGCCCCGTTTCATCCATCAAAGCAAAAACACAAAGAAAAAAATTGGTGCTTTTGCGTTAATGCTGAGGGACTAAAAACGCTGTAGTAAGCATGCCAGGCCTGTAGTTGGTGCTATAACTGTCTTGTCCAGGAGCTGCTTTTGGTAGATCTCCTATGAAGAAGAGTTGAGCCGAACATCAGGTGTACTGGTAAATACTAAGTGCAGAAGTGGAGCAACAGATGCAAATTTTGTATAAAGACAGTCAGCAGATTCAGCAGTTTGAGCAGCACAAGCAATAATGAGAGAACTTTTATTTATTTTTTTGTGTTGTAGTCTTCAACTCTGTACACCAAAAGAGATTTTGTTTAAATTTTACCTTAAAGTGATGATTTTTGGCACTCTATATTCTTAAGAAAAGAATTCCATACATAATGTTTTGGGGAAAATTAATTTTGTTGCTGTTCTGTTGTTTCTGAACATATATGTTTACCATGGCACGAAAGCATGATTAAACACACACCGTCATCATACTCCATCTCCACAGCTATTCTCCTCCTCTATTCCATTGTCTTTAAAATCCTTGTCTTTGTAGCTTTTGTGTCTTTTGTCGAAAAGAACTGGGTGCTGGGACACAAAGATAATCAGCTGTTCCGCCATGTTGAATGTTTCTCTGTGTGTGATGTGCCAACAAAGAGTGGTTTGATTGGTCGGTTGTGTTCTCTTCGCGAGCGGAAATTTGGAAAAATCGACCACGGTCCGAAAAAATTTCACTTTGCGAAATAATGTCGCAGGTGTGGAAGCTTGCATTGAAAAACATTGTATTCGAAAAAAATTAAAGCCTTGTGAAATATTAGCCCGAAAATTACACGTCTGGTGTGCAAAGACCTTTAATCTTTACACGGCAACAGTGGCTGCAGCGTCTCAGAAAAAAAACACTCTGGAAGCTGTTTTCAAAAGTTTGCGTTTTAGGTCCGCTAAAATACTGTTTCAGTATTAAACAAGTGACCGAAATGCAACAACACTTTTGCGGTTCAACCTAAAACCGTTGTTGTGGAAATGGCCCCTAAATTGTGTAGAGGGTCAAGCCTGTCTAAATTTGTGGTTAGTTTCTTTTGGGGAGAATCAGCACTAGAACAAAGCAGCCCACTCAGAATGTGATTAGACAGCCCTTAGCTGGTTTAAATGGACAAGTCCAATAACTCCACTTTGGGAACCAACAAATCACAACTGGCAAATGAAAAGTACCAGTTCTGTATACCTCATTCACTACCAATAATATTCATACAATCATGCAGCGTGTTTTCCCTCCAGCTAAGGGCTGTTGCACTCCAGCTTTGCAAACTGTTCTCTGTTTGCCATGTTTATGGAGCACAGAGCAGACAGTGATCCACAAACTGCAGTAAAAACCTCAACAGACTCATTTCCACCCTGACGTCATTTCAGATGTTGCTGCACATTTAAAGGTCTACTTAGAAACATGATCACATTATGTTAGATTTAGAGATATAAATGGATTGATTTTCATGAAACTTGAAAAGCGTTTTTATTTCCTAACCGAACTGTAGCTGTAGGAAAAGAAACTGTGAATTTAGAGCTTGATAAATAAACTTGATACCAGGGGTCAAGCACATATAAAAGGAGTTTTGGTTATAGAAAAGGCCTTTTTTGTGTTAGGATTCAGGGAACAATGCAGTATCTATGGTAACAGGAGGTAAAATGGCCATGTAAGTGCATCAAAAACAGAAATGTATGTGTTTTTCAGATGAACATGATGAGCAGTTGGTTTCTGAGTGGCTCTATTGTTGCACAATTCCTGCTTTTACCCTGCACAACATGACGTTCATTGAATTAGCTGGTGTCCTTTTGTCCTTATTTACATATTGTGGGTCAGCCATTGACAAGAACGTATCGATCATCCATGAAATGAGTGAACAGCAGCTCGTCTGTGCATATGCAAAGAGACAGGGAGCCTTATCGCTGGTTTTGTCAGGCTATTGATTTAGTCTGAAAAATGGACACCTTAGCAAATTAAAATAAAAAGAATGGATGCTGGTAAATGTGAGGCAGAAGTATATGTTGAAGATGATTCCCTGTCTATCACGTCTGAGGAACTTTAAGTGCAAAAATCCACATTTCTGCCAGACGTTGGGGCCTCTCTCCCTCTCTCGTCTTTTATTTTCCCCTTTCATTCCTCAGTTCCCGCCTTAATTTTTTTCATTACTTCATTCCTTTCTTTACAAGCTTCTCTCTGTCCCAACCTCTCTTTTCCTCTCACTCCTCCCTCTCCGTCTCCTTGTCGGTCTGCCAACAGCCCGACGGCGTGTTCGTTTTCATCCTCTGCCTAGAAAACAAGGTCTAAAGTTCAAAGCTGCTGTTGTGGATCGGCGGCAGGAGAGGGAACAGCGAGGGAGGCCAGGCTTGGGTCTGAACACATTTAAACATCGTCTTAAATGGATGTATTTTTAATCTCATTAGACACCGCATCTCAGTCCCAGCACACGCTACTAACCACTTGTGAGCTAGGAGAATAGAACAGGCATCGATTAGTCATAGTTTTAAAAAGTTTCATGACAGCAGAGATCAAAATCACATGTGGACTCTGTTTGCTCGTGTGGCGATGCACCACAGTGTTTACATGCTCTCCTCTCACCATGCCTCGGTTACTGCGTCAGCCTTCACTCGAATGAACCAAAAAAATTATTGATTGTAAGAACTCGGCAGCAAAGTTTAAAGGAAAACAAAATAAAACAGCTTTTCTTCACAGCAACTTCAAATTCATCGGGTAGATGTGATAATTTTAACGATCACTTCTGAGGCCCCTCATGTCTTCTCCTTTAATTTCTGCCTTGTTGGTGCAACAGTTGCAGACAAAACATGAACTAAACCTTTTCATTTTTTTTCCTTTATGAGGCCATGCCCTTCCTTTTTGTTTTTTAATGTCTGTGTTGAATAAAAATATTAATGTATTTGAAACCGAATGTCAAAATTACATTTACCCCACCAACTTCTTTCCCTCTGTTGCTGCAGGGTTCAGTCTTTGACAGCTGCTTCGGTTGCAAAACTCAATTTGAAGATGCCAACTTAAAAAACGTTTGGGCTTTGAAACTAAAAGAAACATCAGAGGCAGCAAACAAAGATTTAAAAAGCACACACATGCCTGTGAAACTGAATTTATAAGTTAAAGTAATAGGAAGAAAAGGCTCTTAAAGATGCTGTTAAGCATTATTGGAACGATTGCGCCATTTAGATTATTATTATTGCAGTAACTCAGGATAAATGAAGTGATTTGCAGAAAGAAAAATGTTGGCGCTTACAATGCATACCACACAGTTGCGCCACCAAAATAACCGTAGGCAAAATTCCTTCCCTGCTTTGTACCGTCTGCGTCTGTATGTACTGTGAGATCCTCGGGCAGAGGCCCTTTGTCTGATCCTTTTCCTTTCAGACGGGCCTCTGGAACAGAGCGCTTTCTTTTACAGCCTTGAGGCTCTGGAAGGATCTGCCCGAGGAAATCAGGTTGGCTGAGTCAGTGATCTCTTAAGTCCCCTTTTTAAAATATCCTTTTATCGGACAACCGTTCCTGATTTCACTTGAGATTTAAAGGTCTTTAAAGTGCCATTTATTTCTTTGAAAGATGTTTTTCTTCCTTTTTTCCTCCCTTATTTTTCAGCTGCTGATTTCACTAAAACTCAATCATTTAATACCTTCTTTGTTAAATGTTGCTGCTTTTGTGAGAACTATGAGAATTGGTATCTGAAGTAATAAAGATCGGATTTGTGACATCTCTAGAAAATCCTTCCTTGATTTTATGATCCATATGTATTAGTTTTAGACACCTTATGATTCTTATAAAACCCTGCACTGACAGTTAGAGGGATCAGAGTAATCAGTTGGCATGCCTACTGTTATTGTGTTAGGTGCAAACCTTTGGGTCTCCGTCTGTGATATATTTTGTTCAGCTTGAGAAATGAGTGTGTGGAAATGCTGCAGAAAATAAAAAACAAATAAAATAAGTTTCCTATAGCAAATCTTTTCTAGCTTTGAGCCTGAGGGCCACAAAGGTATGAGGTGTGTTGGTGTTTTAAAGTTAGTTTTTGAACCTGTGAGTTAGCCAGATAACTTTTGATAGACTCCTTGTTTTAATGCTCCACACTTTTTATTTACTATGTATTTAATTGAATTTTATCTGCATAAACACACCTGGTTTCTTCTGGCCCTTTCCCACGCAGTGGTCCTTTGTGTGTGTGCCTGCGTGTGTGTTGGAGACAGTCGTATGTGTCTGTGTTTGAGCCTCCACCTGCTCCATTAATAGAGACAGAAGGGTGGAGAGTGAGAGTGAGCTGAAGTGCCCACCTGTATTTTTCCCCGCTCGGCTCTCTGCAGCAGCCCTGTTATTACTGCGCTTTAATGAAACACCATCCACTAAACTGGCACTCCATGTAGACTGTTAGAAACATCTTCAGCATTTTCCCTGCAGGTGAGCGTGTTTCTGAAGGAGATAAAAACCGGCTCTGGTTTTGCTGTGTGTGGGGCAGAAAAAATGAGGGATGAGCAGCTTTTGAGTGAAGCCTGTATTTATACCCAACACACTGGGACATACTTGCTAGTAAACAAAACTGAAACTTTGATTTCAAAAAAGTTGACCCAACTTAAGACATAGTTGTATAGCATAGTTTGAAAACCTTTGCTTTAACACGGGTACTGCCTCTGCTTTTAATTTAAGCTTCCTAAGTATGTAACACGTATTATATCAGACTTAGCTTCCATTTAAAGAGAGAAAAGATGCACAAACTTTAAGATTATATCGCTTTCATTACCTTATTACCAAAAAGTGATGTTTTCCACTGGAGGTGTGAAAAATATCGATACGGCAATATATCGTGATACAGTATCGTCATTTCAACTCTTAATATCGATATTTTTGTTAAAATAAAAATATGTGCAATATGTCCTCTGCACCTCCACTGGGGTGGATGGTGCCAAAGAACTACTCCTCTGAATGTTGGAAACTGTATAATAAATATAATCTCAAAGTATATTTAAAATATTCCCAAATTTGATGATGTGGGTTTTGATTCCGTTAACGTCAGTGATTTCTCTCTGTTCTTGGGTCAGTTAGTTTAAAATCATTTTAAGTCTATTTTTTTAAGTGTAGTAGACTGATAAAATAAAATTCATAGTCATGTTTTCTTCAATATTGGATTTTTTATGAGTCACATTGGTTACACCAAATGACATATATCAGTTTCACTGACCAGGTCTTTCAAACAATAATTTTTTACAACATTAGTTTAATGTCACAGTAGTTTAAATGACAAACTTGATGGGTTGTATGTTTCAAGTAAATTAACACTGCATCTGTCTTCCATTATTTCTAACACAATAAAACAGAAAAGTTGTTTTCAACTGGGTAGTATATCTCAATATATCACAATATTGTGATATTATAATATTATTCTATCGTGACCCAGGTATCGTGATGCATATTGTATTGTGAGGTTCTTTACAATACTCACCCCTAGTTTCCACATCTAGGTGCTCCCTCAAAGAAAAACTGAAAACTGTTACACTTCCCGTTGACCTCCACCTGTGCTGGCTGTAACTTTAACCATTATTACTTACTTCTTCATCCTGTACTACATCAGATATCTACCACATTTCAGCCTGTATTATACAATTTTGTTTAAAAAATGGCTGTTGTAGCTAGGGATGGGTACCTAATGAGGTACTTTTATGGGTACCAACCGAATTCTGTCAAAAGTACCAGGTACTGCTTCATGTAAAATCAAAAGGTACCATGTTTAGGTACCCACATGCATCTTTGTGACTATGAGGGAGTGGAAGAGTAGAGGATTTCCCATGCTGGACATGAACACAGCATTTCAAGTTTATATATCAAAGAATAAATATGTTTAGTTGAAAAATATATAAATTTTATTATTAAAAAAATTGATATCTTTACCACATAAACACAAACACAAAAAAGTACCAAAAATTGGTATCGTTGAGTACCCGTATTGATTGCCAGGTACCGGCCAAGAGAGGTATGTGAAAGGTACCAATCCCTAGTTGTAGCTAAACCCAGTTAGTGGGGGTGGGAGAAAAAAAAACTTAAATCGATACATTGGAATTCTTTGTCAATTTTTTTTTTTTTTAATTCAAATTCTTAATTTCAGTCTTTGTTTATAAACTGAATGAAAAAAATATATTTCCATTTTTTTCCAGCAGAGAGTGAAATATTTCTCTCTGACTTATGTGATGTCAATTTTATGGGAAAATACGGCTCCTGATAAAGTCTGTAGACATTATCATCATTATTTAACTTTTTCACATGGCCTGGTGTTTAAAAAGCACACTAAAAATTGCAAAATTGTTAATACAGAGGGATCATAATTTAAGTTGAATTGGCACACCAAAAATTGTAATAGAATTGAATCATGAGAATAGCCTATCGCCCCAGCCCTACCAGTTAGATACAGCTTTGAAACTTTAAAACATGCATCTAAAACCTAGATGAACAGCACCTCTTCAGTCCTTTCCTCCTCAGTCACCATAATCGTAAAGCTACAGTCAAACATACTTCAGACACACAATCTTTACAAAAAGTTAACCACTGACTTTCAGACATATGAACCATCAGTTATTTCTTTGATGTTACGAGCAGAAATATGTCTTACTGACCAAGTTTAAATAGTTTGCAACATCTGTTTACATGGATGAAAAAAAATTCATAAATGCCTTTTCTTGAATGAAGCATTTGTTTTAAACCATTTCCACATGTGTAGAGTTATATTTTCTATGTGGCTGGTGAAGTCTGCCGGGTGTAACAGAAGAAGAGGAGGAAGAAGAAGAAGAAGCTGTTCTTTCTGCACTGCTGTCATCAAACGCGGCTGTGGCTGCACGCCTCCAGATTCTGCTCCTTCTCTCACCTCCTTGCACTGCACCAGATGTTTCATTCTCCTCCTCCGTCACTGTGACTCAGGAGATCTGCATTTCATTCATTTTTTTTACTCTGAACAATACATTTGTTTCTGTGGTTTTCTATATGAAGCCGCCAGCTCATCGGTTAATGCTCGTCTTGCTATGTTGTAATCCATTCCTGCAGGAAGAAAAGCAGAAACTTCTTCAGCTCTGTGGTGCTTATATGTTCAGTGAAAATAACTCAGCGATCAGATCCAAAGTCTATCTCTGAGGGTCTGAAGACATTTTGGTTGCTCGAGCCAAGAAGAGCTGAAGTGAGGGCAGCTTAATTATGATTCTGTTATTGAGCATGTGTCAGGCCGTGCGCCATGTACCGTGCACTCACATTAGTCCTTTGTGGTAGCGTGCTTCTGCAGCCAGTTGGGACCCTCCATTAGTATCTTTCAAACAGACTTGGCACACATACTCGCTCAGGCCCCCCTTCCTTTATGGCCTCAGGCTCATTTGTTGAATCTACGGGAATCTGTTGGGATAAAATCACAGCCCCCCTCCTCTCCTCTTACTCTGCCATGTTTCTTGCCTTGTTGTTGAGTACTTGCTGTATCACATGGTTCCATACAGGAGAACAGTGAAGCCTATTCATGTTTTGTTTCTCTGCATGCATGCATGCATCATGACAGTTTATATAACCAGTATACTGTGCATTGTCTCTTGGGGGTGTCTCAACACATTCAATTTGTTTACATCATGTCCCGCCCTCTGTAATGTTGTTTGGTTTTATTTGATAATCTTCATGTTTACATATATATTTTTCAGTTTTGTTTCATGATATTGCCAGAACAAAAGTGTGGCAAAGCGGAGGGAGGTAGAAACTACTGGCCATCTTCCCATGAGTGCCCATCGTCCTTTGTTCTCTGCTCACTGCCTCTGATCGAGGAGGTCATGGAGATCAGATTTTGAAGCTGTGGTTGATCCGGCGATTTTAAAGTCTGATGTGATTCAGCATTTCAGTCAATAAATGAGAAGGAAGAAAAGGTGACAGACACTGCCAGACTGCAGTGACCCAAACATTGGAGGAGATGGGTAATATGAGAAGCTGCTCTGCAAATCATCGCCTCTGTGAAGATTTGTGAAAATACTCAGGGGAAAAAAAATTCAGCCAGGCCAAAAGAGTCTGACTGAAGCGTTTCTTACTGAGTGTTTTTTAGAAGATGTGTAACAGAGTACTTCACCAAAGACCTTTAGACTTCTTCTATATTTGACACTGAAAGATTTAGAAACTTACTGAACACAATGGAGCCATAATTGAGAATCTTATTGAGCACATTTTAGTGAAACGCTCTCTGCAAAGAGACAGTGTACAGAGTCTCAGGTAGAGAGCATGTCATTCACCAAAGTCAGGTGGACTTAACAAGTTACTCAGAGCTCAAGAAATGGCCGTCTTTTCTTTATCCTCATTCATTTTTTTAAGAATATCCCAATACATATCCTGCCATGGAATGTTTTCAAGGAAACATTTGTATTGTGAGATTTTGACGTCACTACATTTCCAGGTCAGGAAAGAAAACCCACCTTGGTCTAACAGTCTCTCTTGTTGTTTTGCCGGCCTTGCTCTGTCATCTTCAGTTGTTCACTGAGCTCGTCTCTGTGTGACACCATTGAGGATACATAAGGAGCGGCTGTTTGCTTTTTGGAGTGGTGGGATTCTGAGTGTGTGTGTGTTTTTCGCGATGGCCTGGCTTCCTCTTCATTGCTTTGTACTGGACTGAAGTTTATGGCGGTTAGCTGTGAGTGAGGCCCACCGCAAGGCAGCTGGTGGTAAAGTAGGCCAGGCTCCCTGTTGTGCCGCCTATAGAGTGAACCCCATACCCAACAGATTACATTTCCTATGGTCCTCTCTTCTATACGGAACCGTATACAGGACCGGGCTGTACAGGGTTACCGCTGAGCTTTGAAGAGGAACTATGTGAAAGGAGAGAATGAGGCTTACGTCTGACATTTTTCAGTCTGCTGAAAGGAATCATTGGTGGAAAATATTGGGCTGAACGAGTCCTGATCGTATGATGTACAGCCCACCTGAGAGAGCAGAGAGAAAGAGGAGGTTTCTTCCTCTTTTAATGTCTTAAGTGACAGATTACATATTAATTGAACTCAGTTGAAAGTGTACAGCTGTATTATGTAGGAGAAACTGTCAGAAGAAGAGCAGAAACTGGATAAGACTGATCATTACATTGGCTCACACCATGACTTCATCACTGATTCTTCAACATGTTGCCTCACAGCAAGTCTGGCTTTGATCCATGTCTTGGTGGGAGCCCATTCAAGCAGCAGCTACAATGGTGTGCATTTGACTCCCATGAATAGAAGAGGCATGTTTGGTATTTCTTTAAACTGGGTTCTTTTTGACTGCTTTATGGTTTTAATGCTTGATGAGAACAGAAGAGTTAGGACATGCTGAAGTCAGCTGCCAAAATATGGCTGAAATGACTGCATCATGATCCTCGAGGGAAAAAGCTTCTTTCAACGAGGCACATCAAACTGACAGGATTTATTTTGAGTGTCTGAACACCTGTAACATTATTTTGTTTAAAACAACTGGTGTCTCTTGGACAAAAAGATTTTACTCTGCCTATAAGTCTATAGGAGTTCCTGTTCAACTTCTGCTGCGATCTGCTTATTACCTCAGATTCAACACAGTGATGTTTAGAGGGGTAGAAATGCAATTCCTGTGTTCAGGTAAACTTCTTAAAGGTTCTTAAAGGTAAAAAGTCTGCTATCTTTGAGTACAGCATCTGAAAGCTGCACATCCTACATTAAGTCGCCATCCATCATCTGTGCTTGTTTACATACAGGTAGTTGAGTGTTCAGGTGTTGTGGCAACAGCCATCAACCAGAATAAGCAGATTTTGAGACATCAGAAAAAAATAATGATCCGCCCGATCGCCCGATTAATCAACATCGGCCAAAATGTAGCCGATTATAAACATTTTTGCTCCACGGAGATTCTGTCACTCCTGCTCCTGTGTGTTAATTAATATAAGGCTACTACACAGCGTCTCACTTCATAATGCCATGCAGGATTAACAAGGGCTTATAAATTCACGTTAGTGTTTTGGTTGAAATAATTTTTGAAAATGTTTCAATGTATTTTGTTGTAATTGTATTTATTGCACGTTTTGAAAGCAGCTACATTGTTACTTAAAATCTAGTTTAGGCCCATACATTAAATGGAAGATGGAACTTTTCAATAGCTAGTCGTAATTTGTGTCCATATACAGTATTTATCCTGTGTATATCAATGAATTTATTACATATATCGGCCAATTGGATATCAGTTGATATATCAGATATCTGCATCTTTTTGCCCCCAGTATCGGTATCGGTATCGGTATCGGTATCGGTATCGGCATCGGCCCCAAAAATCCCATATCAGTCAGGCTCTAATTGACAGCTGGTCTAACTGACTGATAATTCAGGTGCTAAGTAGGGATGCACTGATCCAGCTTATCTGGTTCCGATACCAATACCTGGGTTTTGGGAATCAACTGATGCCCATCTGATACCAGTGTTAAATAATAATCTGCATGCTATACTGTGGGATAAGACTGGAAATGTTTTGGGTAAAAGGCAACAAATTAATATAAGGAATTACTGAAGTTAATTTCTATTTAGACTAAAAAAGATTTAAATGTTTACCAGCAAAACAAAGCTTCAGAATCTGCATTCATCAACATTACTATTCAATTGTAAACTCTTATACCCTGGAGACTGGTAAAGCAGCAAAAAACAAAGAAAGTGCTTCAGAGGTAGCATTTCAAATCAAGTAGCCAAGAGCGCAAGTTAAAAAAAAAAAAAGGCATAAAGGAAGTTGCCTGGATCAGCTCCATGGATCGGCCCCTTCCCATTAATACCCGGTCCAGCTTATAGGGGCACCAATACACCAATACCAGGGTTGGTATCAGTGCATCTCTATACCTAGTGCTAAGGTGATGGTGACTAAATGTTTGGTCAAATGAATGCATATATCCCTAGTTAATAAATAGTGTATCTACCCTTTAATTTGAGTCTGCACATTTCTGCCTGGTGTGTTTTTAATTCCTCTGCAGAATCTACCAACATTTCATTTGTCAGTGAAGGTGTGACCAAGTTGACTTCCTCTGTGAGCAGGTGTTTGTTTACCAAAGAAACTCCTCTTCCAGACAGTGCTGCAGTACTTTATTGATCCCTGCGGGGAAATTGTCTTTCCTCAAAGGTCAGGGTCAGCCGTGGTGCAGCAGCTCTGCAGCTGGCCATGGTTTGAGTGCAGTAGTTCAGGGACACCCACAGAGGGCAGGTACATGCTGGTGTGCTGATGTGTGTGAACTCGGGACCTTTATTTAGGGACAATCTCTTTAACCTTTATGTTTCCCTGTCACCAAGTTCAGAACACTTCAGTGGCACGTGGACACTCTGTAAACATGTGATAGGAGGTGTGGGAAAACACATCTGGCAAACAAGACTGGTTAACATTCTTAACATTCATGATGCAGGGTGCTGAAGAAATAGCTACTTCAATTTAAACCTTAACTCCAGCAGGAGACACATAATCACTTTCAAGTTTTATCATCTGCAAAAAACTAGAATTGAGACACTGCACTGCAGTTCTGAATCATTTCAGTTTTCTGTTCAATCAACAGGAATGTCAACACATTTTTTTCCCACCTTATTTCTCTTTGAAATGTAGCTTAAATCATACTGATGTTTTAAAATCAGCCGTCCAGCTGCCTTTGCTTTTGTCTCAGTTACATACACCTTGATGAGATGCATCAGCCTCCAGTTTTTGAAAAGATTTCTCAGACTGTACAAACACATGTTCAGATAACAGCCTCCAGATCCTCATTAATTATCCGGCTCGGACTCTGTGTTGTAGTGACAAAATGCTCAATCATGATGATGATATTTGATGCCACTGGAGCAGGTTGATCAATACATTGATAAGTCCACCTCAGGAGCCATTGAACAGGGAGCTTGCAGGCTGGCAGTCCAAGCTGACCTCAAGTTAATACTCTGCGTTCAAAGTAATGCTTATCATAGAGCATGAGACATGCTGCTTCCATCAGGGGGTCTTGTTGTTTTAGAGGCTCATGGACTGAGTAGTTGTCAAAATGGAACATCAGACTACAGACTACAAACTAGTCACCATATTGTTTTAACTGTCTGTACTTATTCTATACTTACCTATACCCAGTGAATGAGTTGTGAAGAAAACAGCCAAATACAGCTTGTGTGGAGTGGAGATAAAACTTGAAGGCAAGATCTTTATCTATCTGCAGAAAAACAATGCTACAGTCGTCATCAAGCAGTTGGCGACTGTGTTATGGCTTCCGGATGACATCATCTGTGACCTTTATGGAATAAAAAGTTGAAAAATTAAATCACAATAAGCCTAAGGCAAACATAGGCACTGTATGTTCATACGGATGAAAGACTGCACAAAAATAGCCAGTCCATTAAAGTGAAAGATGTCCAGAGTTTATTTCTGCTAAGCAATTGTTTACATGTTTCTGATTTCAGAATTGTCAAGTTTCAATATTCTTTGTGCATATCTAACAAATCATAAAAGAAAAAAAAGAAAAAACCTGGGTCATTCTGAGCAAACACAACATTCATAAAAGATCTTTTTTGCTTTTTTTTATGAAAGGCAAAAAAAATGAGATTGGATGTCTCCATTCATCTCCTCAGTTTGTTCACACTTCCAGTATTACTGTTAGGAAACACACATATAAATCCTCCTCTGTATGATGAAACTGTTTCATTTCTGTCTGTAAAGTGCAGAGAAAAATTAACACTTGTGTTTTGATACATGAAAAATAACTAAAAAACATGTTTTCACAGCAGGAAAAAACACCCCATCCCTTCTTTATATTAGTAATTACTAGCTTGGCCTGTAAGAGCACTTATTTTGTTTTCAGAGCTTTGACTGGCTCCGCTGATCTGAAAAGGCTTGACGCATTTTCTGAATTAAATAGCTGACAGAAAAACAAACTGTTCCCCCCAGTGATTCAATAAGGAATGTCAAATATCCTTCAGTCGATGTGCGTACTGATGGGCTCTTAATGATCGGTCTCATGGGACTTTGTGTTTACATACAATGATGACAGTTTATGAATTTTAACTCGGCGAGATGGTACTCAGATGCAACGCTCGCCGCCTAAGAGAGGGAAATAACATCAGCATCAGCAGAAACAGACAGAGTGGCTCGCCTGTAATCCGGCCTGATTATCCCTCTCGCTAAATGTTTCATCTGTTGACATTAGATGTCACTTGTAGTCGACTCTGCGTAGCTCTCAGCAGCAACATGGACAGATGTGTTTACAGCTGCGGACGAAGAGTGGGATTAGTGGGAAGGGAGGGAGACACAGAACAGCAAAGTGAAACACAAAGTCAAGAAAGAACAGATCTGCTCTCTTTGGTGGGTGTTCTGTTCAGAGATGGGTATGACTGTTCCTTTTGTACCTTTTTTCATTAAATTGATTCAGAATGCTGCAGAACACAAAGATCCAGGCTTTGGATACTTCAGCTTTTTCTATTTCTGCTCTCCACAAACCAGTCTGCACATGCACACCCTCAGGACACCACTGAAGAGGGAGTCCTTCCTCTGGATTACATGTTGTCAAACTTGGTTAAACAATCAAAAGTTTGCAAAGTCAGGGTTCTTCAGACCTTCACCGGTGATGTAGCGTTAAATTTTTCTGCTGTGTCAACATCACCAAGGACTGTGGGTGCAGGGTCAGTTAAAAGTTACAAGGTTATTAACTGGATGGATGCTGCACAGCTGTGATAGCTTGAGACAACAACGCAGATCCAGCTCTCTGCTGTTTGCAAGTTAACCATGACCTCAGGGAGAGGGTACTGTATAAAAATATACTCCTCAGTAGTATGAGTTTTAACAGATCCAGATCACAGCCCTTGGTCGTTTTTGGTTTGTAGCTCTTGTCCAAGAAAACTTACACAACCTGTGTTAAGATACATTTTTGGGACTCATACCCAGGCCTTCATAATGCCTCAATGGCAAAGATCAAAAATATTATAACCACAGCAACAGACAAGTTGTCCAGTTTCTGGGAAATCTTTACACTGCCTTCCAGGATTAGTTAAAAAAGAAATCCAAAGTTATTTTTTCTTGATATATCAGTCAATTTGACTTTTTGTCCTTCTTGTTCCAACTGAAGATCAATCCAGAACGTCCTGTTTTTCCTTAAGCCTCGGATGGAATACAGAAACATCTTCAGGACGTCACCAAACGGTCAAAGATGTCCGAATTAATTACCAACTGAGTTTATCTGTGTACTCCTCCTTCACTGCTCTGGTATTAAGTCAAATTCTTTCAAGATGTGGAGCTCTGAAAAATGCACCAGCAAAGGCCCAGAGTACCAGGTAACTCTCAGAATCACTAACTTTTATTCTGCCCTGGCAAAATGACAAAACTGGATCCCTTGAAAGAGCATCAAATATAAATTCTCTGAACCATGGTTATTACAAATCACATCTAGCTTCCAGATGTGGTTTCTGCTCAGGAAAATTAAAGTTTCTTGTTTTATGTAATAGATCATATGCTCATGCAGGGGCTCATGCAGACAGAGTTGTTATTGTGTTGTCCTCATAAAAAGACATGATGTGACCTTATCTCTGGAACAGTTAATAAATCAGCTCTCTTGTGTCTGAACACACACCCACTTAGAATGAGAAAGGATCCATGAAGAATCCATTATACACAGCTGAGTTCTCTTCTGAACAGAAACTTTTCTTCTGTCGTCTCCAACAATTCTCTTTGATTTGTTTAGTTGGCACGGGTGTCATTAGCTGTTACCTAAGCGTCCAAGTGGACATGAAAACAGAGAGAAAATGGATTATTAACGAATGAAATGAATATGCTTTAATAAGACTGAGCCAGATAAAACGATTGACGGCCAGTGGGTGGTTTATCCTTCTCTGAGCTTTCTACTGTATATAGACAGATGTTAGATTCTGAGTCCGATCTGAGTGTTGTTTATCCATGAGTCTGTCACAGCTACATCCTCAACGCCATTGTTTCTTTAGCCTGCTCAAGAATTGGTCCCTAATACTGCCATTTTTTCTTGAATTAATCATCACAAGCCACTTTCTCACCATAAACTCGCTTTGAGTTAAAATAATAGAGTTTTGAACTTTGATACACCAGTAAAGTCAAACAATACTGATGCCGATTTCAATACTTTGGCAACAAAATTAAACTCCATGGGATCCTTTAGTGGTGAACTTTGTAACTTTTTTATTTATTAATTTTTTCTTTTTTTTCCCTTTTTTTCTTTCTTTTTTTTCCCTTTTTTAAATTTCTTTTTTTCTCTTTTTTTCCCCTTTTTTCCCCTTTTTTTAAGAAAGAGAAAAAAGGGGGAAAAAAGAGAAAAAAGGAAAAAAAAGAAAAAAGAAAGAAAGAAAAGGAAAGAAAAAAAGAAAAGGAAGAAGAAAAATGGAAAAAAAGGAAAAAAAAACAACTTTGTAACTTTTGACAATCATAAAATAAAAAAGAAAGGCTAAAACTTAATAGGATTTTTTCTAAATCTGACTCGTAACCAAAGTATAACATTTACTCAGGCCCATTTACAATAAGGAGCCCGTATGGTCATGTGATACTAAAGGGGACCAGGTGATACTGGCCTCTGTTCTCTGCTCTTTGACGCAAATGCAAGGTGTGTCTTTTGTAGATGCTGAAAGGACCAAATGTCAGTATTAGCTGAGCTGTGACTGAGAACAGTTAGCGGTAGAGATATACTTGATGTATTGTGGGTTGTTGCATATGAGATGTATGAAATGACTACATTGCAACCATCAAATACAAAATGTCATGTAAATGTTTTAAGGCATTGGTATGTAATTCTCTTTCGAATTTCACTTCCCCCACTTTCTGCCAGTGCTCCTGTCACAGCAAGCAGCACACTCCCCCACCCAGAAAACTCTCCTGAGCTTGCCTTTTTTTTTTTTTTAAGGAAAGGAGGAGACAAAGTTGCCTGTTTGTGGTTTGCATATGTAAATTTTAAAAATCCAACTGAAGGGTCTGCCAAAGGGTTGAATTTAAAACTCACATAGTGATGTAAAGGAGAAATCAGAACATCGAGATGTATTGTGTATCGCAATTTCGCTGGGAAATATCAAGATATTGGTTTTAGACCATAACAAGCAGCCCTAGTTTGCAGTATAAGGATGGAGGGCTAATCATCACCCATACTCTCCAGCAACATATTAACAAAATTTTTCACTTTCCTGGACATTTTTGGGTAGAGGTGTGGACATGTTTTTTATTTATTTTTTAAAAACTTTTTTAGAGCGTTGGTCGACTTCTGGCAAATTCTACAACAGCTTCCAATTGCTTTGAGAGGTCTTTATTTCTCACAGGCTTTGATGATGCTATTTTCAATGCTGTTCACTGCAAAACAAAAAAAAGAAGCAGATGATGTATTATCTTCAAGAACATTGTTTTGGAAGACAGAGAGGGATCAAAATTTGTACAAACTTAATTTGCCACCATTTAAATATGTAACATTTTTTAGAGCCAAAACAGGAACAGATTTTGAATTTTTATTTTTTATTAGCTTATTCAAATATGAATCCAACATACCAGAATTCGATGTGGGCTGTGTCCTGATGGCTTTGACCAAAGTTGCAACGTGGCCAGAATTTAATCACCACACTGCCAAAAAGAAGTTAAAACTCAAGTTTTTCACATATTGATCATAGTTTTCCTGGGAAGTTTAGTTTCTCTTGTAGATAATATATTGAGAAGTTATTGAGTTTATCTGAGACGCACTGATCCAACTTTTCAAGCCATGATCTAGTCCTGATATCTGGGTTAGTTTTAA
This sequence comes from Halichoeres trimaculatus, assembly GCF_033239565.1. Classification (NCBI taxonomy): domain Eukaryota; kingdom Metazoa; phylum Chordata; class Actinopteri; order Labriformes; family Labridae; genus Halichoeres; species Halichoeres trimaculatus. The sequence continues at coordinate 28,630,298 of NW_027437189.1, forward strand.
ACTCCTGACTGTGAGCTTGTCAGGAACCAAAAGACTGATGGGTGTGATTATTGATTGTTCTGTTCTCTTAAAGATTATAGTAGATTAACCTCAGAAATAGAAAAACTCTGCAGAAGAAAGCTAAGTGAAGGATTGAATTACAGCTAAAACAGTTGTGCCTCAACAACTAATCATGCTGTGTATGAATTAATAAAAAGCTCTCACTGTCAGCTGTGTTTCAAATGAGGAAGAAGTTAGTGAAAGATGTGAGGGGGAAAAGAGTGACAGAAGTGATTAAAGTATGACTGATACTCTGGGGTTGTTAATTACAGACCTGGAGCCTGTTCACACTCTTGTTAATCAGCACCACTAATGAAACTGCTGCTTGTTTGTTTTTTTGTTTGTTGTTTTGGCAAATCTGTGGAGATGTTTGACACTCTGCCTCTCCATTTCAGCCTCTGTGTCTGATCCATTATTCACCTGCTGCTGTGACGGGAAATAAAAGCTGTTTTTGTGACAGGATGATTAATGCTGTAAACAAACAATCGGCCTGTGAACGCACGCCGTGCCCTCAAATCCCCTCCATGTTTGTGAATGAGAGCCTCCAGGGCTGACATTTTCACCATACATGGATGGTCAACATGCATTAAAGTGAGACTCCGGTTCAGACGCATCCGAGTGTGTTAGGCTGTGCGTGTCCTGCTCTCCTGCAGCGGTGGTTTGTGGGTAAAGGGACTGATGCTTCACTGTAGCTCCCGCCTCATGCCTATGCGTGTTGGTATCTTCCTGGGAACCAATACCAGAGCTTTCACTAATTAGCCAATCAGTGTTCAGCACCGTTGAGTTCAGCTTGTGTTCGCATCTGTCCTTCACTCCTTCTCTCACCTGTTTCTTCTTTCATTATTTCGGTCTTCAGCCGTCCATGGCTCCATCACGCCAATCCCTCCCATCTCTTTGTCCTCGTTTGACATCATCTGAGTCCTACTTCTACGCACGGCAGCTCCCCACAGGCTATATTCTGCAGCCACGTGACCGTCCTACCGCCCCCACCCCCATCCCGCTGTGCCTAAGTTCATCGCATGTCTCCCCCTCCCCTCTTTGTCCTCATTAGGTCGTCTTCGCCTCAGATGACCCCTCTCACACACACACACATACACACACACACACACACACACACACACACACAAACACAGGAGTTCTACACAGTGTTCTTTGTCTACCGCCCATGTCCATTTATTTAAGCTCAACAATAACAGACAGAAAAAAAAAACTCTGATCCTGTGTTTTCTGCATTGCATATTTTCATCTATTTGTTATCTTTGGACGTAAAGCTTTGGCCACTTTGATCAAAACAACCAGCTTCAGCCTCATGTGTCATAACAGAATACCAGAGCAGTGAAAAAGTCCCATTATTATTACCTTTTCATACAAAAATCAGTGACATTGTGAAATGCAAATGTGTTGTTTTAACACATTTAGACTAAGGATGTCCTGTTGTGAATCAAATTCAAAATCAGCATGTTTTTTCTCCTTAAAACTGTACATTTTCCGGTTTAAAGATTTCATTTGCACAATTTTCATGGTCTGCAAACCATCAAACTTTGATTTTTTATCAACATTCAAACAGTATCTTCACTCTTTTTTTTTTTAAACGGGTGTATCTCTGTGGTCTTCATGATAAAATCTGTGAACCACTGTTGTTGGCAATCTATAACTAAGTTTTAGTTGCCAGTTTCTCATGACGGCTGCCAGTAGAAACTTGGACACTATCACTGTTTGCACACTGTGCCTCTCTGTCCGTCTGCCAATTTAATGTTTAAATCTTCACAATTAACAATCTGAAATCTTAGGAATGTAAATAGATTCAAGACGCTGCTGAATAAGACAACAGGTTGTGTGTTGGAGCATTCAAAGATTGACTCACAGCCGTACGCCAAAGCTCTTTTTCATGATGGGTAATAAAGATATGTCTTTTTTTAGGTTAATTAAGCCAACGAATAAAGTTATCCTGAAGCTGGAGTGTGTTTGTCAGTACTCTGAGATCATAATAACACATTTGGCAAACTCTTTTTTTTCACTCCTTTGAAATCGTCCCCTCTTCTGAGTCTGTCTTCAGACACAGGATCTCTCTTCGCAGCCTGCCATGGATTAGTTTGTTCACAGTTGGCTCGTTGGTGTGTGATACCCTGCTGCTGTATATTTCATAGAGCACTGCCAGATGGTGTGTGTATGTGTGTGTATATGCATGTGAAAGTAAGCAGAGTAGAGTATATTTCATCTTGGCAGTATTAAATGCATCAGTCATTTCCCAGCCTTTGGCCAGCAGCGCTCTCTCTGTCGTTAATTTAGTTCCCAGTTAACGCAGTAATTTCACATTTTGTGTATGCATGCATGTGTGTGTGTGTGTGTATGTGTGTGTAGGTGTGTGTGGGAGGGGGTGTACCTGTATCCGCTGAGTCATTTAGCCAATAGCAGTGAATACAAAGTGTGGCTGTCAGTGCTTTTTTGCTAAATATGCTAATGGCCTGACACCTGTTTGTATAAGAAGAGGAAAACACTCCCACACAACACACACACGCAGGGGGAACTGATTTTTAAGCTTTGTTGCAGGTTGGTGCAACTCACGGTGAAAACACTACGAACACATTCCTCTCGCTCCTGTCTTCAATGATTTAACATCAGCAGTTTTTAACTAACCTTTCCCTCCTTTTATCGCCTGCAGTGATGGAGCCCATGACGGTGACGACGTCGGTGGTCGGGCCGGAGGAGTTTGACCGCAATGCCCCACGGATCTGTGGCGTGTGTGGGGATAAGGCCACCGGCTTCCACTTTAACGCCATGACATGTGAAGGCTGCAAGGGATTCTTCAGGTGAGAGTCTCCTTTGACTTCCAATGCGTTTGTTCTCATGGTATAAATATATTTATATCGATAGTTTGAGCTTTTTGGAGGCATTTTTCTTTGTTTGGTGTCAAATGATAAAGAAGTGCATACGTCTGAATAGCAGCCTTTTTTTGCTTGCTTGAAACTTTGAGTTTATTCTTTACAGCTAATTAAATTCCAACCTGTCATCTTCTTCTTAAGTAATACCCTTTTATAGTTTGTTCTCTGCCACTGGATTAAAAAAGGAACAGATCTTTAGATTACTTTTCTCCTTTCATCCATATTTTATTGAATATATCAAAGCGTATGAAATACGCATATTTTATTTTACTCTTTCTAAATAATTAATACAGTTATCAATGTAAATTGTAATGACTCATGTATAATAAAAAACATTATTACATAAGTTTATAGGTTACCATGTGTCCTTACAGCCTGTCTTTGCTTAAAGGCCGAAAACATTTCGGAATACTTAAAAAACAAAGATTTGTTTGAGTGTGTGACAGAATGATTTCAGTATAAACAGTTTGGAGTCAAAGCGCTGTCTGTGTTTTTCTGTCTCACTACACCACGGCAGAATGAACAACATACATTATTCAGTCCAATCTCCAATCCCCGTGTTTTTCCCCTTTTTCTCCCATCCTTCTGGCTTTTTGCATTCACACACACTGTTTCTTTATTTTTCACAACTTATTCTGGATAGGACTCATGAGCTAAAAATGACAAAAATCAAACATGACTGAACATAAAGGAGAAGGAAAAGACACTTTCACTCTGAGGAAACCAGCTTTGTAGAGGGAAAAAAAATGAATAATTAGAAATGTTTGAAGGCTTAATGTGAAATATGAGTTTAAAACAAAGGATCATGTTAAGTTTGGATTGTCACTGCCAGAAGATTTTTTTTTGTTTACTGCACCTGAATCTTCCACTTTGTAGAGTAAATTTCTGTGAAACAGGGCTTCATCATTCAAAGGATGTTAATTATTTATTTATAATATCCATATTTCTGTTAAAAGAGAGGAGGACACTGGAAAAATCTGCCTAAAGGAGACTTGAAAACCTTTAAACAAACGATTATTTCTAATGAAATTAACCAACAATAATCAAATCTGTATCTTCTTTAAGCTGCATTAAATAGTCCTCTTCTTTGTCCTGAACTCTCATGTGGAATAACAGTTTCTGAATCACTCCCACAGACGCAGCATGAAGCGCAAAGCCTCCTTCACCTGCCCATTCAACGGGAGCTGCACCATCACCAAGGACAACCGGCGTCACTGCCAGGCGTGTCGCCTCAAACGCTGCATCGACATCGGCATGATGAAAGAGTGTAAGTCCTCTGTTTCTAACTGCTGATGCTCAGCCGTGGGAATGCAAGGTCATTCGTTAAAGCCTTTCTGTGTGATGGCTTGAGGGTCTTTTTTTACTGTTTAGCTCTGACAAAAACAAAATGAGCTAAAACATTGACAGTGGTTGCTTGATTTGACTTGATTTTAATGCTCACAGAAAGAGGCTGCATGGCAGAATGAATGTCCCAGGATCAGAGGACGCGAGAAAAATACTGTAGCAACACATTTTTTCATTTTCCAAACTACCATGTCAGCCAAAGAGCCGGTGAATCTTAGATGTGCAGATATGAAAGGTTACATTTCTGTGAGCATGCAGCAGAAAGGATTTCTCAAGGATGGCTCTGAGGTGATATTAGGTCAGTGTGTATCACTTCGCCTCCTCTTGATATTCCTTTGATGAAGTATTCATTTATGCATCTGAAGTGTTGTAGAGCAGCTGCTTCTGATGCTGCCTTGAGATCACATGAAAACCACTGCCATTGATGCCATTTTTCACTTTCATAGATTATGCACTTCATCTGAAAGTATTTCTGCCGAGTGCAACATTTCTGCACATGACACAAATTTAGTTGTAGTAACAGCTGTAGCCAATCAGTTGCCATGCTCACTATTTTGATCAGATATTTTTGACCATTTGTTTTGTTTCTTTATCATATTGTACTCAGCATTAGAATATTAAATGTTGAATTAATGTATTATTTGCATTTGCCTCATAATGCACCTCACAGAGGGCCTCAACGCATGCAAACTCAGTGTAGGATAGACTTGCTGCACGGTGCAGCAGTTCTCTGCTCGCAAACCTTTCAGTATAATATTAAAAGACATCAAGGAAGAACAGCAGCCAATTGAATCAGTGGTTGAGTGTAAAACGATCTGAACCACAACAAGGAGTCAGACTGCAGTAGATATTCAGTAGGCAGGCTGTACCATATGGCAGTTCAGGCAGGGGTCAGGGGAAAGAAGTGACGAGTGTTGAAGACTGTTAAAGGTTAGTTTTGTTCCTGATGTGGATAACTGGATTGTTCTTTTGTGTTTTCTGATGCAGTTTAAGGGTTAGGTTATGCACACAGTCACAGGTTGTAATACAAGTAGAAGGCACCCTGAAGGCAGAATGACACATCACCTCACGCCATGTTTAGACTAAGTGACACCTTGTCACAACTGATTCATAATAAGCAACACAGAGGGATGTCTGTATTATTCATACTCTTTTAAAATCACATCACATAGAAAAAGTTACTGCATCATTAGTTCTGCATCGCTCGTATTCAGATTTGAAAGAATAAAACAGCTTTTTCTGTCCCAGCAGGGTTTTCAAATCAAATTATGATCAACACTCCTCACATGTGAGAATAAGCATCAGCAGCAATACATCAGCATAACCATGACAACTGTAGGATGACAAGAGGAGAATGAGAGCGAAAGCAAGGGAAGGAAAGAAGGAAGGAAGGAAGCGAGGGGGGTGGGGTTACTGTCCAAATCAACAATGGGTCTCTTTCTTCAAAGAGACGCACAATGGTCTGGCCCACATTTCATTCACAAACCGACAGTGTGTGTGTGTGTATGTGTGTATGTTTGTGTGAAACTGAGATGATGCGGGGCAGGGTTCGGACTGAGCATAATCACTGTGTTTACCACAATTAGCCACATGACACTGGAGTGTCTGTGGTTCATTGAGAACAGACGAGAGACCAGCGAGCGGGAGGAGAGACTGAGTCTGTGTATAATGGCGTCTTTGTTTCTCACAGCGAGCATACATGTTCATGGGATGGAGGAGCTCCACTGTACTCCCCGGGGACTCCCTAAAAACGTGGGAGTTCTGCAAGACTGCTTGTATAAAGCATGCTTTTGCACACTCAGGGAGTTTGGGCAAACAGGGATAGCGTGGAGAGATGATGTATAATGAGCGGGTGGTGATGCAGATGGAATTTGAACAGGGTGAAAGAAAAGTCAGTCTTCCCCACTCATTATACATTGCCCCACTCATTTCCCAATTAAAAACTATGGATGAAAACAATTTTAAGATTTGAATTTTAATATTTGGTAACTTAAAGGTAGGGATGGGTACATTTCACATTTGAAACGATATGGTACTGATACCCTGTACCTGGCAATCGGTACCGGTACTCAACGGTACCAATTTTCGGTACTTTTTTGTTTATGTGGAAAAAAATATTAATTTGTTTAATGATTAAATATGTATTTTTTTTTAAACTTAACATATTTACTCTTCAGTATATAACCTTGCAATGCTGTGTTCATGTCCAGATTGGAAAATTGCCTACTCTTCCACTCTCTCACAGTCACAATGATGCATTTAGGTACCTAAACATGGTACCTTTTGATTTTAAGTGAACCGGTTCCCAGTACTTATGACAGAATTCGGTCGGTACCTATAAAAATACCTAATTCGGTACCCATCCCAATTACAAGTCTACCTGCAAGTAGGGATGGGTACCGAATTAGGTACTATTTTAGGTACTGACTGAATTCAGTCAAAAGTACCGGGTACCGATTCACGTAAAATCCAAAGGTACCATGTTTAGGTACCTAAATGCATCCTTGTGACTATGGGGGAGTGAAAGAGAAGTTGTTTTTCCATGCTGGACATGAACACAGCATTACAAGGTTATATACTGGAGAATAAATATGTTTAATTGAAAAACTTTGAGGTTTTATTATGAAACAAATTTATATTTTTTACCATAAAAACACAAAAAAGTACCGAAAATTGGTACTGTTGAGTACCAGGTACCGGGCATCAGTGCCGTAACGCTTCAAATATGAAAGGTGCCCATGCCTACCTGCAAGTCAACATCAAACTTAATATTTTAATTTGTTTAAGTCTTCTAGCCTAGAGGTTCCCAAAGTGGGGGTTGGGAGCCATTTGTGGTCGCCAGACACTAATAAAAAATGGCCATAAAATGCCAAAGAAAACCATTTTGTTTTTTTTGAGTGTAATAAAAAAAACCCTATTTTTATTTATCAAAGGTATTGGGAGGTAACCACACTTTTTTTTACCACAATGTCAAAAGGGAGAGGTGAAAACCTAAGCTACTGTTTATCAAAATGCTGAAGTCTTTTCCACAGACTGACTGACTTTTCATACAACCTGCATGACCTTGATTTTTACCAAACAGAGTCCAGTCTTTTACACAGCTGGATGATAAGTAAGAAAGTCCTAATCAATGGAGTTTGTGTTTGCCCATGCCAAGGTCTGTGTCACAAACCAAGAGGGTTTAGTGTCTGACGCCGCATTTTGAAGATAATGTTTCTGTGCTCTCTGGGTGGGTGAATAAGTTGAGTACATCCAGATTTTAATATTTTTCAGCACTATTAAGTTGAACATATTTCATAGTATAAAAAATGAAATGTGTAAATTTAAAATGCTTCAAAAGCAAAGTAAAGATGAAGTTTGAAAATTCATTTATCCACACACAACACTCTGGACTTCTTTAAGGGAGCATCATTAAAGAGTGCCTTACTTACTGTGGAGCATTGCTGCTGCTTGTTTCAGTGTGTGTTTCTCCAAACACTATAAGCATCTTAAACACAACAGCTTTGTTCAGATACTTCTCTGCCTTTACACAACTTGTCATTTTGCAATAATAATAATCAGTTTGGGATAGTTATTTCATTAAAGCCAGCTGTTATTGCATAAGCAGAGCCCTCTCAGGGACGACGCTGAGAAGAAAGCAGGATAATACGCCAGCAATTATATCCTGAAATTAAAAGCATAATCCTCATTATTAGCTCTGATTAATTCTCATCACAGCTGGTTACGGGCAGCAGGTATTGTGTTCATCGGCAGTCTCTCATTGGAGTGACGTGCATGGATAAAATCTGATTATGCACCACCTATTCTCGCTCTGGTTATCATTATTAAATCTTGGCCTCAACCTCAAGGAAGCATCAAAGGAAACCACGCACACTTCTGCGCATTTATTGGAGCGCATTAAACTAATCATTTGCATCCTGCTGTTTTAGTCAGCAGCTCTTTGCTGTTTGCAGATCAGCTGTTTTATTTTGGTAACAGAAAATGATGCAGTTCTTTTCATAAAGGTACAGGCATGAGTTTGGTGAAGATGGTACTTATAGCCTTGATGAAACAGCCACAGTGCCTCATTTAACAACTTTCATAGCAGCAAAAACAGACAATCTTTATGAAGTAGGAACAGAGGAGCGCTCTTACACAATGAGTTCCTGGACTAGACTGAGTGCTGCCAAAAACACTCCTCTGTTCCCTGTTTGGATGTGTCCTGTGCATATAAGCCACCACATTTTTGGCATTATTCTCCTTTTTTTTAAATGCTGAAACCTAGAGGTAAAGAACCTAAAACCATCTTTGTGTTTATCTAACTTAGGTTTTGTTTTGTTCAATCTCTATTTTTTGTTGTGTGGATATTAAAATAAAGCGGTGGTTTCCTTAAAAACTAACAAAAATGCAGAGCTCAGATCATGAAGGTGAACCACTGACTCTTTGTTTATGGAAAATGGAAATCCTTATGTAAAGTCTTTGTTTCTCTGCTTGAATCAAGCCCAAACACACACACATTTATATGCACAGCGGCATGCAGAGTGAGAAGAATGAAGGGGACCCTTCTGTGTTGTTATTATTGATCGTTGTATTGTTTTTTTACACTATATGGACTACTCACTGATAACTCTGGCATGTGTTGTACGTTTTTAAGTGGATGCAGCCACCTTGACATCACCCGTCACCCATAGAAGTACTTTATGTGGTCAGTAAGATAAAAAACGTATAAGTTAAAGATGAGATGTAATTTTCAATTTGTTGTTTGTTTTTTTAATGTACTTTTTCAATTGTTTTTCCTTCTGTCTGGTTATAAGGTGATTTAACCAGACGGTGGTCAAAGAGCATCTGAAAGATGTTCACCTTTTGCTATTCGATAGCAAAGAGACTTCTATGATAACATAAAAACATTCAAAATTCTATGACAGCATCAGCGCCAGTTGCTGGAGAAAAACAGATTTCTGTAGTGTCAAATAGTTCTGTGAGGAACTTGCACATTTAAATAAATTAAAAAATGAAGATTATGTGCAAACTTTGCCAGGTAAAAATTTGCACTGTCATTGATAAAATCAAATGCATCTCTGTCTAAAATGTCTGCAGAGGCTGAAGCTAACTATGTGAGTTGCTGGTGAATAGTTGAGAGTTACCATCATTGGTTGCACCTCCAGTTAAAAGTAGTTGTGAATGTATGACATCTTACATTCAGCTTATTTTGATTCTCATTTTTAATTGTAAGACGTTTGATCACTGTGCTTTTCTTTAGGACAGTGTCCTCACAATAACGATTACAACCCTGTAACATTCTGTTTTTGTGGAGTAGTGTTTGTCTGCCTTTGTTATTCTCTCTTATACTGGCAGCTTTGTCTAAGCTTCACCACTATTCAGATCACAACTGTGTGTGTTTCTGTGTGTGTGTGAGAGTGTGTGTGCGCCCTTCGTGGGCCGTGCCAGCTGAGTTGGTAGTAAACACCCCTACGCTGTCCTTGTTTGACAGAGGTTAGAGAGATGCCAGGAAAAGACCTCCCCGCTGGTGTGTGAGTTTATTTGCATGCTCGCTGTGTTTGTATGTTTGCGCGGGTGTGCGTCTGTAACTGGATTAGAATCACAGGAGAGTTTTTGAAATGTTTTAGCCTTTAGATGAATGAGTTCCCGCCCCTGGTGCCTTTCAGCAGCAAAGCTTCTCCTGTGGTGCTGCCCTCCCTTTGCCTCCCCTAATTCATATTCTTCATCCTCCCTCCGCAGTCTTTTGTGCTCCCTTCCTTTGACAACCTTCAGACCTGCATTACCACAAGTGCCAGATGCTCAGTTTGACCAAATACATTTCAGATGAAAGTGTATTTACAACCACCACAAAAAGGCAGGGCGCACAGAATATTCTGCTGATTTCCCTCAAACCAAAGAATCCTTTTTCCAAACTTTGCTTTTAGTTTGTTTGTTGTAAAAAAAAGAGGAGGCTCAAAACATTTTTGGATTTTTCTACCGTAGTAGATTGCTTTTGCCCTTCAAGCTCAGAGTAGTGATTTTAGTGCTAAGCAACATTATGAAAAGGATCCCTTCAGAGATGGACTACGAATAAATGAAACTTTTCTTTGTGAATAGAAATAGCTGGTGCATTGATCCACCTTAAAGACTCCTTTGAAAAACTGAAGTTTTATATCAGGACAAAAAAGTCACTCGAATATCCTGGTTGGAATAAATACTTCCTGTGTAAAATTAAGGCCCCTTAGATGGTTAGTTTGGCTGATAGAAAAAGATGGATATCTGAAAGAGGAAGTGCGTATTTTATGAGAGAGAAATACTCATTTTGTCATTAAAGTTTGGTGGCTCAAAGAAATTTCTCTAACAGCTATTTTATTCTTTTTTAAAAGCACCTTTCACTGTAAAAGATGTCTCTGTCTCTCTTTTGTTCTCTCTGTTCTCTGGGTATGCTACACTTTTCCCCACACAGAGACAAACCAAATTGTATTCTTGGCTGCAAAGAAATGCTGCCAACCACTTTTTACTAGGTCTGTGATCTGCTCTCGATGTTTTGGACAATATTTCATTGCATTCCTCCTGCAGAGACATGCTCTGCAGGTGATCAGAGAAGTCCTGCAGTAAGGCTCCACCTTGATGATGCATCGGTTCAAGTGCAAAATCTGTGAAAGTTCTGTGGAGCTAGTTGCTGCTGACGTGATTCTGCACTCAGCTTTGTTAACGCCACATTGTCAACAAGTATCCACTCAGATTCTTAAGGTTAGCTGTCACTGAGCGCAATTCCCTGTTGAAAGCTATTGGTGTGCCAGTATAATCCAGCAATCTGAGTTCATCCAATTTGATCAATTGTGGCTGCTAAAGAAGACACTTTTCATTATATTTTCATTATTTTTAAAGTGCAAGACATAAAAAATGTGCAGCTTGGTTCTCTGTCTCCTCATCAAATTCAAATATCATATTAGGATCATTGGCCAAAATTGCACATCGGGACATCCCTAGTAATTTGAGTGTCAAAATTAAACACTGCTAATGAGCAATGTCTAGAAATCTGATACTGTAAGAAATGGGAAATGGTAGAAGTCGAGACAGGACACCGCTCTGCATATTAAGAGATGATTCTTTAGTGAGAGAATGTGATGAGAGTGTAGTTAGTGTGTGTTTGTGTGTGTGTGTTAGGGGGGAGGAGATAAAAATCAATACAACAAATTGAAGTCATTTATTAGAATAGTTTGGAAACAAAGCAAAACAACATTTAAACCGATTCGGTGACAGAATTTATAGATGAAGACATTAATAAAAATGGAAAGGGTAATTTGTTTTCAGTATTATTTTCTGAGGACTTACCCCAGCTGACCTAACTCACCACATTCCCGGCCACTGTATCAGTGTGATTCAGTGGGAAACACAGTTAACGTTATATTGTCTGACATTTATTTTGTATTTTCAGCACATGAGGAGTCTTTCTGTGGCAAAAAGTAAGCACTTAAGAGACCAAACTGAAGTGCCTCTAAAGTGGCTCTTGGTCTGGAGCTCTTGAAACAGAGAATCATGTTGCAGGCATTTTGAGCTATGTCCAAGCTGCCAGCTGAGGCATTTGTTCCAACAAATTATTTTTTCAAAACAGCTATCAATAAGGCCAGGATTTCTGAAATAACAGAACTCCTCTGGAAATCTCACCCATGTCTCATTTTCAAACACTTGAGAAACTGCGTCGGACTTGTTTGGTTCACGCCCAAAGGTGGATTTTAAGTCTATTGAACCCTTTTAGCGTTGTGCATTCAGCAACTCAGTCAGGAAATTAATGTGAGATTCTGAAATTTATACTCAGGAAGAACTCAGGCAACATAAATTAAAAACCAACAAATACATCGCCACCCATTGTGTTTGTACTCCCCGCCTTCCTGCCGCCATGCACGCTTCCAATGTGACGTATTGACAAGTCCTTTTGCGTCACACGCAGCATGTGAGGGTCTCCTGACGCCTGACTGACCTGATTTCACCTCCTAAACATCACAGACTCAGGGCGACAGCGCAAAAAAAATATTGGCGCTGCACCAAATCCAGCGTGACATATATCACACCAAATCTGAGCGTGAGCTGAATCTATTGTGTGAACGCGGTCGCTCTGCTGGTTAATGAGTAAACCTGCTGTGAATCTTTGGCCTTCTCGACAGGGAGACTCTGCCTTTCCCCCCTCTCTCAGTGTCCCTTTGGCAGAACTGGTGTTTGGCCCAGCCCTCATTTTTTTATGACCCCCCCCCCGCCTCATCCCCTCTCCGGACTGTTTGTCTTTCTCTCTTCGCCCCTCTCTGCCATGCAGGGCAGCACATCCACACATCCAATCAGTCACTCTCCAAACAGCAAACTTTCTCTTGGTAAACTGCTGTGGGTCTGCCAAGCACTGCGGGGTGGTCAAGATGTTCCTTTTGATGGTGCGTTGTTTTTTGTGGACTCCTGCCTTAATGATGCCACGCAGGGCTCAAACTTGGCTGGAGGCTGACTGGTTCAATCATGTTCTCTGCCTCAGAATAGCCGCTCTGACGCACTGTGCCAAACTTTGACCAAACTGTGCCTATTCATGATCGGGCTTGGTGCTGCATTCTTGGATGTCCTCACCACAAGGAGTGGTTTTTGGGCAGTCCGCTCCTGGCTCAGGGAGCAGGATGGACACTGGAGAGCAGCCAGAGCCTAATTAATGACGGTGGGTTAAAAAACGATGAAAGCCAAGTAAATCCTTTGGTTAGCTCTGCAGTCAGACTTATTCAGTTGCCCTTTTAAGCCTGTGTAGCCAAAACGTTGTTGTTGTTGTTGTTGTTGTCTGCTTCACCACATTATGAGGTTATGTAACTCTGCTTCTGTGGTTGCAATCCAGAGTGCAATCAGTGAAAATCCACTTCAAATATAGCTGTTTACAGCTTCAAGGAAACACAACCAGCAGTTAGTATGAAGTGCCTGAACTGAGCACTATTTAATTTAGACTTTACCGTGCCATCTCACTGGTTTCTGAGATTAGCAGTTACTGTAAAGTAAGTATTTATTTGGTGTTTTTTTTTCCTTTGATACAACCATGTACTTGGCTTGAAGGAAGCTAAGAGTTGTAGCTTTGCCACATGACAACATATTTTATTGACATTTTCAAAATAACAAATGACTCAGAAGCAGAGGAAGACTCAGAACAGGTCAACCATTTAACTTTAAATTAGAGAGGGTTTCTTCTTCTCTGGTCCAAAGACCTTTAAAACATCACTCTGCTTTAGCCGCACTTCACTGGCTACCACTGGGATTGAAAATTGTTTTAAAATGTCCATCATTAACGTTAAAAGTTATCTGTGGTCTGGCTCTTGGTACTCTCAGTGAGCTCTCAGTACCGTGTGTCTGAGGCCAGTGTTGACTGAGCCTTTAATATTACAGCTCCCAGACACTGGGACAGCCTGCCTCAGGACAGAGAGCCGAGGGACCACTTCTGAATGTTTTTGAAATCAGAGTTTAATGAAGGGACAACTGGTTTTTCCTAATTTTACAACAGTTTTTAACCCCTAAGGCAACCAGTAAATAAAAGAAAAATTAGATTTTTAATAGCCTTAGCTTTTTTAATTTCAAAGTCAAAAGTTTGTTAAAAATATTCACTCCCATGCTCTATTCAAATCTTAACTCAAATACCATCAGTTTCAATCTGCATTTTCCATTCCCACTGATTCATTTTAACTTCATGCCACTCCTGTTTGTCTGTATGATTTATCTCTATTGTGATTGTCTTTTTTATTACTATAAAGTGTCCTTGGGTATTTTGAAAAGAGCTTTTAGATAAAATGTATTATTATTATTATTATTAAATTATTTCAGTTTGTCCTGAATTTGGATGTTGTTTTGTATTCGATGTAGCACACATCTGTATGCGGTAAAGACGCTGCCTCAGAAACACAGATTTACACTGTAACAGCTCCTCCATAGCAAAAGAGAGTGTAAGCAGCTTAAATCCTGCATCAAGTCAACAGGAACAAGGTTTCTCTCTCCTTGAGTAAAGCTGAGTGTCCTTTCAATCATAAACAAATAGCATTGTTTCATGGAGCTAAGTTTAATATGAGAACAAGAAGAATCAGACACTTTGTCTTTGGCTAACAGAGCGTCAGATCTGTCGTGTATCTGCGCATGTCACGACCTTGTGGCTCTTGGCCTGTCTCTCTTTGGCAGTCGTGCTGTCTGTCTGCACAGATGAGTGCTTCATGGGTAATCGGTCACTGTGGCAGAGAGTCAAAGGATAATACGGGCCGAGGCGTTCAGGGGTCAGTTTGTAACCGTGGCACGGCGAGGATTTGCTCTTTTGTACTGTTGCACAATGGTTTTTAAATATTTGTTCTTTTTGTGTTCTTCTATCAAAAACAGTAAGAAAGAAAAAAAAACTGGATCCAAACTATACAGATAAAAAATTTGATAAAGAAATATATTCTTGATTAGAGGAAAATCATTGATTCTGAACACGAGTCCCAGTGTCCCCTCTGTATTCTGTTTTCTTTTTACGTTTCTCAGCACAGGAAGCATGTTAGTTCTTGTTGTTGACAGCAGCACGAAACCCCGGTGACATAACCCTCATCTTTCTCTGCGCTCATCAGAAACATCATGTTCTGAGGCACACAGAGAGGGACAAACACATACCTGAGTCATGCATGCCGCTGTTTATTGCAGCATAAACTAGTTATGTGTGGTTGTGGTTGACATGCTCTGTAATGTTAAAGAAAGAGCTGGATTTTGCAGAGAAGTCTCACAGAAAATCTAATGATCCCTCCAGACCACTTTATCACTCATGACAAATCCTCACACTGATTATTTGAGCCGCCTGTTTTGCATTTTAAAAAATCTCCAAAGAACCGTCAGATTTCCTGTTTCACACCATTAGTGGCACTCATGCAGATGTTTATCATCCATCTGTTGCTCAGAGCACTTTTTGAATGAAAAATATGTACCAGAGGGCTGTAATCGTTACTCAGATCTATGAAACTAAACAAAAGAGTGTTGAGGGCCTGGATGCCAGCCACATCTCATGTCAGATCTCATAGGGCTCAAATACATCCGGCAAAGAAATCTCCCTCACTCAGTCTGACCTAACGTTTATATTTCAGGAAGCCAATAGACCAAGATATGAGTGAGTGTCTGCTCTGTGTTCAGCCATAAATAGCTTCCCCTCACAGATAAATATTCAGTGCTCACTTCACAATATTTCTCCTCACTGCTCGGTGGAAGCCAGTCTGTCGTCTACACGGTGTTTTCACCACAGGGGTGTCAGCCGCAGTCATCAGTCCTTTCCTGTTCTCTGCTGATATCTTCGACGCTTCTTATTGTTTATGTATAAAGTTACAGGTGGGGAAGTTCATTATTATTACAAAAGAATAGAATGAAATAATATAACAGAACAGTACAGGCACATCTTAGCGTTGCTTTATTTAAAAAAAAAAAAAAAAGTTTAAATAGAAAATGCTAAAGTTAACAAAATTTAACATGAAAAACAACAAAACAAATGTGCATTTATTAAAACAAAAAAAAAAAGAAAAGAAAGAAAGTCATCATTTTCTTAAGTATAAAAAAAGAGATGCTAAATAGCAAAAATATTGATAAAAGCAAAATATTTTCATACCAGAATAGGGATGGATACCTTTCACATTTGAAACGATATGGTACTGATACCAGGTGCCTGGCAATAGGTACCGGTACTCAATGGTACCCGTTTTTTGGTACTTTTCTGTGTTTATGTGATAAAAAATATCAATAAGTTTACTAATAGAGTACAAAAAAAGTTTTTCAATTTAACATATTTATTCATCAATATATAACCTTGCAATGCTGTGTTTATGTCCAGCATAGAAAATCGCCTACTCTTCCACTCCCTCACAGTCACAAGGAGGCATTTAGGTGCCTAAACATGGTACCTTTTGGTTTTACATTAATCTGTACTCTGTACTTTTGACAGAATTCGGTCGGTACCTATAAAAATACCTTATTTGGTACCCATCCTTATACCAGTATTTCTCATGATTTTTGTGCATCAGTTATTGCACATTAATATTTTCAGAAGTTTATTTGACAGTTATCTCATTGGATTGTTATCCAGTTAGACTAACTGCACGTTGTTATTGCGTTTTGTGTGCCTTGGCATACTGATGGTTTTCCATTGGTCAAAATGGGTCTTTGGGGAATAAAAGTTCAGAAATAAGTAGGATTAGACCCTTAACATTTAAGAAACTGAGATGGTTTGCGACCAATGAGGTCATATTTTGGCAAAGGTGGCACAGATGTTGAGTAAGGCGTCATCTCCCAAGTTGTTTGAAGACACAGATATCTGTCATAGTACATTGTGTTTTTTTAAATCAACACAGATGGAGGTAAATTTGTTTTGATCGTCCATGAATAATAAGTGTTGAGGATATAAGAAAGTAATGTAATGCTCTGAGACAAGTAAAAGCGGCACGCAATCCCAGGAATTCCCCAGAGAGCCTCTCATCTTGTCAAACCTAAGAGAGTTACTATAAACAGTGTGTGTAATCCATTCTGCAGCACCGTGCCACTGTCCCTGCAGTCTCTGCTTCTGGAGCATGAATAAGAAAAAAGGCACTTAAACATCCAACACCCGCTGCATCAGCTGTATGAAAGGAAGCAGACATGACAGGCCTCTGCGTGCAGGCGGAGACGATGTATGGCTCATGTAGCCTGGGATGGAAATGTTTTGGAGTTACTGCTCCTTCGCCTAAATTCTAACTTTGTTAAGTTGCTTAAGTAGGAGCAGGTTTTCAAAAGTATCTAAATTTAGAGCCCTGATCCATCCTGAAACTTGATGCATTGCTCCTGTTGTTGAAGTCAGTTAAGGACATTTGTCAGACTCTCAAGTCCCTGTTAGTTTGTGATGATGAACAACCGATGATTCTCAGAAAAAATTTGCTTGTCTCCGTCCAAAACAACATACCTACTTCCTGCTGACTTGATTGTTTGTGTTTCTGACGCTGTAGCACTATCTGTAGAAGCAGATAAGGTGTCTGGTAAGGCTTTGCTGATCCTTATCTTCACTCTGCTCATGCACTTTTGTGGTAGTTCTTCATCTGAACAGCTTTGAAATCAGAGAATCTGTGCTGTTGAATTTTTGCCTCCATTCATAACAATAATGACCCCAATATATTCACTGTTGCAGTCATCCTGACAGACGAGGAGGTTCAGAGGAAGAAGGACATGATCATGAAGAGGAAAGAGGAGGAGGCTGCCCGGGAGGCGATGAGGCCTCGTCTGAACGACGAGCAGGCCCGGATCATCTCCTCCCTGGTGGAAGCTCATCACAAGACCTACGATGCCTCCTATTCAGACTTCTCCCGCTTCAGGGTGAGTTCAGAACAAAGTTTCCTTTGCACAGAATCCACACTAACATTGTCAACAACATCGGTTTTGTTCTGCATCGTGTAACCGGGTGGAGCTCATCATGACTTCATACATCAGAGGGGAGGGTGTCATGAAGTCCTGCATCACACCATATTACTGCATTTTCCACTGAAAACTGAAAAACAAATCAGAAGTAAAACAGATCTTTTAATCAGAACCAAATGTGCTTGATATTTAATTTAGCAACAAAAAGCTGCTGCCATGGAAACTTCCTTCAACAGGTCTGTGAAGTGAAAGAAGTGATCGAAATAAACAAAAAATTCCAAACTGGATATGGAGGATTGTTAAAATTTACTATAAATCTCCAGAAAAAGCTGCTGTCTCTTCTCTTAATTGGTCTTTAAAATGTAGGACCAATAAGCTGGACATAGTTTAGAGTATTAGTTTCTGTAAACCAACTTAGTATTGTTGACTATTTTTCCAGTTTTTAAGCAGTTGTTATGTGATACTCATCAGCAGTGAGAGTGTAAAGTAGGACTAAAACTTCAGGATACAATCCCCTGATGGATCATTGTCCCTATCCCTTTACTTAGACTTCCTAGAACCTCAGAAGTGGAACACTGTAGTAATCCAGGTAACCTGTTGATCCCGCTGTGTGAAACAGGCCCCTGGTGCGTGCCGACTGACCGTTCCTGTACAGGATTAGACTCCTAAGCTCCAGGCTGTGTGGTAACAAGCTGTGATTGTATTAATATTTGTGTTTCTCTGTGTGTATCTGCAGCCTCCGGTGCGTGATGGCCCGGTAACACGCAGTGCCAGCAGAGCCGCCTCCCTTCACTCTCTGTCTGATGCCTCCTCTGACTCATTCAACCACTCACCTGGTGAGAATCACTCAGTCTTTCTCCTCGCATCCTTGATGCATTCATACTTCAGGGTCATCTTAACCAAGGACACAGCAGTGAAAAGACCCATTTATTCCAAAATAAAGGAAGTAAATGAGGTATTCTGTGGAGTGTACCAATGACGGAACATTCAACTCTCTGGGTTGTACAATCAGAGCACTTATAATAAGCAAGGCTGCTCGGTTAAATAAGAAGTTTGAATGCATGTTTTTTCATAAACGCACCAGTGGGTTTTATATTTTCAAAGTTCCTAAAACTCTTTGTGATGTTCTTGATATATTCCCTTTCCTGCTGTTTTTTCACTGTTATTAAAAACAATGATGGTTCAACTCAGATATTTAACATAATGAAGTCAGTTTCCACCAAGAGTCTGAATGGACACCATTTATTTAATTAATTGATCAGAATTGAACCGAAACCAGTCCTGGTAACAAGCTGGAGAAGAACCCACACATATCTACACAACAGCCTTTCTCGTCAACACACCACCAGCCACTTACATTCATCTGGGAGCACCTGATTAGGAGGCAATTTTGTACTGAATTGATAATTTAGTACAAATGATGTCCAGGATTGGAAAGAAGGATGAATGAAAGGGAAAGTAACACATGAAGGAACTAACTATTATCTACAGCGTACAAAAAGAAAATGATGCATGAAACGGAAGAACCCAGAGCATAAAAATCACAAAACCTTCAGACTGAATGTTTCTTTCTGCAGAAACAGTTTGAATTGGTAACCCTCCTCAAAAGTCCTTCAGTAGTTTCTCTGATAAGCCTTTAACCAGTCAGCTTTCTGGATTGAAGACATGCACGCTGTGGGAGAATGCTTGCTCTAACTTGTTTTCCCTGATGTCAAACTTCTGCTCAGAAACTCTGTTAATCACCTCTTCGTCCAGCCTTTGTAAACCACCTACAGGTGCTCAGTAATTGGTCTGCAGAAAATGTAATGTTGAAGTTATTGATTTTTTTTTTAGGCTTTGTACCTTGTGAGTTTTAAAGTCACCGGATTGCTTACACTCCTTAAACACAACTCCACTCAGAAGCAGGAAGACCTCCCCTGAGAATCCAATAACTTCCACTGTGATCTAAGTTTAATCGTAGTATTCTCTTTTTTAATAAGCTACAGAACTTTATTTTATGACAAGGTGAGCCTGAGGTGAAACACTTTCTTTCCTTTTCCCCAAGAAATCTAGCTCCTTGGTTAGATCAGCCTTCTTATAAGCATTACCACCAACAACTTAACCTCTGAAGCTCCACTTAATGTTATTATTGTTCCTCAATGTAATTATATTTCCATCTGTCTGGACTTTGAATTTTTTTAGATTTGATTTATTTGTTTTTGTTTACAGCCCATTTTGGCCTTCAGTCAACAACCTAATTTTTGTTTGCCAGCTTTTGTTTTTGTATTTGTGTCCTCATTAAGTGTTCAAAAATCAATCTCCAAGTAGCAATTAAACATGTTCCTATTGATTTTTCTCAAAGTACACCCACTCTGAAATCTCCCACTCAGATAATGTGTTCTCCTGCTCTCACCGGGTTTAATCCCTCTCTGGTTCTTTGCTATTTCTGTTCACAAAGCATCCTTCTCCTCTGCCCCGCCCCTCTCCCTCTCTTCTCACCTTGTCTTTAATCCCCATCTCAAACAGAGTCTTTGGACACCAAGATGAACTTCAGCAACCTGTTAATGATGTACCAGGACGGGGCCAGCAGTCCAGACTCCAGCGAGGAGGACACCAAGCTCTCCATGCTGCCCCACCTGGCTGATCTGGTCTCCTACAGCATCCAGAAGGTCATCGGCTTTGCCAAGATGATCCCTGGATTCAGGTACAAACTGAGCCATTATAATGGTTCATTTTTCTGAAGATGGTGTACAAGCGCATCATATTTTTAAAGGTTATTCTTCTCAAAAAGTCCTTAATGTGCCTGAGTGGTGCTTCAAAATAATGTATTAAAATTAGATCGATCAGTGCTGATTTCCTTAATTCTGGGGGATCGGGGATCAGTGATCGGCCCAATCCTTACATATGAAAGTGATCTCTTAAACCTCCAATAAGGTCTGACAGTCAGCCATTGTTGCTTTTTGCTCTGAGACCTAAAACTCAGGACACTTTATTGGTTGTTTAAGTTAAAACATAAAGATTTTATTGTTTCACACGTATTGATCAATTATTTTCAATAAAACAAGATTGGAACGTTCAAGGCATATGCTGACAGTTATAAAAGATAAAATATATAAAATTGGTATCAAGAGGTCAGGCTTTTTAAAGATCGGTAACAGCTGACCTTGACCTGCAGGTCAGCAGAAATCTTTCTGATTGGCCCAGACAGACTTTGTTGTTGATATGCCAGATAATCCTCTGGTTCTGTGAATCATACTCCATCCCTGTGGAAGATGAAACTCTCTCACCCCTGCAGCTATCTGCCGTTTCCCCTCAGCTCTGGTAATCATCTGTTGACTGGTAGAATTCAGGTGCATTAGATCAGCAGCACGTACAGGGAACACAGGCGAGCGGCCTGGACGAGCTCTCCGCCTACACGCAGAGCGCACTGATTTGCTTCCTACACGTTCACAGGGCGTTATAGGGAAAGGTGAGATGCTATTATTCCTCCCAAACAAACAAGCTATTCCAAGAATACGCTGGAACAGGCTGTGGCTTCATGAACGAACGCCGAGTTGAGCGATAAGTTAATTATTGTATGCACACAGAGAGATCATGTAACAGGACAGAGACACATCAGCCATGTGGATATACATAATGCATTCATGTGTTTGCATGCTGTGATATGAAAAAGACTCACTGTTGGGTGCATGCATTCATGGATGCTGGGGGTCAAACCTTTATTATATTTAGTGTTTGTTTCCTTAAAAGTAAATACTAGATGTTCTATTCAAATACATATATTAGGTGAGAGAGTCCAGACGCATGCCCATCATGTATAGAGGGATTATCAGTCTGCGTCATCATGAAGATGTGCACGCATCTTTACCGCAGAGGCAGCTCCATTCATTTAGATGAATTTGCGCTTTTTAAACACTAAATTCAACCTGTTATCAGCATAAAAATGTACGGTTGTTCTGTGGTCAACTTTTAGAAACTATACTCTACAACAGAGGCAACGTCTATCAAGTTTTGATTGTCACAGAGCAACCAGTGTTTTGGAGTTAATAGGAACTCTGTTAACTGGTGACTCTCAGCCAACAGTAGCAGTGATTAACGGCCAAGAGTCACCAATTAACAGGGTCACACTTTACACTGAAACACCAGCAACGTCTGCAGGTGAATAATTAACTCTGGACGTAGTTTTCTGGTTCTCTTATTATGAACCGGGTCTCAGACTTGGCAGACTGTTATCCCTATTCCGCCAGTGCTCATTCAGTGCTGGTGCTTGTGCTAGTGCTTAGTTGGTTCAAATCACGTTCTTTCTTAGAACTGGTTTGGTTTTCCATAGGCCAAGAGCCAAGTCGGTGCCACATCAGTGCCACGTCATTGTGTCACCATAAAACGTCAGTACTCTACTCCATACGCAACCGCTCAGGGCAGGGGCAGCAGCGGTAGTGGCTGCGGAAGCATTGCGTGGGAGATGGGTAAAGTTTGCCCTGGAAGCACTTATAACTAGGCAGAGATTAGTTTTACATTACTTGTTTCTGATTTCACCTTCAGTTTAAGTTATGAATGAGTAACATAAACAACATAACAACAAACAACTCACACAGCAGCTTTCCTCTTATAGAATGATAAAAAACATTAGTGTGTTTAGTCTGTTTAATAAAATTACAAGGTGTAGAACTGGTCTGTAGAGAGGAAAGGCATTATTGCTTTAATTTTGCCACCATCTCAAATGGTGAGGAAGGAAATTCTAACAAATCAATGGATGACCCGCCCAGCGGCTTGCCTTTTTAACAATTGCTGTTTTTCACACTGATTGTTGGTCACTGTAGCCCCGCCCCAGGCCCCCCACGTAGTCAGTGCTTAATCCGTGCTCAGCTCTGGCCCAGGAAAGAGTTGGTGCTTGCCAAGCACCAGTTTTAGGATGTGGTCACACTGGCCATTCCAAACGTGCCTTGCCTGCCGTCCATGATTGCCGCGAGCGCATCTCTCGACAGTCATTTTAAACAAAGCGGGGGTGTTAGAGGGCTGTGTCGGGTGAAATTAACTCACTATAAGTCCAAAAGTCTCTAAAGTTGTAGCAGTGCACTCTGTGACTCATTGGGCTGACTCTGATGAAATCCCGCTTCATGTAAACAGATGCTTCACAATGATGTAGGTGGGCCGTGCGCATGTGTGATACCCACTAAAGTCTGGTTGACGTAGGGGTAGTGTGACCGCTGGCTGTACTCTAAAGCTGGGGAACAGCGCTGCGGGGGGGCAATCGTGCTTAAGCACGGCACGGTTTGGATGGCCAGTGTGACCGCGCTCTTAAGCACCTGGAGCCAGTTCTTTGTTTGTAGAAACAGAAAGAACCAGTGCTAGTTCCAGGCACTGGCCTGGAACTAGTACAAGCACCGCTTAGGTGGACAAGGGGTATGTGTGCTCTTTTGGGGTTTGGAGGGGTTCTGATTTATTGACACATGTTTACGCCCTAATGTGTCACAGTCTGGTAAGTGTCCACAGATAATGACCATGTCAGTCATGAGCATCAAGTGACAGTTGTGTGTTTAAATTCCTCTCTGGGTATTAGCTGGATTTCCCCGCCACAAACGTCTGTCCACCTAATATCTGTCCACTTGCTGATCTCTTCTGTCCACTCACTGCTATTTCACAAACATAGGAGCTGGTTACCGTCTGTAAAAGTTATGATATTTAATTTAAAAATGTGTTTTTTGGTGGTTAAATCCTCCATGTCAGTTAACAAACCGTTGTACTCCGCAGTTCTTCTACACCAATGTTGCGTGCACATACGGTGTTGATGTTAAACAAACAATCCATCTATAGGTCTGTGAATGTAAGTTCAATGCTTGAGTAAGAAAGGGTGGCCCCTCACAGTCTTTATCAGTTTCTCAGCAGTCAGTGATATTCCCACATCTTATTTTATTCATTATTAACCCTGAATACTCTCCTGTCTTTTAACTTGGCTTCATACGCATACACACACCATCTCACCCTAGTGAGTTCAGAATTCTTGAAAGCCCTCTGATTCACCTCCAGAACAACTGTCATGCAACTCTGTACTTGCAGTCGTAATCACAGCATAATCCCAGTTCACACACTTTGGTGTTTTCTACACAGTGATGTTTTTGCTCTGATGATCCCACAGAGCCTGGGGTTGGACTCTCTCTTACTACAGAAACTATAACACAGTTGTTGTGTGTGCTTATCTCTCACACACACATACAAACAATAGCAAGTGTGGGTGGTTAAGCACAGCTCTGACTGATAAACACCTATTATCTGGGAAATGGATCTTGTTGTAGGATGCGTCATGTGTGGGTGTGTGTTTGCGTATGTTGAGTGTGAGAACACCATGAGAACCTTTTATCTGTATTTGTTGTTGTTTTTTCCTGCTGTGCTGAGTTTGGAGTCTTTTTTTAAGCACATTAAATTAAAACACTTTCCCTCTTCATATTTCCGTTACATAAGCAGAAGTAAAAAAAAAATCTTTGTACCCCTCAATTTCTTACATCTGAGAAAGATTCTTTCTTTCAGGTTCAGAAATGGTATGGTAATGGATGAGCATCAGAGGTTTGTGTGACTCCAGACCACATATCATGTCTGTCCATGTGTATTCATGGTGACCCCTTGTAGAGGCATATTCATGCATTCAGCAGTTCACCATATGCATATCAGGGGTCTCTTGTGCACAGATCATGTATCTTCTACTCTTAACTTCTGTCTTTTCATGCACCAGTATATTTCAGTGATTACTTTTACAGTCTTCAAAGCCTGTGATAACTTTACATTGGCTGTGACAAAATGAAAAAGCTAGAGAAGTTTTAAGAGGAGTCAAATGTTAAAAAAGAAAACATCCATCCATTTAAGCTGAGTAAAGACAAAACGAGTGCTTTAGCCTGTCAGTGTTTGTGTTTGGTTTTAATGCCTGTGCAGTAATACTAGAGTTACACCCTGTATCTGTGATGTTGTGTGTTTCAGAGAGCTGACAGCAGAAGACCAGATCGCTTTACTGAAGTCGAGTGCCATAGAGATCATCATGCTGCGTTCAAATCAGTCATTCAGCCTGGAGGACATGTCCTGGAGCTGCGGAGGACCCGATTTCAAATACTGCATCAACGATGTCACAAAGGGTTAGTTAAATTTTCCTGTAGTACCAACAGTGAAGCTGAAAATCTGCAGGATCCTTACTTAAATGCATTAAGAATGAATTTAGACTCTGACACGTCTGAACACTCGGTGTGTTAAAGGCTGTGCTGACTGATGAGCCACATCTCCTTTTCTTTATGTACACAGTGCACATGGAGTTTCCATGAAGGACACATCCTCCATCTCAGCATGATAGAAACACACACACACACACACACACACACACACACTGAAGAGACTGATGACACAGCTGTGATTTTATTTCTTTACCTTCCCACATAACTGTGCCTTACAAGGATCACCCACACACACTGCTTTTCTATGCACACTTTCACATTACGATGAGGTCTGGACTTCAGGTATTTTCATTGAAGCAGTAAGACAGCCACAGGCACACACTCCCGTCTTAGTCCTGCTCACATGTAGGTCAGGAAGTGATGCTCTCTCTGAGCAATATATAAACACACAGAGGCTAATGATTCATCTTTGTAGCCTTCACATGTTTAATTTACCACCAATTTATTTTCCAAACACCAAAAACTAATATTTTCAGAGTGGGTTTCTCTTCTAAATCAAACATTAATCATCAGGGATAAATATATATCCATTAAGGTTCATTAAGGTTGATGATTCTGTGAGTTCACTTCCGTCTTTCTGAGTGGACGGCTTATCTCAACATTTGGATCTTACAGCAAAAGTGGTCACAACTAAGCTTTTAAAAGTATTTTACAAAAAAGATTTATTTACCATGAATCATTAGGCCCCTTTAATAATAAAAAGAATAGATTCAAACCAGTTTTAGAAGGAATAAAAAAGATTAGTGGCTGATTGTATCAGGAGAAAATGAAACAAGGAGAGTCAGATGCAACAAAACATCCATTTTATCTGCCCTCCATGATAACTTTTATAACATGATTTAATTATTTGTTTCAGGAAGCACTTCTGTTCATTTTTTTTTTCAGGTACATTTGCAGCAAAGATTTTTTTTCTTTAATCTGTGCTGAAAACTGTCAGTCCAGTGGTCCATGTTTAGATATTTGTAATAGGTATAACAGCTGCTGTCAGTCTTCCACCTGAACTAACATTTGGCTATTGTCTCTTTTTGACTCACTTGGTCTGACTTGGGCACTGATTCATGAAGAGATGGCATGAAGAATGTTTTCTCATAGGAACAAATTCTTTTTTTACTCTCTCTGTCCTCACTAATCATATCTACTCCAGCTGCTAGTATAAAGGGGCACACAGTTGTTACATGCCTGTTTATATATATTTTTCACTTAGAAAAAGTTACTGTACAAGTAGATGTCTTCGAAGCCTTTAACCCAAAAGAGTCAAAAAAGCAGAAGTTTTTAAAGGCCATAGTTTCAGATACTGTTTTACAGTCAAAATAGATTATTGGCAATATTTTGCATCACGTCTGTAAAGAAACCGTACCCGCTCCCGTGAACACATAACTCCCATTCTTCAAGATCTTCACTGGCTTCCTGTCCGTTATCGTATCAAGTTCAAAATCCTTCTTACCCACAAAGCACTCCACAACCAGGCCCCCTCATACCTTACTGACATGCTCCACCTCTACACCCCTTCCTGCACCCTCCATTCCTCAGTTGCAAACCTCCTGACCGTCCCTAGGACCAAGCACCAAATCTGGGGGGGCAAAGCCTTTGGAACTCACTCCCACAACACCTCCATGACACTGCTGACCTCACCGCCCTCAAAACAAAATTCAAAACTTGCCTATTCTGCAAAGCTTTTAACTTAAACTAACAAAACCCGGTCCTGACCTTGCCTTTTCTTGGAACCTTTTTAACCGTTTTAGTCTTGTCTTCTTTTTCTGTACATGTATTTTACTGTTATTTCATTATTTTGTATTCTTCTATCTTTTTAATTTGATCTTTTTTATCTTGTAAAGCATCTTTGAGTTTTTGAAAAGTGCTCTACAAATAAAATGTATTATCATTATTATTATTATTATTATTATTTATTTATTTATTTATTTTTTATTTTACTATTTTTGTTATTATTACTATTTAGATGTAAAGAAAGCTGCTAGCACCCCACTCTTTGTTATGGTTGGTTAAATATCCTGTCAGAAATTCATCTCTTTGGAACAGTTAGAGATATCCATTAATGTATAACTCAATTACTTTAAAGGATCACATTCTCTTTCTGCTTTGTCTACACACCTCCACGTCACTGTAAGTGTTCAACTCAAGGCTTGAATAGAATACTGTAAGTGTTCGAGCAATGTAGCAAACACAAGGACACACTTTTGTTTCCTAACACAGAATGAAATTCTCTTTGTAAGCAGGGTATAGAGACATGAATAGATGGATGATTCTTCTTGAGTCCTTATTGCAGAAAGGTTCTTGGGTAGTTGAAATAATGTGTTTGTGTTCCCCTCGGCAGCTGGTCACACTCTGGAGCTTTTGGAGCCGCTGGTGAAGTTCCAGGTCGGTCTGAAGAAACTGAACCTGCACGAGGAGGAGCATGTGCTGCTCATGGCCATCTGCCTGCTCTCCCCAGGTACTGTGTGTGTTTGTGTGTTCACAGCATAGGTACGCTTCCAGCTGAGCAGCTTTTTATGAGAGAGTGTGTGAGATTGTTAGCAGATTTAGTGACTAGCAACACAATGTCAGGAGAGTATAAACAGTGCAGAGGAGGATTTGTGTTGCTAGTTGACCTGGATTCACCCAAACATCTTCGTATGATGCAGCCAGTTAGCCACAAAAAAGCTCCTTCTGGGAACAAAACATCCTGAACAATAAAGGAGGGCAAAGTTTTTAAGATTTAGTGACAGGTTTTCAAAACTGTGAGAGATGATGAAGAATGAGTCAGGCAGCAAAGTCTCTTCAGGGTGACATTATTCAGACCCTCCCACCATCTCAACATTTCAAAGAGTGTTTGTTTCCACTGTCCAACAGTAACAGAGTCAATAAGCCAAAGAGCTGAAACAAATGTGATGTCCAAGTGTTTGTTTAAAGCCTTCAACCACCAGCTCCACACTCATTATTCCACTGCTGTCAGGGTATCAGTGCTTTAAAAGTAGATTTTTACTGTTTTATTTAGTAAACCGTGAAAGCACATAAAAGGAAAATTACCAAAACATGATCGAAAGAGAGGACAAGAAACACAATGGAAAATAACAACATAAAGATTATGTAAGAGATGATGTTCAGGGATTACCCAGCTACCAACTAAAGATTCAGACGAGTCTTTGCAGTGCTGTTGACAATGAAATGAACATGTCTGCTGATAGGACTTCTACAGGAACATTAATATTGACTTCATGCTCATTGAGCTCTCCTTCCCTGTGCTTCAGTTGACACTAACAAGCAGCAGTGTCAGAGCTCTTTTGCTAAGGTTTATGTAATGTGTGGGATCGGGTTGTCCCTGGCGTTTTTCTCGTTATCCAAAAATAATAACAAACTAGAATAAAGTATCTAACACAGCCGAGTGATTGGTAAGAAAGCCAGTCAACAAATGGTAATAAAATATGTGATTTTAAATGGATTAAAAAATGCATTTGAAGGGTTCGGTATTTTGTTTTCTTTGTGAAAGTGCAGCTGAAATATGTCACACAACTGGATTTCTCTAAAAAAATGTAATATTTCACGCCCCAAGGTGTCTGAATGCTGAGACTGCACTAGAAGAACATATCTGCCACAGCATGCCCTCATCGCACAATGCACTCTGCGCCAAACTCACAGGGCAGCTCCTTCTTCTGTGGGAGATGTGCAGATTAATGCAAAGGAAAAGTAAAATTATGAATGGTATAAGTCTACAATCATATTTTTTTATCAGGAACCGGTTGTGAAAATGCGAAAAACCACCTGAGAAAAGGGAAGAGGTTGTTTTGAGAGCATGTTTTGTTCCTGCAGTGTCTATAATTAGATCTGTTTACTGTAAGCAGATGAGGTGATAATAAAGTGCATGTTGTGTCATCAGAAAATAGAGTTCAAAGATTTCAGTCTGCTTTTATTTTTGATTTTGTGGATTTGTGATAAACTCCTCTTTGACCGATGCTCTCTTTCTCTCCATTCATCCACCTCCCTGCCTCAACTTCACTGTCCTCTGCTTTTTCGCTGTGCGCCCCCATCTCCCCCCTTAACTTAACACCCCCTCTGCTTGCTTGCCTCCCCTGCTCTGTGACCTCCCCCATAACTGCCACACTCCCTCCCCTGCTCCCTCCCTACCCATCAACAACAGATCGTCCAGGGGTCCAGGACCACGGCCGCATCGAGCAGCTCCAGGACCATCTGTCTGAGACCCTGCAGGCCTACATCCGTGTGAACCACCCAGGCGGACGTCTCCTCTACGCCAAAATGATCCAGAAGCTGGCCGACCTGCGCAGCCTGAACGAGGAGCACTCCAAGCAGTACCGCTCCCTCTCCTTCCAGCCCGAGCACAGCATGCAGCTCACCCCGCTGGTGCTGGAAGTGTTCGGCAGCGAGGTGTCATAGCAGAGGAGGAGGCGCTCTTACTAAGATACACGTTCATCACACACCGGATGATTAACAACCCATACCGCCTTTTCTCCAGAAAACCCCAGCCCTGATCTACCTGGACATGTGGGAGAAAACAGGATGTTCAGATATGTAGACAGTCACCTCTTCCTGACCTGCCCATCCTCCTCTCCCCTCTCCTCCTCCTCCTCTGGACCTCACGCAGCAGATACCTGGAGCTCTGGATTTATGGATCTCAGACACCAGAATATGCTATGGAATTCTGCAGTACTTGGAAAACCAGATTATATTTGACCTCTGGATTTGTAAACACAGTACCGCGTTAAATGTCAAGACATCCAGATCCTCTCTACATCCAAAAACGCCTTTCTCAACATCACCTCTACCTGGACACCACCGCCGGACTCCTGCCTTTTTTTTTACAGCGATGACAGCTCAACGGATGTGGCTTTCACATCCTTTTTACCATCAACCTCATAACATTTATCATGTCCACATCACCGTGATGACCGACAGGAAAAGTTTCCGATTTACATCTTTTAACCATGCTGGCAGGTTCGAGGTACAGACACATTTTTAGCCATGTTACTACACAGTGTTAGATAGCTATATTTACAGTTTGTAACAGCAAAGACATCCAAATATATGAATATCTACATAGCCAGCAAGCTTCAAGTAATGGAAATCATTTAAAAGATGGCGTCTAGCAGGTGTGTTTTCATGCCCTGTTTCTCTGTGTTTGTGCAAACTTAGAGGTGTCAGCTGTCGGGCTGAAGTAAAAATGTTTCAGTGCAAAGAGAAGGAAAAGGAGATGTAGAGGAAAACGAGTCAAAGAGGAAGGATGGATGGAGAGAAATGCTACGGTTAGAGTTCCCTGTTCGCAAGACAAAAGGGAATTTCACAAAACAAGAATGTATGTATAATGCTATATAAATATAAATGATACGTATAAGCTGATATATATAAATATAAATATATATTTAAGAGAGTGTTTGCTTCTGTAGAGGCAAACAGTTCTGAGTGTTGTATAATGTAGAAGATATGAAGGCCTCTCCTCAGCTGTGTGCGTGTGTGTGTGTCTGTTTTCAAACGACACACACATAAAGAGCGCACAGAGACGTGTGTGAGGAGACCTTCTATTTTTGTGGTGTGTGTACAGTTTATGAGAATATTGATGGACCACAAGGGGGTGTGTGTACAGGCTCTGACTGAGGGTTAAGTGCAGGGAAGCACTTCTCTGTTGATGTTTTTTTAGTCGTGTGTGGACCTGTGAAGTTTGTAGACTGACATACGCAAACACAACGTCACGTTTTAGTGGATAATGATTATCCAAAAATTATTTGTTCGGCTGGTTAGATTGCTGCTAAGACAGTTAGAGCTAGATAGTTGGACAGAAGCCGACTTCTGGCCGTTGCCTCAGGGAAAAGTTTGTCTGATATTGTGTACTTGGTGTTTATGGTGTGTGTGGCGTAAGCTTACAATCATAAGACAGAGATTGTTTTTTGAAGCTCTAGGTATCACTGTGATTTCTAATCAAAAACAAAATAACAGCATAAGTAAGCTAAAAGTGGAACTTTTTAAAGAACTAAGATTTTCATTCCTAAGCTTAATGTTTATTAATGAACTCAACTTATAAGCAGATTGCATGATCATGATCAGACATTATTGTCCAATTAGACGGCCCCATTTAATGTTCTCATCTTAAGATGTATTCATTCTGAAACATTGATAGACTAATAGCAGCATTAGCTTTGTTTGTTCTTCAGGGCACAGTGATGGTAGCGATGTACAGTAGGAGCAATGCATAGCATACAGAGTTATTGGAGTGAAACCTTCAGATGCTCTAAACAGTGAGCTCTAAAAGAGAGATAAAGTTTTTTAATATTTAATACTGAAACCAAGCCTCATACCTTATCGTCACATTGATATCATTTCAACACCAGCCACATAAGCGAGGTTTTTTAGGATGTTACATTTCAACATCACTACATATCATATCACGTTTCTGTCGACATGGTGCATGCTCACCCCTCATGCAGGCCTGGATCGCCCCCTTGTGGACAAACTTTGTAAATACCACTTGCTACGTCTGTACATAGTTAGAGATTAATGTAGGCAAAATACTAAGAGAACTCAGATGATGATGGCAAGATGCTCTGGAGATACAGCACTATATGCAAATTAGGAGATGGACTCTTATGTTTATTCAGCTGCGATGGACAGAAGGGGGGCGCTCTGGAGCAGAAGGCGGAGGGTTTGTTTGGTGCACAAAAGAAGTCTGTTGGATTTAGATAGAAGAGTGGCTGAGGGGCATTTAAAAGCAGATGTTTGCCTATGAAGTGGTTGGCAGCAAGATGTCAAAGTTTGTTTATGGGTCTAAAAAAAAGCCACTATTTCAATTGGCACTAAAAAGAATATAAGGAAATGAAAGAAAAAAATACAAGACTGTTTCACAAAGTGTAGCGGAACATCAATCATCAGTCTTCAGTTATAGAGCTACGATTCACAACCAATATGTTGTCTTAGGCTTTACATGAAAGCATCCTCACACTGACAGTGGCCTCCAGGCTTAGGCTTCAAATAATTGTGTGAAATCCTTTCAAGATTTCAACCTTATATCCCTGCAGCTTTTGGAAGTCAAATTTCTGACAAAGAGCAGTCAAAAACCAGAGGTGGGGCTGGAATTGAGCCCAAGATACCTCGAACATAAAATGTTTATCATAACAAGCAACAGTCCCTCCTTTAATTGGCCTCTCCTGGTCTTAAACCTGTTTCTGATGATGCTAGTGTAAAGGCATCATGTGATTAAACATTCCCAGCGGTGGTTGTGTTGAGCATTCCAGTCACCAGAGACTTGAACACAATCTGAACTCAAACCTCAGTACTGAGAGCTTTTTGACCCCCCAGCAGACTCTTTCAGGCACCAAACAGCTCCCCCAGGAGTGTCCTCTCTGTCCAATCACAGCCTCTGGATGTACATCTTTTCTCTTTCTCTCTTTCTAAAGTCTATCGATAAGCTTTTTGACAGTTATACAGTATACCCATTATATTTTTATTTTGGTGATTTTTTAAATTTTCTTTTTCTTTTCAAGATTGTCAAATATTAATGCGTGTCAGAGTTTGCTGTCTAGCTAGAGCTTGGCTTTCTGCGCTGGGACGTCGTTTTATTGAAGCAGAGACAAGCATGGTGGACTCCTGGAGCCTTTAGAGCGTGCAAAAGAAAGACATCTTCTTCCTTTTTTGGACTCATTTTGAAGGAGTGATGACAGAACAGCCTCACTCTTTGTCCAAGGACAAGGAAGACCAGCAGCACCGCTCCTGTTCCTGTCAGCACAGCCGAGCCACACCTGGAGCTGTCACCTGAGGGGAGGAAAACCACGGAGCTCAATCTCTTCATTGTCAAAGGAAAGGCAGTCACCAGCTCTGTAAAGAGACAAAAGAAAACAGCAACATCTCCTTTTGCAGAGGTGAGATGTCCAAACAATCAAGTGATCATGAACTAACACTGCCTCAAATGACTGACAGGATTCATCCAGCGGCAACAGCGACGGCATCGGCCTGCCTCTGCATCCATCACTCAACCATCTAACCGCCTCTTCTTCTGCAATAGCCTACTCCAGCAGGATTACTCTTCATAGCTTTAACTCGGCAGCCACTCAGGCTCTGCTTTTGGAAAAAAAAAAAAGATGAACTGTGGTGCACCAAGGGCTGACGAGAGTCGCAGATTTAGCTGCTGTGGAATCAAACGCGGCACTTTACTGTGAAAAGGACAATGCAGAAAGGCTCCTCTTTTTGTCCCCGGATTAACATTTGGATCGGACCTTCAGAAGACTGTGTAGAATCTGTACAGAAAGGAGAAAGTGTATTTTTCAAATAAGAACTGCCGCATGCAGACGTAATGACACGCTGTACAGACGGTGTGTGCAGTGACTGACGCTGAGATGTCGCCTCCTAAACCCAAAGTGTGACATAATCTTTCTCACAACTCTGTGTCTTGCATCGCAGCTCTTGAATTTTTTTTAAAACAATCATTTTGTCTAGGAATAGGTGTTGTAAAACATAAAAAAGGGGACTTTTTTACATCTAACATCAACATCTACATCATCTGTTTTAAAAGGAATGCAGGACGGGGTGATGGGGGAGAGACTGTGTGCCTTAAAGGTTCTGAGTGATTTTTAATTTGAATTTGTGAAATCTTTGCATGGAAAAAAAAACGACATCTAAGAGACAGAACAGGCTCACAATTTTACACTAATAGTTAGCACGAGCATTTTTGCGAGGCCGTTAGCACTCAAATGAACTCAAAGAAGACTACAGTCTCTCCCCTCTGTCCCCCTCGTCCCTTCAACCCAGGTCAGCAGCTCCACCTCAGTAGCCTTACTTACAAAAACCTCACTCAGCTGGAAACATTTAACAGATACCTCAGTCATAATTTACAGGATGACTTTTTCACAATAGCCTTCAAGGGAACCAAACATAAACTCACAACATACACTCACTACAGACAAACAGCAACTACTCCTCAACAACCTCTGCAGTGTTTTTATTTTAGCAGGCGTTCAGTAAAACAGGTGCCAGTTGTAAAAAGAAGAAGGTTGTCATGTAGAGTCCTCTCGCCAGTAGACCAGTCAGTATACGAGTGGATCCCAATGTTTCTAGATGTCTCTCTCTGTCTCTCTTTTCTCACTCGATCCTCATCTCGGCCTCATTCTCTGTTTTCAGTCTTTGATGATGTGCCGCTAAGCTTCGGCGCTGCATTAAACCCAACATACTACCTCTCCCTTCCGCACATATATACAGTGTGTGTGTGTACACACACATAATGTATATATTTAGTCGCAGCATGACTGTGTTTATGATTTAACACTAATTAGAAGGGTTTTTGTTTATATGTACAGTTTATTCCTTTTTAACTCGGTTCTATTTTTCGAATGCTGGATGATTTCTTTTACCTCAAACCTCAATGTAAGGAAACAGATCTGTAAAGAGAGGAAAAACAGAGGCCTCTTCAGAAACACAGCACTTAAGTGTGTGATCACATGTTAGAAACTTAGCTTTAAAGGATGGCTACGTTCACATAGAAGAAGAACAACATATCTAATTTTTTTTTTTCAACATTTGTAACATGAAAACACTGAAAAGTGGTGTCCGCGATAAGGAAGCGTAGCTCGGTTAACTTGACGTGTCGGAGAGTAAAACACAAAAAAACAACCCTTCTTTCAAACCTGTTTCACTTTAACCATTGGTGAAACAAAACAGGGAATGAAAAACTTGGAAGACAAACAATATTGTAAACAGTTGGATATTGGTCTCAGTTTTTACCATGGCTGTGTATTTAAACAAATTCAATGCCTAGAGGGAGAGCTGAGCAAGAGCCAAATGTAATGAATAGGTTAAGGAAATATTTCTAATTTAGAAAAAAAAACAACCTTAACTTTGGTAAAAGTAGTTTTTTTTTAGATTTGTTTGGCAGCAGAAACCAGCAAGCGAGCTGTTTTCTCTCAATTCCAGTCTTCATGCTAAGCTAACTGCTTTCAGACTCCAGCTTCGTAACAAACATCCAGGCGTTTAAATGGTTAAGTTGACTCCATTCACTCTAATTCAGAGTTAGCTGGACTCTTTTAAATGTCTGTGAAATCTAATTTTATGAAACACCAATACAGTTGAAGCTAGCATCATAGGAAGCTAAATTAAGTTTAGTTATTCTAAAGGAAACTGAAGGAGATGTTGGCTGGAGTGATCATATTATCAAACCTCTTAATGGTGACACTTAAATTTTACCGTAAACACCTGTGTGTGAGCTCACGGTACGATTGGACTTTTTATTAGTGCAGCTTTCAACAGCTTGGAAGCAGCAAAGACGAACCATGTCTGACATGATGAACACCAGCAAACCTGAGATGCTGGTCCCAGTCAAAGTGGGACGTGTGGTCACCCCAGACGAGGCGAAACAGACTCAGCTTCAGTCAAAGGTTTAAATGGAAAATCTTTTAATAGAGGCATTAGTGTTTTTTTCAGTCTTTTTCAGTGAATGTAGCATGAAACCAGGGACGCACACTTCAGAAGCAAAAAAATTCAATTTTGACTCAAGAGGCAGTGAGAGCACACCTTCTTGAACTATTAACACATTTGAAATGTTTTCATGTTTTTTAACAAACAGCTGTAGTACAGTGTCACCTGATTAGAGCATTATTTCTGGGTTATTCCCACGCCGGGCTGGTCTGTTGCAGCACAGTCACCTGGATCAGACCTGAGCGACCACCTTTCCTTACATCCGAAACAAATCCACGTAGTGACAGCGGCCCGTCAGTCTGCTTCGCTCTGATGTTTTGCAGGTTTCTGTTTTTGTCCTCGACTGTAGCTTTCCTCAAACCTCTGAAAAGGCTTTCTAACATTGGGATCCCATTTTAGATAGTCTAGATTCAAATAGTGTTAATGTTTGTCCACAACCAGCCAAGTCTCACACTCACACACCAACACACACACACACACCTGCTCCAGCTCCACACTCTGCCTCTTCTCACACTCATGACTCTGAATCCTTCATTTCTTCGCTGCTTTCACTGCTTCACGAAACCAGGCCTTTCGATACATATGCTGTGAATGACACAACAAGCCTTTAGTGATCACTGTTGTATCTTATAACTAATGAATCACATTTCAGCTCATGGTGTGTGCAGGATATCGCTCTCTTTCTACGTTTTTTTTTAAATTGCAGTCAGCTGATGGTGACCGAAAGATTAATTAAAAACCTATTATTGGATAAACACGGAACACATTTCATGGCTGTCAGGTACAAATACAGCAATTTTTTTAATTTTACAAGAACAGAACAAAAAAAGCTTTCATATAAAAAGACGTGTTTGTTGATTGGACATTCATGCCGAATGTGTTTAGCAGTCAGCTACAAAGACAGCTGCAACTTAATAATTTGGGGTAGTTCCACCCAATCAGACGTGAGTTGGTTGTCTACGTATGCTCTGATTGGTTAGTTTGTTTTCAAAACTGTGAGGAAGTTTTTTTAAAACCATCTCCTCTGATCTGGCATGAAAATGTATGTAAGATCCAAACAACAACATAAAACAACAGACAGGTTGACTCAAAGGTAAACAACCAACTCCTGTGTTCAGCAGCCAAATCTGGTCTTTTTGTTACACACATTTTAAAACAACCTGAGTCCATTAGAAACTTTTCCTGCCTGTAAACGTCCCAAAGGATTAGATTGCAGCTGTCTTTATCGATCAGCTGCAACAAAATTACTTTCGATTTAACGGTCAGTTACACCCGAGTATGCTTAAAAAAAAAAAAGAGTCGAGGTGTTCCTCTGTGCGTCAGGAATCCTGCCCCACATGTTTGGATCTGATGGGAGCAGGTAAACAGTTATTCTCCATCTGATGCTCTGATTGCATTTCTCTGCTACCTCTACAAATATGCGCTTGCTCACACACATGCACTTAACGCGATCGCAGTCACAGACTTTCATACTCACTGACTGAAAAGACAAACACTGAACACCAAACACACTCAGAAGGACACACACACACAAACACGATGCACACCATGTGCACTTCTTATCTCCCTCACCAGCAGTTTTTGCCAATGATGCACTTGTGTTTTTGTCTCTTTATGCTCTGCAAACGTGACGTCTCAAAAGATTTGTTGTCATCATCTCTGTTTTTCTTTTTTTTTAAAAAAAACGACTCTAATCTCAGTAGAAGCACCTGGATTAGTCAGGTGGATAGAAGTTAATTCAACAATAATTCATCCAGTGCAAACAGAAAGTGTCATGTCTTTTTAAAGAAATAAAAACAAACATAAATGCACATATTGCTCAGCTCAGTTGTACCTTGGTGTGCCTAGAACCCACAGCCTTATTTTGGGACAATATCAGGGGTTTCAGCCAGAATACAGGACGACTTGTCGTTGTATCGCTGATGTTAAGACAGTTTCCTTTAGTTTCAGTAGCTGTTTTTGCCTCTCTTCATATCCACACACCTGTAAATGTTGTGTTTGTTCGATTAGTCAGCAGAAGTTTGCTGATGGGAGGTTCACGTCCTGACAGAGGATGAGCTCAGTCTTTGTTTGTTCGCTGGTCCTTCTTTGGCTTCATGCAGCTGACGTGTCTCAAACCTTACAGGACGCGTTTCATCTGTTTGTAACCACGTTTAAGAGCGTCCAGCAGACCGTGGCCTCCCACAGCAGGACTTGTTGTCGTCATTACGAGGACAAAAGAAAATAAAAACGGTAGTCGAGTCCCAAGATAAGAACCTTTCCCTTCACTCATGCACACCACCATGCAGTAAATCTCACAAACAGACCTCAGTGCTTCTAGCAGAAACTTGTCTTTTCAACATCTACAGTTGCCATGGCAGGGCTGTTGACAGCACCATCAGCAGCCTTACAAACAAACCAACAAACAGAGTTATACAAACAGATCCTTAACCCATGTCTCTCTTTATCTCTCTCTTTATCTCTATGTGGTCAGAATCACCACCTGTTGTTTTTTGTGTTGCTCCTTTCTTTTTTTTGCTCTTCTTGTCTTTGAAGTTGATCCATTGTACTTTGATTACATGCATTGTATGTAGTAAAATACTGATAATGTTTTGGGGAAATCACAAATAAAACAGCTGTACATAATGATGCAGAACATGTGGTCCTGTCTCTGTGTTCCTGTGTGGATAATGGGTTAGATCACTTGGACAGAGCTTTGAAACTCCTGTTGTCTCACGCATTTAGACATTTCTGTCTGAGAATCAAGTAAAATATATTTGTGTTGCTAAAAGTACTGAATTAATAGGACTTAAAACAGTGAAATGTGTGAAAGAAAAGTCTTTCCTCACTGAGAACCCACAGAGTTCACTGTGGGACTCTGTTTTGCAGAAGAAACTTAAATTAAAACTGACTTCTGAGTTAGCCTCCTCAACAAACTTGAAGGGAGAAAACTTTCAGGAAACACAAATTGTTGTCTGAATATTTCAAATCATTTTGGCAGAATACGGGAAATGCTTCCCACGTGAAATAAATTCATATTTATGAAGTTATACTTCTCAAGCCAGAACTCTAAAACAGAATGCAGCAGCATGAGGAGGAGATACCTCACAGAGCATATACTGAGTTTGATTTATTGGAAGCAAGACTAACCTTTGTTCTTTAGGCTCTCTCTTTCACAAGTTTAGTATAGAAATGTTTTTGCAGTGCAATGAGAGTAAACGGGGAGCATCTGCATGTTTTGACCACTAGAGGGGGCTGAGGTGCTTCTGAAGCCATGAACAGCTCATGGAGATGAAGTGTAAAAGTAAAGTTTTCTTTATAAAAACATAAAATATCACTTTTTGATCAGTTACCTAGTAATATTTTCAAAGCATTTTTTTTCTATGTGAACAAGATGATGATGCCAAACATTTTAAAGATTTCTCGAAACAAGTTCATCCCATTTGTTGAAATCTAAAATGTTCAAACATAAACACCAGGGGTCCCTGAACTTTATTCTGCTCCAGTTAACATTTTTCAAAATAGTTTTAATCCCTGCTCAACTCAACATTGTTACAAAGTACATTACAGACACAAAAACTTACAGCCCAAAGTACTTCACTAAACTACTGAAGGAGATGGCAACACAGCAAATAATAAAACATGAAAAAAAACTTAAATAATAAAATAATTGAAAATACAATTTAAACAAAGAAGATGAAAAAAAAAAAATCGCAAGATTCAGTTAAATCTTTAAAACCAGTAATATCTGAATAAAACAAAATAAATACCAGGATTTAAAATTAGTCTAAAATTATTTGAAAAAAAAAAAAAAAACTCAGCCGTATATCATGTTGTTGATTTTTAAGACAGATTAAAAAGTATGTCTTAAGTTTATTTTTAAAAACACAGACAGAGCTCTGAGCTTTTTCAGCTTTCTTTGAAAGAAAGTTCCAAATTTTGGCATATTACTTAATCAAACAAACAATTAATCAAAAAAACTTTATTTATCTCTGAGAGGCAACCAAAAGCAGATAGAGCAGTAAACAATGTAAATAACTGAAGAAAAGATTAGAAAACAAACAGCATAAACAGACAGTCCTACATGTTAAATTCAAGTATAGTCTATTGTTTAAAATGCTAAAATACTAAGTCCAAGATAATAAAGCTGAAAACAATTTGCTTAGATAATAAAAGTAATGAAATACTAAACACTGAAATGCTAAAAAACCTGAGTATTTGGAAACAAACATGATGGGTACCAAATAGCATGAAGTAAAGTGCAGTAAGGATCAGTAAATGCAGATAAAAGAGGTGCAAAAAGCACTCAGTCACGAGAAAACAGAAAGCTCCCTCCTTCTCTGGTGCCTGTTGAAAAAAAGGAGGAACATAAAAAAAGGGAAGCTTTTAAGACCCTCAGAGACCAGACTGGAGTGTGAAATGAGAGGTCTGTAATGTGCAACAAAGGAAGGCTGTGTAAGCTTTAATAACAACTGAAAAAACTTTTTAAACAATTCTAACACGTTATTTCAGCAAATTTAAGACTAATCGAACCTCAATCTATTTTTTACTCTCAGTCGTTTTTTGTTGTATAAAGTCATTTGAATTCTTTTTTTTAAACTTTGTTTTACAGTAATTTTTGTCTCTTCACTCAAAGTTTCTTCAGCCATCCTGCAAGTACCCCTGCTTTCAAAACACCGGCCCACGCAACTCCAAAAGAAATAGAACTTCATTGTCAAATATACAAAAAATTTTAACACACATTTGGACCCCCAAAGAAATAAGGTGTAGTACACTCCCTTAACCAGCAGAGGGCGCTAGCATCATGTAGTCAGGCACAGCTGATAACATAAGAAAAACTTTGTTCTCATTTCTTATGGTTAAAAGGCTTCTTTAAGATCATACACGTGTTTTAGAGGATTACGTTATTGCTCAATCTGCTGATAAATCCAGTTTCCATCATTTTTTTTAAGTGTCCATTAGCTTTATTTTCTTTCTTTTGTTATATGACTGCTTTCATTCTTTTGTGACAGGTCTTCAAACTAAACATCCAACACTTTCTGTTAGATTTAGCCCTACACTTGATAAAAAACGACTTCTCCTTCCATTTCTCCTTAAATGCAGGATTGTTGCTCTTCCCACAGTCTCATTAGTTACCAAATGGATCGCTGTTTTCAGATGTTAGACAAAAGGAGGCTCAGTCTGTCTTTATTTTACAGGCTGTTACACTCATTTCCCTCCTGATATCTCGTCTGTTTTCTTTACCCTCCTCTCTCTGATGATAAGACCGCAGCTGTGGACGGTCTGTTTGAAAAGATGTTCAGTGTAAGAAGGATGAAGCTAAACACGAAATAATTCAACCAGAGCTGGAAAGCTCAGCGACTGAAAGTGTAAAATCATGTCAGACCTCTCTTTGATTCTTGGATTCATGTAAAATGCTTGTGTTATGATAAACCTCACCCAATCGAGCAGGATGAAATATTCTTTAAAGTTATTTGCAAACCCTTACATGACCCAGGTCTGTTAACAGGAGGATGACCCGTCTGTGATCGGAGTCACGCAGACAACATTAGGACAATTTCCTGCATGTGACCCAACAGGAGATGCCTGGCATGGCAAACTCCATCTGTGGACTTCTTGGAAAAAAAGAGACAAACAAGATAAAAACAGAAAGCGAGGAGGATTACTGATAGCCAAAAGGATTATTTGAAAGCTGATATTTTTTGTACTAACAGACTGAAAGCTTAGAATCATCTTTCTCCTGACGTGCTCTCAGTTTGGAGTATTCCTCTGTTTATGTTGGTGACACAGCTCCTCATGCTCTGGTGACTGTGTCCTCAGGCCTGAAATAAACTGCACACAAACGGCCATCAACACTTCCACTATATTGCTCTCATTGTGGTTACTATAATAACTGCCTCTCTGGTATTAAGTCCTGCTCTGACCGCCGAGCTGCTCCTAATGGCTTACGCTGCTCAGTGCTGACTGACTGTTATATCTGTGGCTCCAGCAGCTCGTATGGGGAAGGTTTCAGTTAAGGATGAGACATCTGAAGTGTTACAACAGACACATTCCTGTGTAATTACTGCTCACAGCTGTGTCGGGAAACTGCTCTGACTGTGATGTTACACTGTGTCGTAACACTGCAGGACACCATCACTTTAAACTCAGTTTGAGAAACTAAAAAGTTCAGTGTCCAACTCTGTAATAATTTTACAATAAGATGTTTTAGAAACACATGTGCATTTACTGTAGATGTCACACCTTTTAAAAAAAAACAAAAAAAAAACACCCTGGTTTGTGAGTCAGGGTTTCAGGGAAAAGGCGATCTCTATTATCCTAAAAATCAGGATACTTGAGTTTAACAATGTTTTATGAAAACTAAATGACTCCTTTTAGGCAGTGTTTTTATCAGGAAAGAAAACGTGTGACGCTAAGTGAGTTGCGCTACGTGAGTGGCGCTACGTGAGTGGCGCTACGTGAGTGACGCTACGTGAGTGACCCTACACGAGAGAGGCTTCGTAAGTGAGGCTGTGTGAGTGAGGCTACATGTCTCAACGTGAGTGGCGCTACGTGAGTTAGGCTACGCGAGTAGCACTACATAAGTGACGTCCGTAAGTGATGCTACTTAAATGACGCTACGTAAGTGATAAGAGTGAGGATACGTTAGTGTGGCTGCTTGAGTGAGGCTTTTTTCTAACTTGGCTGTTCAGAGGATATTAAGATTCTGAGCTCACCCAATCACAGGCACAGCTCAGGTCACATGACCGACAGGCGCCCTATAGCTGTACGCAAAAACCTTTGCCACTACCAATATGTCTGTGACAGCCAATGTGCTTCATTTTTTATTTCAGAAACAGACGGTGACATCAGGGAGACTACGCCTCTGTTTAATACAGTCTATGGTGACGCAATGTGAGTTACGCAATGTGAGTGACGCAATGTGAGTTACGCTACGTACGTGACGCTACAGAAGTGACGCTACAGAAGTGACGCTACAGAAGTGACGCTACATGAATGACGCTACGTTAGTGACACTACGTGAGTGGCGCTACGTGAGTGACGCTACGTGAGTGACGCTACGTAAGTGACCCTACACGAGAGAGGCTTCGTAAGTGAGGCTGTGTGAGTGAGGCTACATGTCTCAACGTGAGTGGCGCTACTTGAGTGGCGCTACGTGAGTTAGGCTACGCGAGTAGCACTACATAAGTGACGTCCGTAAGTGATGCTACGTAAATGACGCTACGTAAGTGATAAGAGTGAGGATACGTTAGTGTGGCTGCTTGAGTGAGGCTTTTTTCTAACTTGGCTGTTCAGAGGATATTAAGATTCTGAGCTCACCCAATCACAGGCACAGCTCAGGTCACATGACCGACAGGCGCCCTATAGCTGTACGCAAAAACCTTTGCCACTACCAATATGTCTGTGACAGCCAATGTGCTTCATTTTTTATTTCAGAAACAGACGGTGACATCAGGGAGACTACGCCTCTGTTTAATACAGTCTATGGTGACGCAATGTGAGTGACGCAATGTGAGTGACGCAATGTGAGTGACGCAATGTGAGTGACGCAATGTGAGTGACGCAATGTGAGTGACGCAATGTGAGTTACGCTACGTAAGTGACGCTACGTGAGTGACGCTATGTGAGTGACACTACGTGAGTGACGCTATGTGAGTGATGCCATAAGAGAAGTTTTATAACTTCAAGGGAAGTTTTGTAAATTTAAGTGATGTTACGTAACTTAGTGTTGTTATGTAAAGTGACATCACATTGAGTGACTTAACATGATGTTATGTCGAGACAGATACATTTCACCACGTTACGTAACATGATATGTGAAGCAGCACAACATTAATGCATTCTGTTAAGTAGCATTACATTAAGTGACATGACATTACGTGAGTGATGTTACAGGGAATGACAATCAGTTGAGTGATGAAGCTTCCAGTGATATTGAATTTTTCGACACTATGTGACTTGACGCCATACTAAGTGGCGTTACTCTAGGAGGGGTTATTATGTTACGTTACATTAAGTGACATAATGTTAATGGACATTCCATTGCGTGAAGTTGTGTAACAGGACATGAAACTTTCTGGCACCACATGAAGTGGCGTTACATTAAGTGAAGCTCAGTGAGGAGACCCTTTTCTCAGCTGCAGATTGATGCACATTTATTTCAGGCCTCTGGTCTGTGTATGTAAAAGTGTCCAACCCCAGAAGGGAGTCACCTCCAGTATTTCTTACTTGTCTCATTTTCACATCACCCTTTCCCAGCGGAGGAGGAGTGTCTCAGTGAATAAGAGTGTTGTTCCTCCTGCCAAGAGTCCGACATCCACAGCTGTGCCGACAGACAAATGGAGCAGGAGTTGAGTCTGTGATATT
The DNA here is from genome assembly GCF_033239565.1 of Halichoeres trimaculatus. NCBI lineage: Eukaryota > Metazoa > Chordata > Actinopteri > Labriformes > Labridae > Halichoeres > Halichoeres trimaculatus. Next base: position 28,673,856 of record NW_027437189.1, read on the forward strand.
ACATTTATATTTATACCTCCTGTTTCTCACAGTTAATCAGGCTTACACTCACTCAACCCGCCGTCTTTTCACAAGAGATGTAAGTCAGAGTAACATACAGAATCTGCTTTGCTACACAGAGAGGGGGGAGCTCCACTTAGTTTTGTCTTCCATGTTTAAAGATGAAAACCTGTCGAGGTGTTTCCAATAAAAAAAATCCTTCCTTAGTAATTTTAACCACAAGTGTAACCGCACTTTATTTGATGCAGACTCATCTCCTCAGCATAAAAAACTCACTTTGAATGGATAAAGAGCCAAACCTGCACCTGATTAAAGTCTGTTCATTACTGAAACTGCCGTCTCCCACCTGTGGTTAGTGGAAGCTCCGCCCCCAATCTCATACTTGCTACTGCAATTAACAGGCCTGTGTCACTCTTTAAGGTGCTTCTGTGGCATCGTGAAAGAGTAGGCCATTTTCTACCCATTCTGTTTCATCCTCTGCTGCTGTAGCCCACATGTCTGTCTAAGATCAGACCCTCGACACTCACACTCTGTCAGGGAGTGAAGACTGACGTCACACTCACAGAGACAACAGCAGCCTACATGAGACAAACTCCCCTCACTCCCACAGACACAGGAACTATTCTAACCATGACTAACTGGCATACTAATGAAAAAAATGAATATAAATAACTATACTCAAACAGAAACTAGTTAACAATAGGCATTATGCATAGGTGAGCATGACAAATTTCATGTTTGATCTCAGGACGCATGTGTCATAGAGTGCTATGATACCATTGAATGCTTGTGGATAAAACTTCCAAAACTGTTTGTTTTCGTCGTTGTTGTGTTTATGTTAATGTGTAAGAAGATTTTTTTTTTAATTGTAGTCTCGATGTGATTGGCTGTTCCCAGGCGGCTGCCGCGAGAAAGTTCAACTCGCTGGACTCGGGGCGGCAGGGGAAAATCTGTGCGCGTTCACGTGGGTGGCAACTGCTCCTGGGTCATACCGCCGCGGCCAAAACCGCTTGCCATCTGCCGCCCGTCCCTCATTAAATTGACTGGAGGCGGCACGTTGTCGCGCGGCGGTGTGAAGACCCCTTTAGGCCCCATACACGACAAAGTTTTATCCGAAAACACTAAAACGCATTGAAAAAATTCTGCGTTTACACAGAAACGCTGAGGGACTAAAAACACTGTAGTAAGCATGCCAGGCCTGTAGTTGGCGCTATAACTGTCTTGTCCAGAAGCAGCTTTCGGTAGGTCTCCACTGGAGTAGAGTTGGGCAGATTATCTGGTGTATTGGTGAATGCTAAGAGCAGAAGTGGAGCAACAGATGCATATTTTATTGATAGACAGTCAGCAGATTGAGCAACACAAGCGCAATATGGTAGACCACGACGATCGTGAAATAAGTGCACTGTTGTCCTGTTGTGTGCACTTACACAAAGCAAAGTGTGTCGTCAGAGTTCCCACTGAAAATGCCAGCTTACTATTTACATGGCAACGATGGCAGCAGTGATTCAGAAAAATCCCACTCTGAAGCAGGGGCGGCGTCATGGGTGTGCCCAAGGGTCCCAGGCCCATTCCCTTTCTGGCAGGCCCACCTCAAACTTTTCTCTGAAAAAAAATTTCTTTCTTTCTTTCTTTCTTTCTGTCTTTCTTTCTTTCTTTCTTTCTTTCTTTCTTTCTTTCTTTCTTTCTTTCTTTCTTTCTTTCTTTTTTTCTTTTTAAAAAAATCGGTTTTGAAGAGGGATGTTATCAAATTTTGTCACTTTGTACTTGTTTTGTTATTGTTAATTTCCCTGTCTATATAAAATGAGCCAAGTTTTGCTGCTGGTAAAAAAGTTATGAATCATTCAGCCTCATTACTGGTAGGACTAGAGAATGATTAGTTAAAACGCTGTAGGTTTTTGTCGTGGTTAATGTTTTTGCTCTTACAGCCCACTATACATGGAAAGTTAAGGCGGCGCAGCCCAGAAAGCAACCAGATCTGCTTCAAAACAGACAAAAGTAACAGTACGAGATCTATAGTAATAGTTATGTACTAACTTTTGTCGTTTCGGGCCCACCCAAAATTGGTTTGGCCCACCCATTATTGGAATCCTAGCTCCATCCCTGCTCTGGAGACTGTTTTCAAAAGTTTGCATTTTAGGTCGGCTGAAACTCCATATCCATGTTAACTTGAGGCTGAAACTAAACAATACTTTTGCGTTTTGCCCTAAAACCGTTGTTGTGTAAACGGCCCTTGAACTGCTCTGCACAGATGAAGGTTGCAGGGTCAAGTGATACTTTTCTGCAGGTGACATGTTGTTTACAGGAAAACAAGACATCCTGCAGCTTCCTTAACTGAAAGATGTGGTTGAAGCTTCTCATTTCTGCCTGAGAAGATTCAGGATGCAGTCACATATTGTGCACAGTATATCCAGTTTTAGAGAGCTTTCTCTGTGACTCCACCTTTAACTGTGTATGGGAAGTGAAAGTAACCACCATGACTTCACCGGATGACTTTTAGAGTACAGCTTTAGAGCCTCAGTTTGGCTTTCTGGTTGTTATGATCTTTTTTTACAGACAGAAATGCAGGTTGGAGGAATTTCCGCTATGGCTCGATTTGTAAAAACAACAGGCAAACCTCATCTTATACGGACTCTACTGTCCCTACATACTGGTTTGGAAAGCTCCTGAACTTACTGAAAGGCGGGCCTGTGGACTGCAGGTTGTTTTCTGACCCAGTTTACATTTTTTTGGAACTGAAGAGCAGGAATGAGAGGTTCAGCTAAACGAGAAGACGAGGAAGAAAACAAGATGGGAGGAAGGACAGAGAGGACTGAGAAGAAGAAGAAGAGGGGGATTGTACAGTAAAGTGAAAAGAAGCTAAGGAGGGTGGGGTGTTAAAAACAAGGAGGATCATGGGGTTACAGAGAGAGGGGACGAATGAGGTTGTGGTTACACTGCTGACGCACATGTGAAACACGGAGGGGAGGGAGGGATGGAAAGGAATCTCTGGCAGGGATCACCAAACCTCGAGACGAGGTCAGAAAGCCACTGGCGACATGACGAGCACACACACACACACACACACACACACACACACACACACACACACACACACACACACACACACACACACACACACGCACTCAAACATAGGGTAATAATAATAAGAGTAAATAGTAGTTTAATAGGTGATAATCATCGATTGGGCTATGATCGTGAAAACCAAGAGAGGATCTGAGTGGCGAACCAAACTCCTCTCTCTGTGTCTTACACACACACTTTCCTCTTTAACAACACTATTCCAGAAAGTAGTGAAGATTTCTCTTCCCTCTTTCCGTCTGTCACCACTCGGCCGTCTCTCTTCTCTCCTTCTCTACATGTGTGTGTCTGTGTGTACTTCCATCAGTCGGTGTGTTTGACAATTTTTGAGCTTTTCTTTTGTGCAGCTTTTCCTTTAACATCCCAAACGCAACTTAAAAAATGTGTACGTGTGTGTCCTTACACACCTGTGTGACCAAACAAATGTTTTATTTTTGTACAAGTCTGTGAATTAATGCATCCGTGTTTTTGTGTCCACAGCATCTGTGCAAGTCAGACAGATAGTCTCATTGGTTTGTGTACTGCAAACATATGTGTGTGTGTGTATGTGTGTGTGTGTGTGTGTGGTTGCATGCGTATATGAACATGTGTGTGTGCTCTGGCCAGTGGGAGCGTGGGAATGTGGTGAGGGATTTCTGTGGTATTTTTAATGTTTGTTATTAAATATTACCACAAGGGACCATGACCAAACCCCAGACACTCCTCCTCCTCCTCCTCCTCCTCCTCCTCTCCTTCTTCTCCACCTCCTCCTCCTCCTCCCTCTTCTCCTCAAATAACAATGGAACCAAAAAGACTCTCCACTTGGTTAAAATAAATCTGACACTTAAGAAAAAGGCCAAACAAACTCAGTGAGAACCGCAGCACAGCAGGGGGAAAAAGTCAAAATAACCAGCGTAACCCAAGACGCCTCGCACAGCAGCAGGTGGAGACGTTAGAACGGGAACAATGTGCAAAATGAGAGTTCAGCCACAAGCGTAAAGTGATAAATACCTCGAGCTGTCTTAAACACTTTCTTTTGTTCCTAAAACATGAGCGATGTGGGTTTATTGGCTTTGTCACAAGAGCTGGTGTTACAAGTGGCCCTGAAGTCCTCCTGAGCCTTATCTCCTCATCAGCTGATAGATACTCAAACCTGATCAGATCTTCTGGAGCTCACTTTGTTAGATTCATCATGAAGGCCTGTGACGAAATCACGGACCATTCACAGCTCCTAATCCTGTTTGCCTGCTCCTACCACTTGTGACTATTCCTAAGACATGTTTGTATCTTTTTAACTCCAGAGTAACTGTGTATCTAACACACATTCTGTAAATCAGGGTCTGCCTGCACTGAGTCATTAAGGGGATTTCTGTCGGATAAGAAAACCAGATAGTTTGTCTGATCCGTTGATCCTCATGCCTTCATAAAGACAGAAAGGGGAGGACTGATAACAGACAGCCGTCTGTACTATAATGTTTATCTGATCCTCCTTCTCTACAATGTTTCTGTTAGATACCAAACATGTTGCAGATTTAGTCAGCTGACTCACTTCAGCTGAGTCGGGCGTCATCTTCTCGCTTTGATTCTTCCTTTTTTTATCCCAGACGTGACCCCGGAGTCACACAGGGGCGTCATCATTTCCCAGAAGTTCAGCAGCAGTATTACAGATTAAAGAGGCTGTGTGACTAAAAGTGAGATGACTGTTCTAAAAAAAAAAAAAAAACATGCAAGAGACTCTCACTGTATGCCCTAATGACTCTGGAGTCAAACCCAGAACGAAAAATCATATCAGGAACATTTCTACCTTCGGAATTTGAGATAACTCCTCTGGTGGCTACACAGTTTGGAGTTGATTAAACCCTTGGTGCCTTCATCCCTGCAAAACAATCATATGCAGAAGTGCCGTCTTGGATGCTCCATGAAGCAAATTAGAGATGATAAAATTTACTCTTTAGTGCTGGTCCAGTGGAAATTGTGGAAAGTGATTTCATAGCTGACTTTCCGGTGGATAAAGTGTAAAATCTGTCCTCTCAGAAACCCTTCCAGTGGTAAACTGTGGCCTGATGGGACTTTGTATGGAGCCAAAAAGATGACTTTAATGTTTGGTATTGAAAATAAAATTTGACATTGAAAAACATATCCTGAAACTGAATTAAGAAACATTGGCATTGAAAAATGTGTATTATGGAAAACTTTAATGGCATCATAACAGGTAATGACATTAATAACATTTTCCTGACACAGACATGAAATGTTACCTTCTTTTATTTATTTATTTATTTATTTTTTTGCAAGGGCTAGTTAGGCATGATATTATTTGTATATTATCTGCAAATACCGCAGCACTCGACTTGACCCCACGGACCTACAAGACCCTTGAGTGTGAGACGTCTACAGTTTACCTGGAGCTCCAAAACTATAAGCTCGTCTGTTGTTCTGCTCTATTTTTGTCAAGAAGTGGGATAGATTTAAACTTAGTCTCAAAATGATGGAACAAGGTGTTTGCAGCATAGACTATAAAACATGGACGTAGTCTCCCTGACGTCACCCGTCTGTTTCTGAAACGGAAAATGAAGCACATCAGCTCGCACATTGAAACTGAAAAAAAGGTGAGCGGAAAAAAAAGTTGTGACCAAGTAAGAAAAACATCATTGAAATTATAAACTGTCATTGATTAAAAAAAAAGACATCAAATCAATAAAATATGATTTGAATTCAAAAGCATCACAATCTAAAAATTAATAAAAATACAATAATATGAAACATTTCATGTCCGTGTTTTTAACTTCAGCAAAACTTTGTCAATGCCACTACATGTTCTGATGCCATCATACATTTTTATAATGCACATTTTTCAACGTCACTGTTTCTTTTTCAGTTTTATTGTGTTTTTCAATGCAAAATTTAATTTTTCATACCTCCATAGCTCCATAACTTTGTTTATGTGTGTGTGTTTGTTTGTGTGCATTGTTGTGTTATTTTTTTGTGCTTTCTCTAACAAAATTCATAGCCCTGAATCTCTTAATGTAAGTTTAAGCTTTTTTCATTTAGTCTCAACTGTTTCCAAACAGGATCCTTTGGGACAAGGTCTCCAGGGACAGATATTTTTAGAAGGGTTCCCTTTGCATGTTTTTAAATATCCAAATTATTTGTGACCCATGGGTCATGTTAGTTTAATTTGTTGTTTTTCTGCTGAAGTATCATCCGTTCAGTATTCCTCCTCCAGCTTAAAGCTCCGTCTGGCTCTCTGTTCCTGAGAGAAGTTGAAGTTCTGGGTGGAGTCGACAGATGGAGGGATTCATTCAGTAAACATGTTTTTCACTCACCAAACACAGAACTCGTCATTTTCTCTGCGCCTTCTGATTTCTTCCATCTTCAGACTCTCACACCATCTAAATTCAGTTTCCTGAGTTTTTCCTGTCTGTGGTTTTATCTCCATTCTGAGCTCAAATTGAACCCTGGTGTCCTGACTGGCTGGTATGCGTGTCATTGTGGTGAAGCATGAGCTTGATTTCCTGCCAAGGCAGATATATACAGCAGATCAGAGGTCGTATAAACAGGAATTCATAAACACACAGCAGGAGGGCCTATTTTTAGTCTCATATGAACACTTACATTTTTCATCTGTTTTCCAGCAGCAGATGATGAAAAACCTCCTCTGACATGAGGTCACCTTTAGCTTGTTCTGGGACACTTAATCTCAGTGGAGAATGGATTTTAGGCTCTGTGACCGTAAAGTCCAGGACGTTTCCTTCTACATGTCACAGGATTGCTTTACTTAACAGGGCCGGGAAGTTTGATTCTTGTTTAATGGGATGTTCAGGATGTGCTTTGGCCTCAAGAGTACAAAAAGATGTTTATTAACAAATACACAGAACAACATAAACATGCTGCAGGAAGTCAAGCAGCAACTTCTAGTGCTGAAAAATGAAGCTAGTGCTTAAGTTCATAAAACTGCAGTTCCTCTGGTGTCCACAAGAGGGTGGCTCCAAAAGCAGAGGGAGACCCATTCAGTCCAATATTAATGTTTCTATTTTTACATCAGATCTTTACTTTCTTATTATGTAGCTGGCTCATTAAAATATAAAAGTAACTTAAGGATGCATCAAAGCCAAAGAAACTGGCCTTTGCCGGCAGTGATGCCGCTAACACCCTACTTAGTGACACTTACTCTGATTTGACCACCTTTTTCAGTAACGACTGATCTAACACTTGACTTTTTCAGAAACCCGTAATCAGATTAAAATTACTTATCCATGTCCCTGTCTGTTACTTTTTCTTCATCTTTCTTGTTAAAAAATATGTTTGCTTTTTTCTTGCATCTTGGGGAGTGATGGGAGTTGTGTAATTGTGTTTGCAATTTAGTTGTACTTGTTGCAATGACAAATAAAGTTCTGTTCTATTCTGTATTTATCATGTTTATGTGGACAACTCATGTAATAGCAGCCAGCAACGCAACGGTAAAAAAAACAGGGGGGAGGGGGGAAGAAAAGAGATGTGAGTTTTCTAGCTGAAAACACAGTCACTGTTTTGAGTTTGTCAGCTAAAGATGACAGATTCATTGTTCACTCTGTGCTGCCAATTGCCTAAGATCGCAACTGAAAAATTTAGGAATCAATCAGAGAGAGATTAGCGCACTGCGGCCATTAACGCTTGAGAAGTTGTTTAACTTTTACCTGGGGGAAAGGTGAGTCCTGTCTTTCACTGTAACTCCCTTTATTCTATGAGCTGAACCCTCATTAATCCATCTGTTGAGGAGCAGAGCAACATAACGTTGGCTACACCGAGGCGGTGACAAGCAGGGGCGTGCCCAGACTTTTCAGACTTGGGTGCACTGAGCAGGGTACTGAGGATTATGTGAGCCCACACTCCAATAACATTTATTTTTTGCTTATTGTATTACAAACACAGGATTTACAGACTACAGTTTTAGCAAAAGAAATAAAACTGATAAATTCATTTGAATCACAATCACATAATTTTGCCAAATCATGCAGCTGCAGGTGTTGTTGGTAACTGCTGAATGTAACTTAAAAAGTAACTTGTTATCTAACTTAGTTACTTTTAAAATTTAGTAATCAGTAAAGTAACTAAGTTACTTTTTAAAGGTGTAATCAGTAATCTGATTACTTTTTCAAGGTGACTGTGGCAGCACTGTTTGCTTAGAATGTAAGGAGTGAGAGGATCAGGGTGTTTAAACTATTTGGATTAAAGTAAAGATCTGTGGGGATGAAAGGACTGCAGCAGAGATATGTGCAGGTACGTGGACGCTCCTGAAGTAAAATAACAGCTTATTTATGCTTCATGACTTCTGATCTCTGCCCACACAGTGATAAAGTCCACAGATACATTTTCAAATATGGCCCCAAGAGCACTTTTCTTTCCAGTGTGCGTCCTTCAGGCCGATGTATCAGTCACAAACTTTTGTTTAAAGCCCTCCCATCACTCCATGTTTTCCTTTTTATGTCATCTAATTCCTTTTCCTAACTTTCTCCATTCCTGTGTTTGTTCCCCTCATCTCCATCTCTCTGCCTCTCAGCTATCTTTCTTCTTCTGCCCCTTTTTTTTCAAGTATGTGAGAGCGCAATCACGGAGACTCCAAGCTTTTCTGCACAAGCAGCCAAATTTATCCTCGTGGTTTTCCGCATGTTTATTTTGGGTTCTCTAGAGGGACGACATATCTGCGGGAAAACCAAACGGCCCGGAGCAGGTGCTTTCCCTCTGGGGATCATGGCGGCGCACAAGTAAAAATAGGAAAGTCTTTTTTGGGGGAATGGAATTAAAGATTGGGTGAACTTCTCCCATGGGTCCTTCTCTCTGAGCCCTGAGACGGGACGGCAGAGATCATCACTCATTTATTCCTTTTGTTTGTTTTTCTGTTCCTCTCCTTCCATTCTGCAGAGCATGTGAAAACAACAGTTTGGCTCTCATTTTAGACACAATAGAAAAGTACCAGAGCAGCCATTTACCGTTTTTAATCCCACTGCAAGTTCTCAGAACAATTAGCATCAAAACAAAACATAATGACTTGACCCAGAATGCTTTGTTAACAGATTAAATAAATCATTCGTCCCTCCTCCTCCTGCCTCTGGATGTAGATCTGCTCCTCGGGGAGGATTAATCTCCGTCATCTCTCTCTAAAACTCTTCTGCACGTTCCCTCGTGCTCGTCTTTCAGCTGAACCCGATGGCTGTTGCTGTAGGATGTGTGTGTGGGTTGGGAGGAATTCTGAGATTGGAAAAAAACCTCCTCCGCTCTGACTTTTTGGTTTGACCTGTGTTTAACATGCTGTCTGCTATGGCAATCTAAGACTACTACTACTACGGCTGCTGCTGCTGGAAGCCGCTCCTCTGCAGGGTGGGCGACCTGCTCAGATTGCATCAAGGGAGATTGTAGGCGAGTAAATTATTTTGTTATAGATTTTTTTATGCCACAAACCTGCAGAAGTCTTTGTGAGACCCCACTTTGCTGATTTTGGCCTTGGCACAGCGGCTGTCATCGATATGATGGAGGTTCCTCCCTGAAGAAACCTTTGACCTTTGATAATTCATTCTTCACTTAAAGCCAGCGAAGTGTGTTTTCCAGCTAGTGAATGAGCAGGAAAGCTCTCCCTGCCATGAAGCTGTCAACACACCAAGAAAGAATTTTAGTACGCAGTGGAGACTTGTAATGCTGTGTGTGTGGGTCTAAATCCTGCAGATAAACACTGAATATTTGAAATTTTTCAACATTAGAGTCATCAATTCATATCCCTATATCCTGTTTCTAATCCTCCACGCTATCCCTCCTTTTTTCTCCCCTCAGATGTCCCAACTGGACTCAAAGTACATTTTTATCACCATTTGGCTCACCTGATGCGCATCATGTGTACAAAAATCTTCAAATTCAATCCTCCGTGAATTTCAAGCTTAAGTACAAAGCTGCCCAAAGAGAGATGATTCATGTGGTGTGCACATGACTTAAAGTCTCATTTCTGGAGCTTTTCTTAGTAAACATTTTTCTTTTTTAAATCCAGAAATGCCAGTTAACTGGTCACGAGGGGAACCACTCAGCCTGGGAAAAACTGTTGTTTAATCTCATCTGTGGTTCTGGAGGAGGCTTCTGGGGCAAAAAAAGCAAAAACAAAACAAACAACCAAGGGACATTTACCCAACTGGAACAAAAAGCTGAGACTAAGGTGACTAGGATGCAATGTAGGATGCATAGTTGTTGACCTCTGCTGAGGACAGAAAAAATGTGTTCCCACCAGAGGCACCTGAGACTCTTGTTTAAGGACAAAATAAACATTCAGCCGCAGAGCTCCTCAAACTTTTAAAAGTACTGAACCAAGAGCAGGAACTGTTAGCGTGCAGAAATATTAAACCCTGGGACATATGAAGCCAAAGTTCTCTAAATCTGCATCCCACACGTCTTCATCTTTTCTCTCAGTCCTCATCACTCCCACTGTGGAGAGACGCAAGGAAATAAAGTTTAGGAATCTACACTGTCAAACCCAACGCCATTTGAGATCAGCCTTATGTTAAACTTTATGGCATGAAGATAAAGTAATAACTGCTTCCAGATGGCAGATAAATAACCCAGAATTCTCTTTATAAGAGAGTTTTACAAAAAGAACAGACAGATTATTAAAGATGCTATGAGAAGGATCTGTTTTAATTAGACTGCAGTGACTCCTTCTGGCCTGGAGTGTTGTGCACTCCGTCGTGAAGACGTGACTTTTAACAAAGCGTGTGATTGTTTTGGAAATGGATAGAGATCAAATCTTGTTCTTAAAACAACTTTCCTTTGTTAAAGACAACTCTTTACTGGATACAACATGAAAATGTAAAGTTACAGTTATGTAGCGCTTTTGTTTGAAATGTGACAACAAGCAAACATTGTAAATTTGTACCGTAGTTTAGTAGCCATCTGTATTTAGCGCTCTGAAACGTGTCTGTAATGTGTAACATTAGTGAATCCTGGTTAGCCATGTCCTGCCAGTCATCTACCAAGCAGAGCTAATGTAACCTCACTCTTCATTTTATTGATAGACTCTCAAGTTTGAACAGACCACTGCAGAATAACTGCTTACTTTGGGTTTAGCCTTTAGCTCGTGCTCTATCTCTCTCCTGTTTATCTGTCTTCTGCTCTTCTGCCCTTTTTCTGTCTGACAGTTAGGCTCCTGTGTCCACCATCACTACAAAATTAATCACAGAAATTGTTTTTAGCAGAGAAAAACACAGATCTCTTGTCACTACTAAACTTAATTAGTCAGCATGGTGTTGTCATAGAGACCTAGACGTGCTGTATATCAATTTGGTCCTGCTCAGTCCGATCAGGAAGTTAAGAAGCAGCATTTAGGAATAATCTTTATTGTCACTGATTATCTCATTTAGGGGCCAATTGCATGGGGCCAATATTTATAGCCTGTTTCAAAGTATCTTTTAGTTTCTGTTAAAAGGTTCCTCTTTTCCACCGCTACAGTTTAGTGGCGTTTCATAAAAACCTGACACACTTCAGAGTCAAGTCAGTGAAAGAAATTCAATATAACTTTGGAGAAGGCTGTCTTCCCTCATTACTCCTCAGATTTTGCTCCTCTCTTCCTGATCCTCTTTCCTCCAGGCTGCGACGAGAACTTTGGAGCGGTTCCTGAGAGCGTGGATCTGCAACTGCTTCTGGGTTGACTGGAGAATGAAGAAAAGTGAGTAAGGAGTGAATAAATATTATTTAAGACACTTATGGAACAGGGCTTGTTCCATAACAAAAGTCCATGGATGAGCTATCAGGCATTCCTACTTCTAGAGCGCTAACTTTGACCTTTCTGGTTGTTGATGAGGACTAGTCATAGTTATCACCACTAAAAGTGTGCATTTAGGATGTTGTGGCTTTTTTCAGTGTTGGTTGGTAACTTTGGTGAATGATTACGTGTTTACTTCACTTGGGCTGCATTCCACTCCATAAATAAAACCATGCATGAACTTTTGTTTTCTGTCCAACTTCTCTATGTTAAGGTGAAACAGATACCTTCACTTTTAAAGCGGTGACCATTTCCCCTCTGCTCCTGCCTACTTCCCATTCATAATTGCGTGGGCAGATGTGTTATTGCTGCTCTCAGAAGTTGAGCTGGAGACAAAAAGGGGATGTTTGTGGTTGGCAGCTGTTCTGTTGGCATCAGCGGATATTTGTATGAAGCAGTGTGAAGATATGTGGTGAACTCAGAGAGAAGTGTGAGGCACGGAGAAGTCTGGGAAAACTACAAACTATGGGAACAAAACAGCACTTCAAGAAAACAAAACCCACAGCAGAATTCTTCAACCAAAGCCTGTCAAACTCTGAATTATTAAAGTCTTGTTAGAGCTGCAGTGAGTTTTCTGTGTGCAGCTTCGTGTCCACGTCAGCAGTGACCACAGCTTTCTTCACTCAGCCGGTCACTCGGGTGTGGTTGGGACTGAGCAGGCTGCCGTCACTGTGACTAATAAGAAACATGCACAAATACAAACAAATGTACAGACTGTTTTCTTTTGCGCAAGGACTCTCATGCGAGGGTTCACGAGAGTCCTTCAAGAGCAGACTGCGCCGTGCATCTGCTCGTGTTTGCAGGAGAAGTTCAGATTCATATTTGGATTGTGAAGGATATACAAAGCGGTTGTGTGAGGGCTGCACGGTGGCTGGAGCCAGAAACCAGGAGAGCATAGAATCAGAGCACCTAGAATGACTCACAGATGCTCATTAACGCTTTGTTTTTTTCTATCATGACAGGACAATAAGCACACCTGTGTAATAAATAACCATTCATCAAAGGGTCAGTGTTTTTGGTGCGAAGTAAAAGTCAGCTTTGCAGGAACACCAGCTCAGAGAATGAGCTTCTGGTGAGGTGAAATCTTCCTGATGGCCAAACTCTGCTCTTCAGTGATGACATTATGACATGTTTCAGGAGGAGAAGCAGAGGTTTAAAATAATCAAAATAATGATAGCTTAAGTCCACTCAGCTGCTTCAGTTTTTGGAGGAAGTTTCTGGTAATCTGTTTTCTGGCTTATTGTCATGTTGTCATGGCTCTCAGGAGGTGATTGTGAATGTCTGCTCTGCCTACAGAGCTAAGTCAGAATATCTACTGTGTGTGGTGCTGGTTACTTTATCTGAGAACAATTTATAACTTCTTGGTTATCTTGTTTTTATGTTCTCATTCCTGGCTGTGCTTCACACTCGTGTCTGATTGGTAAAAAACCCCAAAACATTGTTGATTCATTCTTCTATCATACACTGCCTGGCCACAAAAAAGTCACCACAAAAAAAGGTCGCACACTTTAATATTTCGTTGGACTGCCTTCAGCTTTGACTATGGCGCTCATTTGCTGTGGCATTGTTTCGATAAGCTTTTGCAATGTCACAAGATTTATTTCCATCCAGTGTTGCATTAATTTTTCACAAAGATCTTCACTGATGATGGTAGAGTCTAACCAAAGCCTTCTCCAGCACGTCCCAAAGATTCTCAATGGGGTTAAGGTCTAGACTCTGTGGGGGCAATCCATGTGTGAAAATGATGTCTAATGCTCCCTGAACTTTCACAATCTGAGCCCGATGAATCCTGGCATTGTCATCTTGGAATATGGCCGTACCATCAGGAAAGAAAAAAACATTGATGGACTAACCTAGTTAGTCAGCTGACCTCATTCTTTAAACACAGACTGCTGCTGAACCTAGACCTGACCAACTGCAGCAACCCCAGATCATAGCACTGCCCCCACAGGCTTGGACAGTAGGCACTAGGCATGATGGGTGATCACTTTATCTACCTCTCTTCTTACCCTGATGGCCCATCACTCTGGAACAGGGTCAATCTGGACTCATCAGACCACATGACCTTCTTCCATTGCTCCAGAGTCCAATCTTTATGGTCCCTAGCAGACTGAAGCCTTTCTTACTGGTTAGCCTCACTGGTTGCTGACTGACAGGGGTCAGTCTCTACCATCATCAATGAAGATCTTGTTGAAAAATTAATGCAACACTGGATGGAAATGAATCTTGTGACACTGCAATAGCTTAACGAAACAATGCCACAGCAAATGCATGCCGTAACCAAAGCTAAAGATAGTCCAACAAAATATGAGAGTGTGTAACATTTTTTTTTTGGTGGTTACTTTTTTGACCGTGCAGTGTATTTTCAGTCAGCATGAAGCAAGTTTTTTTTTTTTTTTCTTTTGATACGTTAGCCCTTGTTTTTTCCCCCCTAATGGAGGACATCTGAAGAAACAAACACATAAACAACAACAACAACAAAAACTTTTGCTAGAGATTGGGGGAAGACAAGCAGGTATGGATCATAAGTGTGAGTCAAAGCAGCAACCTTTGCAAAAAATGATAATAAAAAAAATCTACCACATAAGCATGTGAATTTAAGAGTATAAACTGTAGGGCCAACATGACCCTACTCTGCATATCTTTTGCAAACGCCAACTTGTGAACGAGAGGAATTAGGCTTATACAAAAGTGACAAAAACTGCATTTCCTCCAGTGTCCACTTGAGGCTGGATCTGATAGTACCTGAAACCACTTACAAACCAATATTGAAAAAAGCCCAAGTACAAAAACCTATTTTGACTCGAGTAGCTAGATCCACTGTTGGAGCACACTGTCTAGGGGGGAAAAGTTTCTTTATAACTCAGGAGTTTAGAATATTAAGATTTCAAGTTTTGCATAATTAGAGGCCCAGCTGACTTGACTGATGTGCAGGCATGCTGTTGCTGTTGGTGATGAGGCTTAAAGCCCACCTGAACTCCTCCTCTTTACCTCAAACTACCTCAATCAAGGATCAGAATTCCCAATACGGCTCCCAGCGAGGTTGTGCTCATACAGTCTACAGACTTTTGACCTCTCTTTGACAGTAAAATGTCAGCTATCAACTACAAATCTAAAAGTTTTTCTTCCTAAATCAATCATACATATGTTTTTCCACCACATTGTCAACAGGCAGAGGTGAAATGTGTCAAAATACTTTTTAGCGTATGGATCAACTTGTGTGTTAACACTTTATTTAGAATAAATCACATTTATTTTTTGGGTGTGACCAGTTAGAATCAAGTATTTAGCACAGCAAGCTAATACCACCAATCAGAAATTAACTGTTCAGATGTTTATTCAATTAGTAATTAATTTAATGATTAAGCAAATTTGGAAGACCGATTAATCACGGTGTTAAAGCCACAGATGGTGAAACACTGAATCAGTTCATTCACAGAACTGAACCAAAACTTATCAATCAGTTCAGAGGTGATGACACAGACTGGATATATGTTTTTTACTTGTTTAAAGTAACCCAGATCCAGCACTGAGTCCTGGTCTGTGCGACTGTGTAATTCTGTCCGCGTGTGCAGCCACAAAGTCAAGGTCCCCCATTCAAGAGGAAATGACTTCACGAGACTCAGAGGCCTCTGCACAGCCTGGGGGAGGTGGGCTGGTAACCCTGTGTACACTTTAACACACACATCGACACACACTCACGCATGTGCAAACCCCTGCAAGCATGCATGTACGTGCACAGCTGTTGACCCCTCAAATGCACGGTTTCAAACGCAGACAAGAGCAAAGATAAAAACACATGAACACTAAAGGTTCTTAAAATACACAAACTCACACACACACTCTCGCACTCTGCGGCCTGTCACCTCCCAGGTCGGAGCTGAGTGCGTTGTTTATTTTAGCCAGCCTGTGTGAGAGTTAAAAATGGAATGTTTCAGCAACATAAAACACTTCCTGTTTTGACGACCCGCTCACTGAGCTGTTCCCTCGGCTAAATAGTCCCAGAGCTCCACGTAATGACAGACTGACACATAGGAGAGATCTGTGTGTGTGTGTGTGTGTGTGTGTGTGTGTGTGTGTGTGTGTAAATCTACTGTGTACATTGAGTCATGGTTAAACTCTTCATGTATGTGTGTTGTTGCACATTTACCCCACCAGTTTGCTCCCCAATGGTTTGTGTTTGTGTGTGTGTGTGTGTGTGTGTGTGTGTGTGTGTGTGTGTGTGTGTGTGTGTGTGTGTGTGTGTGTGTGTGTGTGTGTGTGTGTGTGTGTGTGTGTGCATACAACAAGAACAGAAAAAAAGAATGTAAATATACATGTTGTTGCTAGGCGCCGCCCTGTTGGCTATGAATGGCTTCTGCAGCTCTCTCTTCTTTGTCTGTTTCTTGGATTTTTTCGTCTCTTTTTTGTAATCTTTATATTTGGAGTGGCTCGTTTGTTGGTCATGGACACCAAACTGGTTTTTGTGGCTTCAACAATATTTTTACTACTTTTTCTCCTGTGTTTGTCTGGAGATCCTACATGTAACCATGGCCACATTGTTTACATGTGAACTCAGCTGTTAGCAGCCTGTAGCATGTCAATGCTAACTCGTGCAAGACCTGATGTTTCCCCACAAGGTGAGGAGAAGGAGGTGAGGACTATGTGCAGGTTCTCAGGTGTGAGCTAGGAAGCGACGACATCAGCCTGTCCTTCCATCCATCATTATTAGGAACGTAAGATCTATCTCCAATAAGATGGACGAGCTAGCCATGCTAACCCAGCAACAGAGGGAATACCAGAGGACAGAGTAGCATCATGCTATTCACAGAAATGGCTAACGGAGCGAACATCAGACACCAACACCATGTTGGAAGAGCTTCACCTGCTGTGAGCAGACAGGATCTAGGAGACAGAGATGGAGCATGACTGAAGAAGTTCAGTCCTGGACCCTGTGGAGGTGGAGGCTGGCTGAACTGGACAATGATGGACAAACAGTCATCATCTATTCTCTTATGGACCTTTTTGCACTTTCTACACACTGTCTTACTTTTGTTTTTTTTGATTGCTGCTGTGACTTCAATTTTGTTGTACTTGTTACAATGACAATTAAGTTCTATTCTATTCTATTCTATTCTATTCTATTCTATTCTATTCTATTCTATATATTTGAAATTAGACATAGCGCTGCATTTTCTTTCTGTAAATTTCTTTCTGTAAAAATAAAGCAAAAGTCATGTCTCGCAATGTAACTGCACATCCAGCTCCTGATGGACACTGAAATAGCTCTGACAGCTTCTGAGCATGCTCAGTAAGCTAGTTTTCATTCGCTGGCAAAATTCATTGACAGCAGCAAACTGTGCTGCTGAAAAAATGCCGTCAGCATAGGAATGCAAAATCTGCAATCCTTGCTGTGACCACTAGAGGCTGGCCTCAAAAGCTAAGAAAACCTTTTTAGAGCCCAAAACAAAGTGTGAATGTTAACGCAAAATTTGATGAAATAGATCATTATCTGATTGGAGAAAAGCTTCATGTACATTTGTGTATGCATAGATGTATTTTGATCAAATGAAGGTCAGAAGTTAATGCATTCATTGGCATAATAAGGGGCATAATAAGGGGCAGACTAAGTGTTGCGTTGTATATGTTTACCAGGCAGCTATTTGAGTTCCTCAATTGGAGTCAGATTTTGGACGAGGTAATTTTGTTCATAACACCTCTTCAGGCTTCAATATGAGATGTAACTGAGACCATTTTGTACAGTCTATGGTTTAAACACATTCAGTAGTTACTCATTTTTATTGGTTTAAGTTCTTCAGAAATTTCAGGTCAGGTCTAGAGATGCGAGTCAAACCTCACTGTGGTGATGGCCGTCATGTTAAGGGTAAAAGGCTTCTTTGCTTTCGTGATAGGGGTGATGTGAAGTGAACTGGTGGTAATGCAAACAAGACTTGAGACAGGGTGAGTGACCAATCATCCTCATTACTACCTGGCTAACAGAAGTTGATGTCAAAATATTTATGAGAAAAATAATGATTTTTTTCCCCCTAACAATTTATCCATACAACAATAACAAAGCAGAAAGCAACTTTTTTTCCCCAGCTTCAACAGGCAAAGGTGAAATGTGCAGGGCTACTTACAGATCCTCTTGATATGACTCGTAAAAACAAGTTGTTCTGGATGTTTCTATTGAGGATTAGTTTCTGTTGGCCAATTAGAATCAGATGTTTAACAGAGTAGAGAAGAAAAGTGCGATGGTGCCTGTTGAAGGTGCAACAGTCACATGATTGAGCAAACATTTATTTTCTAATAATTTACAATTTTACTAATTTGAAACATAAAATTTCAGGAGAAAGTGGGGGAATGCTTGAATTAGCTGTAATCTGATGATATTTAATGGGTTAATAGGAGGATGAATGCATTATTTTACTCCTAAATATGGCCCACTGTTTTTCCTGATAGCTTCTATTGTGTTGTTGGTCCCTGATCAGAGTAGAAATCAGTTTATTTAAGCTTCCCATCCTGAGAGTGACATCAGAGGTAAAGGGCTATTTCGTACAGTTGATAAAAGTGAGTAAACACAAATGTCATCATGTCATTGTTTTAGAAACAGTTGGTGTTTCCCTGCCAAAAGTCGACATCAGAAGCAGAGTTTTGGAACAAATTTCTGTAACTTGCTCTTTGAGTGGCCCAAAAAAGTTTTTGTAATTATCTAGAAGGAAAAAAAAACCCAAAAGATATGCTTTATGAAGTACCCATGTACACACAGAGCAGGCCTCATTAGCCGTGCAGACTTTCTTAGTTAAGATTTATAATCCTGCAGATATCTCAGTTTGTTCCACATAAATGATTTAAAACAGATAATCATTGAATGGCAGAAATCCCACATCCAGATGTCTGTTCATGTTACTCTTGGCAGACACTTGACTGTTTTTCTGTCCAAATTACTCCGTGCACCACAAGGTTTGCAGACTTTCTGCTGACAAACTAAAGAAAACAGAAAGTTGTGCAGAGAGAAGCGAGCTGCAGATGATTACGTCTCTTCACTTTGACATTTCTGGCTCCGTGCAGTTACAGGTGTTAGCAACAACAAAGTGACTGAGAGCACATCCAACACCCACTCTGTCTAAACCACAAGCCCACCACTGAGATAAACCAATGTATAGACTCATGTTATAGAGCCGTGGGATGTGTATGTTGTGTGTTATCTGCGTTTTCAATCTGTGCACACAAACCTGCAGGAGACATGTTCACTTCTTCTCCTTGTGTCATTTGACACTTGTCTTTCTCACCCACAGCTCCTCTCTTTGTCGTCTCACGCAAAATACACACGCGTACCTCGCTTTACAGCATTTTCACTCCCTCTGCTTTTACACACCCGCCCACGCACACACACATACACACACTCTCCCCCTTCCCTTTCCCTCCCTTGTGTGTAATCCTTGCAGCTGTTGCTCTTACTCACACTCCTGCAGCCTCCTTCAGACAAACCCTCATCTGTGACTTTATGTGTGTGTGTTTGTGTGTGTGGGTGTGTGTGTGTGAGCTCCAGAAAGGAAAAGCCTGATTCTGAATGAAGAAGTGGGTCGAGAAAAAGCGAGGTTGAGATATGAATGAGAGGATAGGAGACAGAGTGGTTTGACCAAAAATCCCCGACCAGTTTCCCCCCTGAGAGCCTCCGTCTTCCCCTTTCTCCCCGAGCCATTGTGTTCCCTCTTCACCTCCTTCCTCCATCTATCCACGTCTGCATCCGCAGCAAAAACGTGCCCTGAATTTGGATATCACAAATCTATCAGCTGCATCTGGCTTCATGGGGGATGTCAAGTGGAGAGTTTGTGTGCAAAAAAAGCTAAATTTAAAGCAGGGGTATTTGTCTCTGGAAGCAGAGCTGTGGTTTGAGTAGAGTTTGTTTCTGTTGTGGTCAAAGTACAAAGTCTGATAGATCAGATATGCGTTCAAATTAAGATAAACTGACACAGGAAGTCTGTTGTTTTTACATATCCATCACATTTTCCTTCTTTTCCATGCTTCTGAAAACTTCTCCTACGCTTTTCTCAAGTTGGAAATTTGGGGATTACATCAAATTATTTCAGCAACATCCAAAGCCAACAACATGAGATTCACGCCCACTTCACACGGTCAGCAGCCAGCTGTGGAGGTTTTCACTTGTTTCTAAAGAGACTCCATCAACCAGGAGTTTGTCTCCATCACAGATTGATTTATTTTGAAAAATGAAGTCAATTCTGAAACAAATCTGCAAATTCATCTTCCCATCATTCATTCGTAGTCTGTTGTACTGGAGTCTCAGCTTCTATGTAAGTGCGTGTCTATGAAAAGAGGCTACAGCTCCTGTAACAGGGTCACTGGTTTGACTCATGACCACAGCACTTTGCCACCTCACCCCACTTTTCACTCCCCACAATTTCCTCTCTCTTCAGCTGCCCTTGAAATGGAAGCCCCAAAAAATAACTTACAAAAAATAACTTAGCGCAGAAACCCCCTCCGATCGCCAGTCACCAAGTAGCTACCCAGTTCATGTTTTACTGCCTGATCTGCCTTTGACACATCTGAAGCTTCCGTCGAGCCCATTGTTGCACTAAATTCTACAACGCAATTGCTACCAGGCCTCGACTGTCATTGCATAACAGTCTGTCTCTGCTAAAATCACCTTCAGGTGCTGTCACTGCGCTCCCCACGCTGCTGTAAACTCTGCGTCATTTTAATGGACCGTATCAAATGAGCATGTCAAATCCAGATGTCTGAATTCACACATGCTGTCAAACAGAAGGCCTCAAATTAAAACTCATCTGTTGTTGCACTTGCAGCCTAAAAGAGACCAGGTTTAGGATGTTTGATAAAACTGATAAGTCAGCTGATGGGAATTCTCTCAAGTTTAGGATTTATGTCTGACATGAGAGTGTCAGTATGAGGAAAAAAAAACTGACATCTTATCAAGTGTTTTTGTCTTATTTTAAGAACAAATTGACTTATTATTCTTGAGTTGAGCCACATTCAACCGGTCAGTCCAGAAAATGTCTTGTTTTGAGTGATTTAAAGACCAAAATGAGGTCTTAATTGCTTGTAACAAGTAAAAAAATTGCCAATGGAATTTAAAAAAAGTTAACTTGAAAAGCACTCAGCACTCGGCTGTGTTAAACCCACTCACGGCTTTTCTCCTCCCTCTTTGCGGTTTGCGCGGAGGGAGGCATGGATGCGCTCCTCTGCGCCCCTCTGCACCTTGACTGCGCCTCTCTTGGCACTGCAGGAAACTTGCAAAGTGCGCCAGTCATGCCCTGTCCACGCGGCGAAGGCCAGCGCAGGGCAGGTGCGCCTGGTCCTGAATCCAGGCGCATTACCAACCATCCGCCAACCACCTCGTGGTGCCGCTCTCAGTGTTCTCTACTGTCTTTCTTTCTGGATTGGTTTTACCTTTAGTCCTCTGGTGGTTCATAATATGTCAATGAATTCAGGGTTTACATTCAGGCTCTTAAACACTGAGATATGTCTGTTTGGTGTTGAATGTTGTTGGGGCAGATCATACCTGTCTCCATCAGGTTGTTCTCCTCTTGTGTTGCAGTTGTGTAATCGTGTGATGATGTTCCTCTCCTTTAAAGTATTTTATTTTTTGTACGGTTCATTTGCCTCCAGATTTTTTAACTTAAACAGCTCAAACCGGCCCTGTCATCGTGTCATCATGCAGAAGTAAATCCTGGATGCGCCTCATTAGGACTGTAAGAAGGAGTGAATGGCAGCTTTGTAGCCACAGCGACTTGGGCGATTTGGACACATCTTCTTCATAATTCACCCGTCCAGTCAAACATTTCTCCTGTCAGTGCGGCAGCTTTACATTTTTGATGACCTCATACATTATGTGCTATAGGTTCAGGGCTATGTGTGCATGTATGTGTGTGTAGTCATGGTTGAAGAAAAAGACGTGACCCGTGTTAAAAAGCTGCTGCCTGAGAGGCCAGAACCACTCCACTTAACCTCTGCATCACACAGAGTCTTCACCACATCCATTCAGCGTAAACCCCCCACACATATGGATGCTATAAATCCAAACCCACCAATAAATTCTTTCACTTTTTTTTCTGCAAAAATGTTGGGACTCCTCTGGGTTCTCTGCTGGCTTTTTATAAGAGGTTGAAACAGTATTTCTTCTGAAAAGGACAGCTGGCATGTGAAATCGAGCATGATATTATCGAGGCGTTCACTTTGACACCGGGGGATTCAAACATCTCTGTTACATTCTTGATCAGAAGAAAAGAAGCCTTAGCTTTTTTTTCCCCATTTTTTGTTGCAGAATTTCAAGAAGTAAAATTAGCTTTTGAGTTGTTATTTTCATGAATGGATTTGTTCTTTTATTGCATTTCCTACTAATAATAGAACGTTGCACCACACAGATGTTGCACAGAAAGCACAGTGCTGCATTAGACAGAATTAGCAAAATAATCAACTTAATGAAAAACGGAAATTCAACCTGCCAAAGTTTAAGAGGCAGCACATTTCAGGCCTCATTATGCAGCCGTTTAGCAACTTCTAATAAAACAAGATAACCAAACAGTGTGTGTACGCTGGTGTCGTGTAGGAAGTGAGAGCGCGAGTGCTGGGAAGTCTGGGAGTATTTCATGACATCCTAAACTAACATTCTTTAAGTAGGTCAAGTAGAGAAGTGATTCCCAGCCCTTTTCCATAAACCTCCTGATGTAATGCTGACCTACAAAACAGCAGCAGCTGCTGGGATCAGGGGTCTGGACCCCATCTTATCCCCTCCTTCTTCCTCCTCCTCCTCCTCTTTGTCCCCCTGCTCCTCCACTTTAATTTTCCTTTCCTTTCTTTCCCTTGGTTCCACTTTTGCCCTGCTGGAAATTGTCGGTATTATTACATCATTCTCTGTAAGTATTTCTGACCACATGGTTTTACCTTAATCCAAACTAAATAGCTGGAGTTGCTCAATCCTAACCCAAACCGTAACCACTGCTGTTTACATGACAAACTTTGACTCTACCTGCACAGTTTCCCTGCAAACACTAATTTGTGTACCTTCATTATCCACCCGAGCAGAGCATGTTGTTGGAATGAAGTGGAGGTGTTGATTGAAGTTATCACCGTTTGGAAACTCTTGATTTGAAGGTTTACATAACAAGGCCACAGGTCTTACATCTGGATTTCATTGCAGTGGCTTGTAGAGGAAGTCCCCATCCTGTCAGTAAATGGATGGACCCAGTAAAGATAGCACCAGGTGAGGACACTAATGGTGGCACAGCAGCCAAGTAGGGACCTCTGTTTCCTTTGAGCTGGACAGATTCATTTCCTTGCTCTCTTTGCAGCTGTTGAGAAATGGACACATTTTAATCTTAAAGAATGCGTTTTGTGCTTTTTCTGGGGTTTATTCTATCCCTCTGGTGCTTCTGTAGTAGTGAAACGGGATTTTAAGCTAAAAAAAAATGTTTTTGTTTGTTTGTTTGTTTTTTTTTTTTTTTTTTTAATAATTAATTAATTAATTAGATTATTTTTCTCACATTTAGAAATCCTCCCTAGCTGCTTTCTCTATAAGACTTTCTGCTCCACAAACCTCTTTCCCTCCTGATTGGCCAGCCCTCTGGAGGCCTGTCAGGGGCAGACCTTGGTGTTAGAGGCCCGCACCTCCAACCTGTCATGAACCAGTGAGGAGATCCTAAACATTTCAGCAATTTTTGTGGAGATATCATGCTATTTTTAGAGAGAAAGAGTATTTTGATCATTTTACAGACAGATTCGGGGACACATCTGCACACGTTCAGAATGAAAAATCCAGTGTTGTTGGAAAAGTATGATACTCTCTCTTTTGAAGGGTTGGTGGTGGGGCAATGGTCCAAATCCTGACTTGATATTCTAAAGACAAAGGCATTACAGCCTAATCTCTTTAAATAGCTTTTGATTGAAATATGAACTTTCTCTTCAATCTCTGCATTAAATGCTGAAAAGGGCAAAATCTGCAGGCCAGAAAACTGAATAATGAAGAATCAAAGGCTAGAGAGGGATTCTACAGATTAATCTACTCCTTAGGGTTTTTCCTTTATAGTCACATGGTTCTCAACCAACATACAGTAGCTACATGTTTACCTCCATGTTGTTAATACAGGCCATCGCATACTCCCCTTATAGATCAGGTTTAAAGCAAGGGGCAACATCCAGTTTTAAAGAAATGAAGCCTGTGCCGAAGTGCTAAAAGCTGCCGTTCAGATTTTGCCATATACAATATACACATCAAACCACCGTACAAAGGGGGACTTATCTCTAACTCAGAGGATAAGAAGATATTTAGATCTAGAGTTTACCAAATCAGACGCTCAGCTTATTTTCTGTGACTGTCAGGTCTGGCGCCTTGTAGCTGTGGGGGCATGGTCACACAGGCAATCCGCACCATGCTCAAGCCAGTTCGTTTGGCCTGAGTGACCACAAGTGTGCCGTGCTTGAGTAAGATTCACTTCTAGGCTTCAGCGCAGCACACTTTGGAAACGAGCACAAGGACCCGGACATGAGGTACGATCCATAACATATTATCCCTGCAGCCACCTATCTCATCAATCACTTTTGGGTGCGGCCATACTGGCCATCCGAACTGTGCCTTGCTCAAACGCAGCGCTTTTCCCTGGCCAGTGGTCACACTAGTCCAGTATGAGCCAAACTTTAGCAAGTATCACACACACACATGGCCTGCCTACGTCATCGTGAAGCGTCTGTTTACATGAAGTGCAATTTCATCAGAGTCAGCACAATGAGACACAGAAAGCTTTAGAGACTCTTAGACTTATGGTTATTCGTTTTGGTCAGACACAACCCTCTAACACCCCTGTTTTGTTAAAATGATTGTCGAGAGGTGCGCTCACAGTGATCAAATGTCATGTCTCACACGCACTGTCTGTGTGCTTGTGTTCGTGCATGAAGTAAACCGTGCCAAAGCCCACCTCTCTGAAGCGTACCAAAGCAGAGAAATGAATTGTGCCAATTGTCAATTACAGCACGGTTGTGGTCACACTGGCCATTTAAAACGTGCTTTAAGACTTAAGCGTGCTTAAGCACGGCACAGTTTGCCAGTGTGACCTCGTCCTTAATCGATTACAAGGGTGTTAGAGGGCTGTGTCAGACCAAAACGACTTAACATAAACCAAAAAGTCTCTGAAGTTGTAGCAGTGTTTCCTGTGTGTCATTGTGCTGACTCTGATGAGATCGCTCTTCGCAGTAACAGACACCTCACAATAAAGTAGGGTGCCATGCTTGTGCCCAAAGTCAGGTTCATATTGGAGTAGTGGGACTGCTGGTCGTACACTCCAGCGGGGTAACGGCCCTTTAGTAAGGAGGCTCAAAGTCCGCCTCTTGAGTCGACATTTCCAATTTGGTCCCCCACCGATGATCGGTCTCATTACTCAGCATCAGGAACAGACAGGTAAGGTCACCCAGACTACGTCCATATTTTATACAGTCTATGGTAAAAGCCATGATGGTGTCCGTTGGGAATTCCTACGCACTTGCTGGTTGGAGCAACATGCCTGACTTGTGTTCAACACAAGGCTTTAGAGATTTTTCTTACATTTCTTTTGATCCCTTATCGTTACTTCCCCAAGCTTCTGTTACAATAACTTTAAATGAGTCATCAGTTTCTCCAAATGGAAAGCACACAGAGAAGAAAATGACAGTGAACAGTACCAAACAAAGGGTTCTGTGTTTTGAATCATGTGATTGACAGGACAGTGGATTGTCTGTGAGCTGTTCAGAGAGTGTCAGGCCTCGGCCATGTGTTTCTCCTCCTGACAGCCGGGCTGATCAGTGAGATTTAGCAGACGAGGATGGTAACCAAAACAGAGGAGGAGAGATGGAAACACACAACACAATACAGCCACAGACTGTTCACTGTGTACAAGCATCACACACACACACACACACACACACACACACACACACACACACACACACACACACACACACACACACACACACACACACACACACACACACACACATCTGGAGGCAGCGAGGGACAGCAAGTGTGAGCGGGTGGGAAAGACGGAGTAAGTGTGGGACGGTTTGTTTGTCTGTTCAGGACAGAGACTGATGAGTTCCTCGAAGGAGCTTTTACTGCAACAACAAAGTGTTTTTATTTCATCACTCCCAAACTCTGTCTCTTCTCTTCTTCTTCTGTCTCTTCTTTTTCTGTCTCTTCTTCTTCTGTGTCTTCGTAGCGATGATACCAAAGGGAACTCTCTCCTCTCTAACCACAGAGGTAACATTCTCTAAATGTGTCTGCATTTCTCTGAGTTTAGATGTGTGTCTACGAAACTCACAAAGCAAGACCTCGCCCTCAGTTATTTTAATGATAAACACATTCTCTGCTTTGGACACACACACACATTTTCTTTGTCTCTTTTTTTTTTTAACACACATGCATACACAGAGCCTTATGTTTGCCGTACATTTGACAGTGATGCACTGCGTTGTTTTACCCGGCCAAAATGAGACTCAGATGTGTTGAACGAGTCTGATAAACAACCTGCAGCGAGCCAGCTGCTTCATCAGGCTGCATTACACTGAATCGATGGAAAAGCCTGCAGATCTGACCTCTTACTTCTAAATTAAAGCAAGGAATTTTATTAAAATATTTCATCCCGGGGATCCAGATGCGAGTTTATTGTCTTACTGTGGGAACAAGGACTACATATTGCCAGTTTGTGAAGGCCTGCAACCTATTTTGCGTCCATAGCTCCGGATTAAGAAACCGGGGAGGGAAACAAAGTCAGACCAACAACTGATTCTCATCATAGAAAGTGATGTAGCTCTGCATTCTGCATCTCCACCCCAATTTAACTCGTTTTGACTCATCACACATCATTTTCTTTGGCGGCCGTCAGTGAAACCTCCACAGAGAGACCTCCAAACCCCCAAAGAGAAAAAACGAGTTCAGCTTTAATTAGTGTTTGGTGCTTTTACTGCTCCACTGTAAAGCTTTAAGTCAGGACTGTTGATGTAATTAAAAAAATAGATGATGTTGGATGGTTTTCATTCCAGGCTCATATGGCTTTTCCATACTTGACTTGTCACCAGAGAGTTTGCATAAATACAACAGTGAAGGCTCATTCATCTTAACAAAGTCATCTGTCCTGGATTTAAACACAGGGACCAGAACTTGCTCAGTCTTAACTACTGAAGCAAAAAAAAGACAAATCATATCTGTACCTTCTGGTTAAATCTGTGCTGCATCATGAGGGCTGTTATAGAAATATGTAGAGCTCAGCCGTGTAGATCTGGTGTATGAAAATGTCTTGAGCAACAGCGAGCAGCTCTGGATCGTAACAGATAAACTAAAGTTTAATGTAACTTATTTATGATAGAGTTCATTACAGTATTAACATTTCATGAGTTGCACTAGACAACCATCACAACAGTGATTTCTGAAAAATCAGTCTCAAACTGTGGGCAAACATATATGTACCATCATTGTAATTTTTTCGTCTCTTTTTCGTAATCTTTGTATTCAGAGTGGATCATCACTTTGTATGATTCATTGTTGGTCATGGACACCAAACTTTTTGTGGCTTCGGCGATATTTTTTACTACTTTTCTCCAGTGTTTGTCTGGAGATCCTACATGTAACCATGGCTGCATTGTTTACATGCAAAATTAGCTGTTAGCAGCCTGTAGCATGTCAATGCTAACTAGTGTAGGGCTTGATGATTCCCCTCGAGCTGAGGAGGAGGAGGTGAGGACGACGTGCTGGTTCTCGGATGTGAGCTGGGAGGTGACGACGTGGACCTGTCCTTCCATCCATTGTTGTTGGGAACGTGGGATCTCGCTCCGGGGGATGGACGAGCTAGCCGTGCTTACCCAGCGGCATCGTGCTGTTCACGGACGTGGCTGACGGAGCTGACATCGGACGCCGGCGACACATTGGAGGAGCTTCGCCTGCTGTGAGCAGACAGGATCCAGGAGACAGAGACTGAACAGACTGCTGGGGAGGCTCAGTCCTGGACCCTGTAGAGGTGGAGACTGGCTGGGCTGGAGAGTGATGGGCGAGTGGTGGACGGGATGTCGTCATCTAATTTCTTTTTTTTGCACTTTCTATACTCTTTCTTACTTTTGTTTTCTTAAATGCTGCGGTGACTTCTGAATTTCCCCTCGGGGATAAATAAAGTATTTTCTATTCTATTCTATTCTATTCTATTCTATTCTATTCTATTCTATCATGACAGACTGATGAAATCAAACCTTACCTGTTCCTCAATCGTCCTTTGATACAAGACGGTTAGTGGTCAGTTTTCTGCAGTGTCATGTGCTGTGACTCCATTAGGGGGCGATATGCAGAAAATATGTCAGGATTGTTTTGTGGCAGGATCAGGATCAGGATCTGGATTTTATCGTGAATATTTTACAAGATGTTTTTTTTTGGACTAGTTTGAAATACAAACAACATTTTTAGCCCCAAATATTTCTTATCCTGCACTCTGACCTATCTTTGTTCACAGATTTTTGCCCTTTCTGCAACATTTCGTTACTTTAAAGGTAGGGTCTGCATGATTTTTTGTTACTTGTTTGAAAACGCAACATTCAAACTGGGCTCCTGGATCAGTGCCAGCAGCAGCACACACCCACTGCCTCTAGCCATAACTATGTGAACAGACTCACTGGCTCAGAAACCACCTGTAGCATAACGCTTCTCCATGGGAGACCCAAGAGCCGTGCACCTGACTTGGCACAAGCTAATCATTGGGCTATTTGACACATACCTGCTCAGTAGAAAGCCATCTCTTGTTGCTCTTCGTCAGTGCTGCTCTCCAAGTGCCAGAAAGTGAAAGTCGAGCCAAGCTTTACCCTCGATTGGTAAAAAGTTTTTTCTTTTTTCGAGTTTTGTTTGGCAGCCCGGTGCTCAACTACCATGTCTGTAATGTGTGATGTTTGTAAATCCTGGTTTTGTCCTGCCAGTCATCTACCAAGCAGAGCTAACGTAATCTCACTCTTCATTTTATTGATAGACTCTCAAGTTTGAACAGACCACTGCAGAATAACTGCTGACTGTGGGTTGGTATGAACATTATCACCAACAGTTTAGCCCCCGTGTTAGCCTTTAGCTCGTGCTTTACTACTCTCCCATTAAGCTTTCTTCTGCTCTTCTGTCCCTTTTCTGTAAGAAAAAGTAAGGCTTTTTCAGTAGGGCTCCTGTGTCCACCATCACAACAAAATTAATCACAGAAAAAAGTTTTCAGCAGAGAAAAACACAGATCTTTCTTCTCACTACCAAAGTTCGTCAGCCGGCGTTGTGTTGTCATAGAGACCTTGCCCATGCTGTAAATCAATCCAGTCCTGCCCAACCCAGTCGGGGAGCTAAGAGGGAAGAAATTTTTTTTTTTTGTGGGGAAAACATTTTTATTTCCAGTAAAACAAAATACAAGACAACAGAAATGTCTGTCCTGATACAATATCAGTGATGAGATGACTTGTACAGTTTTCCTTTTTAACCCACATCCTTGCCCCCTCCTCCCCCCCAAGAAAAAATAAAAATAAAATAATCAATAAAAAAAAAAAAATTAAAAAAGGGAAAAGAAAAGAAAAGAAAAAAGAAAGAGTAGGAAAAGACAAGAAAAAAGTACAAAATGCAAATAAAATATGGGGGAAAAAAGAAGTCCAAGAGGATAAAAAGGAAATAAAAGGGAAAAAAAAAAAAAAAACATGACGCGAATAAGTGAAAAAGTAGTAACATAACTTCACTGACATCAGTGGGTTAATAGTAAGTTATTTGCACAAACATGCACACGCGGTCTCACATGTACTCATGTGTTTACATATCAGATACCCATACACCATATATACATACAGACAACAGTTATCCATGATGTCAAGACCTACCTGGCCTTTCAGGAACATAGATTTGGGAACAGACACCCGCATAATGGTCTCCTTTAAAATATTTCTCTAGACCCCAAATTAGTGGAGACCAAAATTCTTGAAAAATATTACCATGATTGTATTTTTCCAAAATTAATCGTTCTAGTGGTAAAAAAGCTGATATCTGATCTGTAAGGGTCTTGAAAGATGGAGGGGAGTCCTCTCTCCAAAGTAAGAGGATGCATTTCTTAGCAAAGTATGTAATCAAAATTAATATCCTAACTTTTGTGCTGTCAAGCTTAAGATTTGAAATATCATTCAATGAATAAAAACTTGGAGAAGAAGTAGCATTTCAAAATAGCCTATAACCAGCAATATTAGTGCTAATAATCTCATTTTAAAGTGTGGATCATGATGAGGCATATATCTAGAAAGGAGCCTTTTTTCAAGATCACTTAGAAAATCCTCACAACCCCTTTAAGCCTTAACTCCTTGACTAAAGATGAGCAGAGTAAAATGTATGAACCAGTCCACCAAGACAAATTAAATGAAGTGTAGCTCTCTGCTTTATTTCAATTACTGCTCAAGAGCACCACAAGGCTCTTTAATGCAGATTATCTGAGGATAAAGGAGGAAGAAGCTTTTGGCTCGGACACAGAACAATGAGATCTCTTGAATTCATCAAATGAGCAGCCTTGTGCCTCGGCAACTTTTGCCAAAATATGATCTGCATCAGTGAACTTCTGCAGCTGTTTTCAGGTGAATGTGCTCCAGAAGATTAGGTCGTATGAGGTTTAACAGCCAAAGATTTCCAGACCTGGACAAACAGCGAATGATGAACAACCGCAGACCCCCCACCTGATGATTCTCACTGCCAGATTTTGTGCAAGCAGCTTGTTCTCTTCAACAACTGCTTTATCAGCTCCTCCTCATGCAGTTACACACAAACACACACACAAAGGTTAACCCGGGGGGGAGGAAATTGAATTAGCAGGGTGTAATGCAGCTCCTTGTGTGTGTAATCAGAGCAGGCTCAGCATACAGAGCCATTGTGAGTTACTGTGGTCCGAGTCTGAGAGCCAGCGACCGCTGGGGGAAGCTGCTCTTATCACCAGATATGATTACAGCCGGGGGAATGTGTGTGTGTGTGTGTGCATGTGTGTGTACGTGTGTGGGTGGTGGTGAGATCTGTGTGGGAGTCATGTCGGAGGGATTGCACAGGGAATGTGTGTCTACATGCTTTTGATTGTGAACAAGTGAGTAAGACGGTCATTTCTGAAAAGTGACGACCTCAAAGTGAGCGCAGCGTTTTACTCGTGAAAATATCTTTATTCACATATTTTACATTAAGCGTCTTTTTCTCTCTGATCTCCTGGATTGTGATTTCTCTGTGGTGCACTAAAAACTTGGATAAACTTGAAAAAAAGTGAAGTGATTGACATTCCTTATGGTGACTGCTCTGTGCTGTGAAGCCTGATCTGGGGAAACCGTTTGCTCTCGACCGGTCAAGTTTATTAGCTTAGATATTTTAAGTGCAGGAATGTTCCTGAGTTGAGTAACCCTTGGATTTATTATTCTGAGAGATGAAGACCAGTAAAAAGTGAACATAACAGTTCACTGAAACCACTTGTGGCTGGCTTCAGTCCATTTCTCTACTCATTGAATTCAGCGCAGGGTTTTATTTTTGTATCACTTCTTTTGATGATGTCAGGATAAATGACTGCTTGGGGGAATAAGTGCTTTGAAAGATCATTTTTGCTGTATTTTCCTGTGGTTTGAGAAAGGCTAAGTATGATTTTTCTGGTTTATAATTAGAAGGATTGACCATCATCTTTAATCAGATGTTCTTTAATGTGTGGGAGAACCTGAGGACAGCCGAGTATGCGCTCTGAGGATAGTCATGTGACACATAACTATGGTCAATCAGGAAGCGAGCTCGCTGAAGAAGAAAGTCCAACAAGCCTCAATAATGTATGTGCAGCATAAAGCAGGAAAAGATGGACGTCAGAAACAGAGGACATCCTTTTATTTATATTTGAGCAAAGTTTCATATCTGTCACAGACATTTCATAGAGTAAGAGATACAAAAAAATCCAACCATCGCATTCAGTTTTCTCCTCCTCTAACTTGTGCTGCAAAAAAAATGAAATATTATCAATTGTTTTTGTCATATTTTAAGAAAAAGTTGTCTAATTATACTTGATATGAGCCACATTCAACTGGTCAGTCTAGAAGAATGTCTTACTACAAGTTATTTAAAGATAAAAAATGAGGTCTGAATCATTTGTTACAATCTGCTGATGGAACAATAGAAATCTGCTAAAAAATTTGCTTAAACTAGAAAAATGTCTAAATACAAGTCACTTGTCTCTTCTTCCATTAGCTTTTTTTTTTTTTTTTTTTTTTGCTTGTTACAAGCAATTCAGACCTTAATTTCTGTCTTTAACTTGGTCAGGTGAATGTGGCTCATATTAAGTCTAAAAAACAATTTCCTATTGAAAATAAGTTAAAAAAAAAAAAAAAAAAGAAAAGATTTCTTCTTTTTTTGCAGTGAACCAGGGTCTTTATCTGAGATACACGTCACAAATATGACTTTTGCATTAAGTCATACAAATTAAATAGTAGAATATTGCACAATCAAATAGATTTGACACTGTAATATCATACAACTAGAAAAGCACTCAGAGCGCACAGACCTCTACCAAGCATATTGTGATGGTCACCATCACTTTAGTCCTACTTTAATGTTATACTCCCTTTCAGAAGACTGTCTGCTACAATATGGTGTTAGTTGCAGGTTTGTACCATAATTTGTTTCCTGACAGTGTTGAAAATTATGATGACCCATTACATATTTCATATTCTGGATCTTAGTATCCAGAATATTAGCAAGATCTGGATCATACTTTTACATCTGTCAGAAATTATGGTGACCTTGTCTTGTTTTGTTTTGCAAAGCAATCCGACCGTTTATCGTGGAGTTATATACACATATGGTGACAACAGCCCTATCTCACTATGATAAAGAACCCTTTAAAAATATCCTGGATCCAGACGGTGATTCAGATCACCTCCAAAATGTAATCACTTCTTTCTTATCCCATTTTAAACATGGCCTGAAAATGTCATCAAGATCTGTTTGTGACTTTTTGACTTGTGTTGTTCACAAACAAACAAACTCTCCCAGAAACATAACCTCCTTGGTGGAGGTAATGAAGGAAATTTCAGTGAGCTCTGGCAATAAAACGTCTTTGAACAAGTTCACACAAGGGTTCTCAAATTTTCAGCCAGCAACCCTTGAAATACACTCTTTGGCTGGTCCGAAAAATTAATAGTAAAGGGCAGAAGATACTTTCTGTAGCTGAAAAGTCAATAATTAGGCCACCTATGTGCACATATTGCTGTGTCCTAATTTTTTCTGCCGCCACTGACACTGTAGTCATACTGGATTATGCACCTCTCTGGTCTCAGGGAATTAAAGGAGTGGTTTTCTGTTTGCATGATTTGATAGAAAATTTAAATCCTTTTTTTTTTTTTTTTTTTTTTTTTGATGGCTTTAACATGCACTTGTAAGTAGTTGATGATTTGGGAAGGCATTTTTTCACCCACAGATGTATCCAAAGTGTGTGATAGCTCCCATCTTACTGCCAACATCTTTCTAGCAGTAGAGCAGACTGATAACCAGAGCAGTGTGGTGATTCGTGGCAGCAACATGAGTGTTTATAAAACCTGTCCACAAAACAAATGCAAACTGACAAGGAGAGGAAGGGGAGGAAAACTGCACCACAATAGAAGTTCCAGGTGGCAACTTTTAGCTCATAATCTGTCTCATCGTCTGTCATGTTTGTTTACTCTGAGTTTTGTTGGGCAGCGTGGTGTTTGGTGAGTTTTCTGGCAAGTCTGCTCTGGGCTTGTTGGTATCTTTGGTGTGGTGAGCCATGTTAGCCAGCTTCTTTCTCTTCACACACTGAAAGGTTTGGTTCAGTCATTGATCTTGACTTGTTTGTGTTGTTTTTGAAGACTTTGTTCACTCCTTTGTCGAGTGTTTCTCACTATATACAACAGGTGTTGGTGTCGTCGGAGGATTAGGGCCACTAAAAAAAAGTAGTCCAATTCTTCATTTAATATATTATTATTATTATTATTATTATTATTATTATTATTTTTTTTTTTTTTTTTTTTTTTTTTTTTTTTTTTTTTTTTTTCATGAGAAAAACAAGGCAG
The DNA here is from genome assembly GCF_033239565.1 of Halichoeres trimaculatus. NCBI lineage: Eukaryota > Metazoa > Chordata > Actinopteri > Labriformes > Labridae > Halichoeres > Halichoeres trimaculatus. The sequence continues at coordinate 28,707,748 of NW_027437189.1, forward strand.
AATTCAGAAATTAAAGTCAGAATTCTGAGTAGTAACAATAAAAATATTGACCTTTTTTTTTGCTTGGTGTCTCTTGTCCTCTTCTGTAGTCAGTGTCTGCTCTGTCTGTCAATGTTGTGTATATTTGTGTTCAGAAGTCAGGCTTGTTGTTGATTCTTCTTTGCACAGGAGACAAAAGGTTTCAGTGTTTCAAGAACTGGTGGTTTGAGGTGACCTGGTTTGTCCATTCACAGCTTTTCAGATACTATATTCAGCTCCAGTGAACAACCACCACTAATAAAACCTCATTCTGGGGGAAACTCTGTGGTTGACTTGCAAATTCACCAGCTAATAAATAAACCACAGGTTTAGACTTTTTGGGCTTTAATAAGTTTGTGTTGAAACTGTGTTGTGTTGAAATGTTACCTCTGTGGTTAGAGAGGAGAGAGTTCCCTTTGGTATCATCGCTACGAAGACACAGAAGAAGAAGAGACAGAAAAAGAAGAGACAGAAGAAGAAGAGAAGAGACAGAGTTTGGGAGTGATGAAATAAAAACACTTTGTTGTTGCAGTAAAAGCTCCTTCGAGGAACTCATCAGTCTCTGTCCTGAACAGACAAACAAACCGTCCCACACTTACTCCGTCTTTCCCACCCGCTCACACTTGCTGTCCCTCGCTGCCTCCAGATGTGTGTGTGTGTGTGTGTGTGTGTGTGTGTGTGTGTGTGTGTGTGTGTGTGTGTGTGTGTGTGTGTGTGTGTGTGTGTGTGTGTGTGAGGGAGGGAGAGAGTCCAGCAGTCAGTTCAAGGGGGTTAATCTCTCTCCTCTCTCCTCTCCCTCCTCTCTCCTTCTCTCCCTCCCCTCTGTTGCCTTTTGTTGCGGCCCCTCACTTTCTCAACACTTGGACAGAAGGAACTGATACTGTGCCTGTGTATTTGTGTGTGTGTTCATGTGTGTGTACTTTGGGTGTCCTCCTCAGCGCTTTCTGGACTGAACTGTACGCGAACATGACTGATGGGACTTTCTAACACACTCTTCACGCTGAATGTTCACACCACGGACCGGTAAGGCTGCACTCTTTGATGGAATTCACCAGAATGTGTTCATGGTTTGCTGAGAGAGGTGTGCGTGTGTGAGAATGCCACTTCATGTGTGTGTTCATGTGGGAAAATCTGTCTGCAAAGCAACAGGTCATTTTTGAACTAAGTCTTCCTCAGTGTGAGCTCAGACTTCATGTTTTAAAGATCTGGAGACATGTAAAGAGGTGAAACTTTCTTGATACCTTTCTGTCTTTCTCCTTTTCCTCCGCTCCCTGCTCCACTTCTCCTTCTTCCCCTTCTTCCCCCCTCTCCGCCCGGTCAGAGTTGCTCAAGTTACCGGCTTCCTCCTGTTGTTATGAGCCCCGTGGTTTCTGTGCAGCACTCTGAGGGCGCTCCCACGCTCTTCCAAAGAAAAAAGAACGGAAGGAAAACAGCGCTAATCATTTCAGAGGCACAAAAGAAGCACGCTCAGTCTCTGCTCAGCATCTACCTGCATCCTTATTTTAATCCTTTCACACTTCCAGACACTTTATTGTTACCAGGACAAAAGTTGTCTCTTTTCCTCAGAGGTGGTGGGGTGGCTGAGGTGGTGAGAAAATTGGAAACAGAACCACCCACAGTGGAAGTGAGTCAGCCCTGGCATTTAGTGGTGTGTTGACTTTGGAAATGGCAAAGATTGAGGGGGCTGTGGTGGTGTTGTCTGAGAGGGACAGATGACATTGTCAGGGGGAGAGAGGAACAAACAAAATGTCTCAATTTTGAGTCCCAGAACCCCTGCAAAGAGCCTCTGCAGAGTGGGAGCTGAGTTTCGCTCAACAGGCATTGAAGAGGAGAAAAAGAGATGGACAGAGAGAGGAGAGGAGGGGAGTTTAAAGCCAGGGGCTGTTTATAAAGGGAGGGAGCGGCTTGTGTCCATCTGGGACAATCCCAAGTGCTGAAAGCTTCCCCACCCTGATCCCAAACATCTCTCTCCCCCACCTCTCCCTCTGTCTTTCTCGTTGTCTCTTTCTTGCTCCGTCAGCCTTGAGAGTCGGTACATTCTGTATGCAGCCTGCAAACTTGTTGCAAATGTGCTGCATACTTTTATTTTTTTCCTACCTCATGGTCCCTTGAATATCTTTGTCACTGTTGCTGCTACATGCAGCTGAGCCAACAACATGGAAATGCTGTAATAAACACTGTGACCACCAGCAGTCCTTCTGACCGGCAGCTTATTGTTTCCAAAGTCATGCATTGAGAAAATGATGTTCTTGGTGATGTATCTCTTGATTTGCATGGGCGTGTGCCTGGTTTTGATAAGCAAAGGTCCTTCCAAGGTACAAATGTTATATCCTCTTGAGTTTAGTGGCTAATAGTCAGAGTAAGTGAGAGCAGCATGCTGTTGTTGACTCCCTAAGGAGATATGAAGACAGCTGGTTAAACAAAACAGCAAAAGAAATGAGTCTAAATACTGACAAAACCACTGTAAACATAAACATCAGCAGCTGCACAAAGCAACACAAGCCTGGAGGAGAGATGTAGCACATTATCTCCCTGCAATCACAGTTTTATCATTTGCGGATTGCTTTCTCAAACAAAAGATACACGTTCAGTATAAATAACTGGTGGCCACAGACACATCTTCCTCTTTACTCCTCTCCCTTTGTCTGGTTTGCTCCACCAACCTCCGTCTCCTTCTCCTCTTCCTCTTCCCTCCCTGCTCGCCTTCCTCCCTCTGCGCTGCCTGTGTATCCAGCGATAAGGGGACAGCGGTGGTAGCACTTCCTCTCGCCACAGGAAGCAGGAAGCGTTGGTTTCCAGCGCTGCCTCGCTGGGCAAACCCTGCGCTGAGTCCGCTGGGATCCTCGAACACAAGCTGCACACTCCCAGACATGCACAAAAGTTGGCATATCAATGTGGCAAAGCATGTGTGTGCGTGTGTGTGTGTGTGTGTCACCTGTCCACACAATGCCTCCACTATGTCCTCAGTGCCTGGTGGCTCTCATGGGAAACCACCTGGGAAAAAGTCCACTTTGTGCCCCTCTGACCTCAGGGTTGGCGCTCAGGTCAGAAGATGATTGGTTAATTATTCCTCTAATCACAGCTAATGTTTTGTTTTCAGCCTCCATGGCCATGAAGGCCAGAGGGGGCGCTGTTGAGCTTAAAAAAACACAAACAACCATTCATCAGCTAATGGATTCCAGTTCTGCTGCAGGGTGGGAGGGCTGGGGTGAGGAGGGGAGGGGAGGGAGGCGGACATACAGAGAGAGTCAGGAGAAGACTAAACTTTAGATTTACTCCTTTGTAAAGTTTGGTGAAGATTTTATAACTAAGGGGATGTTTTCCTCACGTGTTGATTTAACTGACAGAGTTAACCCTCACCACTTCTTGAAACCAATGTTCTGTGACGTGTTTTGGATCCTTAAATAATGCAAGCCACAGCAGCCCACAGAAATACTCAGAGAAAAGCGCACTTCATTCAGAGAAATGTTGGCCATAAAAACGTCAGGCTCATTGACAGATTCTGTTTCCTGCTTGTGCCAAGCCAGGGAAGGATTTTTTTTTCAGCACACAGCACAAACGACACAACGAGTGGAATTAGGATGAATGGATTATTGTTAAAAATAGAGATTTGGAACAGAGAAAGTTTCACCTGAGGGATCCAAAAAGAATTTTCTGTTTCCAAAGAGGGCATACTACATTTTTTAATTCACTATTTTCCAGTGTTTCATTCTTGATATTTCTTGAGAACAAATTTAGAAACACAGAGTAAGTGTAGTTATATGTAATTTAGCTTAATCTGAGGTTTAAGTTAAGATCTTTCAGGTGTTCCACAAGGGAACGTGGTTATTGTGCCTGGTATGTATGTATATACCTTGGTAGCTAATCTGAGGGGCTAAAATGTCACAGAGAAATGAGATCAAAGTTACGTTTCAACTGCTTTGTCTTGAAGTATAGATACAGAGCAGTTTTGTTACTTATCGATCTGCTCTTGGAAGGTGGAGCTACAACACTTCAGACTGTTGATTGGTCGGAAGAATCGTCACTTACCCCAACAGCGGCTGCATTTCTCCTGTCGGCACACAGACTTCTCTAAAACAAAAGCTTGATTGCACTTTGTATCAAAGAGCTACGTGCCAGAGAGGACGACATGCTGCATGTCTTCCATCTATTCTCTTTGTTTACTGTGTCACATTTTTCTTCTTTGTTGGATTTATTGGCAGGATAAACTGTGTTGCGCTGCTACGGCGTCCTAATAGCTGCATCTTTCGGCATCCCGCTTACACACCGCCTACCAAGAGAGGGCACAGTTTGCTGTAGAAACGCTAACAAGATCAGGCTTAACTGTACTAAACCGTGCCAAACCGTACTGAACTGAATCAGACTTAGTGTAAACATGACTTTAGACACCTGCCTGTCAGGACTTGAGCATCTTTAATGCAGAGCAGTTTTGTTTGAAAATGGACATTTTAACTTGAGGGCTAATGGAGGATTCTGTTGCTTTCGGAGCAAACCTCAAGTGAACATTCAATGAACTGCCTTTTTTTTTTTTTCAACTTCAGCAGTAACTTTACTTTTTCCCAGCCAGAGCTAGCCACTTGTTTAGAGGGGCTGTTTACACAGCAAGAGAATGAAACGAAAAGTATTGTTGCATTACACGGAAACTGTGTTTTAGCTGAGCTACAACTGAAACTTTTGAAAACAGCCTCCATGATGGATTTTTTTTCGGAATTGCTGCAGCCCCGATGCTGTGCAAACAGCAGATTTCAGTGGAAATGCTGACGTCACGCTCCACATGCGCGTACACCGTGTTGTGAATGCTGAATCTGCTGACTGTCTTTCAACAAAATGTGCATCTGTTGCTCCACTTCTGTACTTAGCATTTGCCAATACACCAGATAATCAGCCCAATTCTGCTTCTACTGAAGCCCGCTTCTTGACAAGACAGTTATAGCGCCAACTACAGGCCTGGCATGCTTACTTAGGCCTTGCATACATTTCCAGTCCCTCAGCATTTCTGTGTAAATCCTATTTTTTTACTGCAAGACAGAAAATTAAGTATGGGACTAACAGAATTAGAGCTCTCAATCAGCTCAGTGTGTATTTAAAAAATGTATGGTGGAAAAACAACTAGTCTTCACATTTTTTATTTGTTCTATTTGTTTTGTCTTATGTTGTTGTGTAGACAGAGTTAATTTATTCTTTAAAGTATGGTTGCTGTGACTTTGTCAGCTATGCCTAAGGAGACAAATGGTTTAAGAAGGAAAAGAAATAAAAAAAAGTATGTTAGAAGGAGGCTGGCAGTAGATGAAGAGAGAGCAGACAAAGGAACAAAGAGGAGGAAGAATTAAAGTGACACCTGTGAGGATGATGGAGGACAGAGGAGGGAGGGAAAGCAAAGAGGCCTGGGTTCAAATTAAAGGAAAACGAAGAGATTTGAGCGATTAGGAAACGATGGAGATGTGAGCCTAAACTATGAGCGGGTCAGAGGTCAAGAGGGGTGAGCAGGTCAGAGTGGGCCCAGCAGCTCTACTTAGAACAGGATATCCTGCGAGGAAAACCCATCTGTCTCTCTCCTCGCTCTCGTTCTGTCTCTAAAATTCCCACAGCGGGCAGAGCGGAGAGCAGAGGTGTAACCTTTCACTGAAAACAGCAGAGAAAACACAAGTTCCCAACAGAGAGGCTTCACTTTCATCAGTCACCGCTGACAGAGACAGATAGCAGAGATGAACACCCGATGTGTCCTGACCTGACAGACTGAGTGTGTATGAAGTGTTTTTTTATAGTGTGTGTGATGATAGCTGGGTGCTGTTTCCATCCTGTGCTGCTGTTTGTTGCTGTTTTCATCCTCTCACAGCGGGGGCGACAACAGCCAAGATAAATTTCCCTGCAGGGACAATAAAGTTTATCAGGCAGTATCTTATCTGAGTCACACAGACTGTGAGTGAAATTTATTCAACATCCCCTTTCTGTTTCAGCACACTGCCACTTAAAACCAGCATAGGTGTTCGAAGAGCAAAAACAAAGAGCTGTGTTCCTGCTAATGGCCACTAGGGGGCAAAAATATCTGATTTTATGGGACACTTGATCTACCTTGGATTGGATTTATTTCTACAGAACAGGCATTTTTATTATTAGCTCATGGTTTCATCCGCTAGTATATGGCTTTTTCAACACATCATAATGTCTGTTTTCTGACTTGTGCAAAACAATAGTAATATTAATAATAGTAAAGTTTAAAACAGGGAATGACTTTGGGATCTTTTGGTTCTGCCACTTGGAAAGAACAAATACATTTTTTGCAACCTGTCAATTTAAAAAGAGTAGAATGGTACATTTCCATCTTCTTTTTTTTGGAACTGACTTAAAAAATTCGAGATTTCAGCCAAAATGTCACGCTTAAGGCCTTTAAACTCAAATCCTATGACAAACAGGTGACAACACAGAGGCTCAATGCTCCTTTTATGTACAGGCTATGGCTGTGTTCCCAAGTCAATACTCTTATTTAGTCTGCAGGAAAAAGACCTAAAGGAGTTTTCATGTCGTGTTGAGTTCAGTGACACATTTGAAGCAAATGGTAATGTTTTTTTTTCTGGAATAAAGATTTCATTTCCCATGAGCACCATCACCTGATGTGGTGAATATATATAAATGAATATAATTATAATGAATATAATTATATATAAATGAAAAAAAATACAAATATTTTCTTTGATACCAGTTTCCTTTGTTAAAGAAAGCTTAGAAGGCAATGTGATGCTTTGTAGCATTATAGAAATGTTATGTAACAACAGCCCTGTCATGATGTTGACTCTTGTGTCCCAGTTTGTGTCTGAGTAACGTGGATATGCACGCTGTTTGACTCTTTAGCCCTCTGAGAGCAGTTAATCATTCACATGACAACACTAACATGAAATCCTGTTCATAGACATTTAGCCCCTTTGGTTAGCAAAGCCTTATTGGAGAGTTTCTCTGTCTAAAACAGAACTTCAACAGAAAATCTCTTCACTGATCCTGCTCTAGTGTTAGCCATGAGGACAAAATAATCAATGCTTGAGGATTTAATTCACACTTCAAGGCGAGTGATGAAGATTGAATTTGCTTTTTATGTTGAAAAAGTTTGACCTGAACTCCATCCATCCATATTCTACCACTTATCCTGTTCAGGATCGCGAGTGGCTGGAGACTATCCCAGCTGTCTTCAGGCGGGAGGTGGGGTCCACCCTGGATTGACCACCAGTCAATCACAGAGTCACACAGAGTTGACAGACACACAGACCGACAACTTTCCATGAACACACCCACACGTACAGGCGATTTAGAAACACCATTTAACCTGATGAGCATGTTTTTGGCGGAAGTCCAACCAGGATTCAAACTGGTGACCACTGCACCACTGTGCAGCTGATCTGATCTCAGGAACCAAAATTTAGATGAAAGACCTGATCTTGTAGCTGATGATCTTATTTTACCATAATGAAGAGGGAGGCTGTGGCACTTTGGAAACATTTTCTTTGCATGAATATCATTTTAAATCCTAAAGTACTCAAACTGATAGGATTTTAAAGTTACTGTACCATCACCTTGCATTACATTAGGTTGTTACATCAATGTGAGTTAGCAGAGGCAGAAAAGAGGAAATTAATACTATCTGTTCATGTGAATGTGTTTCCTGCATAGTTTGGCCACCACAGTCAAAGAAGCCTGGGCACGCCCCTGTTAGTCAGACAACAGTCATTGTGTTTGAAGATTGCATAAGGATTCATATGTGTTATGTTTTGTTCTCACTTGCATTTAGTGACTTCATTCATTTTTCAAACTGCTTATCCTGTTCAGGGTCATGGCTGGCTGGAGCCTATCCCAGCTGTCTTCAGGCAAGTTGCGGGGTACACCCTGGACTGGTCGCCAGTCAATCACAGGGCTGACACACAGATAGACAGACAACTTTCCATGCACACACTCACACCTATGGGCAATTTAGAGTGACCAATTAACCTGAAGAGCATGTTTTTGGACTGTGGGAGGAAGCCATAGGACCAGGAGAGAACCCACGCACGAGGCTGCAGCACTAAGCGTTGCGCCCATTTGATGCTTACAGTTGAAAAAAAAATTATCCTTGCAAAAACAAAATGAAAAATCCTCTTTAGTTTACATTATTTCGTTGTACACCAAACTTTTCCAGCTATAGCACAATTTATCTACATTTATGTACAGGCCTTGGGTGTGTCCCCAAGTCAATACTTTCATTCAGTCTGCAGGAAAAAGACCTAAAGGTTCTTTAAAGTATTTTCTTATGTTGTGTTGAGTTCAGTGACACATTTGAAGCAAATGGTTTAAATTTTATTTTATTTTATTTTATTTTATCTTTTTTATTTATTTATTTATTTGTATTTGTATTTTTTTTTCTATTTTTTTTTCATTTATTTATTTATTTATTTATTTATTTATTTATTTATTTATTTATTTTTTTGGGGGGGGTAGACTTAGATTTATCTCATTAGTTGCTGAATCAAATAAAAAATACAAATCTTCTCTTTGATACCAGTTTCCTTTGTTGGAGACAGCTTTTAACAGAATGCATGAGGCAATGTCACAAAAGGCATAAGGCAAAGGCACAAATTGTTGTTTTGCATCTGCTTGCAGTGAAAAATAGGACCCATGTTCTGAAGTACCAGAATCCCCTCAGTTGGCTCAGAAAAGCTTAAGTGCACACTGTCAGTGCAACAAGTTCATTCTTAAAGGTCTGCCTTATTTATCCAAAAGTCTGCAATCAGATGTGTTTGAAACTGTCCAACCTTGCAGGATGACAGGTTACTAAAAGTGTTGTGTAAACACGCTATTCTGGAGCCCATTTCTCTTCTGTTTACGAGTTTCACTTATAATCTGGCGTGCTGAAAATAAACTGAGTTGCCACCTTGGTTTGTACAAAAGTAAAACAACGCCGGGTGTGACGGACTCCTGAAGATGCAGAGGAATGTAGAGTAATAAAGATCAAGCTGTTAAACTATCCTAAACATGCAAGAAAAGCATTAAACACTGCTGCTGCTTTTTATTTTCCAGCTTATTATCACTGGATATCTGATTTCCCCGTCTGTTTTTGTGTCAGACAAACACACATTTCAACCTACTTATTTTTCCCTCCTGTGAGCTGCTTTATGTTTCCCCTTGTGCAGCAGTTACGCCAGAAATAGTCATTACTCTCCCCATACACTCAATCATATACTCAGTCTGATTTTCTCACATTGAAGTGGGTGATATTTTCCGTATGGGAACATTTACTTATTTTTTTCCCCTTCCAATGGTTTTTAATGACCGAAGCGAGAGACTTAGATGCAGAGTGAGAGAAAAAGAGAACGAGAGAAGGTATTGAAAGTGAGAGATGTAGAGCGAGAGAGTGTGAGCTATTTTTGTCCTGTCTGGGTGTTTCCTACACACACACACACACTCACGCTTCTCGGGCTTGTTGTTGTTCAGAATGGTGGGTGTTTAAAGGGTGAGTTTTGATTTGATTTGACATTTTGTGTGAGAGGGTTTTCTTTGTGTGTGTATGTGTGTGTATGTGCAAGTGTGTGTGTGCATTTTTGTGTGTGAGATGTTGATATCCTTGGGATTTTCCTGTGGTTGCCATGGTTTCGTGCTGTGTTTTGAGACAACTTAACATTACTCCAAACATCCTCGGGGTGTAAAGGATCCTCAGCCGTTCATTACGATTGCATTACACACTCTGCTTGCGCTGTCACTGGGGTTGACCTCAGTTCACTTTCAATTTAACCAGATCAAACATCCAATGACCATCTTTAAACGTTTAATTTGTCTCCTTGTTTGATGCGATCTTTCTGCTTTTCACTTCCTGTATGAAACTACTTCGGCTCAAAATAACAGCTGAGACTGACTCCACTATAGTCCAGGCCAAAACACACAAAGTATATCAGGTTATTTTTACAGTGTATGCAGACGAAACTCTGATTTACAGCGTCAATAATCTGGATCAGGGTTTCCAAAGTTTGTGTTGCGAGGCACTGACGGGTAGGAACATCAGATGGCTTCCCATAAAAGTCTTCGATGATTTAGAAATTGCACATTCTATCCATGACTGTGAAAATATAAACAAACCATAGCTGAACTTGATATAAAACCATGCAAAGAAAACGTTCGCCGTTACTTTTCTGCTTTCAGCTGCAGTCTCATGGCCCTGAGGTGATTTTGGCACTGGACTGGACGTTCAGCCTTCGATACGTTTGTGTAAAATACACTGCCTGGCCAAAAAACAGTCGCCATCAAAAAAAAAAAAAAAAGTCACACACTCTAATATTTTGTTCGACCACCTTTAGCTTTGATTACAGCATGCATTTGCTGTGGCATTGTTTCTTTAAGCTTCTGCATGTCACAAGATTTATTTCCATCCAATGTTGCATTCATTATTCACCATTTGCTAGGGAGCATAAAGATTGGACTCCGAAGCAATGGAAGAAGGTCATGTGGTCTGATGAGTCCAGATTGACCCTGTGCCGGAGTAATGGGCCATCAGGGTAAGAAGAGAGGCAGATGAAGTGATCACCCATCATGCCTAGTGCCTACTGTCCAAGCCTGTGGGGGCACTGCTATGATCTGGGGTTGCTGCAGTTGGTCAGGTCTAGGTTCAGCAACAGTCTGTGCTCAAAGAATGAGGTCAGCTGACTACCTGAATATACTGAATAACCAGGTTACTCCATCAATGGGTTTTCTCTTCCCTGATGGCACGGCCGTATTCCAAGATGACAATGCCAAGATTTATCAAGCTCAGATGGTGAAAGAGTGGTTCAGGAAGCATGAGACATCATTTTCACACATGGATTGGCCACCACAGAGTCCAGACCTTAACCCCATTGAGAATCTTTGGGATGTGCTGGAGAAGGCTTTTTGCAGCGGTCAGACTCTACCATCATCAATGATCTTTGTGAAAAATTAATGCAACACTGGATGGAAATACATTTTGAGACTGCAAAGACATGATGTAATCAAGGTTAGAGGCAGTCCAACAAAATGTTAAAGTGTGTGACCGTTCTTTTTAGTGGTGACTTTTCTTTGGCCAAGCAGTGTAATATCATGCTTGTTTGGCTTTTTTTGTATCTTTTGTTGTCCTGGTGTTTCGAATTGGCCTGTTAGTGTGTGCAGCTGTGAATAATGTCTCACCTCATTGGACCACTTGGGTCAACTCTCTCTGGTTTGGTCATAACATGAAAACTTTGTCATTTGGGAGCCTTTAGTAGAGATAGTTTCAGTCGGACTGGCTTACTGAGTCAATGTTTTCTAAATATAACGTACACTCCTGTGACTAAAAACGAATTAGGGCTGCCAGTTTTAGCCAACTATTCATCATTATCACCTTTTTTTCCCTAGTAGTCAAAATACTCTGCACTCTGCTGGCTGAATGTGATAGTTTTTGGTTCTCTTCTCCTATATAAAATAATTTAATGCCTCTAACTCCGCATGAGCATGTTTGTGACATGTTTCAGGTGAATGTTGACGTCAATGCACTTCCTGTGAGTCTGTGTCTGTTGACACTGTTTTATGTAGAGCGCATTGAGATTTTTGTGGCGAGGACACACCTAGCCTCTCTCCATTTCTTTTTCTTTTCTTTCTTTTCTTCAGGGGGATGTGGGGTTAATTTGTTACCACATTTCATTAAATCATCTTCTTTTTTTCTGCATTATTTTCAGCTACATACTCACAAAGTGTTAACATTTCAAAACAAAATTTCCTGAACAGACTTGGTTTGGAAACATTTCTATTCCCCTCACTGAAATATACATAAATAATGCTAAAGATCAAATTCTTTTTCTTTTTTTTTAAATCTTTAAATAGCACTTTTTATATCACATTCTGCATTCCTGATATCATCAAAGTCTGTGAGGGTTTAGTGTTCAGGCTTTGAGTGGATATTAAGCTTGGATCAACACATGTGAAAAGCATGGCTTTGGAATTTCCCAGATCAGTCGTCTAACTAGTGAATCCTCCGTCATTCATTTTTTTGTGCAGCATCAGTAACTTGTTTTCTGTAAGAAGGTTTGTTTTGGAAGATTAAGACATTTGCAGCCTGCCTTTATCTGTAAGCTTACTGAATCTGCATCGTATGGAAAACTTGAGCTCACATCTTTACTCTCCTCTCAGCGCGGCCTGCTGATGACTGCAGACATGACACCTTTGCTCTGCTGTGGAAACCGTCTGTCAGCGATCCATTGTGTTTCTGTGGACTGCTCATGTCACCAAGCCTTTCTATGTGGCTAGTCTGAAACTCAGTGTGTGTGTGTGTGTATGTGTGTGTTTTTCACATGAACACACAGACACTCACACACACTCACCATGGAAACATATTGAACATGCTGTGAGATTTCAGTGAGCGTGCTGGCCGTTAGGGAAGGTATGATTGTGACTTGTTCAGGTTTCCACGATGTACTCACAGAGCTGTCATAAAAATGTGTCAGCATATGGAGTGTGAGAACTTTGTAATAGAGATAAACTTCAAGATCAAACCTAACAAACATTCAGCAACCTGGTACAAAAAAAGATCATACTCAAACACATATTTTATTAATTATCAAGATTAAGTGTGTAATTTTAATCACTTTCTTGAATCTTTTGACTCATCACAAATTTAAAAAAATGTGTTTTCTGACCAAAGAAAATCCAATCATGCTTTCTCTCACTCCTTTAATGCATCAGTCATTGAGAACTTTTGTCTTTAAACACACTGAAACAGGCTGTTTCTGCAGCGTGCTCTTAAGCACTTCATTGAAAATGACCTCATGGAGATAGTTGGTCTGTATGCTGATGGTTGTGTTTGCATTTGTGTCTCATAAAACTGCATTAGCTTTAATTTGAGGTGATTTATTGCAGCTTAGATCACCTCACAGGAGCTCTAAAAATGTAAAACAATAAGCAGCTGAAATGTTGATTGTATTTATTATTCTATTACAGCAATAACGTTAGACAAACACTGGTGTATCCTTGTTTATACGTTAATCTTTAATCTGCTGCCTTCACACCTCCTTACCTTCATCAGACAGATCACTCTCTACTCTTTAGTCCAGGGGTCTTTTCTTTCTGTCTTTGCCAAAGGTCAGGGATGAAATGGGTCAAAAGGCATTTAGATTTGCTCCTATTCCTTTGAACAAATGACAGAAAGAGCCGCGGCTAAAAGAACTGGTCTCATTAAGTGGGTTGAAGGTGATGTTGATCAGTTTGGAGGCAGACACATCGAGCTGCATGTGTTTTGCATGATGTATTTTCTGACTTAGACAGTTTCCTGTTGCTTTATTCTGTTTATTCTTTTGGGTTTGTATGTGGGGCTGCTCTTGTCTGTCAGGAACTTTGTAAACTGTGCTGCCTGTGGCTGGATCATGTAAGTGTTGTTGTATGAAGGAGACAGATTTAATGGAAGAAAAAAAAAGAGTCAAAAACATTTGATTTTATTTCTGTGTTTCTTGAAGCTCTCAGGCAGCATGATTTTTATCTGACAGCATTTCTCTTCAGTTTTTGACCACTTTTTGTTGTTGATACTGTAATTACCCATCTTATTTCTCAATAGGTATTGTCTTAAGTAGTTAACACAGGGTAGTAGCATGCACAGGGACGAAAAGAAAAGGCACATACACTGTGTTTTTGCCACTGTAGAGTGCACTTCATCAGGTTTTTTTCCTCCTCAGAGAGCACTTTCTCATGTTTTAACCAGCCAGGGGGGAGGTTAGTGTGTTTTGCCAGTCAAGAGTGACAAGGATTCTGGCAGGGAAGATCCAGATGCAGGATTTCGCAAAAAAAACCTTTTTATTTAATCAACAAAGTATTAAACACAAAATCACAGCTTCGCTAACAAGGGGAAAAAAAAGCAAAAAATGTCTAAAAAGCAAAAGACTTAGGACCACAATGAAGAGACATGACATGAAGATCTGGCGCAGAACAGGGGAAAGACAGACTTAAATACATGAGGTTAAGGGACACAGGTGAAAACAATGAGGAGCAGGGATGACAATCACAACGGTGGGAAAACACCAGAGCAGGACACGACGTAACCTGAAACGAAAGGAAAGACTAAAACAAAACTTGACAGGATAAACTTGAAAAACAAAAGTGATGTAAGAAAGAGGTGAACTTAACGTATTAGACGAGACCTGTCAAAGAGGACACTTCAGTGGTATTTTTGCTCACAAGTGGGCACTTTAGCATACATTTTGGTTCCCAAGTGGACACTTTTGTGCAAGTTTTTAACTACTGCAACTAGACCACAAGGGGGGGGGGGTGACTGCCCCCTTTGTCCCCCTCTGTGCACACACCTGATGTACGGTTCAATTTAGGAGGTGCTGCCCTTTTCTTATCAGAGAGCTAGCTCTTCTATCTTCACACCTTTGTACTTTCAAAGTGATCCTGTGACAGTAAACATTTTATTCAAAGTCTGTTTTGCTGTCTAATTTTGTGTTTGTGTTGCCATTGCTGTCAAATCAAACCAAAACTCACCCTTTGTAACATATGTGGAACAATTAGCCTCTATTAGCTAAATGAACTACCTCTTATTTTAAAGTCTTATTACAAGCTATCAAAGGCAAAACACAAGGTGTAGGCTTCAAACAAGTATCCCCCAAAAACAATTAAAGACGATAAGTTAGCATCTCTTCCCATCTCTTATTTACCATCAGCTTTGGTGTTACGCTGCTTTCCTACAATAACATCAACAGTCACGGCTCACTCTCTGTAAACTAAAGCCCTGTGTCCCTTCATGATAACAGCATTATGTGCATCTGGTGCTTTAAATAACCTCCACTTTATCCTCCGTGGAGCAGGAGGGTCACACATGATTTCAGGGTGCATGATCTCTGTCTGTCTGCGTCTCATGTGAATCTTCTGACTGCCACAAGACTCCTCCTGAACCACGCGTTCATGTATGTGAATATGTGTGAATTGTCTGCCGCTTAGATTATATCAAAGAGGAGCTTTCACAGATGTATGTGTAAAATATGAGTTTGCAGCCGACCACACCCTTAAACTTTTCACCACACACACACATATGAAGATGAGTGCGTAAACACACACTTGCGGGAACATCTGCATGCATAAAAATAAAAACACACAAATAGCTCAAGTTTTTCCTGCCAGATATTTCCCCGCTGTTTTATTTTTATCTTCTTTGTTCTTGTGTTTACACAGCCTGCTAAAGATAATAAGTCTTTTCCTCCCCTCCCTTCATATTTCTTCATCTTCCTCTCTATCTTCATCTGGATTCCCTGCCTTTCTCCCTCCCGCCTCCCCGTTCTTCACTTTTTTTCCTCACATCATCCTCCTCTGTTTCTCCCCCTCTCCTCTGCTCCTTCCTTTTTTCTTCTCATGCAGCATTCCTCACATTCCTGTTGGCTTCTTAAGGGGAAGGACCCTGCTGGCAGACCAAGGCCAAACATTATTACAGTGCTCTCTCCTTCCCTTTCTGACTTTCTTCCTTTCCTCCCCTGTCATTTCATCCTCCTGATCCCTTCCTCCAATCTTTCATTCCCTCATCTAAAACTTCCATCTCCTGATAATTCCATTTTCCAGATAGCGACTGTGTGCTTGTACTCAAACCATGTTACAACAGCTTACTGAGACCACTGTGTTTCATAATTAGTGGAAATAAGGGTCATACCCTTCTCTGTTACGTAAAACAGACTCGTTTATGTTTATACAAGAGCATGTGCTGGTTTTTAACAACGACACACTGTCAGCACATGGGAGATAAAGTATCACACACACAAATGTTCACAGAAAACACTCGCAACAAGACAAAGCAACTCACTCATAATGCTCGCATGCATCATTTATGAACTGAAATGTTCAGATTCAAGCTTGATTTGACCATAAATTTCCACTGAATGACCAAAATTATCTTTAGATTGGATTTTGATGCTTTCACTTTGTCACACACAGCAGCATGCGTCACTGAGGAGGATCAGAGCGACCAACGCTGACTGAATCAAAGCCCCCAGCCAGCTGCTGTGGTGTGATTTGCAGGGTATTTAAATAAAGACATTCAAAAGGCCATGAAAAAAGTTTGTCTGCTGACTTCTGATGGTCTCGAGTTGATATTAAGAAGGAGTGTGTGTGTGGTCTGTGTGTGTGCCCTTGATATCATTAAAAAGTTAATTAATTCAAATTAAACTAAAAGAACTTTGTTAATCAGAGTCTAAAATGTCACCGGTGTAAATTAATTCGACTGAAACTTCCACTAAGTGAATGAGTAAATGAATAAATGAATAAATAAAAGAACTGGAGGTGGATCGAGCAGCCAGACTGGCTCAGTGAGTCAGATGGAAGCTGAACATGGCATGTTTTGTCTTTAAAGAGGGGATCAGTGACTGCATCCTGGAGGTTGGAGCTGAAGTGGTTCTGGAGTGAGTGTGTGTGAAGTGTGTGAGGTGTCAGAGGCATTTCATTGACATTTCTTAAGTCAGATGCTGCTGTCCCAGATTCAGTCAAGTGATTTAGAAAGAGGCACCTAAACTGGACAATTATATCTCAAAGTCTGCTTACAATGACTTCTGCTTACTGTTGCTACATGCTTTGCTCATCAGGTATGTTGCTTTTTGCTGTTTTGCCTGCCTGTCATAGTTCTCATATTGGCTTTGTTTATTCTTGCTGTACTGTCTGTGTTTGTTTCACCTTTTGCCAGGCTGCCTTTTAAGGAAGGAAAACGTTTTTAGTAATTTTTCTGGATAGTAGGGGTTCGTAGGGGTTCAAGAACCTCACGATATAATGTGATACACATCATGATATAACAATATTGAATACATTGGGATATTCTACACAGTTAACTATTTCTTTAAAAACAACTTTTCTATTTCATTGTGTTTGAAATAATGAAAGTCAGATGCAGTGTTTCATACATACATTTAACTTGAAAACATAAAGTGCATCAAATTTGTCATTTCAACTACCGTGATATTAAACTAATGTTGCAAAAAAAAATAAAAAATACTGGATGAAAGACGTGTTCAGTTACTGAAACTGATAAATATCGCTTAGTGTCACCAATGTTACTCATAAAAAATCTGATATTACAGAAAACATGACTATGATTATCATTTTATCAGTCTACTTCACTGTAAGAATTAAACTTAAAATGATTTGAAACAAAGTGACCCAAGAATTGACAGAAAAAAATGATGTTTATGGCATCAAATCTCACAGGTCAAAGTATCGCCATATATTGCTGTATCAATATTTTTTCACACCTCTCCTGGGTAAGTAAAGGGTTAAATTGGAAGCTCCTTAGAAGGCTGCTCTATTGAATTGTGATTATGATGAAATAATGATGTTCATTGAAGCATCTACAGAAACCCGGTCCTGATTGGTGGACATTTGACGCGGTTTTGACTTGAGAAAGAGGTGTTGATGACATTTTGGGAAGACTGTTTCACACTTCAGGTGTTTTATTGTTTAAGATGTGAGTGTGTTGTTAAAGTGTTGAATTTATAGCTTGTGTTTTGGCACCAATGCTGAGGCTTTATATGTCAAACTGTGAGCATGGCTAGATGATGATGATGATGGTGATGGTGGTAAGCTGTATTCTTCACTAAAGCAGGGTGTTGGGTCGACTTTCTCAAGATAACATCGCAGAGAGTCTGTCATGGTAGAGAGAAGAGCAGAAATGTGAACTGTTGTCTTATGATAAATGTAACAATAAAGGATCAGATGTGAATGTAGCCAAACAAATAAAGAAACACTCTTTGTATCTCACACCTTTAGTCCATTTATATTTACTTCATGAGTCAGAGGAACAGGATCAGCATCTTTTTGAAGGGTCGCAGGAAGCATTTCAACACTTTACGTTTCATCAACTAAAAGAATCAAAAACCTGATGCTGAACACAACACACCCATGAGAAAATAATCTTTAAAATGTAAGACGGTTGGTGAAAACAGTTTGAGAGATTTTAGAGACAAGGGCTCAAAAATTCCAAAACACACAACGGCTTTTACACTTTTCTTGAGACTTTTTTTCAATCTAGAAAAGCCAGCATCCAAAATTTAAAATCTATAAGTGGACACCACAAATGAGAAAGAAAAATAAAGCGTGTTTTTCCTCCAGGGCCTGCTCTCTTTCTCTCTCTAAAGATTGTTGTTTAGTTTTTCTGACACTTTCTGTATTTTGTGAGCGATGGCTTCACGCGCTGTTGTGGCAGGAGCAGATCTCTGCAGGTGGGAGGCAGCTCTGAAGCGATGTAGCACACAGCTGACCACATCCTGCCTCATAAAGAACAAACAAAAAAGCTACACACGTCACAGCCACTGTTTATAGACGTTTCATTTCAGGGTAATTGACACTAAGGTTAGACTCGTCATCACGCATGTTTAACTGATATTAGGTCCAGTATTAGTGTTTGTTAGTCACATTTTCATGAGCAGGAATTTACTTTGAGACATTTTACAGTTTACAGCAAAGATGTATTGATTGTCTTTGATTCCCATGCTGAGTGAATGAAGTTCCAAACACTCATAAAGACACAAACAGTGAGTGCAAAGGTCTAAATTTGGTTAGGTCAAATGTTTTGTTCTTTAACAGCTCAGTCTTAACATAAACTGCTCTTTGTCTTACAACAATCAAAAAAAAAAAAAAATGCAGAATTTTTTTTTTGTTGGTTTGTTCCAATAACGAAGAAGTTTTATTGAATTATTTATTTATTTACCTCTTTATTTATTTATTTATTCATTTTTGGTGCAATTTTTAATTTTTTTTTTTAAGCCAATAAGAACTAATTTAGTTTTTTCTCAAGTCTACATCCCTTATAAGGTCAAGACAACATACAACAAAAATAAATTTAGAAGAAAAATATAATCTGTACTAATCTTAACTTTTGCAACAAGAAAGTGTTTACCTCTTCTTTTTCATTCAGAAAAAAAAACCCTAGAAAAATGTACTTTTTCTATTCTTTTAAATGATCAAACGTCTCACAGAGGCTTTACGAGTTTTATGAAGCAGGGTATTCTTTCAAATCTGAATATTAGGACAACAGAACCAACAAACATGAATGTTCTTGAGGTAAACTATTAATTCTGATGAAGGTAAATATGCTGTTTGCGGAAAAAAACAACTTACTGACCAGGGCAGATTGTGTTTGTTTGTGTGTGTGTGTGTGTATGTTAGAGTGTGTATATGTGTATGCGTGTGTGTTCCTGTGGGCGGTTGCCTGCTGCGCTGCTTTTCTGTCACCCTGTGGTTTTGTTATTTTCAGCATGAAACCGGATGTGATTCAGACTGCATGGTAGATTGTGTAATTGAATGGACTAACCACACACACACACACACACACACACACACACACACACACACACACACACACACACACACACACACACACACACACACACACTTAAATATATATAAAAATGCTCGTACACACTATCTATGCCGGTGCACACACACACACACACACACACACACACACACACACACACACACACACACACACACACACACACACACACACACACAGATGCAAACACCCACACACTGAGGGTTTCTGGGAACGGTGCCGGGTTCCCCCCATTCACAGAGGCACCCGAGGGTGAGTGAGCGGACGATGGAGCTCCAGCAGCAGCAGACAGACTCACGCTTCTTGGTTTCAGAATTGGTCTAAACACCAGTTGTTGACCTGGCTGATGCTGAGATCGGAAAAAAGGATAAAACACTGAGTGAGAGAGCTGTGTGGAAAGAAAAGGGACGGTTGAAAGTGGGGAAATTCTCTGAGGAGTGTTTCTGACAGTTTCAATCTCAAAACATTTAAAATCTGTAATATGCAGATTGAATGATTTCAGAATGTAAGAGAGAAAAGATCAGGGATGTCCAGAAAGTGCCTCTGTCCAAATTAACGAATGACCAGTTTTTTTAAAATAAATACATCCCCTATTAGGAGTGTGCGGAGATATTTTAGATGTTACAGAACATTAAAGTAAGAAAAAGAGGAGTTCATCCAGTTCACTGACCACGCATCAATGAACTGGATGTTTTGTGACGTTTTGAGGGTGTAACTGCTGTGAGGGGCGTCTGACAGCAAACAGTCATTCAGTTCTGGGAAAGACTCAGGAGTAGAAAAACTGACGGGTTGCTGGTCTTGCGTCATGTCGGCTGTCACATTATGTTCTGTAGAAGAACAACGGCGCTTTACACACAGACAGGATGCTCTGCTTCCTCCCTGCATGGGCTCTCAGTTCCCACCATCAGGGGTCTGAAAGATTTATACCTGCAGTCTCAGAAAAATGCACAATCAGAATTTTAATTCTTATAAAAAAGTTTGTAGTACCCAAGAAATGTGATCTAAAGAGTGTTGAAATCTCTGCAATCATTACCCTGTCAGGAAACGATTAAGAGCCACTTTCTTTGACTTCTTCACCACCACAAGTGACATGTGCTATAAATCTATCTCAGGGAATATTTAGGCTTACAGAGTTATATTCAGCAGCTCTACATGCCGCACATTTCAGTAATATTTGGCATACAGCCTCAGACATATTACCTCAAAAGCTTCCCTGTAATGTATACAGAGTGTTTCAGTTGTCTGGAGTCAGAGCACTAACAGATTATTTCTTTTTATGGGCATGAATGAAGAGCAATATTTAACACTTTCTCATATCTGTGAGGTATATTTCACAGATATAGCAGTTGGAGGAAACAGAACCACTTCTTCATGACTTTTATTTGATACAGAAGCTACAGCTTCATTAAAACTGTGAAATTAAGTCCCAAACATTCATGTACTTCACAACAAAACCTCACATTTGGCATAAAACACCAAATACCTCTTGAGGAGTTTCAAAGGAAGATTACAGGTAATTACAGATAAGGATGGGTACCGAATTAGGTACTTTTATAGGTACCAACCATATTCCATCTGTAGTTCTGAGTACCAATTAACATAAAATCAAACAATACCATGTTTCTGTACCAAAACACAACCTTGACTGTGAGGAAGTAGAAGAGTAGATGATTTTCCAGGCTGGCCATGAACACAGCATTGCAAGGTACTGAAGAAGATATAATTGAAAGCTTTGAGATTTTATAAGTAAAAACACATTGATATTTACTACCACATAAACATGCAAAAAAATGGTACAGTTGAGTACTTATACCAAATGTGAGGTACCGGGCATCAGTACCGTACCGTTTCAAATGTGAAAGGTTCCCATCCCTACACTGCAAAAACTGAAATATTATCAAGTGTTTTTGTCTTATTTTCAGTGAAAAATGTCTTTTTATTATGGGAAAAAAATGTCTTGTTTCAAGTTATTCAAAGACAAAAATGAGGTCTGAATTGCTTGTTACAAGTTAAAAAAATCTGCCAATGGAACAAGAGAAAAGTTACTTGTATCAAGACATTTTCTAGTTTCAAGCTAATTTTTCTTGTTCCAATAGCAGATTGTTTTTACTCGTTAAAACCAATTTAGACCACATTTTTGTCTTTAAATAATGTAAAACAAAACGTTTTTCGACTAGGTGAATGTGGCACACATCAAGACAATTTTTACTTAAAATAAGACAAAAAAAACTTGATAATATTTCAGTTTTTTTGCAGTGTACAGGCAGATAATTCATCAACAAAAACCTGACAACAAGGAGAAGTTCACCAATTTAATTTGACATCTTCAGGGACTTAGCAATCAGTGGCTAAGATGCTAACAGACCTTTTTTTCCATATGTTAAAATTCCAGCTCCGTGCCAGGAATGAACTTGATTAGATCTTTTCCAGATCTAAGTAGTTTCTCCTTCCATAGGACAGTCTGTTAAAAAACCAGAGGTTGTTTACTGCATGTAAATAACATGACAGGAGTGCAGGGTGAGTATGAAGAGAACAGTAAGGACCTCTCAAAGCCTCAGAGCCTAATCCAACAGCTCCCTGTAGACCCAATCCTTCTCTTTATTATTCAGCTGATCTGCTGACCTGATTCTTACTTACAGCCTGTATTTTTCTAAAACACCATTACAGAACAACCGTGGGATTTTTTTTCCCTCCAAACAGACCCAAATCAGATTTTATGAACATATAATCGTTTAAACCAAATAATATGAGCTAATCACTTCTAGAGGGCTTGAGGCTTTTTGCTGAATGAAACACAAGTTCCAAGAAAAGCTATTTATACAATCAGCTCAACAATATGTGACATTGTTATATGACCCAAAGAAACTATTCCAAACATTTCCTCAGGACGACCCTGCCAGCAGGCTTTCTTTCTTCTCCTGGCTGTTACCAAGGACATGAAAACAATGTTCAGGAGTTTTTACCTCTATAGCAGGAGTATAAGGAGGAAATGTAGTTTTGTTATAGTAAAAGTTGACCTCATGAACCTGCAATGTTGGTTTACCAGTCTCTTCAACCAAATGACAGTGTTTTCATGAGCTGAATGTGCATGAAACTTAATCATCATTCATGTTATGAGTCAGCAGGATCTGTTATTAATATAAGCACAGCTAATTTCATATGATTCCTTCTTATATCTGACATGGCAGTAATCATAGGAAGAGACACTAAATTAAGTTTCTAAAACGCGAATTTGGAAGGAGCTGTGAGGAGTTCGAGAGTGATCTTGAAAAAGTGTCCCTTCAAGATATATGTCCATTGCAATAGCTTCCCGATCGGTTGGAGCAGGACCGGACTGATTTACGGCCCGTTTAAGTCTCTATGACAACGCCACGCTGGCTGAAGGTTAGTAGTGAGAAGATCTGAGTTGTTCTCCGCTGGAAACTATTTCTGTGATTAATTTTGTAGTGATAGTGGACACAGGAGCCTAACTATCAGAGAAATGGAGCTAAAGGCTAACACAGGAGCAAATCTGTTTGTGCTAATGTTCATTTCAACCCACAGTCAGCAGTTATTCTGCAGTGGTCTGTTCAAACTTGAGAGTCTATCAATATAATGAAGAGTGAGGTTACGTTAGCTCTGCTTGGTAGATGACTGGCAGGACATAACCAGGATTTACTAACTTTACACATTACAGATATGGAGGACTACTAAACTACTGTGCGGACTGACGGTTTGCTTGTCGTCAAGTTAGCCTACGTTGTAGCATCAGGCCGCTAGTAGCGCTACTGCTGGCCACGGACGTATGCTCCAAACTTACGTTTTTGTTGTTGTCACATTTCAAACAGTGCTACGAAACTGTACTGATAAGTACCTTACCTCGTCGCGTTGTGTCCAGTAAAAAGTTGACTTGAAGAAAGAAAATTGCTCCAAAACAAACACACACCTGGTTAAAAATCACATTTTTAACCAGGTGTGAGACTCCGGGCGAGAAGGTGGAAAGGTTCAGTTAAAACAGATCCTCCTTTTAGCATCTGTAAATTATGGTGATATTGTGCTAGATTTAAGGTGCAGGCACATAAACTTTTTTCCCCTTTAACGCCATTGGTGTCTTATTTTTTCAAGACATTACAGAGGGGGGAAACGTCTGATAGCAGTTTCAAGGGAATATATAATACCCAGACTTGCATCATAGACTATTGAGTGTTCATGAATTATTTTTATTTCAAATTAACACCTTTTTATAACAAACTAGAATACTGCAGACCAGTCAGGGATTTTGTAGGTATTCCTATTGAATAACGCAAGCTCATGTCAAACTGGTGTGTGACGCACATTTAAAAGAAACTTACATTGACTAAAATGCTGCACAGCAAAAAAACAGGAATAAAAACCAGGTAACCAAAGTAAAGGGACCGAAATAATCCACAAATAATCAGTAAAAGCTAGCTCTAGCACTGCTCATCTGCAGTATCACATGTTGATGCAGGTATTATCATGTCAGAAAAAAGCCTTGACTCACTTTGAAGACTCTCAGTCACTGCGGAATTTAATTGTGAACATTTCTGAATAACCTACTCATGCAAAAACTAGTTTATGCGTTTGGAAAGTGGAAGTTTTATCTTCAAGTGTGTCAAAAGTGGAAACAGGACTTTCATGTGTCAGTAGAGCAAGGGTCTCTGAGAGGTGTCAGGACGTGCAGCACATCACTCTGCGTAAAGCTGCAGCAGCTCTGGTTTCGGTCACTCTGACAGTAGATGGAGCCACTGTGTTGGGACCATTATTTTAATTGACACAAGCCTGACACGGTTGAGACAGAGTTAGGACTGTTGTACAAGTTATACCGATACGAGGCGCGGATTGGCTGCAGTCAGCACCCAATGGGAGTCAGTCAGTGCAGGAAAACAATAGTTCTGAAGGTCTGCGTGAAGTCAAGGCTATTTTTGGTGGGACCCGCCTTGCTTGCTATTTCTGTCAGCAGGAGAGCGGAGCTGAGAGGAGGGGGCAGGACGACCGGAGGGGCCGGACTTTTTCTTTTCTCCAACTTGCTCTCCGATAAGTGTCTTCTTTTCCTCCTCCTCTGTACTTTGTGCTGACAACACCAGCGGAGCTGTCTACATCACCTCCCCGCAGGTTTTTTCGCTCTCTGAAGGACTTTATTCTAGCTGGATTATCTTCAAATGTTCCGACTTAGGCTCCTTCAAGAGGCTGTGAGGTGTTGAGTGTTTCTGTTTTACAAGGTAGGAAACAGAGGGTCTAATGTGGTGACAGAGAGTTGTCCAGTGTGCTTTTGCTTTTTATTTCATCATCAATGTCGTAGCGTTGTTCTGCTGAGTGGACGTGTTACAGGTTTGCTGTCTGCGCAGGTGTTTGTTAATTGCTCAGGAGCGCTTTTAAGTGGGACGTTTAAGTCCGTCAGGAAATCAAACTTTTATTCAAACCGGATAAAACTCCTCTTTTGGTGTCAATGGGGTAATGTCTTCTGGTTCAGACGTCTTAACATGAAATGTTTTCTCCCTTTTTAATAGAAAATGTATTTAAAGCAGCATCTCTTAAAAAGATAAATATAATTTTACAGATGTTGTGATTTCTGTTGCTTTTGCAGAAAATAAGTGCATGGTTTTGTTGGAGTAGTTTGACATGCCTGTCATTTCTTATCAGTCATTTGTCAGATTTCTAAATATTATTGACTCGTGTTTAACACAGATGCTCATCTTCTTCACAGTTATCTGCTAAAGGCCCACAATGCACAGAGACACAGAACATGTGAAGGACATAAAAGCCTATCAGGGATATACATAAAAAAACACATGCACTCCTTCATGGCTACATGTTTGGTGGTCTTTCTCCTTAGATCTGGGTCAAATATTAGACATGAGAGGTTACATCACAAGAGGAGCTCACATTTAGCCCAGCCGCACCCATCAGGTGGCCAGTCTACAGCTAACACAAACCTTTCATGAGCTTTTCAGTCAGCCATGACTTTTATCTTTCTCCTGTTAGCAGGAATTGTAACGCCTTATCTTAGGAAGTTTATGGTGTTCTATAACTGTTGCTCATAAAAAAGGAAATTTAACAAGAGTGGTAACAATATTTAATTCCTTTTTATCTCTGTGCTGCCATCTTTGAATTTTAAAATTGCATCTTTAATTTTGTGAACAGTTTTGTTGTGGTGAAATTTTTCTGTGCATATAAAGTTTTTAGAGGCTTTTTGAATTTTCTCCACTTTGAAATGTTTTGCATGGTTTATAAAATGCTCTTAAATTTTGTGCCCTGAGCTGGTTTTTGTTAATTTTATTCTTGTTTGTGTCCACAGATGGATGCAGCACCTCTGTTAACATCCTAAGGACAAACAGACACGACAGCATATTTCCTCAAGTAACAGGTAGGACTCTAAACCTCCACACAAACTCTGCTCAACACCAACTCCAGCTTAATAAGTAGTCATGTTGTGGGTTTAGTAATATTTTACTCCAACGTGTTAAAGTTCGGCCACAGCTGTCAGCGCTGAGTGGAAAAATGTTGCCAGTCTTCAGACGGCTGCCGCAGGACTACATCTTGTCCTCTTTACAACATACTTTTATTTTTACAGCGTACACATGCATCACACAGCCTGGGTGACAGCAGTTTTTCCAGTGCAGAAATGATCTAAGCTGTTTGATTCTTAGACAAGTGCAGTAAAGTGCAAAACAGGTGTTGACCTAGATGGAAAGATACACTCCTGTGGTAGTTTTTTTGGTTTGTGTGTGTATTTGCTGCAGGTCTGACAGAAGTTTATTTAAACTCAAAAAAGTCCTCTAACATTTGTGAGAGTTGAATTTAATCCATGCATATTTAGCAGGATTTGGCAGACTCTATGAAATTCTGAGGTTGTAGTTATTCTTATAAAAGCTGTTACAGCCTGAGTTGAATTAAGTCTTACCCAGAACAATAGTAGTAATAGGATTAACTTAACTTTTTCTCACTCTGACCTCAATGACTGGGCCATTTCCTGTTAAAAAGTAAACCAACCAGTTCAGTGAAAAAAAATCTGTTGATCTAATTTTTTTTTAAATCAGCTGATTATTTTTGTTAATTAATCTGCAAATCGTTGACTCTTAAATAAAATGAAAAGAAACAGCTCCTCAGTGCTTTGTTAAGCTTAAAGGAAAGTCATGAATCAGTTCTTTTGTCTGACAACAGTCCAAATCCTACAAACTCCTTATTTCCCATCACAAGTGACTCAGAGGTGTAACTAATCCGTACGTCTAAGCAGTTTTTACTTCCAAAAATGAAAACCACAATAATTTAGCGCTACAGAAAAACAGAAATCAGCTCCTTTTTTTTTAAATCAGCTTACCATGTTTTTAAATTATTTTTGGCTTTTTGATGCCTATGTCCGGAGGATAGGGCTGTGAATAGATTGAAAACTGTGATATGTGGCAAAGGGATGTGGATTTGAACCTGCCACTTCAAGGACTGCAGTCTCTGTGCATGGGGTGCAGCTTAACCACTGAGTTTAACCAGCGCCTCCAAGTAACCAATAGTTGATAAATCCTTTAATACAGACTATATGTGTACACTCATTTAGCTCTGCTTCTGAATCATCTTACTTACTGTGTGCATCGTGAGCTATGAGGTGAGATTACACGTCTGTATCATGACAGTTAATTTCCATCCTGACATCAGCAGCTGTATCTCCAAACAGCTTCCCTCCGCTGTTAGCTTCACTTTAGAAACTGAACTTGGCTTTGGTTACTGCTGACTCACGTGGGAAACACTCCAACCTTCCTTCTTTAACCTGAGATCAAAACGTATTTGATCCACGGCTCCACCCATCAGAAACAAGTCACCCGGCTGCTTCTTTGTGTCCTGCCTTTTTAGTTTAGATTAGCACTCTGCGCCGTGAAGCATGCCTGTGTGATCACACTGTGTAGGATTACAATGCATGACTCTGTGAATGGATGCTGCTTCTCTCTGTGCCAGGCTCCGCTGACTGTATGCTAACCAAGGAGCAGCTATGTGCTCTTTGTGTGTGAGTCTGCACATGTGTGTGTGTGGAAAAACCCAGTGAGGTCATGGCCACTTCTTTAGGGTCTGGTTACATGTGGGTTGTCCACGCAGGACAACTGACACTGGCTCTGTCTCTCCTTTGTTTTCCTCTGTAATCTCTCACTCCTTACTCTCTTCTTCACTCATATCACAAAACAAAATCACACATTTCATCTAAAAATAAACGGTTTTCACTGACATGTGCTGCGCCTCGTTTCCTGGTCTCTGCAGTCTGAGACCTGTTAGCTGTCTAAGTTGGCACCAGATGTGCATTACCACCATTTTAAAGGCTTCCAGACTTGTAACAACACTTTAAACTATTCAGGTCTGCTTTAATAGACCTCCAGGATTGTTTTCCACTTGAATCCCAATAAGTTTAAGTATTTTTGAAATAGTAGATAAACTTTAACATGCTGCTGCAGCATGAGTAAAGTAAACTTGACACTGAAGAGTCATTTTAAATCCGAAACAAAGCCTTCATATTTATCTAGATATGGACTCTAGCAGTATGTGAGGGAGCTAATGAGTTTGCATTTAGCCTCAGCTTTGGTTTAATGTTCTTTTTTTCTACCACCAATCCTCCTCTCTTCTGTTTTTGTTGAGTAACGTGACCTCACGTTAACTTTTAATCAAGAGGTTTAGAGTTCATTGAGGAACAGAGGTAATATATCACGAAACAACAACCCGCTGCAGCTACTACACCGTTTATCCATCACTAAATCGTGCTCTATCTGGAATTTCCTGTGTGTTCATGCGTGTGTGTGTGTGTGTGGTGTTTTTGTTCCAAAACACTATAAAGTCGTTAATCCCAGCAGCTGCTCCAAGACCTGATTTAACTGATTTGTGCTGATCAACAGCTTTATTAAACTCTGCAGGTATATTCTGGTCACTGTGAGCTCCTGGGGGCCGAGCGGACACGGTAGTCGTGGTATTAATGGTGGTAATAGTAGAAGGTGATGTATGAGGCGGTTATTTTTGACCTGCTGAACAAATGGCTTTATTGTCCGGCCTCTGGGCGCATGAAATCACTTGATATGTTGGGGGTAATGTTATATAATATCCCTCAAGGGGCCCCGTGACAGTGTGTGTGTGAGTGTGTGCTTTTGTTTGACTTTATTATGTCTGCTAATTTTGTTAGGGGTCATGTTTTTTCATATCTCTGCCACATTAATACTGGATATGTCCAGAGAGGCTGTATGTAGGTGTAAGTAGTGTGGTGCCCGAGGTAACGTTGTCCTTAACATTTTATCAGCGCGTCGAATCAATTCATGTTGTATTAACCTTTGAGCTAAAGGCTCCTCGCTGCGGTCAGCTGGCCCGTTGGTCTGTAACACCAGCCGCAGTCTGTACACCCCTCGGGACAACTCTCCCTCTTCCTCCCTCTCGCTCCTTTATACACACAAGCATGTGCAAGTACACACTTAATCCTGCTGAAATTTACGGATTTTGATGGATTTATTGTCTTAGGATTTATTCCTGTGGCATTTGTTGGGAGAAATAGCTGTTCTCACCCCTAAGTCCAACTCACTGCTGCGGTTTGGACGACTCTCATCCAGAGAAAGCAGCAGGGATGTTGTGATTTGACATTTTACTTGTACTCAAAGCAAATTAACTTCTAGTAAGAGCGGGAAAATTACGCAGAACTTGCGTTTACAGAAGACTCGTTTTTCTTTTTCTATTTGGTAAGACATGGGATAATTTTGTTTGAGTATTTTGACAATTTTTTTCTAACCTTTCTTTAAGGTTAGAAGTGTACTTGTGTACTCTAAAATGCAGTGTCTTGATCCTGTTGAATTATTCCTGTGGTCACTGAGGTGTTTGTAGCTAACATACAGTTGACACATTTGCTTTCCCCAGTGTGAATAAAAAGAAAACAGTGATCGGTGTAAATGCCTCTATCTTTTATTTTGTCATTTTACTAAAAAAATACCAGGCGAATGAAGCAAAAAACTAAATTAGAACAGCGAAGATGGTCAAAAACTGTGGGCCTGCTCACATTGCATCTTCCTCTGCCTTATGAACACTTATAAACAGCACACAAGCACACACGCCACATGCTGTGGCAGTCAGACACTTACAAAATGATAAAGTTTGGGAGACTCGCACAAACTAAAACCAAAATACAACAAATGGCTCTAACAACAAAAAAGAGGCACCACAACAAAATTTGATGCCAGTCATCAACATGTCCTCGTCAGGCTGTGCTGATCAAACCACGTTTCTGAGACGAGTCAGTTTTTATATTTTTCACCTCAATTCATCTGATTTATTATGTAAGCAAACTGGCTTTTAAAGGGTTAAATTCAGCAACTAAATAAGTATTAATAAGTTCACAATATTTGGTATTAGTGAACAGGAATACAACTGTCCATAAGTGGCTAGGCTAGGCTTAACTGAGCTGCTTTGCTAAGTATCCCAGCATGCATTTTACTAAGAAACAGTCTCTTGCTTCTGTGAACACCAGTTTCTCAGTAAAACGGGTCTCTGCATCTTAAAGACTCTTCGCACCTTTGGGGTAGACTTGGTTAGTGAATATTTAGTTTGTAAAGTACCAAAAGTCTAAGGTCTAAGTTTATTTATTTTTTGGTCTTTTGCAGTTATCATTTGAAACAAATTGTCTTTTGTAGGCTCAAAGTATTAACTTTAGAGTTTTAATATCAGCGACATTGCATATTTAGACCCTTAATAATGAGCATCAAACTGTTAACTACTCACCGAGACATTCTAACCAAACCTGACTTATTAAGCCAGAGTTAAAGTCCCCCTTACCTTGTTATGATAAAAAATGTTTAATTAGAAATTTACTTGAAGATTCTTTGTTCACACTTGCTGGAGTAGTTCTGCTGTGAACACTCATCATCCTGCATCGATCTAAACGATGTGACATCAGTCTGATATCTGATAAAAGGCAGATAGCAGCTCAATAAATCAGTCTGGCCCTGATCACGTCTTCTGGAGCAGACTCCCCTCCGTATTTCGATCTTGTCTGACCTGAAGCTCGGTGTGTAATGGACGGCTCGCATTCATTCCACATCACAGAGGGGACCGACACTGACCTCGGATCAGATGGCCTGTTGTGAGCCCAGATGTAAGAGGATCTCCTCCCATCTGGACGGACTCTTGGCTTTACACTGGACCATTTGTGTGAGTGTGTACAGGATGAATACTCCAAGCGACGTTTACAGATTCAAACTAATTTCAACAACTCGTGGAAGTGTGGAAGGAGAGAGACACACAATGCATGTTTATTTAATGTGGGCCTGTGTCTGCCTGAGGGCGTGTGTGTGTGTCTGAGTCTGAGAAATCTGTATGCAATCTATGCACAGCAGAGACACGCCCTTGAAAATGTACACACAGAGAGTAAAAGTCTGTGGAGTGGGGAGGGAAGAGTTGTGCAGAAGTTGAGGATGTTGTTTAGTCGATCTTTTCAGCCAAGCACAGCTGTGATTCATGAAGTATAAGATTGAATCAGTTGAACAGATGCAAAAGGAAAATATGTGCAGAGATTAAACATACAGGTTCTCTTTTGTATCTACACTGTAAAGTTATTTCTCAGAGTTACAAGCAAGCAACAAGTCTATTTTGGCAATATTAAAATGGCAAACAGAAAAGTTTGACACAAACAGCAGTAATGTAAAATAATTTTAGGATCTTTACTTCAAGATTTATCATTCTAACAAACATTACAAACATCATTTGCTCTGCAGCCATTACTTAAACTTTTGTGTCTGTTTTTACAAGAATACATCAGATGAATTAAGCAAAATGCCGGAGTGCAAAATGTGCAGCAAATTTCAAGGGTGTGACAGAAAAACCCACACCCCACAGCTCAATAAAACTTCAAGTGTTGTTGACAGATGTAAAACAGGAGGTTGACAGAAAGAAATAAACATGTCTGTCAACTTTGCTCTCGATTAATAAAAATCCCTCACCAGGATCTGCACTGCCGGCTTTTGTGACGTTTTCCAGCCGACATCAGTCAGATAAGCTGCACCTGAATGCTTCGCTCACAGGTGGTAGATCAAACTCAAAGTGAATTTTAACTTTGATTGGTAAACTGGGCTAAAAGTTTTTGAGAGGATAATGAGCTCTGTCAGAGCACAGTGTTGATTTTTCCATCATCGCAGTAAGAGACGTAAACACATTTGATTACATGGAAAAGTTTCTTGACATAAAAAACAAAAGACGGTATTTTTTCCTAGAGTAAGTGTTCTGCTTATCTAATAACCATAGCTTTTCCTCTTAACTGAACCTATCAACCTGTGGCTGGAGAAAATGAAGGTTAGTGGAAAGTGTCTCAGCGCTCTTTAGTCCGTAAACTTGGTGATTTATTGTTTTTATTTCTAAATAAATGGTGTGGGATTCTGTTTGTACGACATACTCATTTTGTGTATCGAGGGGTTTGTACGATCATGTTAATGTCTGGATTTTTTTGTCCGTGTGTTTATATGGACTTTGTGTGTATGTGTGTGAGTATGTGTGTGTTAGCGCCTTCCTTCCTGACCAGAGTGCAGAGCATGTGCAGGAATGTTAATGTCTTCTTCCTTTGTTGTCCGTGCAGACAGCTGAGTGTGACTGTGCATATTCATGAAGCCGCTTTCCTGGAACACGTTGACTTTTACCCGCAGAAGAAAAGCATTTTCTCTAAAAAAAATAAAAGAAGATAGGGAATTAAACAGAGAGGGGAAAAAACAGAGTCAGAAAGAATCACTATATTAATATACATAAGTCAATATGCCCATTTTACTTTATTTATCAAACTCTAAACATGTTAATCATCTTATTTTAAAAAAAACTTCAACTTCGTTCATGGAGATTCTTTAAACAAAGTTTATATTCTGTTAAATCCTCTGGCTGTCAGCCAGCTCCAGATCTGTTAAGCTGACTATAAATAATCTCCATGTGAACCTGTCATGTGGCTCAGCATTTCATTATTAAATCTGGTTCAACTTCTGAACTCTGCACTCTGTGCTTTTGCTCATTTAGAGGTACATTTTTAGGGTATTGTCAAAGGTTTTCAGACCTCTGGATCAGCTAAACCAAAAGGCCACGTGAGTCAACCATAATAATGAATAAGTCCATTTTTATTGTGTGGCCTTTTTTTTTTTTTACAATTTAGAGGTGCAGTTTTGCTTTTTGGTAAAGGAACGTGATTTATTTATAAGGCCATAGCTTTTTTTGAAAATACCAAATGCTACTAAATGAACACAGAACATGAAAATCCAGATAAATTCAGATTTTAGCTCTTAAAATACTTTATACTCCAAAGTTAGAAGGACTTTTCTAAGTTTATGTCATCTTGGACATTGGTACACATTCATTTACAAAGCCATTCTTGGCAAAATTCTGTTAGGGATATCGGGTATCTGTTCTTTTTATTAGGGCTGAACAACTAATCGAATTAAAATGAACATTGCAATGTAATAGAATGCAATTTTCAAATTAAAAAAAAAAAAAGTTTCATGTACACAGACCTGTAGGAAGTTAAGCAACCTTTACTCCGTCTTTCTTAAACCCTGCAAAAGTCAATACGCTGTTTTTTCTGGCAGAAATTGATCTGTATTTTTCACGTTATTGTTCATACCAGGCCTGTTTTTCTGCAGTGCTTTGTTTCTTTCTCTGATTTTATTTAAGGTGATTAATGGTAGTTATATGTCACGTCAAAAAGACTTCAAGTTAAATCTATCAGTGATATTCCATCATAATTGTAACAGTTAAATAGAGATATGTTATTTGTATCAATTCATACTTCAACTCATGCATCAATTCATCTCATTTCATCACAACTTCTAGGCCTGGCCTACAGGAAAGAATTGTTTATTTGTTGACCGTATCCTTTGTTGTGTTGGTCATACTAAAGAATGACTTATTGCTTGTGTTTAGTGAACAACGCAGAAGATAAGTCCCCCTACAAAAACGCATGCTCAATCGCAATATTGGTCCAAAAAAAAATCACAATTCGATAATTTTTCAGAATTGTTCAGCCCGAGTCATAATTAATCTTAAAAGATGGATTACACAACCTGAGGTCTCTGAGCTTTATGCAGTTTGTTGTTCCCAGAGTCCAAACTGAATTGGGAAAAAAAGGCCTTTGGGTGAATTTAAGCTGCAAAACTTGTCTCTGAATGTTTTTAAATCTGTGCTGATGACTCTGGAAAACAGACTTTCTGAATGTCACTGTTTTAAAGTTGTGCTGTGCTGAGTCGGTGTAAACTGCTGTAACTGTGTGATGCTGGCATTCTTGTTCAGGCCTCCCTTGAGAAAGAGATTTTCTGATCTCAATGGGACCAACCTGTTTAAGTAAAGGTTAAATTAAAACAAAAACATACAGATGAGTAGAAACCAAAAACGTAATTATGTGGTATCATTAACAAACACAGTTCCTGTATTTGTACTTTGCTATCTTGGAAATACTTGGTGGTGTCTTCAAATGCTTAGTATCCTGAAATATCTGTCCAACCTCATGTTTGGCACTTTTTTAAATTGCATGTAATGCAGCACAACAAACCCTATACCAACTAACAATGCTGTGGGAGTGAGAAAGGAATACTTTGACTTTCTCTCACATAATTAAATAAATAACGCTCAGGTTTCATAAGCAGACTTGTGCGATCAGCCATCTTTTACTTCTTCTGGCTGAGAGATGATTTTCAAACAACTTTAAAAAGGAGCTTTATTAGTTTTCAGAAGATTTGTAATCAAACAGTTACTGGAAATGAGATATTAAACTGAAATTGGCTGACTTCTGAGACGTATCCTGGCCTCTTTTAGCTGAAAACATGCTACAAGGATGTGAGTGTGATTCTGCTGACTCAATCAAACAGTCGCGTGCCTTCTGGGTAAACTGCGGCTTCTGTTAGATAAGCAGAGATCTGCTCTCGTTCTTATCAGCGGAGAAGCTTTTGCAGTTGATTGCAGGTTTTTTTGAAGCCACCAGAGTTTATCTGTGCTTCAGTCACTAAACCAGTGCTGTTTTCATGACTCACTGTCAGCAATGCTGAGTCATTAATGTGTACGTATCACATGGAGTGATGAGTGCACAGATTAGACGATGGATCTCAGAGCAGCAGCCATGAAACATCAGCTTTTGTCTGTTTTGATTCAGCGTTGTGTTTCTATGTGAGTAAGTGTGTGTGTGTGCACAGTGTGAGTGTATTGTGGGTTGGGATGATAAAGGTGTCTGTGTGACTGCATGTGATAAGTGTTATTACAGATAAAGAGGGAGATCCCTTTGAGTGCGCTGCCGTGTTGAGCGGCTTTATCAGCGTTGGAAATGTGGAGAATGTGTTTGATGTGAAGGAGAGCAGGAGCGAGTGTGTTTATGTGAGAGGAAGAGTGATGAGAGACAGAGAGGCCTGGCTGCAGAGAGTCAAGGCTTACCAAATTTATTTTTGGGATCTGGGATCTTCTTTGGGATCTTTTTTTTTGTTGAAAGATCAGATGGATAAGGAGGCTGCACTGGAAGCTGACCAGTATGACGAGCTCTGCTGGTGGATGTTGAAGCCTGGGCTGCAAATGCTCAGAGAAACATGATTTCACCTGAGAGCGTTTCCAAAGAGCTCCTTTTCTTGTAAAAATGTTCCAAGTGGTTTTATCAGACGTTACATTCCTGATGGGTTAGACATTCAAAAAATGATAAGATGCTAAACTGCAAGTCCTCAAATCCATGCAACAAAGTTAGAAGAGACAAGCTCTACTTAACCTCCTCCTGCCTGACGGAGGCCATGCCCACATGTTTTCAAAAACAAATACCCCCACTTAATCGTTTTTTAAAAATACTTTTGTCCAAATCCACCGATAAGTGCAGCTCAAGGCATACCAAACCCATACCTGGCAGTGTGTGCCAGCCAATCAGAATAAGCCCTCATCATTCAGCTGTGACGTCTGAGAACAGAAAACTCTGTTTAACGGTGTCTACGCAAAACCCTGAAATGGGGTTGCACCGATCCAGCTTTTCTGGTCTTGACACCGATGCCTTGGCTTTGGGTATCAACTATACCGATCCTAAGACGATACTAGTGGTGAATAATAACCTGCATTCTCTGCTGTGGGATAAAACTGGAAATGTTTTGGGCAACAGACAAAAACGAGTACATATAGAATTACAAATGTTGATATTTATTTAAACTATAAAATATTCAAATTTTTAACAGCAGTTTGTTAAAAATGCTTCAGAATTTACAGAAATGACTATTTAATTGTAATTTTTACCTTGTAGACTTAATTATAGTTTAGCCTTCCCCACAGTTACCCGATCCAGCTTTGAGGAGCTGGATCGGCACCGAGACCCAATACCAGGATTGGACCGGTGCATCCCTACCATGAAACCATTTTTCTAAAATTTTGGCTGGATTTTTCAGAAAACATTGCTTTTAGTGACGTAAAGCTGTGGTTTTGTGTGGATGACAGGCTTAAACGTATACAAATCTCTGCGGTCTCCCAGATACCCAATGCCAGGTGTGGACATGGCCTGAAAGTCTAAAAATAAGTTTTGAAACTTGACAAAAAGATGACATACAAAGTCAGTTTTAAGGGCGTTGTCACTAAATCCGATCTCTTTCCTGCTGCTTTGATTTTCACCTCACATGACGCTCAGTATATATTTGTAAGAAGCTGCATTTGATGAGCATTTAGCCTGTTGAAGTGTCCACGGGCAAATCAGTGCCTTCCCTCTCACCCCAGGACGTCTTTTATGACTGGTCATGATCTCTGACCCCCCCCTGTAGAGGATGACACCATGAAAAAAAATGAATTCACCCTGAGGGGGCAATAACCTTGTAGATCAGCAGCTCATTTGGAGAATGACAGACAGGAATGTTTTCAGATGAGTTAAGTGTCAGGTTTTTGAAAGTTCCTCTACATGACCCTCACACGCCGCGTAAAGGAAGGCGTCTGCTTCACCTGAATTGTGATGCACAGGAGCAAACAGGATGCAGAGCGAGCTTAGATAGACTTCCTGCAAATCAAATCAGTGCATATTTCCTTTTTCGGTTCATTCCGGTGAAAGCGAAAATCTATCTAACGTTTTTTTTTTTGTTTCTCAGAATCATAATAAGAGAACATTTTCTTCCGTAGAAAAACACTTTAGGTTTGAGTTTCTCCTGAACAGTGAGTGTGCTGGTGTGGTGTGTTAAGCTGCTAACAGCCGACAGTGTCAGAGACAGGAAACAGAGATAAGAATGTCAATAGCAGCCTGAGTGGGTCTCTTAGCCGTGCCTTTGTTCTCCGTGCAGCAGACAGAGGATTTACTGTCATCAGTCAAACCGGACAGCACACCTGGTGTCTCCACTCTGACACACAGGCATGCACATTTATCTGTGTGTGTGTGCGGGTGTGAGTGTGTGTAATGAATGAATTGTCCTACAGTTTCCAGCTTTGGGTGAATTGCAACAGCGAGTCTGAGTGAGGATGACAGAGACACCTGGAATGTTTATGTAATGTTTCTGTGTGTGAGTTATGTAAACACTGAATTAGTGTGTTATCTTTCATGAGCTCGCACATCTTTCATAAATCTTTGGGAGGAGGAAAAGACAAACTATGAGGCTGTTACTGCTGCTTGTGAGTGACTGTTGAACAGATGTTTGTTTACAACCACTGAAGCTTTTCTGGAAACATTAAGGATCCTCCACTAGAGCAGTCCTGTGTCTGCTCACCTCTAAAAGATAATGCATTCACGTACCGTGTACTTTACACTCTTCTGGTCTGCCTCCACTTTGTTTTACCTGATCACTATTTCTTGTGCCTGACCTTCCACAACGGTCCTTTCCTCTAACTCCTGCAGGACTTGGGACGTGACAAAAACCTATAACAGCTGAAAACACGTGAAAACTTGTTGTTTATCCCTACTTGATGGTAAACTGAACAAAAATCTGTGTTACAGCATGTTCTTAACACTCTGTACACAGTTAATTGTTAACATCCAGACTAGGGATGGCTAAAAATATCAACATGTTTGATAATTAAATCTAAAAGTTTTTTAATTTAACACATTTATTGTTCAGTAAGTAACCTTACAATGCTTTGTTAATGTCCAGCATGGAAAACTGCCTACTCTTATACTCCTTCCCAGTCCCAAAGATGCGTTTAGGTACCTAAACATGGTAGCTTTCATTTTACCTGAATCGGTACCTGGTACTAATTTGGTCGGTACCTTTAAAAGTACCTAATTTGGTACCCATCACTAACCCAGACTCATTAAGTACTTCACACAAAATGTCATAAAGAAATCATCGCAGTGATTTTCTTGTGTGATTAATTGTTAATTAACCATGTTGTGGTCTACCTGAAACTCTGCTGTGCTTTGTTTGTCAAAACACTGTGTAAAAATTTGTTTTTAAGGAGTTATAAAGTTATTTATGTACAGAGGCTACAGTACAAAGCAGGCAGTCTTATCGTTCCCCACTCTTTCACCCAAGGTTTGTACTCCAACGTTCTGTCTGTCAACAGAGGTATGAAAAGCCCAAAATGCTTTCTTTAAGATAAAAACTTGGACTATCCATTAGATATCCTAAATGGTCTCTTTAAATTCAGTCAAAAATCCTGATTTATACAGACTTAAGCCCATGCAGAGCCTACCTAATAACCTGGCCAAGTGGGCTGCGCCTCTTTGAATATGTATACCTCAAACTTTTCCAGCTTTTTTCTTTTCACCAAAAGATGGAGAGGGTGGGAGAACCAGGTTACAGTCACGTTCAGAAGAGCTTGAACATAGATTATCATCTTTGAAAGTGCTACAGCTTCTCAACAAAAACCACAGTGATAACTGTGACTCTGAGACAAACGTATTAACTGTTACCTTGAGGCAGAGGCAGACAGTGAGGAGCAGCTAGCCACAAATTAGCATTTCTGTGAACGTTTAAGCCCTAAACAAGGTTAAATATATTTATATACCAATATACTTTCTATGATCCATATATGGCAGCTCTGTACTGACTGAACCCTCAGCCTTCTGTGCATCGCAGACAACAAACAACAAAACAACTCACTCATAAACATAAACCTGTTCTCCAGCATAGCTGCATTTGCATTAAGCTTCAGGCAGTTTAGATCCACTCACTCCTACACCTGTTTTTAGACAGCAGCTATTTTGGTAACTTTATTAATGAGCTTGTGCCAAAGAGGAAAAACAATCTTTATTTTTTACCATGGTAAGGTTAATCTTTGAGATATTGGTATGTTTGATCTATTTTTGCCTTAATACAACAAATTCACACCTTGTAATCAGATGTTCAGCAGGAAATAAAGCTACTATAGATATGTTTTACTCATGTAAGAGTATGCGAGTGTGGATCAAGTAAAAAAAATCATCCCTCCCTCAGAGAGCGCTCGGAGCCAGAGATCAACCAAACATGTGGATGATTTACGCGTCCTTACTTAACCTTTAATACATGTACACACCTTCAGAATGTTCACACTCAAGAGGGTCGTCTTTGTCCAGCTATCCTTGTGACACCCTGATCACACACACCCACACACACACACACACACACACACACACACACACACACACACACACACACACACACACACACACACACACACCCACACCAGTGCACTCTTGAACCTGTCGACAGCCACACACAACCATTTACACTTGAACACACAAGTATGCACCAACAGAGCAGCACCATAAATATAGAAAATAGTTTGGCGACAGTTGTAGGCAGGCAATTCTCCACACACACACACACACACACACACACACACACACACACACACACACACACACACACACACACACACACACACACACACACACACACACACACAACCGAGGTCTGGCCAGCTGCTCAAGGAAGACGAGAGGTTTTGAATGGGAGTGACAGCTGTGGATTCCTCAGGATGAAGTGGGGAGTAAAAGAGATAGAAAGAGGGGAGATAAGTTATACGAAAAGGAATGAGGGAGAGGAAGGGAGCCAAGGAGAAATTAAATGGTTTGTTTTTCTTTAATAAAAGCAGATTAAAATGAATTTAAAGTGAAAGGATGGGGGGAGTAGTAATACTGTTTGGGAGCGCAACAAAGTGCTGCAGCACTTACACTTTTACTTCTGTTCTGATTTTTTTTTCCAGCTTTAGTGATTTTTGAATTTAAAAAAAAGTTTGCATGCAAAGTTTTGCAGCAGTAGCTTGATTGTTTCCCATCAATTTGAGTTAAAAGTGCTGCAGTTTATTTGCACATTCAACTATTTGTCTTGTCACATCCAGTGCAGTAAACAAAGGCAGTGCGGAGAAAATGTTCTTGAAAGACAACATACAAAAAAAAAACTTTCCAACTAGACAAGCAGAGGAATGCAGGATGCAGCACATAACCTGTTCTCAATATCAAAAATTGCGATCTCCTGAATCATATTTTCTGTATCATGATTCTTGTCTGTACATTCCTGCCCTGATCTTACCCTGATTATTACAAAGTAGAATCTGAACTCAGGCTCCAATAACACATTTCACATCTCCAGCATCAAACTGACAGCTGTGTTAGACATTTCTCAAAAAATTCTGATCTGATTTAGAAATATTTGGAAAATCACACCAAGCATATTTCTCATGTTTTTGTTGATGTTCACTTTAACATCTTCAGGTTGAGCTGATTCTCAGAGTTCCTGCACCAAAGATCATGTGATCCTAACCGCCAGTAGCAGACTATTCATAGAGATCCTGTGTTGCACAAGGCTGATTTAGCAACTCCAGATTTTTTTTTCAGTGAGTACTCCTCCATTTGTGTAATAATCTCCTTTTGAAATGATGAGTGCATTCTGTCCTGTGCTGATTACTGATTGCTCAAACAGTGAATCAATCATGCAAAGCTGACCTGCAGTAAACACGTTGCCTTATTTTCTTTACTGCAGGAAGTAGTAGTTGACAGAAAGTTTTACACTTCCACAAAGAAGTTATGATTTGAAGCAAACAGAAAATAATTTAGTACTATCACAAGCTTCAGCATCGGCATGAATTGTGAGATCAAATATCCTAAAACAGACTGTGGGATAAACAAGTTTCATAACGTCACAGCCACTTTGATTGAAAGAGATCTTTAGAGACACACCTGAAGTTAAACGAAGTTGAACGATACGTAGCAGTTCAGGAGTGCAATGACACGAAACTTTACTTTCAGGGGTGTTTGGACATCTTTGATTATTAAAGACAAGGTTAAGGAAATACATGTCTCTTCTTTTTCTCTCTCCTAAGCAAAATAGCGATGCACAGGTCCACCTTTTCCAATCACAATACTGATACCATTCCAATACTTAATAACCTGCATGCCCTACTGTATGATAAGACTGGTAATGTTTTGTGTAAAAGGCAAAAAATGAGTTTATGGAATTACTGGAGTTAATATTTATTTATTAGAAATTAATTTTAATGATAAAATGTTTAAATGTTTACCTGCAGTTTGATTGAAAAATGCTTGAGAACGTACAGAAACAAATATTCAACTGTAAACTTTTATACCCTGTAGTAATGCAACAAAAAACAAAGAAAGTCCATCAGAGGTAACATTTCAAATCAAGTAGCCAAAAACGCCTGAAGGGGCTGGATCGGACCAATACGCGATACCGGGATTGGGATCAGTGCAAGCCTTTAGTCATTAAGAAATCTTATCTTAAATCTTTCTGAAAGACTAAAAGCTGTGACATAGTTTTACTTTGTCCCAAGGCAAAAACGCAAGCTAAGTTTTGCCTTCATTAATGTTTAATTATTTATACAGTTTTAATCTTGGTTTTACAAACTTGTGCAAATTTTTTGCATCTGTAAACTCAGTGATCTACTTTCTTTGTTCCTGATATTGCAGATATGCACATGCAGAGAGGACTTTGCAACCCACCTCCATGTCTGAACTGCAGTCCCTTGGGACATATGCACAGATGCATAGATGTGAAGAAAAACTGTGGGATGCTGCAGAAGTGTAGTGCCTGACAACATTATTCTGATAGTTGGACTCTGAATCAAATGTTTCGATGGAAATCTCTTGTAGTATTTCCTAAATGTTAGCTAATGCAGACATTTCGCGGTACTTCCTGCAGGTTTTCCTCATTGCTTGTTTAACAGTTTAACTTTTTAGCTCTTTGTCTTGTTTCCAGTCTCGGCTAAGATAACCGTGCACTAGATTTGATGAGCAGAAACATAAACAATGAGTTTATTTAAGTTTAAGTTTGAAGGTTATGATTAATTTCAGACCTGACTGTAGTTAAACATGAGTTAGTCTGGTCCGTTTAGTCTTGTAGATGAAGTGAAATTTAACCTGCCTGTCAATAGCTTACATAGTAGTTTTCCATGCTCTTGCTGTGGGTGGGTGTGTGTTTGGTACATTAGTGTGTCGCGTTCAGGCCCACTGTTAGTCATTAATCTGAGTTGTTAATGGATGTCGAGGCCTTTGGCTGTGTTCTGAAGCCAGAGGGAGAGGAACACTGATTTAGGAGTGTTTCCGAGAAGAAAGAGAGCTCTGCTTGTCTTGGTTTTACTGTCCCAGTGTGTACTTCAGGGGGGCACTGGGCTCAAGGGCACTGCGGCAGCGGTGTCTCTGCAGCACAGAGAGGAGAGGGGGAGGAAATGGGAGTCTAAACTCAGCTCTTAAACAGGAAGCCACCCTGCTTCTCTCATTGTTGTGTTTTTATAGACTCAACTTCCTGCCGGCCCTGCTGCCCCCGTTACTATAGTTACAATCCCTGTTGTTTATGGGATGGGTTGTAAAGGTCCTGCAGAGGAAAAAGCCGGTGCTCATCACTGACAGTTGGTCAGTTTAAAGTACAAATACTTTTGATGTTTGAGGGCGGTGTGATAAGGACTTAATTTATTCACTCCTTCCATGTCATGTCTTTAGTTTCAGGTACAGTTTGACTCAAAGTTTGAATTCATCGTCAGATTTAGTTTCTCCAGCCTGTAAAAACTCCCTCTTTGTCCTCAGTTTACATATTCTCTGCTGAAAACACTCCTTTGCTGTCAGGCCATAGGTGCGACTTCTTACATGTGAATGAAATGATGAAATCAACAGTTTGATGTTGGGCAGTGTCAACAAACAGAGACAGAGAGAGGAGGAGAAGAAAGAGAAGGAGTTAAAGAAAAGAGGATGTGGCCAGCTGTAAAAGATGACTGGAGGGGAGTGGAGCTCTCTGTCTAATTATAGATCCTGCTGTGAGCTGGCTGAGGCAGAAGTGCTACTGGGGCTTTCAACATAGCCGGATATTTACAACTCAGACACTGGTATGTGTTTTTGACTTTATTTATCGTGTGCTGCTTTTGTCTGCGGGTCAAGTTTTTTCTGCTTTGAGTTTCTGTGCTCATATAAATCAGGAGGAAAGGAGTGGAAACCTGTTCTGTTCAGCTTCTTGGAACTTGCATCGCACTGGAAGCCTGCTGTGGTGTGTGTGTGTGTGTGTTTGTGTGAGAGACTCTGATGGTCAGGTCTCATGTAGTGGAGTTCAGAGAGGGAGAGATGAAAACTCCAGAGAGGAAGAGAAGGAGATGTTTTCTTTCTTCTGTTAATCCTCCTGTGTCTCATTGCTCTGTGTAACTTTCTTCCTCCTGCTAACATTACTACACTTGTTCTAACAGCAGCAACACCATGCAAGAGATGTCCAGTGATTGTGTGTGTGTGTGTGTGTGTGAATTTCTGTGTTCCTGCTTCTGTGTGTGTGTGTGTGTGTGTGTGAGCCTGCTGACCTTACAGACTGCGGTCCTTAATGTTTATGGAAACTTAGTCAGGACTTAGGAAACTGGACCCATGCTGCATTATACATCAGCCTTCCTCTGTCACTATCACACACACACACACATACACACACACATCCACATGCACATACACACACACGACCAAAATACAACCATAGCCCATTGTGTCTCTCATGCACACACATGCACATACACACACTACTTGAATGTGAATAAGAACATGCAGCAAGCAGTCACTCACATGTGTGGCTGCAGATGTTTCTTTTTTTTGTAATCTTTACTTTTTTTTTTTTAACACACTGGGTTGTTTCTATAGTAAAGTGTTGATGAAGCTCGATGTGTCATTTTAATACCAGCTTTTAGATCCAGCGGCAGTTTAAGTTTTAGCCACACTGGATCGGCAGCAAATAATAACTGTGATTTAAGTGATGATTTAAATGTCAGAGAGAGGCCGCTTCTGTAAATCAAGTTTTTGCATAATAAACACTCTGCTGTCCTTGTGCACCTCCGCTATGTGCAACAGGAGGCGGCACTTCAGTTAACAGTTTGGAGGAAGGATAAAACAGCAGATTCAGCAAATAATTCAGAGTTTAAGTAAAAAAGGAAGTTGAAAAGTGAGGTTTTCATCATGTACAACTGTATTTTAAATTCAGTACCACTCAATCCCTTCTTTCAAACTTAATTCAGCCTCAAACTTCTGCAAGAATCAGAAAGAATGCGGCCTTTAGGTCATACAGTTCATTTATTGTTTACACGGTTAAATGGTTTTAAATGGCTCTTATCTTTTTGGGTCATTCAAAACTAAATGTCTAAAGGCCACTTGCAAGCCACTCAAAACTGAGCGCAGTGAGGATACATTTTTTAGTTATACTATCAAAAGTCCTTGAAACCATCGCCTCAAGACATTTTTTTTTCTTTTTTGAATTTATTTTTCAGGCTTTTCATGCCTTTAATAATGAGATAGGAACATGGATAGAGTAGGAAAGTGGATGAGAGTGGGGAGTGACATGTTGGAAACAGGCCACAGGCTGGATTCGAACCCGGGCCACCCGCTCAAGGGTGAACCTCAAGGGGTGCAATCTAGACTACAAGGCCAACTGCACCCTGCTTCAAGACAGGTTTGATCTGTAAACTCAATATCAGCACTGGTGTTTGCCAGAAAAGTATTTAAAGGTCCCATATTATGCTCCTTTTCTCCTTTTCTGCAGTTTAATGTGGATCATTGATGTCTTCATGAAATGGTAGTTACATGTTTTGGTCCAAAAAGTCAATAAATCAAGCACAGCAGCATTGTTTCCAGGTTCTCATAGCCCCTCTGTTCAGAATGCTCTGATTTAGTGGGCGTGACCTTCATATGTAAATGAGCCACCGCTGATACCACACCGCTCTTCAGCGTCACTGAGAGCGACGCCACATCCATGACTACCAAGCTCTGAGTGCACAATGTTTAGAGAACAGCAAAGCTCATTAACCGTAACATTACAGGCTAAAAAAACAGGCTAACTGCAGCGACAGTTAGCATCCTGAAGCTAACACAGAGACAGGGGGGCACTGAGGAAAAGCTCTTACATCTGCTCCACAGCACACAGCATTTAAAATACTCATATTTCCAGGGTCCAGGGTTTGTTGGCGGATGGTTGGTCCAGTCTATTTGCTAGCCCTCTGTTGGACTGTCCAAAGTTCGAAAAGCAGTCGGCCGTGAAGTGACTAGCACACACATGCACAGTTTTACTGAGTGTAGCTGGCACATTCTCTTGATAAATAAACTCTAGCCACTTAGACTCGTTTTCTTCCGGGATGAGAAGCTTGTACATGGAACTATGTCGCTGTTTACAGACAAAAACAGAGCAGTGATGGCTCTTCAATTTTGGCATTCTCCTCCCCACTGCTGGAGAGATTTCTCTGAGGGAGTGGGCGAGGAGGAGGTTCGGAGGTAGCTGCTCCGGTGGACCAATCAGGTCAGACTTGCTCCTGATTGGTCAAAAAAGGGAATCGCTGATGTCGGCAAATCA
This sequence comes from Halichoeres trimaculatus, assembly GCF_033239565.1. NCBI lineage: Eukaryota > Metazoa > Chordata > Actinopteri > Labriformes > Labridae > Halichoeres > Halichoeres trimaculatus. Next base: position 28,752,745 of record NW_027437189.1, read on the forward strand.
CCAAAATCCAAACACCTCATTTTAGGTCAGGATTTTACATTCACAAGCACTATTAAGTACAGGTTTTGTCATTAAATATCACATTTTGTGGGCTGGAAGGAAAGCTGAAGACCCCAAAATTTCACTAAAAGACTTAAAAAAGGTATTTTTGCATAATATGGGACCTTTATTTAAAAGGTGAAGATAAAGCTTCTTTGCAATTTAACATGCATGCCATGAAATAATTGAATAAAACACTTCTGCACCTCAAGAAATGAGAATTCATGAGCGCACCCCTCTGACATGAAGGATTCATAAGTTTGAGATGTGCCGTGAACTTTTTGAGTTAAGGGCAAAAATTTGTAAGTTTACACGTAATGAGTCGAGGAAACACTCCATTTTCACTTCCTTGAACAACTGAAGAGAAAATATTGAATTTTTTCATGGTATAATTCCTTGAAATGCATCAGTTGGTATTTAAACAAGCCCATTTTTCCTGCTCCACTTTTAGTCGTTTTGAAAACAACACACTCGACCCTGCAGCTCTGACTCTGAGTTTACTTCTTTAAATTCAAAACGGGGAACTGATCTGCTCGCTGGCAAACAGCTGGAAAGAAATGCTGTAAACTTGGATCAGCTATTTCTTTGGAATGAATACTATTGCATGCATGCGAACACACACACTCACACACTTTGTTCCAAGTTTGTGCAACTTTTTTTAATTTGGTATTACAAGGAAATGAATTACGTCTCCAGATTTTATTACAGGCCATAAAAAAAGAGATAAGATGAAGACAAGTGACAGGTTGGTGTTGCAGTTTACGTCAGGCAAAACAATATTCAGCTCATGTGTTGATATTTACACAACACATGAGGAGGAATTTTCAGACTTGAGGGAAAAGGAATGAAGGGAGTGAGGAGACAGTTGACTTTCTCAGAAGTGTCAGGTTGTCCTGTCATTCTTTCTGCTCCCACAGTAGAAAATAAAACGGGAATAGGAGGAAAAAATGTCAGTCTTTTTTTCTTTTAAATCCCCTTTTCCTCTTTGACCCTTCTCTCAGAGTCCCCCCTCCTCTCTGAAGCACCTTCATTTGCATCCAAGTCTTTTTCTGTTCTTGCGGCCTCACAGACACCCTGAGGTAATGACATCTTTATCTCCTGAAAGTAGCTGCAGCCTCAAAAAGCTGCTGAGTGATTTAGACACACTCACACAGTACAGTCAAAACAGGAGGAGGCGTCGCAGCTATATTTGGATGTGTGACAAGACAAAGTGGCGGCGTCTGCTTAGTTGGTTGTTGACTTTGTACAGCCTGAGTATCATAAGTGGAACCATGCTGCTGTCAGCTCGCCTCAGTGTGCAAACAGCAACTGGACTTATCAGTCCGGCTGAAAAACTCTCCTTTACTTCATCTCAACTTCCTTATTTAAAGTTTTTAGGCTGAACGTCTCCTTTTTTTCCTGCTACTTTACAACCTGTGTCCACTCTGAGAGAGGAGTGTGATTGTAGGGAGAGAAAGAGGAAAAGCTTTAAGAGAGGGATCTTTGTGTATCCTGGTCTTACCTGTAAAACCAGTCCTGACTGAGCGGTGCACCAGTTCAGAATGAAAGAACAGAAAGGGGAGGAATCAGGAGGAAGGGATTAGCTAAATGCCAGGCTGTGGGAGAGACAATTAGCTTCATTTTAAATAGCTTTGCAGGTGTGCACACTGGGATCAGCACAGGTGCAACTTATAGGTTTGTAGGTTTAATGTTACGAGGGCACAGTCAGCTCTTTGATGGCTTTATAACAGGGAGGGGTCAGGATTTTTGAATATTCTAGTTATGCAAATATCTTGTCTTAAAATAGATTTTTACTGGCTCCTGGTTATAATGCAGCACTATGTAAGTACACCTGGCTCAAGGGTGTTATAAAACTGTTTACTAACCACTTTGATATAGAGAAGAAAAATCCTAATCACGTGAACAGCTCAGAAGAAATAAATGGTACCGGTTGTTGGAAACAGGGATGTAACAGTCAGAAATCTATTTGTTAAATACAGAGAATTAACTGTTATGTGAAAAAAGGTGTGTCACAAAAACATTTAGTTATGCCAGCTTTAAACAGCTGCAGTGTTTGGTGTCCTTAAACCACTTAAGTTTTGTTTAAACTTTGTTTTTGTCTGGTTATCTATTTACAGGTGTGTCCAAAAAGTAGTGAATTAAGTCTGAATGGAGAGCATGTGTCTAATTGGTCTGATAAACCAACTGAATCCCAACGATCTTTGTAACCAGACAGGGCGCTCTGTGCTGCATCGTTGGTGATTTTCATAATGACACACTCTGACATTTACTCACAGACACCCACACACACACACACACACACACACACACACACACAGAGGGAGTTTTAGTTTCACTGAGCATTGTTTCAACAGATCATTGCACTGTACATAATTTATTGGTGCCATCATTAAAGATGACTAAAATAAAAACTCTTTGTGTTTGATGTTTTTTAATCCTGAGGACTTAAGGTCAAGGTGTGTTTCACACTGTGTGGAAAAACCTGTTACATTCACAGCTCAAGTGTCAGGCTTCAGAATTAATTATCATGTATGTACTCTGTTCTAATCCCTGTTTTAATTGTTTTAACAACTTTAATGTGACTAATATGTTGGCAAAACTGATGCAAACTTCATAAAGCGAGGCCGTCAGAATAAGAAGAGATTTTCTTTTTCCAAATGTCAGCATCTAAAAGTGCTTCCATCCTCTTTCAGAGAGTAACACACCTCAGCAGAAATTCACTTTGACTCACAAAGAGAGCTTTGAATGATTTTAGCATAATTCTTGCTGTGTCCCAATTCAGATTAGACAGATCTTAACTTGTTTGACGTACAGTGTTGGTTCCTAACCGGAGCAGGCAAATCTCAAAGATCTGTCAGGCCTACGCAGAGTCTCATGCTTTCTCAAGACAAACGTATCATATTCCCTCCGTGTGTTTATGTGTGTGTGTGTGTGTGTGTCTACATGTGTGTGCATGCTTTATGTGTTTTTCTAGCACAGGACTACCTGACTCAAGAAAAACTCTCAGAATCAAGAAGTCAACACTTTACCGCAACCTCGGGGTCACAATTTGTTTTTCTCAGAGTACAACACACAAACTGTGTCATCATAACACTTTTTAATAGAGACCTAGAAACATTAGAGTCTCATTTTACAGAGAGACCCTCGAGAGTACGGCTGTGGAAAGATGAAATGTGGTTTCAGAAGTCCAGAGACGAAACCACAACAGGGTTTCTGTACTTAAAGTCGTGTTTGCTAACTGGGAGCTGTTATTATCAGTTATTCAACTATTCTAAAAGACATCACGAGTGAGCTCTGTGGGCAGCGTGGAGGCACAGTGGTCTCACAGATTTTTCCTAAACTTAAGGGCCTAGTTTTATGAACTGCCATGGGGTGACAGATTTATTTTGGAATTATTCTGTCTGACAAAAATAGTAATTAATTAATGGTTTTCATCTAAAAGAGCCCCAAGTTAGTTTCCACTTTGAAAAGTGAAGCAAACATCAGATTTCTGCTCATGGGACTCTGGTTGATGGGGATCTTCATGATGAGGCCTCCAAGGTTTAAAGAAAATCTGAGATATGTGACGCTAAATATTAGTTTTGCAATGGCAAATGATGTGCTTTTAATTAAATGATCAGTTTTTCCATTGTTAATCCGCTCAGCCTGTATGAAACGTTATCCGAGTTATATTTTCTCCTCAATCACAAACAGTTATAAGAACAGTAGCTCAGTTTTGCTGAGATCCCCCTGTGTTTCCCCCGTTCAAACTAAACTCAGCCAAAATCAAGTAACATAAAGACTGCTCCCTTTCATTGCAAAAAGTGTCTGTTCTGATTAAATGGAGTTTTAGCTTGGGTCGCAGCTGAGCATAACTTATCTTTTAGAATCTTACACAAATGATCACAGCATCAGCGTGTGAATAATATTACAGAACGGGTTTGCAGAATGTGGCGAGAAAGCACCGTCAGCCTTTGGTTAATGTCCTCCTGCCTTTGCTGGACACTCCTTGATCTGTTCTATATCAGTTTATCTAGACGCAGCCTAATTACAAGTCCGTCTTCATTTCCTTGATCAGAATATCTGCAAGATGCCATCTGTGCTCGTTAACATCTGGGTAGTAGAGCATTGTGTTTGGCGTTTCAGCTGACAGTAATAATAGAGTTAATTTGTTTAACAGACCAGTTCTTGGAAAGGTGATGATGTTTGGTTGATTAAACACACACTTCCCTTTGACACAGAAGTTTGCAGTCACAGAATTTTTTATTTAATTCCAAACATTTATACTTTCTATTTACTTCAGTAATCTTTGTTCGTATCTCCAGACTTTTTCCTCCTTAATTGGCATGTCTTACAGCAATGTGCTCATACTGCTTACAGAACATTTTTAAGTCATGTTTTTTCACTTTTGCACTACAGACGATCTTTTCTGACATATCGAATGGGCACAAAGATATGTGAGGAAGATTAAAGCATGATTTATTCTTCCACCTGTAAAGTACACAAGGATAAAGATGGATGGAGGATATAGCAGATATTTTAACAGAAGGAAATCCCCAGTCATGTCTTTTCTGTCCTCCAGTCAATGATACTCACTCTCACTTCTGTTTATTTACCACTACAGGTGTCAAACCAGACTTAATGAGCTATAAGCTCACCAAAGGGATGCTTCTTATAACATGATATCTCAGAGAAGGGTTTGATGGGTGTCACTTTATGATGTTTTCCTGTTAGATTGGACTGATCACATCAAATTTAAGACAAATGAGATGTTTGCATCACATATTTATTCAATGTCTGTCATTTCTCTGTTAATGCAAGCAAGCAATGCAACATTTTACGACACAGGAGCCTATTTTTAATCCTTCAGAGTGAAAAAAGTTTGTGTTGAAGTATAAAGAAGATGATGAATGGCCATCCTCACTGTCGGTGAAATAGAATTACAACATTTTTTATACATTTTTTACATTTATTTGTTTATTTTTTTACTCTAACATTGCACAGGTTTTTTTCTTTCTCACTTTCATTCGCTTTTTCACAACATTACCAACAACAAGGAGCTATAGCTGACATCATGGGCTTGCTCTACAAGTGTGTGTGTGTGTGTGTGTGTGTGTGTGTGTGTGTGTGTGTGTGTGTGTGTGTGTGTGTGTGTGTGTGTGTGTGTGTGTGTGTGTGTGTGTGTGTGTGTGTGTGTGTGTGTGTGTGGTTTTCCCTGTTGAAACAAAAAGCCCTGTGTAGGTAAATGTTGGACCAGTGTGTGTTTTTCTATTTATAACCCCAGGGAGGGAGAGACGGTGGTGTTCCTGACTCTGACTGTGTGAACTGTAGCAGTCTTTGTTTCCTTGTATAAGCACGTTTCCTCAGAATAATGCCTTTGTTACTCCTCGGTGTCATTACCAAGAATATCTGTGCAAAGCTTTTTGTGTTTGTGTGTGTGTGCGTGTGGGTTTGTGGAGGGATTCTGGTTTTGTGTGTGCGTGTGTGTGTGTGTCATTGTCGGTATTCAGTCTGTCTCTCTGCATTTGTACCTCCTAATAAGGAGACTGACACTTCATAGACAAACACATGCACCAACACACCGCTGTGTCACATTAACCAAAATAAAAAATTCAGACTCAGTGTGTGTGTGTGTGTGTGCGTGTGTGTGTGCGCACATGAACATGATCATATCAGTCTTACCCCACTAATTTTGATCCCCTTTTTACCTCAACCCAGTGCTGTTGTTGGCGTGAGGCCAAACCTCTGTATGAGTGACATTTACTTTACACAGACACACACACACGCACACACACACACACACACACACACACACACACACACACACACACACACACACACACACACACACACACACACACACACACACACACACACACACACACACACATGCTGAAGTGTGACACATGAGCAGCAGCTCTGAGATGATGTCACCCCAAATTATTTCAACGCTTGCTCTATGTGTGTTTCAAAGTCGGGGTTTAAAGAGTAAAGGCAGGTTTGTGCAATCTGCGTTTGCTCCAGCCTGTTTTGTGCGTGCAGCTGTGTATGAGTGTGCAGCAGGTGACTGTGTGTGTGCGTGTGTGTGTGTTTATAGTTAGCGCACATTGATTTATTTAACCTTTGAATAAAAGTATCTGCAGGTGAGTGTGTTGATGTTAGACTACACCTTATAAATGCCTGAATTTGTTTACAGCTGTGCTTTTGTTTGTGTGCTAGTCTACAAGTGCATCTTTGTGTGTGAGTGTGTGTTTGTGCAGATGTGTTGGAGTGTGTTTGTGTGTGTGTGCGCCTGTGTGTCATAGCCAGAAACCACCCCCAGCCTTTCCCAAGCTGTGCCCTTCCTGGATCCTGTTTTTAGCGCCGGATGAGGCAATCTTTCCCATTGACTCAACCATGCAATGCAAATAACCCCAACAGCATGCAAAAAGCATGGAAATTCGTGTGTGTGCATGTGTGTAAGTGTGTGTGTGTGTGTCTGCTTTTAGAGACGAATACACTCAAACACAGAGACAGACACAGTGAGGGAAAAACAGAACCGTGTTGTTACTGTTTGCATGTACTACTTTAAAAATAAGCTTAGCAAGCTGGGTTATTATATGCAACACAATGTAAATTATTTCCGTGTTCTCTGAGTTGTTTTTGTAGAAAGTCTTTTTAAACAAGAGGAGCATCTTGGTGTCATGACTCCTGTTTGGCTGCTTTGGTTAGGCAGGCCCCAGAGAGTGTAACTCAAATGTTCTTTGACACCAAAATTTCCTGAATGCACTGAAAACTGTCAGTGAGACGTGTTTTCCACCTGAACTATGGATGACATAATTACCAGCTGCAGCTGTGGTCGAGTCTCGAGCTTCTATGTACGATCAGTTGAACTCAGGGTTTGTCACAGGAGATATTTTAACAGTACAACTCTGCACGATAATTGCTAAAGCACAAACAGCTGTTATTGTTTTGTTTTGTTTTGTTTTGTTTTGTTTTGTTTTGTTTTGTTTTGTTTTGTTTTGTTTTGTTTTGTTTTGTTTTGTTTTGTTTTTTTTTGATTTTTGCACACTTCCAGAAAAAGCATGACAAACTATGAGTGTAATGATTTGGTAAAACTTGGCGTGAAGTACAGTGAAGTTTTAATCTGCAAAATGGCTCCAGATTGGTTCCTGGGACATTTAAGTTTGTACACTGCAAAAAAAATTGAACCATTATCAAGTGATTTTCTCTTACTTTCAGTAGAAAATGTCTTTTTTGAATTTAATATACGCCATATTCACCTGACCAGTGCAGAAAAATGTCTTGTTTCAAGTTACTTAAAGACAAAACTGAGGTCTGAATTGCTTGTGAAAATAAGACAAAATTACTTGATAAGATTTCATTTTTTTTGTGGTGAACCTTTGAATTTGTTTTACTCGTAATTTGATTTAAAAGCAGTTGAAAACACACTGAAATCTTCAAAGTCAGCCTGTTTGTGACCTTCATGCTCTCATCTGCTTTGAAATGTTGACCCCAAATTCCAACCAAACAAATATTTGGTCTTTGTCAAATAAACTTTGTCACAACAGACGATAACAGAGCCCCGCCTACTGTCTTAAGAGTTGAACCGTCTGCTGGGTGGGATCACAGACTCATGATTACCCATAGTTCATTGTTATTGCAGAGCTTAAGCATGGACACATGGACAAGAACAAAACTGGGTACTCACATCTTTCTTGAAATGAACAAATGTGAGATGTGATGACTTTTAGAAGATAAACAAACACTGTTACAAAATGCAGCTTTTATCAAAACAGTGTCTGAGGAGATGGATGCAACCCAAACTGTGTTCCTGTAAAAATTTAATAGATGTGCCTAGATATTGAGGTTTATGTACGAATATGAGGTGAGGATATGAGTGACATCTGTTGCTCTTTTTCACAGCAGCATTAAAAGATGTTCAGTAAACAGAGGAAACTGTAAACAGGTTTGGAATAACAAATGGCTTTACTGTCATAAAAACAGAGTTGGTGAGCACTCAGGCACACTGATAACTGTTTCTTCAGTACAAAAACTGGATATTGACATAAAACTTTCGATAAAAAGTGCACATTCTTTAAAGGCTTGTGGGGAAACAGCTTAAAAGCAGACAGTATTTACTTCAGGTATCACTCATGTTAGCTTAGCTTTGTGTGATGGTTTTATGGTGATTTCCCTCATGTCACAGATAAAGTAAATGTTGGTTCACCTTAACTGACTCTTCAGTTTCATTCAGGGTTATTATAACAATAATTAATTATTCAAACAAAGCGCAGTCTTGTCTTATGTAAACTTTACTCAGTAGCAAAAGCAGCTGAAACCATGACATACAATCCAATTATTTGACACCAGACTTTTCTGTAGGTGTAATTTTTTAGTAAACTTTGTTCACACTTTGTTTCATGTAAAGAACTTAACTTGTGGTGATCCCTCTTTGGTGTTTCCTGTCAGGTGGACTTTTTGGGATATTTAACCCAAAAACTGGGCACAGAGTCTTTGAGTAAATCATCTTTTCTCAATGAAGAGAAATAAAATGACTCCTCTTCTTGTTCTCTTCCTCATCCTTCTCTTTACCCAGACTCCTCTGTGGCGCTGCCGCTGTTGAACACGGCCCTGTTTCCCATGGACCTCAGGGTGGGAGAGCGGGGGATGCGCCCTTGTTCAGACACGGCGCTCCTCACCCCGCTGCACCCGCCTCTGCTCCTCACTCCGTTTTCCCCTCAGCCCCGCACCTCCTTCTCCCAGCAACAGTTACACCAGCACATCCGGGTAAAAGATTTCTCTGGATAGAGTCATGAAATTTTTACAACACAGAATTTCCAGTTTCTATAATCTAAATGTGTGTGTGTTGTTGTCAGTTTAACATGGAGCAGAGGAGGCGAGAGCAGGAGCACCACGAGAAACAGGAGCTGCAGCAACTAAAACACAAAGAAAAGAGTCAACAGAGTGAGTGCATGCACAGACACACAAAAACATTTACCTTCACCTGACTGCTCCAACATGTGACTCTAAGCTTCAGGTTAAATATTGTGTTTTTTATTTAACCTTTTTTTTACACATCGCCCCTGAAATACTGCAAAAAATATTATTACATATTACAAGGAAATTCTTCTTCCGGCTCCATCATATGTCTGATCCTCCTTATCTGGGCATGAAAAAAAAAGAAACAGTCAGCTTGAAAAGGAGAAATCTGGAACATTTCAAAGCTAATGGCGGACCTGTTGAAGTCGTTTCTGTTTGAAATCTTTTTGATAACCGTTGAATGGTCCGACTCCACCTTCAAAGCTGTTTCCTTTGCTAAATATAACCCGACAAGTGGAGCTACAACAGCAGGGTTAAATATAGCCTCAGGTCTGTGCACATAAAGTCACTGGGTCAATATTGACTCGATCACTCCTGGCACCTCCTGTCACCTCTCTGTGCACACATTTACACACACATGCAGACAAACACAGACACACAGCTGTGGCAGTGAATACACTCCCAGACAAACCTGTGACCTTAACCTGCTCCAAACAAAGAGCATCCTCTGTGTGTGTGAGTGTGTGTGTCATAAATGTATGGACAACACACTACACTCATGCTACTGGAGCCCCTGATTGAATTTTCATAGTTTGTCTGTCATAAAAACATGAGTCACTGATTATTTCCCTGTTCCTTGCTCTTCGTGGCTCCTCGTTCACTAAAGAAACAGTTTGTGAGTCTGTCTGTCTGTAAGCCGTTGCTGGTGTTCCTGATTTACAGGTGCAGTGGCGAGCTCTCTGGTGAAGCAGAAACTCCAGGAGGTGATTCTGAAGAAGCAGAAACAAGCAGCACTGGAAAGAACCAACTCCAACACTCTGACTGCAACTCCTGTTGCATACAGGTGACACAAAAAACATCAACACTGACAGTATCAGCATTTACACAGCATTTCTGACGTGTTTCTGAACCTCATCAACCCTGAAGCTTTATTACATAACATTTAGGGCGTATTCAGACCTGGGCTGTTTGGTCCACTTTAAACGGACCAGGGACCACGCTGGTGTGGACTTTTCATGCAGGTGTGAATAGACACAAATGAACCCTGGTGTGGACCAAACAACCGGACAGAGACCCACTTTTTGAGGTGGTCTCGGTCTGCTTCCAAACAAACTCTGGTGCGGTTCGCAGTTCTCTCGTGCAGGTCTGAATACAAACCAAGGTCCATCTGAACTAACTACAGGATACATGCACCTTCTGGGCCGATAAAGCCACCGTAACCTAACTGCCTTTGGTTCATACCTGATCCTCCGTCTTCTGTTTAGCCACGCTGTTGCTAGCATGTTGTGGGTCAGGACACGTAGAGCATAGCGTCTCCTTGCTGCGCGCATTTGTCTTCGCTGTTGCAAAATTTGAAACGGTGTTGTTAAGCCTGCTTTGAAGGAGCTGCTCTTGAAACTGAAAATGATTTTGCAGCTCTAATAAGAGCACAAACCCACATGTTTACCTCCATTTCTGGGTCTGTATTCTGTGTGCTGCCCTTTGAGAGCACCGATCGTCACACACGTGGATGTGTTTACAGAATATAGTCCACTTGCAAAAAGTACAATTTGAATACAAACCGCACCAAACGAAAAAAATAAAGTCTGCTTTTGGTCCGGACCAAAAAAGTGGACCAAAGGACTTTTCTGGTCTGAATACAGCCTTATACTCAATGCTCCCTCCATTATAATATTCAAGGGTGAAAGTTGACTCTGTTTTTGTGTTATCCAGAAATCTGGGCCCAGACCCGAGTTTATCCTCCCAGCCTCATGTCACGTCTCCACCACATCCTTCGTCTTCTGAAGGCTCAGAGGGGACGCCGCTACGGCGAGCAGGTAAAACAACGATCATAAATACTAATAATTTGATTTAGTGATAATATAAAATATCAATAAACTCATATTGATTTCTATGTGTGTCCCATTTACTCCCCTTCTGATGATGAAGATCATGTGATGGTTTCAAAGCTCCTATGATGAAGTTTTGGTTTGGTAAATGTTGGTGCCCCCTGTAGACAAAAAAAGAAAAAAAATTCCCAACTTTGCGCAATGCACAGGATAAAAAGATGAAAAAAAGATGATAAAAAGATTTTCTGTCATAAAAATCTCATCCAGACTAGTTTAACAGTCTATTGTATCACTCATTGTGGATATTTGCTGTTTAAATGTAAAGAAAGGCTGCATCTTTAGCATACCTTCTGTCACCAGGTCTGACTGACCTCCTGCTCCAGTTTCAGGGATTTAAAACAACAATGAAAAAATGATCTCTCTTGTTAATAGGTCTTAAAGAGGCATCAGGTTTATTATCAGTGTTTTAAAGTCAGTTAAAGCTCCTCACAGAGATATCAGTGTCTCATCAACAGTTTGCCATCACTGCTGTGTCGTTCAATAGTGTTGATAAGTTACTAATCATAAGCATCCACTCTGTTTATTTTGTACCCAAGAATATATGATTTTTTTTCTTTTGTGACAAACCACAGATTTTTTCGCCTTGTTAAAGCACAGGTGTATAAAACTAATCTGAGACGACCTGTGCTTTTCTTTGTTGTGTAACATCAGCCCTTTACTTTCTTTCCTCATGTTGCGCTAATATTTTTAGCCTCTGAGCCGAACCTGAAGGTGAAACACAAGCTGAAGAAACACCTGAACACCAGGAAGAGTCCTCTGACCCGGAAGGAGAGCGCCCCGGCTTCTGTCAAGCACAGAGTACCTGACACACTGGGTATTCTATCTCTGAGTTTGTAGTTCTCTAGGACAGGATAAAGAATTCAGTTACTTTAATCTTCATTGTATGATTTTCATTAAGATACATTAAATTTCATACTTATAATATAAACTAACGTACTGCTCATGTCTCCTCAGACTCGTCCCCCAGCAGCAGCAGCACTCCCGTCTCTGGCTGCAGCTCTCCTAACGACAGTCTGCCCAACGAGAACGGGCTGCTGCCATCTGCAGGCGGCCTCTCGCATGAGGCAAGAAAAGACACACACACTCACAAATACACTCACTCAAATACTGACACACAAGTTTACAGTCCTTTTAACTCCTCACAGGTTATTTAAAAAGAAAACAAATAAAAACCTTAATTGCCAAACCTCCCCCCGAAGCAGACAAAACAACAGAAAATTACACAACCCAGTGCATTTAACAAGGAAGTAAGAAGACACTTCTTTTCATAGCAAGACAGTTTGGGAAACTGTAGTTGTTAGAGAAATCAGGATGAAGCTGGACAGCAGGTAAATATTTTAAAGTACTAAAGGTCTAAAGATAAAGGTAAATATGCTTCATTATACAGTTAGGAGCAATCCTTTTGTCTTCAAGGTGTAAAAAAGAAAACAGGTCACATTTAAAAGAAGTGTGCAAGGCGTGTGGTGTGTTGAAAAATAAAAAGTGTTTCTGTTTCATGTTCATGAGCTGTGGGGAGACGCTGAGTAATGACATGTTTTAAGCAATGACACAGGAGCAGTGTTTGTCAGCTGTTCATACATAATTCATTTAATCACATAAAGTCGACCTCTGTCACACCTGCTGCAGGTGTCTGACTCATGAGTCCCTGTCTGACGGCGCAGATCAGAGCCAAACACCAGCTTAGCTTTAATTAAACCACAGAGGTTTGGATTACTCAGGATTTACATTTCACAGACTCTGACATTAAATCACTGAGGAACAAAACAACAAGACCAAACAAACTGTTTGAACAAGAAAGAAAACCAAATTTTTTTATTTAAAAAAGATATTTTAATGATTTGATTGATTAAATTTTTTTGTCATTTCCAGGCCCAGAAACTGCTGCTCAGAGACGGCACTCTCGCAAACTTCACCATCCAGAGTCCCTCAACTCTGCCCACCATCACACTGGGACTGCCAGCCAACGCCAGGGTAAACACTCAACTAAATCAGATGTTCATTAGGAATAATTGTTTACTCTCACATCTTAGTTAGAAAAAAAATGAAGAGTATCTTTTTTTTTGATGCACTTTTGCTTTATTTGCTGATTTAATTATTTATTTTTCACGTTACTGGAAAAAAACGGTGTCGATGTTGAAAGAAAACATTTTAAGACCAATGTCTGTCGCTGTCAAAGTCCTTTTTCTTCAGTAAGATGAAAAAAATGTTAAGACACTAGATTTTACTAGAGTATTTTCAAAACACATCTTTGTTTCAAAGGTCCTTGTGCACTAACAAACTTTTTTTTTTTTTTAATATCTAAAGAAGACGTTTAATCTGCAGGACAGTCTACACAGGGTAAAAGTTCAGATAGTTTAAAAACTGTTCATTTCATAAAAAGATCCCATGACCTAAATCTAAATGAAGTTAACAAATTAAATTTCCCCTGACCAAAAACCCCCAGAGTTTTTCAGCCTGAGGCACATTAATGAAGGAAGTGTTGTGTTTAAATGCTATGTCACCATGATCTTGGTACTTGTGTATTCAGACACACTGGACTGAAATTTAAGTGTCTCAAAGTGAAAATTGGGTGGGTTTTTTTCTGTTTTGATCAGGTGTTTACATGCAGCAAACTGTAACAGGGAAATATTTTACATAAATAAGGCTTCTAAGAAAAGAAATGGAGACAGCAGCTAAGACACCAGGAAGAACTGACATAAAAATATAGTGTAGGAAAATCCCCTCAGGTGGCATAAAACAATACTGGATGATAACAGGTGCAGTGACGAAATGTCAAGAGGGAAGAAGATTCCTCTTCTACACCAACACAGAAAACCTCAGAGATTTATCTTCAGGCTCCAGAAGTTTTTCAACAGATTACATCCAGTTTTTTATCTGTATCCAACAAGCTGTATCACTGTGTGTTTGCAGGCTGACGGAGAGCTTTCCTCTCTGAAGGTGGCTCGGATGCCGATGGTTGCAGCCGGAGCTTCGCCGGTCTTCCTCCCTCTGAGCAGGAAGGATCAGACCGGACAGCTGAACCCTCACCTGCCTGTCATCATCCTGGAGCCCTCTGGACTGGTCCACACTCCTCTGCTCACAGGTGAGACGTTCACATCAACAGCACGTCCACTGGAGACAGTAAAGTGCATTAACCCACTCAATGTGCACACATGTAGGGCCAAAAGCTTCGCAACTAAAGAAAGTAAAATCCTTATAAGAATGACATGTTTCACCTTTACATTTACAACTGACTAAGATGTCAGACTCATTTAAAAAAAAAAAAAAATGGCTGCAAAAACATTGATTCACGATGTGGAATTAATCGTCAACTTAAAGGAAACTGATTTAAAAGTTTAAGATGTCGTTTTGTCAGAGCTCCATCTAGTGGTTACATGTAAAACATTGTTTTGGTTAAAATAGCATGTAAATTGCTTCTGCATTGTTAAATTAGTTTAATCTATAACCATATTTGTCCAGTTTTTCTCTTGCTTTGCTACTATTGAAAATAAAAAAAATGTGTTGTACAATTTAAAAACTACTTGTGTTGCAACTCAGTCAATGAATAAGAGACAAATGTAAGAGTGTAGGAAAGGGGTCGTCAGCTAAGTTCAGCCTCGGGACAAATATTTTTCTGACCAGCTCAATGGCGGGATAAATTTACATCCTCATCAGGCAAAATCTGTCTTTCCTGTTGAAATAAACTTTTTTCCCATCCATTCTATTTTATCTTGTACAAAAACGTAATTTAATAAAGTCATTTATATAAAATCAATTAAATAGTTGAAGACAGTTGTAATTGAGTTGGCAATAATAAGGCTGCTGTCTTTAATCACCCACTCACACACACAGTTCTTTATGACTTGATGGTTAAATGATCACCATTTTAGATAATAAACTTGATATTGAATATAGCGACTTGATCTCACCTGTCGAAATTCTGAAGTCACTGAGTTGTTTGTAGCTAGATATACAGTTAACGAGTTTTGCTTCCCCAGCGTAAATAAAAAACAGTGATCAAAGTGCCGCCTCTTTCGTTTATAAGGTCATTTTACTGAAAATAATATCAGGTAAAAAATGGAAACAAAACTAAAATAAATGGTGATGACAGTCAAAAACTGTGCTCCTCAAGCCACGTTCACCCTACCCTAATTGCGTCTTTGCTTTTTTGCTGGGGTAGCGTTGTGTGAGACATTAGCAAGAGATCACGAGCTAGCAAAACAATATGTCACTGTCCAGAGCAATGCAAAGGAAAGTTGACAGCAAAGGAAGGAAATACAGAGAAGAGTGAAAAAAAAGTCAGTGTACCCGATTTTATAAATGCCAAGCCCGTCTGTGTCACCTGTAACAAGATTGCTGCAGTTTTTAAGGAAAACAGTATCATAGGGGACCACGAAACTGAGCATGGCAACTTCAAAGAAGCATACCTACACCAGACAGAGGCAGAAACTAAGAGCACTCACAGCTGGATATATGCAGTGTACACATCAAGCCAATGTTTGTCTCAAGCTTTACTTTATTTTATCATATTTTGACAGATCACAACTTTTGAACAAGTGTTCTTTGTGGAAGTGCCCTTTTTGTGATAGTGAATGTATAAACAAATATATATTTAAAATCATTTTATTTATCAGTGTCACCTGAGGGGCCAAGTATTACCAACAGTAGGCTAAATTTGGCCCATGGGCTGCAAGTTGCAACCACTGGTGGAGGAGCTCCTGTGTGTATTTGTGCTTTAGCAATTGCATATTTCTGAAACACTAATTCTCTTCATTTTCATCTCCATCCAGTTCCAGGCCTCGACTCCGTCCCCCTCCAGTTTTCCCCTCAGTTAGACCACCTGACCCCCGGAGGCCCTCAGCACCACAAGCCCCTGAGCAGAACCCGCTCGGAGCCCCTCCCTCAGAGCCCGGGGTCCCTTCACACACACCTCCTCCAACAGCAGCACAACACACAACTACTGGAGAGGCTTAAACAGCAAACTCACCTGGGCAAGGTTTGAACACCTTTATGTTCATTTAATGTATTTTATACAGTATTTAAAAAAGTCTTTATAATCCCAGAGAGAGATTTAATAACAGAAAACATGGATATATGCAAAAAAATGAAGCATACACTGAGTCGAAGCTGATCTCCTACAGGCTGCAATTAATTTTATTTAGACTATCAATTTCTCAGCACATGAATTTTGTAGAAATGAGATGTTTTCTCGAAACAACAAAACTCAGAAGATAGTTCAAGATGCTTCCATTAAATATTATTGTCCAATTACTGGTTGAATTTGATTTACCCCAATAATCAGTAATTACATTTTCCCCATGAAACAAGGTTGTAACCTTTTAATACATTTGAGGAGTTGTTATAAAAGCGCTTTTTCAATATTTTGTCGGTTGATTTGCAGTCCTGCTAACTTTTTTGGGTTTATCCACATGTACAGCTGATGTCCAAGTCCAGTGAGAAGCCCCGACTGCATCAGATCCCCTCAGAGGACATGGACTCAGAAGATGGTGACACATCCTCGCCCACAGAGCTGACCTATCAGAGCAGAGCAAGGGCAGAGTCATTGAGGGAGGCGGGGCCAGCAGCATCCAAGAGCCACGAGGAGAAAATGAACCTGCAACATGCACTCATTCTCAACCAGGTAGGAAAACACAAAACCTTCAAAAACTGTCCACACAGCTGCTCTACACAGCTGCTCTTCTGCTAATATTCCTGTAGGGGGCAGCACAGCTCCTGCTTGCATGATGCCATGCTGTCAAATTGTCCTGTGGTTTAACAACTACTTATTACATCCCCGTGGTTATTTCAGCATATGATGACAGGGTGCGTGCACCGTAAGATGAGCTGTTACTCTTTCAGAAAATGTGTTCATCACTAATCAGACAAACCACATAATCAGGGGGCTTTGTTCGAGGTACAAGAAGGAGATCCAACAACAATACGAATCCAGATCCAGCCTCTCATACTGAGGAGGAAGAAACAGGACTGAAATAAAGAGTATTTTAAGGAAAGAATATAATAAGTTTCTGGAAGTTAAGAGAGTGTGCAAGATAGTGCAGGATATGTAACTTGAAGAAGCTGTGTGGAGGAATACAAGTGAGTGTGAAGAGTAGATATCCCCTGTGTTGAAGAATGAGAGTCTATGCCCTCTTCACTGTCTGATTTGCACTTGTCTTTCTCTTCTGTTCTGATTTATATTCCCCTCACCTGCACTTTCTCTACAGTCTTTGCTCTGGGAGCAACAGAAGCAGCTGCAACAGCTGCATCGCCAAATGGAGACGCTCGCAGTGCCCATGTTGCGCGTCGGCGGTGGTGGCGGGGTTGGCGGTGGATTGGGTGTCCATCGTCCCCTGTCACGCACACAGTCCTCCCCGGCTTCAACTTCTCTCACTCTGCCTGAGAAACCTCTGAGCCTGGCTGCACAGGACCCCAGCAGCAAACCGCGCTTCACCACCGGTGAGTCAGCCTCACTGAATCTTCATTATAACAGAAAGTTTTCATTTGTTTCCTGATAGGATTTCACATACAGAGCGATGGAGCTGAAAATGAAGGGAATAATTTTGCTTCAAGTAGTCTGATTCATTTACAAATACACACTCATATATTGAGAACAGATTTTTGATAAGGCATCACTGCATACATATACCAGGATGCATTGTGCTGAAGTAGCTACAGTTTTGCTCTCGCTCTGCAGAATCTCCAATTTTAAGCTTCCTGCAAAAGAGTCATCTTGATTTTATCATCCAAACCAAACATGTTTTGTGTGATATTGTAAATTTTGCAAACAAAAAATCACTGATTTTTTGTTTTGTTTTGCATGTTTGCAGGTCTGGTGTACGACTCTCAGATGCTGAAGCACCAGTGTACGTGTGGAGACAACAGCAGTCACCCCGAGCATGCTGGGAGGATACAGAGCATCTGGTCCCGACTACAGGAGAGAGGCCTGAGGGGACAGTGTGAGGTAAGACATTTTCTCACCTCGAAATTTTCCCTGTTTCTTTCAGCTGAACATCCTTCAGCCTTATGGCCTCCAATGATGTCTCAGAGTTAAGAATCTCATTGAGAATGTCCTCTTGATACAGAGCATTCGTGGTCGTAAAGCCACTCTGGAGGAGCTGCAGTCAGTCCACACAGAGCGCCACGTCTTACTCTACGGCACCAACCCGCTCAACAGACTCAAACTGGACAACCGCAAACTGGCAGGTATGCTCTGCCTCTGAGGTTTTCAAGTTTAAGGAGACAGCCTTAGAGAAAAAAATATATGAAGCAATGTTTTTAGTTTGTAAAAAATGTTATTAGTGTAAAAAAGTGTTTTGAAGTGTTTTGTCAGGTGATCTAACTGTAAATTTGACCCCTTCTTTGCAGCAAAACATCTGCGATAGTCCTTTAGATCTAACATATCCTCAGTGACAGAGCCAAACATATATCAAACAGTTTTCACAATAACTCTAAACACAACACAGCAATAGTGTTCCTCATTTTATCTTTGAACTTCACTAAATATAAATGAAAAACACATGTTGCTGCTACATTGTCCCTACAAATAGTTTTCTCATGACATGAGCAGTCTTCAGTGGAATATGCGAGGTCAGCATTAGCTCACTTGGCGTATAATTATTATAATTAAGGAAAGACAAACTGAAACTTCATGAATTACACGGTTTTTCTGTTTATTTTCTCAGGAATCCTCTCCCAAAGGATGTTTGTGATGTTACCCTGTGGGGGCGTAGGGGTAAGAAACACACACCACACACACACACAGCGCTATTTTTGAACGCACAGTTATTCTCCAAACCCTTCATGAAAGCCACACAGTAAAACACAATCATTGGTCGAAATATGATATTATTAAAAAAAGAAAGTCAAGAAAGAGAAAATTAGAGAAAAGGCAGGATATTAAAAAGGAAAAGAGAGTTGGCAAACGTTTGGCTGACAGTCCGTGTCGGACCATGACAAGTGAGACTAATAAGAACAACATGTCCATGACCGAGGATAAAAGAAACCTCTGATTTCATTGTCCAAGCCAGATGGACAGTAATGCCACTCTGTGAACAAACAAAAGGAAGGAAAAAAAAAAGATGGAAAGAGAAAAATTCAGAAATATGGATCTGGACTCAAAACAAGAGAGGAAAACTGCTGTTTCCACTCTGGAGTCAAAGCAGAACGCATTGTTTGCAGCGCCGAAGGGAGCGTTCTTGTTTTGAGTCTATTGTCCCAGAGACACTTCAGACATGGTCAAACTCCACGCAGCAGTTACAACGTACAGTTTCACATTAACTGTTTATCTGTCTGTGCATTGGCAGGTCGATAATGACACCACCTGGAATGAGTCGCACACCTCTACAGCGTCACGCATGGCAGCGGGCAGCGTCGTTGAGCTGGCCTTCAGAGTGGCCAAACGAGAGCTAAAGGTGAGACAAAAAGTGTGGGACAAAAACCACTCTGTCATCTGCAGGTTACGGCTCAGAAACACTAAACTAACATCAGTAATCTGACAGTGAGAAATTCTGGTGACTACATCTCCTCAAAAAGTTGCTTTGAGCAATTCTGCACATTATAGGTTCACGGATGACAAGACACACGTCTTCAGACGAGAACAAGTCGCCATCCAATCAGAAAAGAACAAACGAATATCCTCATTTCAGGAGGTCATTGATTAAGTAAAGACAAGAAACCTGTGATGTCAGAGACATATGTTGTGAATTTCTATGGTAAGATAATATAAGGATGTCTCTGCTCCTCACAGAACGGCTTTGCTGTCGTCAGACCACCAGGGCATCATGCAGACCCCTCCAATGCAATGTAAGTGTGTGTGTGTATTATGTGTGTGTGCCTGGTTCCTGTTGTTGCTGCTCTGGAGTTATTTTTTATGAGGTGATACAGAGAAGACAACAGGACAAAATAAAGAAGATTAATACCTGTGCAGGTTGATTTGTTCTCTCTGTGTTGGCTCTTGGATGACTCATCATCATGTCATTTATCATGAGCAAACAAGGACTTCAGAGAGATGTTCAGTCTCCTTGCTCTCAGTTTAAGTCTTTTTCTTCCTCAGAATTATCTCCTAACATTTTTTTTCCTCTGTATTTGTGTCTAACAGGGGTTTCTGTTACTTCAACTCTGTGGCCATCGCAGCCAAGCAGCTCCAGCACAAGCTCAGCGTCAGCAAGATCCTCATTGTTGACTGGGTAAGGGGGTTTAAAGATGGCTGTATGCTAATGAACAACCTGTTGTTGATTTTACTTACTGAGCCATTCTTATACCAGGAGAGAGTCATGAAGTTTGAAACATTACATACAATCAGAAAAAAAATCATTTTTTTCCTTACAGCCTTAACTAAATAAACATTTTTACAAGGTGGTGCATTTTTTCAGCTGTTAATCCATATTTTGTACTTTGCAATAAGCTTAATTGTCCAAACAAGCACATTAGACTCATTTTAACACCGCCCTGATTTAAAGCTGTAGAAGCCCCCGACGCTGTATAGGTATGTATGACTGATGTAGTTCTCTGCTCATCCTCTTCCCAGGATGTCCATCACGGTAATGGCACCCAGGAAGTGTTTTACAGTGACTCCAGTGTCCTCTACATCTCACTTCATCGCTACGATGACGGGAACTTCTTCCCTGGCAGTGGCTCACCAGCTGAGGTGTGTAACATCTTGGTTTTAGTATCGATTTTGGGATTTTTCTTTATCTGATATGATTTAAGCTTCAGGAAAACTCACATTTTAGACAATATTTTAACATGATGTTACAGCCTGATGTGAGAGAAATCTTCTTCTGTAAATAATAGAGTGATTTTGCCTTCAGGTTGGATCAGGAGCAGGCGAGGGTTTCAATGTGAATGTGGCGTGGACAGGAGGACTGGACCCACCCATGGGAGATGCAGAGTACATCGCTGCATTCAGGTACGACTAAGAAACACTCAAACACAAGATTCTGGATGAAAGGAGAGTTTAGAGGAGGTGATTTGATTAGGAGAGATTAAATGTATCAGCTTTTTTTATCGAAACGTGGCAGCTTTGAAATATTATCTGGAAGCAGAGAGAGAACAGTTTTTAAAACCTGACCGCAGCAGGATGATTGGTTGACTCAGGCTGTGACAAAATCTGGTTGGTTCATCATGGCAGGAAAGTGAGGAGGGGACCTGAATGGATAAGTATAGAATGTGTCTGTGCTTTAAATTATTCTGAGCTTCATTTATAAAACATCACCTCCGTCAGTGGGTCCCTAATCCCCTTCTTGGTTACTTGCACATAAATGAACCAGCTATTTACACTGCAAAAAAACTGAAATCCTATCAAGTGTTTTTGTCTTATTTTTAGTAGAAAATGTCTTTTTAGACTTAATATGTAAGCCATTCACCTGACTAGTCCAGACAACGTCTTGTGCTGAGTTATTTAAAGTCAAAATTTAGTTCTAAATTGCTTGTTACAAGTAAAAGAAAATCTGCCAATGGTACAAGAGAAAAGTAACTAGTATTAAGAAATGATTGTAGTTTTATGCAAATTATCTAGCAAATCTTTCTTATTCCATCGGAGCAATTCAGACCTCATTTTCTGTATTTGAACAACTTTAAACAAGACGTTTTCTGGACTAGTCAGGTGAATGTCTCTCGTGCAAAAAGACATTTTCTACTGAAGATGAGACAAAACACTTGATAAGATTTCAATTTTTTGCTGTTTATTAACATTTTTACTGGAGCTCTATCTTAAAATGCTAGAGTTAAATTTTCATAAAGCCAAAAGAGAAAGCAACAAAAGTCATGTTTTCCTTTTTGGGTGTGTTTTTGAACTACGCTGCACATTGAGAGCAGTTGAGAGAGTTAAACCACCACGTGTTAATGTCTTTGATATCTGAATAAATGGATTTGGAAAAAAGACAACTTAACATTCTTAAACGTTGGTTGTCATTGAAGCTGATGATTTATCCCATTTCCCTCACACCGAGCCACAACAGAGACTCTTAAATCCAGCCTCTGATCATCTTTACATCACCTCTGACGTATTTCCTGCCTAATTATTAATCCTCGTCATTTGGAGAGCATGTGTGTGGTACGCTCCGTTGCCAATAACTTTAAGAGACTTACAGTAAATGGTCTCCAGGTCTTGTGTTTGACAGATTGGGGACTGTCACTTCCTGCTTGCGGGTTGGATAATTGTCATCGGTGGGTGTGTGTGGCACCAGTGAAGTTTCAGCTGTGTGGGCTCCCTGGTTGTCTGGTGCATCAAACCCGGGGAAACTGTAGCAACCGCACTGTTACAGGAAAAGGGGCACAGTGGCAGATGTACAGGAGTGAGTGGGGGGTGGTGGGCTGCGGGCTTATCAGCAAGCATGTATGTTTATATTCAGTACTGAAGCACAATTACAGGAGTTCATGGATTTGAGGATTTCTTTTAACTCAAATGGAAGAGACCTTGCAGCTGAAGGAGGCTTCTCTTCTCTCTGAGGTGTCCCTGAGAGAGCACTGGCTCTCTGGCAGCTCCAGGTCTGCCTCTTTGTGGCATGACCCTGACCTCTGACCTTCCTGTTGAGCAGAGACTGGTTTTCTGTGCAAAGAGGGGGGGTCTGCACCCAGTGTTTATGAGGTTGAACAGTTCCCGTCCGATGAAGTGACGTGTGAGATAAAACCAAGTGTACGTCCAAGCCGAGGAGTTAAGGTTACATTGGGTTGCGTCTCTGTGGGGGATGTGAAAGCGTTTGGCTTGATGGGCAACGTCAAATAAACGGCTGCCATGTTACTGACTTCCAGAAAAACAAGACTGAGTGAAAGGAACAGAAAAAGTTTTGCCACAGTAAAGGAGCTGATGGTGGCGTCAGGGTTTAGTTTTCCTCCTGAGACCTCCCTCAAGCTTTAGTCTTCGAGGAGTTTCTGTGTTCTCCAAGTAGAGCATTAAAAGACTTGATGTTTGTTTCTCCCACAGCTTGATATCATGATAAAGACGCTTTCTTTTTCATATTTAAAACAGAAAATGTTCTGTAAATTATTTAATGACTAAATTGAGTTACCGGTCTTCAAAGTCCTCCGATGGAGGGGAAAGTTGAGAGGACTGTGCCTCCTTCAGTTCAATGAGAAAACACAACTGATCAAAACATTTTACTGTGTGTTACGTAACGCCGATCGTATGGCTCTGTGTTCAGATCTGGACCTAATAGGAGTTCAGAGAAATGCTTGTTTTGTTTGATTCTGCCTGCAGCCCCTCATGGTGACAGTACACCACATCAAAAGTTCTTAGATTATTAAACCAGTTTGAAGATGATGTGAGTTTGTGAAAAGACAGGATGCTACAAGGACATGTTTTTCCACCAGTGCAGGAAAACAGAGAAACAGAGTTTTATGGATGATTATCTGAACTTTTATCAAGTTGATCAAAGGACTGTGTGATTGGTCGGTCTCAGTCAACAGGGGTTTCCATCTATGCTTTATTTCAGTATTCACAAAAAAATCATTAACCCATTATTCACTTTTCATACAACAAGAACCTTCACAGAGTGCTTACATAAAATCAACATAATTCACGCACAATAAATAAACAACTGATGGTTAACACAAGCACTTAACAAGGAAACATCAGAGACAGGACAAGTCTGTAATAATTCGGAGCTGAATACACCAAAGACTGAAGCATGAGCTTGAGCAAAGTTAAATTGAAACATAAAAAAATTAATGGCTCAAGTTTTCTACAGTGAATAAAGTTTTCCAAAGTTTCAATGCAACTGCAATACCTGTAATAACTGCACTGCTGATTGGCCGTTACCCAAGCCATGGCTCTGCTTGTCACCAGTCAGATGGTGCTGTGGGTGGGACAGTGCTGGGGTCTGAGTAGTAGGGATGGGTACCTTTCACATTTGAAACGATACTGTACCTATACCCAGTACCTGTCAATCGGTACCGGTACTCAACGGTACCAATTTTCGGTACTTTCTGTGTTATAGTGGTAAAAAAATATCAATTTATTGAAGAATAAAATACATATTTCTTTTCAATTTAACATATTCATTCTTCAATGTATAACTTTGCAATGCTGTGTTCATGTCCAGCATGGAAAATCTCCTACTCTTCCACTCCCTCACAGTCACAAGGATGCATTCAGGTACTAAATATGGTACCTTTTGATTTTATGTGACTCGGTACTCAGTACTTTTGACAGAATTCGGTCGGTACCTATAAAAGTACCTAACTCGGTACCCATCCCTACTGAGTAGTGATTGCAGACAGCGGGGCCGCTACAACGCAGTTAAAATTTGTTTCTTATCTGCCGTCAGATTTTTTAAAAAAGGCCGATATGCCTCAAAATGCCAAATATTTGCCCCGATAATCGGGCTAGCCGATAATCTGTCTATCCCTATTGGGAACAGACAGGTGACGTTGCGGGGGTCACGTCCATGTCTTATAAAGTCTGTGGTTTAGAGCAGCGGTGAATAATAAAGTTGTATAGAGTGTAAAAGGTGTATGTGAGCATTTCTGGTTTTAGAGTGTATCAACTCCAGTGAAGTTTGTCCATCCTTTGTATTTTGTCTTCTATGTTTTTAAATGCTGCAGTGATGAGAGAGAAATTGTCTGACAAAGTCAAAATCAAGCAGTCAATGTTAGACATCGTCAGGTAATTCTGTCGGCTGATTGTCTGCTCAGCGTCCTGCAGACAGTGCTGACACTCTGCTGACACTGCTGATCTGCTGCTGCTGCTTCGACTGGGCCGACCAATTTATGATTCATTTCTTACTGGTCTGTATCCGCCCAATAGTAGTCTTGGTTATCCTTTAGTTCAGAAACAGTAATTAACAAATAAATCACATTTACTCTGAGTACAGTGAATATCAAGTGATGGTGTCAGCTGTTTTAACAGAGACATGCTCTACCCACTTAATTCCTGTATCAGCAAACATGTTTTCTTTCACACGGCCTCTCACAGAGCGCCACATTTAAAATGTTAATAACATTTTTTTCTTCTCATGGCTTTAAAATCTGAAAAGCTCACCACCAGCTCCTGCGTCCCCCTGTAATTAATAAACCTACAAACATGAAACAGTTCGTGGAAAAAAGAAACTGTTCGGTTTTTAATGGAATAAATTTTATGGGTTTAAGTTTGTGAGCGCTTGAACTTCAGAGAGGGAGCTTTAGTGCATTTTCACCTTATCCTTCACACACACACACACACACACACACACACACACACACACACACACACACTCTTCTTTCCATCACCCCGACCCTCATCACACACAGACACACACGGACACACACTCTCCCTCTTCCCCTGCTCCCCTGATTGATCTTTAATAGGCTCCCCCTCCTCCACCTTCCCTCCATCTTTCCATTAGTTTGTCTGTAGTTCCTCCCATGGGGGAGCAGGGCGGCTTTAATGGGTCTACAGGGGAGGTGGCGCTGGGTTTTGTGGTTGGTGCTGGTCTGCTGTACGTCCACGTGAGGATGATAAAGTTGATATAAATTGTGTAATTAATCTCAGCATCTCAGGAAGACACAGGGTGATTGTTTCACCCACCTTTAAAGTGTGTGTGTGAGTGTGTGTGTTTGGATGTATGTGCTCAGTAGGAATGTGTTTGTGTGTGTTATCTCTGTGTGTCCTCATCTTTGTCTATGAGCTCATGTTGTCCATCTGCATGCAGTCATGTCAGGAGTATGTGTGTGTGTGTGTGTGTGTGTGTGTGTGTGTGTGTGTGTGTGTGTGTGTGTGTGTGTGTGTGTGTGAAGGGGAGGGGGTCTCCACAGTCCCCAGGCAGAATAATGAAGGTAAATGGATCCCAGATGGACTGTTTTTCCTCTTTTCTCTGTGTTGTCAATGACGTGAGGAGAGTGACAAGCCTCTAATGTGAAACAGACTCACACACGCCGGCTTTGAACTCCGCCGACATCATCGAGGCACAGAGCTGAGCCTCTCCTTCTCCCTCTCCGCCTTGGGACAGCACATCTTTCTCTTCTGAACAACAATAGCATTAAAAAAAGTCTTCATCTGTTTGAAGTCCACAAACAACGCAGAGCAGACGTAAGAGCTGACACAACAATACCGCTCTGTCTCACTGGAGGCTGTGCAGCTTTTCATGACAAAGAAACAACAGTTCTTTATCAGTTCTGAGTTAAAGTAGGCTTCACTCATCATTTTTATCACTTCTGGGTTTGATTGGTTTGTGACATCTCATGGGGACTGATTTGAAGTGTTTGCTTTCACTGACTGTTGGAGGCTGTCATCGTGAGAAAGGAGAAAAATGCATCCAAGTTGAGGTCTGACGCTGAAATCCAAATGCCTGATTTTAAGATCAGCAGAATTGTATACAAAGAAACCTCCTATCTCAGTACCTGTTTGAACTAAGCATGTGTAGCATGTGTTTGCGGATGAAAACTCATCCTGTGTTAATTTGATCATATCACTCACTGTCACCTAAACACATGATACTGTTAAAACAAGGCAGGTAACAGGCAGATGTTACTCTCTTCATCTGACACCAACCTGTGTGAGCGAAAAAAATTACTCTAAGAAAATAATCTTAACATTAAAGATCTCTTTTTTGTTGTTTTTGGAGGTTGGAGACAGGTATTATTTGTATTTTTAGGTCTGTTTGGCATCTGTGAGGTTGTGTTTTCAAAATGGGATAAGGAAGAAGTTATCAAATTTTGGAGCTACTCCAGGTCAGATTTTTTAAAGGATTCTTTATCATTGTGAGATTGGGCCTTTTTCACCATATGTGTGTATAACTCCACCATAAATGGTCAGATCGCTTTGCAAAACAATACAAGACAAGGTCACCATAATTTCTGACAGATGTACAAGTATGATCCAGATCCAGGAAATATTCTGGAAACTAAGATCAGGAGTATGAAAAATGTACTGGGTCATCATAATTTTCAACACTGTCAGGTAACAAACTATTGTACAAACCTGCAACTAACACCAAATTGTAGCAGACAGTCTGCTGAAAGGGAGTATAACGTTAAACAAACTATAATCAATGGTGACGAGGAAATAGACGCTAACAGGGACAGACGGTACCAAATTCAAAGGCTATTTTCTCTGCCTACAAGAACTAAAATCAAAAAGTAATACCACAGTTTAAGAGTACGCTACATAAAATATTTTTTAAGTGCATTAAGTCTTCGGAAATATAAACATTTATCCGCACTTAACTAACTGGTCATGTATCCTTCCGCCCAGCGCTACTGCACTCCGTCCCCCCTCCTCCTTTCAGCTGTAGGGAATGTAAACAAGCTATGCTTCGGCGCCGGTTGTAGCCTCATGTAAGTTTGATCAAGTATCGTAATTATTTTGTTTGTCCTCTAAGGATTGTGAGGCATCGTAGGAAATTCAAAATGAGTGACTATGACAGCGACGATGAAGTTCCATTCACTTTGGAACCAAAAGGATACCTGTATGAACCGGAGCACACAGAGCTGCTACAGATGGAACTAAGAGTGCAAAGTTAAAGATGTGGTATGCATTATTTAGAAGCTTGTAACAAAAAGCTTCTGTCAGAATTAGTTCTGTTAAATCAGTGTGTTGTTACTCTGATATAAAATTTGTTTCAATTTTTCTTGACTTAAACTGTGTCTCTTATGTCTATGTAAGAGCAGGTCCCTTCCATGGAGGCTGCCATGCTGCACCGTGTAGCAGAGAACAAACAGAGTAGTAACACACAGCTTTCATATTTAGTGAGAAGCCATGCACAATGCAGTGCTTAAAAGACAAAGACTTTAATTTTTTTCTGGTAGGTGTTCTGGATAGCAGATGCTTGAAAAATGAAAAATCAAACATTTAAGCATCATAGGGGCTTCTTGTTTTCAAAGGCCAGCGTCTCTTCATGAACTGGAGAGATCAAGAAAGACTTTCAATCCAGAGTCTGATCGTGATGTTACTGAACATTTTCATTTTTTCACCCTCAACCTCAGATTACTTGAGTGTGCACACATACATGGCAAATAAAGCTTATTCAAAAACTTCCTTAACATCACAAGGACATATCTAAGAAACACATTGATTTCCACATTGAGTTATATGGTCTACTTGAGATGTTATGATGGAGCAGTGGTTTAAAAATGCCTTTTCGCCAGCTGTCCTTCCCACATTTGGCAGCTCAGAGTTTGATTTCTTTGTGTGGGGGTTTGTAGCTCGCACAAAACTTGTTAAATATGCTGTGCTGTTGCCAAAAGCCTCCTTTAATTTATGCTTGGTCATACATCGCAAAGTCTTCCCTATTCATGGAAATCTGTGGTTTAGAGTCGATAACTGTAGAGAGACCTCTAAACTTGATCCCTGCTGGAGTGAGTCAAGTGAGGTGATCAAATAAAGACACACAGTGTGCTCTTATTGTACAGAACAAGGTTTTGATTTCACTCTCACCTTTTTCCTCTTGTACTTGTCTCTCTTATTTAATGCAAACACACTTTTTAATGTCATCAGTGATTTAACACTCCTTCCTGAACACCTGGTGACTTATTAAACGTGATGTCTCAGTGCTGATGTCATCAACACAACTGATTTCAGTGCTCGAATTGTAAACATTGCTTTTGGGAAGTTGTTCCAAGTTGAAAAATGCTGCATTTCTGCAGTTTTATTGCATCCAACTGTTGGCAAGGAATATGTGTTAAACTTCTCTGGAGGGAAGCCACATTGAGTCACTGCCTGAGAGTTGTTTTCAAATCTCAGAGTCTAGATTTATAGGATATCATTTAGACTTGTGCAGAAGCTAAATGACCATACTTGTTGTTATTCTACCATTTCTTTTTATATGATATGAAAGAAGAGCCCAGTTTTTATGGGAAACGTATGATTAAGGCTTAAATATGGACATATCAGTAGGAAAAGTCTACATGTTGGTTTATATGTGTCCGTATTTGTCATCAAACATTTGCAGTGTGATATTATTAAAAGTTAACGACATCGCATACCATCACGGCAAACATGGCATCATAGATCACGTGCTGGAGTTATTGAATAACATGACTTTTTCCACTTTGCAACACCTTTTTTCCACAGTCCCCTCAAAGTAATAAGCGTTCTGTGTGTATCTGCAGGTCAGTGGTGATGCCCATCGCTCAAGAGTTCTCCCCCGACGTCGTTCTGGTGTCAGCTGGGTTCGATGCCGCTGAAGGAAACCCTGCTCCTCTGGGAGGGTACAAGGTCTCCGCCAAATGTAAGCACGATTCTCCACCACAGACTGAGCTGCCTCCCCCTCCAGGGCTCAGATTTAGCTGGAGGATGCCAATAGGAACTTTAATTTTTGGTTCTGTGGGTCCTCAGAGATATTAATAGATTATTACAGCTTCTGTCCATCACAAACCAAAGAGCGGCAGTAGTCCCTCCTGCCCCTCATCGCTTCATCACTGATGTTACCATAATTACAGTAATGAGTAGCTCGTAGTTTCTGTGGGAGGATCCACAAGGTAAAAATATACGTTTGTTTTCTGGAAGGATGAACTCATTTGGGAAATTTTACAGGAAGAGGTCTCATGATTGAGGTTTACTTCCTAAACTTTATATTTATTGGCTTTCACTTGATTTATGCGACATGCTCATATTCCTCTGTGTGTGTGTGTGTTTTGTGTTCCCCAGGTTTTGGCTTCCTCACCCGTCAGCTGATGTCTCTGGCTGGGGGTCGTCTGGTTTTGGCCCTTGAAGGAGGTCACGACCTCACAGCGATTTGTGATGCCTCTGAAGCCTGTGTCAGTGCGCTCCTTGGCATACAGGTATAACAAAATAGAGCATGCTGGGATTTTTTTTTTTACCTGTTTGTAAACTTTTGATTCACTAAACCGATTAAAGTACACAAATTTTCTTTTTTGACTTTGCAGAAAATTTATCAGGACTATCTAGCCTTAATTTTTTCTAATCTGTCAAAGTCTTAAAATGTATTTGTGCACAGTTGTTAGAAAGAAGTACCCCTTTATTCATCCACCTTTCTGTAAACAGATGGGAATTAAACTAAATTAAAAAATTCTCATATTTATGATCCTTTAAAGTTTCTCTTTGTAGCTACAGATGAATGTTTGATTACAGCTGATGCAATAGATTGTGTAATATACAGATCTGGGAAAAGTGCTGATTCTTAAACTGATGCATGCAACAATTCCCTTATGAGGTGAAACCAACACATTAACTGTGAGTTTAAAAAAATGTTAAGTTACCCCACTCATGCCTGATAAAGGATTCCAGACTTCAGATCAGGGTCTCTTTTGGTTTGTTTTTTGTTTTGCACCAAATGTTTTGATGGGAGACTGATCAGCATTGTAGGGAGGTCAGTGTAGCATCAGGACTCCTCTTCTTGGGAGCCATGCTGTTGTGATATTTGCAGAATGTGGTTTGACATCGTCTTATTAGGTCATCCTTGTCTGCATGACCACAAATGTTGCTCTTAAACCTTAATATATTGTTCTGCATTAATGATGCCCTTTAGGATGTCCACATACCATGGGCACTGTACCCACTTATTGTTATGCGGTATAGGGATGTGTTCCCTTGTCAACATATTGCATAGCATCTCAATGCTTAGCTGAAATGGGGAGTCAAACAAGGGTCTGACGAGGACAAAATAATTTAGATAATTTATTGTCTTCATGGCTTCCTTTCTGTCTTTTAGGACCCACTGGCAGAAGAAGTCCTCCTCCAGAAGCCAAACCCTAACGCAGTCCGCTCCCTGCAGACGGTCATACAGATACAAAGTGAGCAGGACTGACTCCTAATTCAAGATATCGTTTTCTCTGGTTTGTTTTCATTTTGATGGGTTTGCATGAACACAGCAGTAACATGTATCTTTGTGGCTGTTTCAGGTCAGTACTGGCAGAGTGTGAAGGCTTTCGGTGGATCAGTGGGTCTGTCGTATCTAGCTGCTCAGAGGAGAGACTGTGAGGAGACGGATGCTGTCAATGCTTTAGCCTCACTGTCTGTGGGAGTGCTGTCCAACAAGAGGTACTAAAGATACACACACACACACACATACAAACACGCGCACACACACAAGTGAAACTCAGACATTCAGCTCTCTCATCATTTCTTCCTCTTTCCTCTAGCCTTCCTGACGAGCCAATGGAGCACGACAGCGACTCCATGTAGACGACCAAAGTGACCAATCACCTCACTCATTCAGGATATCCGTCTCATCTGTTGCCTCAGATCTCCTGCGCTGTCCTTACGACCACGAAGGGGACATTTTTGTGATACCACTGAGCCCCGCCCGTCTGCCTTACTCACACACACCCGACACACACAATGCTGAACCTCTTCAGACCTGCAGCACGAGCACCTCAATGCTGATGACCACTCAGCTGGAGCCAGCAGCACTACCTGGGACTAGGAAACCTTCAGAAACCTCACCAAAGAGCAATACAAGATGTTTGTCTTTTAAAAAAAATGTTTCAACTCTTCCTGACTGACAGTGGATTTTATTTGTTACAAATGGAGTACCAAACCTTGGAGCTACAGACAGACAGACAGAGTTCCTTGAAGCACTAGTAACCAGCAGCTCTTTTGTTGTCTTAACTTTGCCTTAACAGAAGAACCAAGATCAGGTTCAGAAGGAGGAGACTTTGGTTTTTTTATACCTTTCTTGTGTGCATTTATCAAGGCAGATCAGATGGGATGCAAAATGGCACACAAAGACAAATTGATACCACCAGTTGAAAGCATGTACAATACACCGAATGGACCAGAGGCAAAATTACAAAGTTGAGGAAGTGGACACATGTTAAAAAAAACAGCAGATTTTCTGTTTGACGATGTCATTACTCAAAGTTTAACCACTAAAAGATGACACAAAGAACTCGTGGGACGGACCGGGGATGAGGACACAGAACGGACAAACTGTGGTTTTGTAGAAACGGAGAAAAAGCGAAAGTCCTCGATGTTTTATTGCACTGTTCATTCCATAATGTGAACCATGAGAGATTCCAAAGCTCTGGGAAAAATAACTCGGCAGGTTATTTAACAGTTTTGGATGAAATTGTATTTTTTTTTCTTCCCACTCTTCATCTGAGATGTCTTATGAAGTCTCTGACTCAACTCAAAGAAACTGTAGAGTTGTTTTTCACATGAAGAAAAATCTGTAGGCAACATTCTGAAAGCAGGATTTATGTTTCTCTGCTGTGTCTTAAACACATTTATACCTACACACACACACACACACATGTATAAAGCAATGATGAACTCTTTATGTACCACTAGTATTGATTACTGTATATTCTTGTTTATATTTGAGACTAAAGGAGTGTTCATTCCGCCGCAGCACCACTGAGGACCATTGAATTGTTCTATAGTAGCAATAATGTTAATGCACTTAACGACAGCACCCAAAGACAAATGCCTTAAACAGCCTGCACTCCTCTGAGACTGTACACAGGCAACACCTGGGACCAGTGTGAACACTGCTCCCACAGTGGCTCTAAAGAACCTGTGGACTCTGACGATTAACGTCTTATATGCAGACCTTTGTGTACTGTTTGAGTACAAAGACCCAGCCTGGTTTGAATGTTTTCTCTTTTATCTAATTAAGACTTCCAGGCTCTGTCACACTCTAATTAAGGAAACTAACATATAGTGTTTTGTTTGGAAGTGACTCTTCTCTACAACTGTGTTGGACAGCAGCCCCTCCTGTCATGTTACAGTAACCTGGACAATGACAAATGTGGCAGTATGTCTTCTAAGCTGACAGATAGTTAGGGATGTGGAGTACTGGACTGTTGTTGTACGTAATGTGGTTATATTTTACCTGGTGTTTGCAGATGGCACAGGTGATGCAGAAAAATTAAACATCACTTTTCAAAAATGTCATACACCTGGTAAATAAACCAGATGAGGTTATTTAAAGAAATATAAAGAAAACAAGCTTCACAAAGTTTCAAGGTGGCCTCAATTTTTGTTCCACAACTTGCAATGCAGGAGCATGCATTGTGTGTTTGTAGAGGTTTTCTTACTTGAGCACTGTTTTGATCTTCCCTCTGTGAAAGAGGCTCAAGTCAAAATGTGCACATTAAAGCTCCTGTGAGGAACTTTCAGTCCGTGTTGATTTTGGTGCCTTGTGTGGAAAAAGTGGTCCTTGTATCCTGTTCATGTGTAATTAGTGTTATCTTGACAAATAATCTCATTCTGCCTTTCTGTAGCAGTCAAACTTATCGCACATTAAGATTCTTTGCCATGAAACATGGAAAAAATATGATGGGACACCTACCCCCTGCTAGATGTTTCAGCTTTTAAGACAACAACAGAGAAACAACTACTTCATCATGTTTTCCTTTATTAGGTCAGAAAGATCAGTCAGTATTAACTTCAGTCTGTTTATTAACCAGCCGAAACCTCCTCACAGGAGCTTTAAGTCATAACCACAACAGCTTTTATAACCAAACCAATGATTTAAAATTAAAGCTGCAGATGAGACATTAGCATCTAAAATCTTCACAGAAAGTTGATTTGACTGACCATGAGAAGTGTTGTGTTTTTTTTTATTCAGACTCTGGGCATCATCTGCCCAACAGAAGGCCTTATAGCTTTTATCAAACTACAGGTAGGCAGTAGAAACCAAAACCAGAGGTCCAAATGCTGTTTAAATCCTGCTCCATCCCAGTCAGCGTGTTGAGAAAAAGTTTTTCGGAGGAGGGTTGTTGTTCAGTGATTGGTGCAAACTTCAGTGTGTCATTAGTTTAGTGTTTATAGTGTTTTAAACAGGAGGTGGCAGCAGTCAAACAATATGCTGTGTCTCTGTTATACAGTGTGTCCTGCAGGTGTGAGTGGCGTCTATGAAGTAAACACAATCTGATGTATCTGTAATGTGTATGAAAGAGCATTTGCACCATGACACATACAGGTTTCTGCAGTGTGTTCTGTGCATGCATCTTTAGTGTTTGTCTGTCAGATACTGTAAATGACCTCTCCTGTATTATATTATCAGTAGCTGTTTTATTGTTCGTCTTACAGAGGCCAGTGTCGCCTCACCTCTTAATTCCTTTTGTTACTGATGTCATTTGTACTTTTCTCTCCTTAAAGACACTGTAAATAGAAACTCAAAGACCAAAATACACACGACACACACGTGCCTTGATGCATTCAGTATGTTTGTGTATTGGTAACTCTTAACTAACTGGACTTACAGTAACCCTGTATCTGTAAACATGACTTTGAAATCTTTGTTTCATGCTCTTCTTTATTATTTACCTTCATGTGTTATTTTTCCTACACATTTTCTACCATGTGTATGTATAGAAAGATTCTCTATTTTGTACTTTGTATTTTTGTCTTTTCCTCTTGATTAAAAAAAGTAATAAGTTCCTGAACAAGGCAAGTTTTGGCTTAAATTCTTTACATACTCTGTTTTATAACTTTTCATCCCCCTTGTTTGGAGTCTGACATGATTTTCATTCTTGCTATAGTCAGTAAACTTGCAGACCACTGTAGAGAGGCTAAAGCCATCAAACTACAGCTCAATCCATAACAGCACTATAAATATTCCCACAGCCCTTAATTGCACATTAACGTGTTCTTTTTGGAGGAATTAAGTGCTCCTGACTGACCAAACAGAGGCACACAGACCTCATTAAAAACAGACCGGGGGAAGAAGGAAGTGAGGGGAAAACAACGGAGACAGTTTAACAAGAGAGACAGGAGACAAAGAGGGTGTGGCCAGAGAATAAAACTGTGCAGCTTTATCGTCCAGTTTCACTCAAACAAAACAACACATCAGGGGTGGTTTGAGGACATTTATTTTTCACACTCATAAAGATCTTTCTGGTGTCAGAACATTTAGTTCAGCTCAATCACTGAAGGACATTTTTGTACAACATAACACTGTTTATACTTCGGCTAATCCTCCTGTAAACCAAAGCCCTCCTCTCTGTCATTAAAATGTTGTAAAACACAAACACACTAATCACTGTCTGACAGTGAAGTTTCTTTTACCATCAGCTGGAAAAACACTGAGCTGTGACACACAAAGGAACAGAAATACAGCTCTGACTTGACCTGGTTGTCAAGTTGCTCTTGGGAAACTCAGCTTCTTCTTAGTTTGTCTGTTTCAGGGAAAGATCTTCTTCCCCCATGTCATTCTGCATCCCGATCAGGTTATGATACCTTAGAATATTTATCTCCACAAGTGAGGTTCGTGAAACAGTTCTGTCCATGTGATGAGTGAGGGCTGAGCTGTGTGAGGCAGATCACGGTCACTTTATTCAGCAGCTGGAAAGACAAAAAGAAAAACACGTTACTGTGGGATCCACGTGGAGTCATGTATGGGTAAAAGAGGTCACATATTAAGAAATTTGATTTGCTGATAATGTAGTTTAATGTTAACAACTGGAGAATAAATGCTGAATTAACACAGGAGCATCAGTGCACAATGTCTGTTCCAAGGCTGCAACCAAGACCTAGTTTGGATGCAAACAAAAATAAAGTCTTTCCTTTCTGTTCTGACAACAAATCCATGCTCAGACAACAAATCCATGCTCATATGACAGTTTTGAGAAAACTATCAGTGTAAACATAGGTCTGCAAAAGTGACTACAAAGGGTGCACACAAGGCCAGTAGTTGGTGGTGTAACTTTTAGTGAAACACTACACAGTTTGTCAACAGAGAAGTGAGTAAAAACTTTCTGATATGAAGTGGTGGCCTTTTTTTTTTCTTTTTTTTTTAGAAGATCCCACTATGGAGTCCAGTTTTCAAACATTTGCAGATTCTGCTGATCAAAATGCCAAATTGATTTATGTAATGGGTAGTGTTTGAACCCAAATGCAGCACACATAAAAGGAGTGTCTTCATTGAAGACCACTGGAAAAAACTGAAATCTTATCAAGTGTTTTTGTCTTATTTCCAGTAGAAAATGCCTTTTAAGATTTAATTTGAGCCACATTCACCTAACCAGTCCAGACAAATGTCTTGTTTCAAGTTATGTAAAGACAAAAGTGAGGTCTGAATTAATTGAAACAAGTAAAAAAAAAAAATCTGCCAATGGAACAAGAGAGAAGTTACTTGCATGAAGACATTATTCTAGTTTTAAGCAATTTTTTAAAGTATTTTTTTCTTGTTCCATTGGCAGATTTTTGTACTTGTTACAAGCAATTCAGACCTCATCTTTGTCTTTTCGTAAGTTGAAATAAGACGTTTGCATGGAGTGACCTGTTAAATATGGCTAATATAAAGCATAACAAGACCATTTTTACTAAAAATAAGACAAAAACACTTTTTTTTTTTTTTTTTTTTTTCGTGAAACCACATAAATTAACCGAGCAAAACAAAACAGCAGTATTGAGTGGAGAAGACAGAGAACATCTTTGGTGAGGCAGCAAATCTGAAAAATTAAAAATCTGGTATCAGTCCGTAACAACACAAAATCCCTACAGGGCAGATGACAGGGCAAAGATAGACAGAAGGTGAGAAATGGAAAACTAAAACAGATACAAGTGCTGGAAAGTCTTTCATGAAGAGGAAAAAGTGGTTAACAGGGGAGATTAAGGCCATGTCAACACATAACCAGGTATCTTGGAGACCACATATATTCTTATACCTGTCATTCACACAAAACAGCAGTTTCTCGTCACCAAAAACAATGTTTCCCAAAAACTCCAGCCAAAGTGAACATTTTTGAAAACTCCGGTTTCATGTATATGCCAGGAAACAGAGTTTTTTTTGTCGTTGGATTTAGACAGATTTGGTAAGTATTTTTTTGCCTTTACTCGAAGTACTATTTGATTAAGAAGTGTCAAAGATGTGAAAAATCGCGATCCCCAAAGAGTCAGACTAGCAGAACAAAACTGAAAGACTTCTTTACCACCTGATGCAGAGCAGCTACATCCTAAAGTTTCAAAGCTAGAAGCAACAACATTTGATATTGATATTAGTGGAAGAATACATAGATGTAATTCATTTTTTTGAATGTTGCACCTTGAATCCATTCTCCCAACCATTTGGAGAGTCAGTAGATATAAGTAGACATCAGACTTTCTTTAACATTAATGTACACTAATCTCCTCAAAACTAAAGGCCTGAAATTTTAATTTTTATGCAACAGACTGTCTTTGTCCTCAATGTGAATAGCTCATAAATGTGAGTGTCATCAAACATGTCAGTGAGGTTTAGCTTTCTAAAACCACTCTTTGGTGGCTTTGGGACTCAGTAAAATATTTTATTCAGTTTGTCTTCAGAGGAGGTGGAAACATATCTCTCTGAGACATTTTAATGAAAGGCTGCTGAGCTTATGCTTATTGGATATGAAGTAAGAGGCGGTTTGTCATGGTTAAGTATCAAACACAAACAACATGTCATCCTGCATCTATGTGTCGTTTGTTGTCTATATGAAGCGAAAGTTTTGCTGATGTTTCTTTGCCCTGCCCTAGTTGTCCTTAAGGGATAAAAATCTGTAGTGAAATGTTACAAAGATTAATTTATGTACATATACGCAATTATGAAAATGCCCCCCTTGTGTTTGAAACATGGGTTTTGTTTCAAACACCAGATGTGGGGGAGGTGTGTTTCTTTCCTTTGCATGCACATGGCTATACCTTTGTATGTGTGTACATCAGTGTGTGTCTGTGTGTATATAAATCAGCTCTCACCTCCTCCATCACTTCCAGTGGTCTGTAGGAGCCCAGCAGGGAGCCACATCTCGCTCCTCTTTGATGGTGACACACATGATTCATGGCTCTTGGAGACCGTTTGTTTTCATTACGCCTCCTCGTCAGCTCGCTGAAGCTGCATCACAGTTTCGTGCAAGCCTAGCAAATTTGGGCCAGAATGAGAGGAAAGAATTTGAAGAGGAGGAGAGATTTTGGCCCCAGAAGAAACAAAGGGGCTTGGTTTGGGTATAAAGTAGAGAACATAAGTCAGGACGACTGCTGCCCACCGCTGATTTTTCCATTGCTGCTGGAGTTCAGAGGTGGTCAGGGATTCAAAATATGTCAGGGGCTTGGAAAAGTAGGAGCAGAGGGGTGATGGAAAAGTCAAAGGTCCAACCTCTAAAACAAAATATGGCTTTCCAGTTTCTCCAGTCACTCCTCTGTATTCTCTCCTAGTGGCTCTTTTTGCATTTTAAACACAGTACATGCCTGCTCATCAAGGCAGAAACAGAAACTGGAATAAGTGCATCTTAAAGCATTAATGGTGAAAGACGGAAATGACGATGAATCTAAAACCATAGCTTTGGTCTCAAAACCTGAGAGAGTGAAGAAGAAGGGGGGCAACAGATGGAGCAGTCCTGTCAAATAGAGGAAAGGCATAATTAACCACAGGGTTGTTGGACTGAATGACTGTCGAATGATGATGTCCTTCTGTTGTCCGTTGGGATCTACTGTTCATGGAAAGAGTGCAGAAGCCAGGAATCACATTTCTACATTTCTACATTTGATATGTAGCGTGACAAACTCAAAAGTACAATTTCCTCTGAGGCGTAGTGGTTCAGTAATCACAATCTCACTTTCATCAAACGTCACAAAGTCTTTCCATTGTCAGTGATGCATGTAGATGATCTATAATGAGGCATTAAGTTATGTTGTTGTCCTACCGAGCAGACTCAGTTCAGACATCTCCTCATCCCTCTGAATCAAGCTAAGATATTTCAGGTCATGAACGCTTCATCAGAGGACAAACCATGCTTTCATGTTGAGCTAATGTCCAGCAGACATGCTTGACCAAGCGCCCTCCATCCTCCAGACTGAGAAGGCGTAGCTGAGTCTCTCATGGGCCAGGTAGTTACACCCCGCCAGCTTTGAGTCCATCTCATCACTCTGCAGAACCTGATAGAGAAAGTCAATATAGCGTGACGCCAACTTGAGGGTCTGGATCTTGCTCAGTTTGTCAGAGGGGAGTGTTGGGATTATTTTACGTAACGAGGCAAAGGCATCGTTAAGGGATTGTGTCCGTTGGCGCTCCCTGATGTTGGCGATTACTCGCTGGCCATGAGGATCATCTGAGGCTGAGAGACTTTCAGGACTTGGACCTGGGACAGGAGATAAAGACTGACCTGAGGCAGGGGACCGATGTTGTGGACTCTTCTTGATTCGTTTGGGCCCAGTTAGAGTGTGGATGTGGGTGTTGTCTCCTGGCTTGTCCTTGCTGTCTGCTAATGTTTTGGGAGATACTGTGGAGATCTGATCGATGGTGTGTGAGCCGGTTTGACGTTTCCGCCCATTGACCCCCGGTGTTGGTACGACGACAGGGCAGGCGTTGGACGGTGGTTTTCCTGTGTTCTCCTCATTGGAAAACACCCCTCCCTCAGGGTGGTCTTCATTGGAGGGCTCCTCCTCTCTCATGCTTGGCCACGTTTTTCTACTGTCTTCTCTTTTCCACTGTTTGACTGAGTCTTTACTCCTTAGACTACGGCCAGTGCTTTCTTTCCGCTCCCCCTCTTCTCCTCTTTACCTCTCCTCTGATCTTCTGGGGATCTTGTGTGGCCTTGCTGTGTATCCTCCTTCTTCCTCAGCAGTAATCAGTCACATCCAAAAATGCCAAGCCAAAGCGGGAAACGTATCAAGACTCTTGTTTCAACCGCCGCAGTGATTCTCCATCCACATCAGGAAAGCCGAAATGATCTCGGTGAGTGCACAATGCATCAGGAATCCGTTCTGCTCACACGTCCTTCTTCCATAGCTGTCTGTGAGACAACAGCAACCTGAATCTGACTTCTTAAAGGGAGGGAACCATGAAACTTTCAGCTGCCCACCCATCTGACTCTCTGATTGGTCTGCAGAACTTTTTTTTGGCCAGCTGAGCTTGAAACAACAGGAAGAACGAATCTGAGGCGATTGGTCCGATCAAAGGGACGAGGCGGAGACAAAGGTGCGCCGTGCAGCCCACCACACTAAACTGTTGTGACGTTTGCTTCTTGTCATAGAAGTTGCCCAAGTTTATAGGTTCCAGATTTCCTTCAAAGTGAGACGCTACCATCCCCCCTCTTGCTGCCTGGTTCTCCCCCCTCTGCCTCCCCTCTCAGAACCAACCTCGGCTGCCTTCATTATAGTTCAGAGACAGGGGAAAAAACGTGAAAGAAGCTCCACAAATGTTTTTGTTTCTAGTTTGAAAGTTGGACAAAGTTCATCTCCATTTTTTCTGCCACATGGTAGTCGTTCTAGGAATAGTAAAGTGTGATCCGGTTTTCACACTTAGCATTTCAAGCAAAGACAATGTCATTGTTTAATGGTTTATTTCATGTAATTTTTTGTTCACTGCTTCAGAAGGTCTGAAGATGAATAGCAACAAATATGATGCTTAGCTCATCTATCCTTTATTCACAGACTACTGATACGCTCAGGGTTGCACGGTTGCATGATTTGCTCATGGTCATAAATGCAGACCCATGTTGAATTGCAGAACCTGTAGGCAAGTGGGAACATAGATGAGATAATGTGAATTGATATGAATGCAGAGAAAAGTCTGGTTTTATCCATCATCATACGGCTCCGACTCAAGTCTTGCTTGACGAATGGCAGTACGGCTGTAAACAACAACAAAAGAAGAAGAAAAAAAAGCCTTTAGTAACACAGCGACTTATCCGGTTGTTAGACTATTTGTCGACTGTTGTTCTTTCTGTGATTCTCCAAACTCAAACAATTCTAAACACTTTGCAAATAATACTAAACTGAAATTATCAAAAGACTGCTCTTCTTGTTTGCAAAACAGCAAAGACAGTCTTTTTGTTTCCTCGCCAGGGACTTGGCTGTGGTTTGTAAGGATAAACCTGAAGGGAGGAGAGGCCTGGCACTCAGTCAGCGCTGCAGCCCTGAGGTCTAATCACAGCATTAAGGAAAGAATGAGTCCTGTGGATCAGAGGAAGGGGGGCTGTGGGACATTTTGTTACTTTCATCCACTGAGCTCCATCTAAAACAAACCTCCAGCATGGACTCAGCTCTCTAAATGTCTGTGAGCCTCCAGCTTGGCCCACAGCCACATTTGTTGGCACTTTGTGTTCTGTGTTCATATCAATATAGTTTGGACTCAGAGCGAGAAAAAGTCTCTCCGCTGAGTTGACTCAAAGATTACGCACAGTCCCTGAAAAGAGTGAAGGGAAACCTTTATTGTCTGACCACAGCTGGTACTATTTCTCTTACACATGCACCCGCTGTGCTCCACAGTGGTTTATGTTTTGTTGCCACAACAATACTTGCAGTAGTCTGTTTAATATTTAGACATCCATGTCTGTGAAGTTTGCTTGGGCGTTACTGAGTCTGCTGTTACCCATTGTTGGATCTCAAGTATCTGAATCTAGACCTTTTGATGTTACAGGGGTGTTTAGAGCACAAATGTTTGTTTGTAATTAGAAACTGAAGTTAATGCCACAAAAAACCTTCAACATAACAACGCGTAATCTGGGGAACAATATTATATCATATATTATATTTGAAACTGATGTAAGAAACAGAGGACAGTGTTTACACAACATGTCATATAAAACATACCAAAGTTAAACTGACAGGGAAAGAAGTTAAGCAGAAATTGCTTCTGCAGGATGTATCAGGAAGCAAGTTTAAGCTTGAAAACCATGTTGTAGTCTAACATGTCTTTTTTTAGTCCAATGTTATTGTTTCACTTCAAGAACTTTTTGTACACTTGCAGTTCTGAGGGTGTTGTCTCTGGATATGGGTGAGTGTATGGGAGCTTTTTGCCAGAAAATAGGGAATTTTTCAGGAACTATGTGCTTTTTGACCTCAGGGACAAGTATCTAATTTTAGTTCCGGGATAATTACTCTACTCTTTGAAACTACCCTGCCAGGAGGGGGTGGAACCTGAAAGTTGAATGTTTCTGACTTGGGGTATTTTTATTTCCCCTTCCATCCACAACAAGATCACACACAGCCATCGACTTGGTTTAATAACTTCTAAACAATTGTCTTCTTTGTGTCTCTGTCAGCTCCTGGGGTTCTAGTTGTTCAGTTTTTTTTAAAATAGAAGTCGACGTTCCATAATTTGGAAGCCTGAAAACTTATTAAGAACTGACCTCTACAAGTGAGAAACTTAAGCTGCGTTTCCACCAAGCAGTCCCATTCAGTTTGGCTCGGCAGTGTTGCCAACTCCTCAGCATTGGAAGTAGCTAAAGGCCAGCCCAAAAGCCCCTAGAAGTCGCCAGATCTTTTTATTCTATCTGGGGGGGGTAGACCTGTGGCTGCCTACCTGTCAACTGAGCTGTCCTAGTGCCCGTAGTGTACAGCTGGCCATGCATGAACGGGAAAAGAGGGAAAACAGCGCTTTTTTAAAAAACTTTTCTCCCGTGATCTTGGAGCCTCCTACCACCAAAAAAGTCGCTAGATTTTTCGCTAGTCGCTTTTCTCTAATTTTCTCACTGAGGGATCCAGAAAGTCACTAAAAATAGCGACAAAGTCGCTAAGTTGGCAACACTGCATCTCGGTACGGCGCACATTTTGTGGTGTTTCCACTTACTTATCCCGGGACAGATCCCCAAATAACCGACACAAGCCATCCCACTTTTTGGGACCCTTTCGTATGGGTGCCAAACTGAACTGATCCACTCAATAAAGGTGGAGCTACAACACTGCAGCCATTGATTGGTCAGTAGAATCATCACCTACTGTCCGACAGCGGCTGCATTTCTCATGTTGGCACACAGCCTCCTCTGAAACAAAGCTTGATTGCACTTTGTATCGAAGAGCCACATTCCAATCACAGAGGACAAATTGCTGGATGTCTTCCATAGTTCTCTTTGTTAATGGTGTTGTGTTTTTCTTCTTCACTGGATTTATTAGCGGGGTACACTACGAGCTGTTATGGCATCACACTACATGCGGCCTACCAGCATCCAGCTTATACGGTTGGCTGTGGAAACGCAAACAAGACCAAGCTTAACCAAGACAAGCCGTTCCAAACTGTACTGATGTGAACCGGACTGCTTGGTGGAAATGGGGCTTTAGGAAGGTGAAAATTTGATGATATACAGAGTGCATATCAATGTAACTGTGAATTTGTTTAAAAGTAAGTTTTGAAATGCTAAGGAAAATTCTGTTCACTTAAAAGTACTTTTTTTCTGGTAGCACAAATGCAACAAAATGCTTCTGAGGACAAGAATCCTGTGTAGAGCAGTTGAAAAAGTCCCAAAGACAGCAGAGATTGATTTTGATGCTCCAAGCTGTTGTGGCTGGTTGA
Source organism: Halichoeres trimaculatus (assembly GCF_033239565.1). Classification (NCBI taxonomy): domain Eukaryota; kingdom Metazoa; phylum Chordata; class Actinopteri; order Labriformes; family Labridae; genus Halichoeres; species Halichoeres trimaculatus. The sequence goes on from NW_027437189.1 coordinate 28,795,724, forward strand.
AACGATTTGCACCAAGGATGGCTTTGCCATTACCACTTCTATCTTTCCAAGTGCTGTTTCAGCCACTTCATCAGTCTTTGTTTCACTGCCATCAACTGGCCTGGTGGTTTACTGCAATTGTTGTTTTTTTTCTCCATACATCAATGGCTACGTTTACATGCAGTCAATATTCGGGTTAAGGTCAATTTCCCGGCTTCTGGAACGTTCAGAATAACCGTTTACATGCATGAGCAGACAGTTCTTCCTACTTACAAGGTATCCCAATCAAAATGGCGACACATGGGCAACAACTCGATGCACAAAAATGAAGCAATGCACGTCACCTTTGCTTTGTCTTGCTGTATCCATAGAAAGAACAGCGGTCTTCCAGCACTCAAAAGACCAAGATACTTTGCAAACAGAACATCTGCAAAACACAAATTAATGTCCCTTTGGATGGGGATACGCGCATACATGACCAAACATTCAAGTTAGAAAAAGAGTACCCTAGGGTTTTTAAAAACCAGAATATGAGCATATTCCGTTTTTTTTTTACAAGGGTTATTGGTATTACTTGGTCCTTGCACAACCAGGTTATTGCTATTCCATAGATGAAAGGATTACCAACTGCATGTTAATGCACTGACTGGCTTGACTTGAATACTTTCCAAGCGACTTGTGGTCCTGGGTAGAAACGCAGACGGCAGTGGGCCATAGGGACAAGCTAACAATCCTGGATGAGGTGACCTCCTGTCAAAAGAAAAACCCTTCAAGTGCCAGCCTGTTGGCGTGGTGTCAACACAAAAAATTCAGTTATGTCATGTTTTGTGCCATGTTTCTCGCATTTTCAATATTTCTAGCTTAAATTAAGGGAAAAAAAACATGTCACATTAGGTCAGTGGTTCCCAACCTTTTTTGGGCTGTGACCCCATTTTTACATCACAAGTTTCTGGCGACCCCAGACACCTAAAACAAACGGGTTTTTTTTGCTAAATAATTGTTTTTGTTCAGGTAATAGTTTTCGGTATATATATATATATATATATATATATATATATATATATATATATATATATATATTTATATTATTTTTTTTTCGGTGGGAGTCCGTTTATTTGTGTTTTTGTGTTTTCAAAGTCAGGTGCTGTGGTGAATAGAGCGCATCTCATCTCCGACGTAACATCCAGTCGAGAGGGTTAAACTTGTTTTTTATTATTATTATTATTATTATTATTATTATTATTATTATTATTAACAAAATAATAATCATTATAAAGGAAAATGTGTGGTGTTTTAATTTAAAGAAATATATGGGCCTATTAAATCATTAAAAAATATATTAGACTCTTTTTTTTTTTTTTTTTTAATCAATTGTTGGAAATTCCAGGCAACCCCAAGGTTGAAAAGGACTGCATTAGGTAGTGCTGATGCTCGGGCAAATCCAGTTGAGAAAATGTTTAATAATACTCATTTTTTACTCTTCCATACAATATTTTAGAGGCCTTGGACAACTCAACTATAGGTAAGCTAAATTGTTTTTATTAAGGAACTGCAATGAGCTGAGGTCCCTGCATTTTCTATAATGTTCATAAATGTTGGTGGCATGATGACATTTTAGTAAGCAATGTGTCATTCACAACTATAATTTAATACTAATATAGCCTCTTTCCTCTTGTTCAAAGGAAAGCTATGTCACTCAGAAATCTTTAATTTAATCCTTTATAAATGAATAACATTACATTTTGCAATTTCAACTGTCGAATGCATCTTTTTAAAAGCGTATGCGAAAACCAGCTTCCCAAACTTTATGGGCCAAATCAAGACGCTCACACAATGATCACTGTAATATCAACACAATCAGTGACTAGAAATATTTACAACACAAAGCCTGAGTCAAAGTAACATCCTGCTCCCAGAATGCTTTGGTTGTTGTTTGATTTAGTTTCCATAAATACTCCTGAGCTCAGACCACTGATTTCTTTTCATCTTTTTCCCTTTAAACATCATCAGAAAGTGCCTCCTCTCTGTGGGCGATGGCACACCTGTGATGGATCACAATTATTTACATATCACAGCTCTACTGAAAGTGTTTCTTCGTGCTAAAAATAAATACCTCTGAGCTACAGGAGTGGTGACTGAAAATGGATATCAGGGCTTGGACATAAACACATGTACGTTGGGGCAGAGGGGCAGGGAGGGGCGAGCAGAGCTCACAATGCTTGGTGTTGTGTGCGAAGGCCCCCCAGAGGCTGACTGGGTCTGGGAAAAGAGGAAAGAACCCCAGACCCGCTCTGTTTGAACTGCATGCTCAAATGAGGACTTAGCATAAATATTTCCACTAGAAGAAATGGGAGAATGTTATCACATGTGGAGCTTATATATACACACACATGGCACACACACATGTTGGGACATTCATGGATTTACAATGTGGCGTGCATTTGCACAGATTCAGGAATAGAGAGGATATCTTTTACAAACAAGTCAGTAAGCGGATGACAGGTAGGAAACCAAGGAAAACATTGTTTGTCATTTTGTAAAAGGGAAACTCACTTTCCTTATAACAGCTTTGATTGTCCGTCATATCAATAGTTTTGGTGGTTCTTTTCTGAAACTACTCCCGGGTCGCATGAATCAGTGCCAACGTGTTCGATTGGATCAGACCAACTGAGTGTTCTGCACGTCCAGCAGTGTTGTAGCCAAGTCACAAAACTGTATGTCTGAGTCCAACTCTCATCCAAGCTAAGTCTGAGTCACTGGAGAAGAATCCAGGTTGGGTCTGAAATGAGTCCATTACCTGAGTCAATATCTGGCTGCAAACTACAGACTGCCTGAACCTGGTCTGACTGTGTGAGACCTTTTAAGCATGTTACAAATTGTAACATCTGCTTCTGGGTGATCCTTTCTTAATTACCGATCCAGTCACAGGGCTGTGTGCATGGTAGTGAAACTTTGCAGTAATGGATGTTAGTGCCACCTAGTGCTTGAGTGAGTAAATAATCTGAACAAGACTTTCAGGAGTAAGAGTGGAGTTTTGTGAAGTGTACAGTAACTTCAGGCTGTGTTTGGAATGTGCTTCTGAATTTGTAGAGAGCCAAACACATGCACACATTCTCAAACAAGATTTATGCACATGCATAAAGTCAGGAACCACCGGTATATCCCCGGGGACACCAGCAAAGTCTGCGTTGATACACGTCAAGACCTGCTGAACCTCGAGAGGAGGGAAAAGCATGTTGCATTGGCCGGGAATCGAACCCGGGCCTCCCGCGTGGCAGGCGAGAATTCTACCACTGAACCACCAATGCTTGGGGGTGCATTTCAATTTTCAGCAGAAACCATTTCGCCTTCTTTAACATTCAAACCAACTTATACTGCTGGTCTAAAGAATCTTTACATTTACCTCTGACAGGGATCCAGATCGGGACTTTGGCACCTTCACCAGGTACGTGGTTCAGCTGAAGCGTTCCACCGTACCTGTACATTATGTCCTCAGAGAGCTCAGGGTCACTGAGGCACCCACAGAGAATGTGCACCCTCTGAATTTCCCACGTCTTCAGCATGGATGGCTGAAAGAGGGGGACATTGTTGGGGTCTGTTGCAAGATGAAAGTGACACGGGACTTTCTCCACTCAGTCCAGCAGCTCTTTTGGGTGGGGTATTTTAATCCTGCAGTGACCTTGTATGTGTTGTTTTGAGGGATTGGATGGATGAATACCACAGAACCTGTAAGCATCCTGGAGCTTTTTAAGGTCTTCCTGATCCACAACAAAGAAAGCAGCAGAGAGGAGCTGGCAAAAAGTGCTGAAAAGAGGGTGATGCTCAGAGGTACACTCCTGTGAAAAGCGCCTCAGACAATGAAACAAGTCCAGTTTCACAACAATGACGTTGTTATACTGAGAGCGGGAGGCACAGGTGTTCAGCTTCTCTCCAGAAGTCGCTCTATCAAAAATAGACTGGGTAGTCTTCCAGGCGTCCCAGTTCAGGTGTTCACCAGGGATGCTGTCAGGGATCTTGAGCACAGCACAGCAATCCCTAATGTAAGGCACAAAGACAGAAAGTTTAGAAAAATCATTTGAGAAACCAAATTAAATTAAAAACATATGCATTACTTTTATTTATTAAAGATACCGTTGTTAGTTTAAATTAGATTAAAAGCATAAAAGAGCTGTGCTGACCTGTCCACCCAGTGGTAGCCTGCTTTTTTCACTCCAGCATTGCTGTACCTCGTGTCCAACCCCTGGTACACTGGCTCCAAGGACCTCTCAGTCTCAGACTGAACCATCACCCAGGAAATAATAAGCCAGTGTTCATTCATCACGGCATAACTGGACATGACCCCAGAGGCCAAGGTCACCTTCCTCGCCACTTTTCTGGTGTGGTCAGACCTGAAAACATGTCCAAATATTCCCTGGAGGAGCCTAGTCATAGCTGACTCTTGACGTTTGAACTCCTCCAGCAGGCAGTCAGTCAGGTAGAAACTGGACACAGAGACTCCACCCCAGCCATCCTGCTCGTCATAAGGCCCAAAAGTGCATGGTTGGTTGTCTTTTCTTAAAAACTGCCTGATGGTCTTCTGACCATACACTCCAGCCTCAGCATCTCTGACACTCTCTATGGCTTGAAGGTATACCAGGTGAGCTCGCTCATACTTGAGGTGTATGAGCTCATTCACCTGGTTGGCCATGTCCGTGGGTAATTTGCCAGTGCGCCTCAGCTCATCCATGAAAGACTTACAGATGGCCTTCTTGTAAGTCAGGAATGCAGGCAGTAGGTTGGTGAAACGCTTGGGCAGTTGCTTAGGCCATCGTGGACTGTCAGCGAACCAGGTCTTTTGACAGGCCTTGCAGCAGAATCGTGATGAGAAAATGTAATATTGGCCGCTGGTGCCAACAATCACTCGAGGCCTGCTCATCCCTGCAGAGACAACCTGTGGCTGTGGACAGCCATGGAGACAGGGCAAGATGTAATTGTTCCTGACCATGATGTCACTCTCGGGTTTCCAAATGAAAAACGGATGGAGCTGAAAAAAATTGGGGGATGGGAGCTCAGCCACAGAATCGATCAGCTCAGGTTGTGGAGGGAGACGCCACAATGAAATAGTGTACCCTGGATTACACACTGGACGAGACCCAGGCCACAGTCCAAGATCCTGAAGCTCTGTCTTCATCCAGAGCTTCTGGTGCTGAGAACAGCTCCAGCTGCTGATGTCATGGTTCTGCCTAGGCACAGGAACAGTAACAGGAATTTGGGGCTGAGCTGACGCAACTAGGATTTAAAAAAGAAAAAAGAGACACAAATGATTATTTAGGTTCAGATAACTATTGTGCGTTGCATAGTTTGAAACAGAATGAACAAAATGTGTTAGTTTTCAGGAGTTCAGAAAAATGGAGGGATTGTTTACATTCTCTACGTTCTTACCATCTTCAGCACTGTCTTTGAGTCTGACTTGTGTAGATGAGCAAGAAGCAGTTGTATTGTGGTGAAGAAATATAGAGATATTGTAAAATTATAGTCATTAAAGTCAGTTGTGCATCAATCGGAAATAAACATCAGCCTTGCAATAAAATGAAAACATCCTGTACCTGGAACTGACTTAGGTACCTCTGTTTTAATGGGCACAGCTGTCCCCTTGACTAGGAATGCCAGCTCTTGTGGAAGGGGCAGAGGTGTCTTCCTTGTCACACCTGATGAGGCTGATGCAGCTAATACAACATTTCAGAGGAAAAAGATTATACCAGTATGCCATTATTTTACTCTTAATCATGTTAGTACTATTATTCTTCTTATCCAACATCACTATCTTGTCTTATGTAGGCTTGTACATATAACTTAACTGTTTGTACATGAACAAATAGTGTACTGCAGCCAAATTCCTTGTGTGTGTAAAGATGCCTTGCTAATTAAGATAGTATAGATTCTAATTGTGGTACATAAAAAGCATTACAGTATTTTTACCTTTGTCCTGTGATGCCTGCAGTTCAGAGGTGGTGTCTGGTATGGGTTTGGACAGCGTTGCTGATGGAACTAAAACAGAAAAAGTAATTAAACATTTCAAAGTGAACAAAATATATGACTGTCTTTGTGAGTAGACTCAAAGAGTCAAGATTACTTCTCCTGCTTCTCGAAATTTGTGTTGTTAGATGATAAATTGTCACAGACACACCAAATTAACTTACAATACTATTAACTACTCTCTAGTCTAAGCAGGAGGAGCATTATGACTTAATGAACAAGCATGCATCTAAGTGTTAGCATATATATGCTATGCAGCATATATATTCCTCTATAAGTACAACATGCATAGAAACCAAAATGCTTACTTACCCTCAACGTAGCAGTGATCAATTCATAGTCCTTAGGACAGTTTTTATAATGCCTACTAACAGTATTATTTAAAAACACGGCCGGAACATGGCAACACAAACAAAACAAAGAAATAGTTCAAGTCAAGGTTCAGTTTGAAGGTGGCAATTCATCATGTAAAAGAATCATACTACTGTCTTAAAATCTATTATTTAAAAGCCTGTCTTTGCTCCTGGCCCCAATGGCACTCCTGGTACGACAGCTGCTGGTATGGATGCTGCTGACCCTGAAAATGGGAAGTAGCAGATATCAGATTTAAACAGAGTTTTTCAGCTGCAAGTTTTGACAATCAATCAATGTGAGCAAAGTGAGCTTACTGGTCTGCACTTGAAGTTCAGAGGATTCAATGCTTTTCATTGCACTCTCAAGCTCTTCATCCTCATCCATCACTGTGGTCCAGACAAATATTACAGGGTAAAAAAAAGAAAACATTTACCCAAATTAAGATAGGTAAAAGTATTAGTTACATTTAATCAGAAATGTCAAATACAAATATAAATGAATTAATTAACCCAGGGGTTTGGGGACCCTTGAGGCATGTTTGACAGGTGGGGAAGCTGAGGCTTCTTGCTGCCTCTTTTTCAGGTACTGCTGGAGTTTGAACATGCGTGTCCCTGGGATGCAGCTCTACCCCAAAACGAAGCTCATATACCCATCAGCTCTGCTGTCCCAAATCTCCTTCCAGGTGCTCTTAGCACAAGCGCCAAAGCCAACCAGCTGGTCATCTTCCTGGGAGGCTGAGTACTGTCCTCATAATTTTGGAGGGACTGGATCTCAGGAAATCTGAGGGAATAACTCACAAAGGACTGCAGGCTGTCCTTGCTATGTCCTGCAGTCACACCGACACCTGATGCTTCCTCCTTCTGTACATTCTTTATATGATACATTGTGTACCCTATGTCATTATTCAACAGCCACCTGAAAGACTTCCCTTTGTACTTCCCAAACTGCAGGATGTAGTTTCCCAGCACCTCTGTACGGTCTGAGGCGTCCCCTCCTCTCTGACGGACCACAGCCAGAGCATTCTTGTGGACAAGGTCAGCCCGAATGGGGGCAGACTTGTCCTGCAGAGTGGCGTCCTCCTTCATTCTCCTTGCTTCGATTGTCGGCTCCTGGAGGAGAATTCCAAGTGGTCCCTTGCGGAACAAAACACAGACTTTCCCTGGGAAGAACTGCAGTTTCTTGTGCATCTTCACCAAATACAAGACAATAATACAAATTTAGGTTTAGTTAAAAAAATGCTACAATATTTCAGATCACATGTTATAATCTCACTCAAGTAGAACTGTAAAATTGGCAAATTTGATATTTTACAGCTGCAAAACTTGATATCGATCTAACTCTCTGACATGATCTTAACCAAAAAGTTAAGAAGGCCAAGACGACAATAGCTTTTCACACCTATTTGATCTTTACTGACTCTGGGATCTAAGGGGAGGAGGTGTGTGGGTATATGAGTGACTGTGTGTGTGTGTGTGTGTGTGTGTGTGTGTGTGTGTGTGTGTGTGTGTGTGTGTGTGTGTGTGTGTGTGTGTGTGTGTCTTTACATTTGAGAGTCTGCCTGAGATCTAAGAGGGTGGGGTGAAGCACCAGGAGGGAAATAGCCCAGCATGTGTGAGGGGGGAGTAAGAGGGGCAGTAGATGTGGCAAAAAAACAGTGACCCCCTAAGCACCTGCTTTAAGCTTTTGAGTTTGGACAGGGGCATATAGGACAGGAGAGGGATTTTTATCAAATAATTACGAAAAAAAAAAATGACATTGTAGTTAAGACTTTGTGGAACTTAATTGCTAATCTTATGCTGAGGCCTTCTTTCCTGCTTACTTGTTGTGCACTTATTTCATTGCTTTTTCAATTGTATTTTATTGTTTATTTTATTAACCTATTCCATTTCATTCCAGTTTTATTTCCTACTGCTGTACTGTGTGACAAACAACTGGTAAAAATTTCCTCCTGGGGATTAACAAAGAATAAATTAAGAAAAGTTCTTTTGATTCTGAAGTTACTCTGAAAGCTAGTGTAAACCGACAATGTTTGTTAATACATCATAATAGGGGTTAATAGTATCATATGGCAAATGATTTTAGTTTGAGATAGACTATAAAATTGTTTTAAATCATTCATTTTAATGATCATCTATCTATGATTTAACTTTTAACTATGCCATGAGCAAATCTTAAAACAAACAATTCTTGATGGCCCGAGTTCGCCAAATTTACAAAAACCTAAAACAGAGGTTAGACCCTGTAGAGTTGATTTAGAATGCATTTTTGTCACCCTGGGTGGCATTGGCTTCAATAGGGGACACATATTTCATGGAATTTCTGCCAAAACTGGGAAGTCAGAATCTGAACCAAAATCTAAGGGCCAGCCCTTAAAATTCTGAGCCAAATTTGCGAAAACCTAAAAACCCAGGTGATTTTGCTCAGACTTGACTCAGGATGCATTTTTGTCACCTGGGATGGCGTGGGCTTTGACGGGGGACATATATTTCATGGAATTTCAGCCAAAACTTGGAAGTCAAAATTTGGCTCCAAACCGTAATGGGTTGGCCACGAGGTACAGCAATGCTGGAGTGGAAAAAGCAGGCTACCACTGGGTGGACAGGTCAGCACAGCCATTTTATGCGCTTAATCTCATTTAAACTAGCAATGGTATCTTTAATTAACAAAAGTAATGTATAGGTTTTTAATTTAATTTGATTTCTCAAATGATTTTAAAGATTTCGCGTCTTTGTGCTTTACATTAGGGATTGATGTGCTGTGTTCAGGCGTGGCAGGCGAGAATTCTACCATTGAACCACCAATGCTTAAGGAGAGGCAATTTCATGAACTTCCGGTGGAAATTGTACAAAGTACGGAAAGAATTTAATGATATCTTAGCTATAAAGGACACTAAAAAAAACTCCCAACCACCACTTTAAACACGTTTTTAATCTTTCTCGAGCACAAACATAAAGATGTATTTAGTTTAACACCTTGTAAAACTCACATGAACATAAATTTGCCGAGCCTGGCGAAGACTGATAAAGCCATGGAAATCCCTCGTTCACATTTTTAGGTCATTAAAACATTTCAGAGTATTCCTGATAAAAATCTATTTTGTGCTCACCTGGAGGTCTGGCCTTGCGTCTTGGCTGCCCTCGCAGATCCTGTAGGAAATGTAGCCTGAGGACTGTGGCGTCCTCTCGCGGCTCTTTATCTTTACCAACCGATTCCAGGCCTTTATCTGTAGATATATGAAGCTTCGGGTCAAAGTTCTTCAAAAAGCAGCGACAACACGCTTAAGAAGCAGCAATGGCGGTTTACGCAAAAGCGTGCACAGATTTGATTGGAGGAAAGAGCATGCGCATGGTCTGGATACGACCCCTCTATCATACCTCACTGATCCAAAATGGTTAGATGAAAAGATTTATGCTGAGTGTTATAAATAAAAATCTACATAAACAGAGTGCCATCATTGCTGACGAAAATTGCTTAAAGAAACAGTTTGCATAACATAGTCTGTTTATCTTATATGATTTATTCTATCAATTTGACCCCAAATAGTTAAAACTTTTACAAGCTGTCAACTTCTGGGTCTGATTCTGTATTTCAGTACAAAGTGTGTCATTGTCTTACACTGTTGAGTATAAATAACGATATAAACCAGAATATTAGGGTGTGTTTAATCCTTTAAGTTCTTTAATTTTGTTTCTCATTTCGCCCAAAACAAGTAAACACTTTCAGTCTAAATCCGGGGCCTAAATCAGGGGAACTTTGAAGACATTGGTCCCAGAAGAATCACAAACAGAACTTCAACGAAGTACTCAATGGAGTAAAATTCAAGGTTAGGTTTTCCTTCTTTCTTTAAATTCAGATGTGGGTGGAATTACCTTTAATGTCCACAAGGTGGCATCAGAGATGACGCAAATACTGTGCATTGTGCCCTGGTGGAAGATACTGAAAAGCTGATCATACATAAACTTGAGTGGATCATAGTCAGTCAGCTGACTGTTTTTTTTTTTTTCTTTTTACATCAATTTCAGTTTATACTAATTTAATTGAGGTCATAGCCATTTTAAACGTGGTTTAGTAGCTGGTTTAATAGAGCCTACAATCTTAAAGAGAGTGAAACAGGTTAACATTTTTTTTGTTTTTTTCTCCAAAAGATGGAGGACTGGGAAGAAAAGTTTAAAATATTAAGAGGATGCATTATTTACACATTCTATGCATCAGCTAGTTTTTAATGTGAACACAAGTTGACATTTTAGAGCTACAAACATGCTGATTAAGTTTCAGAAAGTAATCAGCAGTTTGACTGTTTAATAATGAGAATGACATATGTTTGTTTTAATGTAACATATTGAATATGATGGGACACATACCCATAAACTCATATTCATTCTAATCCGGCTCTATGAACTTAAACTTGAACGAAATTTGCAATAGTTTGTTGCTGCTGTGCCTCAATCATTCTTTTAGTGTGCGGATGATCTGCTGTGTGAACTTTTGAGAACAGTGGTAGAATAACCTGAAACAAACAGGAAAGATCAGAGATGACATAATTGGGGTCTTGTTGCGGGAAACAACAAAGGCATGTGCACCATTTACATACGTGATAGGCGTGAGAGGTTCACAGTGTGAGGCTTCTTTAAGTCATATTTTTGGTCAGTCACTGGACCACAGGAACTGAACTTTATGCTTTAATCCTCTTTATGTTTGTCATACATTAACTGATGATTCAGTGCCTACAGTTATCAAATATTTTGAAAACAAACACATAAATGATCAAGTTTCTAATTTTAGCATCATTCCCCCTCTTTCACAGAAATGTTTTTATCTTTCCCCCTCTTGACTTTTTGTTTGTTGACCTTGATAATTCAACAGAAAATACTTACAGAAGCCCAGATACTATATGAAAACATAAAACATAGCAACACTTAAGGAGGTGGGGGTGTTTACAGTCAACAGGCTGTGTCAGAGCGTGTGATCGTACTGTGTGTACAACACCAAGCTCCTCCATTTACCGTACGTCCAGGCAATAATAGGAACAACATTCCTGATGGATAAAACTTTCATCTCTTTTCAGATGATTATCTGTCCTTTGAGTATTTAATGGAGAATAATAATAAAAATAATAATAAAAAAAACGTGTTGAAGCAGAAATCATTAACTTTGATATGTACAAAATTTAGTAAATACAAAGAAACTTTTGCCAACAAAACCCATGTCTAAAAATTTAAAGTAAACTGGTTATTATTTTTTCAGTTGAGGGAAAAGTATGTCATGTGAGTGCTCTGAAAGCCCCCAGGTCTTAGAAGAAATCCTTTGAGAGCACTTTGCCAACAGGCATGTCATCAGTCACTTCAGACATGATACTATGAATAGCATCCTCCAGTCTAGCATGACTCTACACTTTGCCTAGATTGAGGTCTTCACAAAAACCGGTCTGGGTTTACATTTTGCATTAACCTCTTAAGACCCAAGCTTTTTTCTGGTGTGCAACTTTTGATTCACCTTGCTATTTGGGATGAGTAAGACCTAATAAGTGTAATAGCTAAACTTGGTCTTTGCAGGGGAATTTTGATTATTTGTGTTATGAGTTCTTATTAGTCGTTGGTTGGTAGTGTTATTGTATTAAAATATGTTGTTTTTTTTTCACAAAAATGGGTGAAATGTTGTAATTTCACCCAACGATAATGTGGGCTGTGTCCCTAAATGTGACTAATCGGTCAAAGTTAAAAAAATGAAGTATCATGAGTCTGAGAGGCAGAAATGTATTGTGCTTTTTTGCACATCTTTCCAGTACTTCCTGTAAATTTTTAGTGTCAAGTGCTTTTCATTCTCAAGAACCAATCTCTGTATATATCTTGCTCCTATAGAAACATAGAAATAGTAAGTTTTTTCTACTTTCTATATATTTCTTTAAATTTCTAATTTTTTTAATCTTATCATCATTATTCTATTTTTATTGTTATTGCATTATAGCGCTTTTTTGTGAGAAGCTGTGACTAATACATTTCCCCACGGGGGGTCAATAAAGAATATTCTATTCTATTCTATTCTGTATGTGGACGCCTGGTCTTAAGAGGTTAAGATGTTGGAAAGTGTGTCGGAGATGCTTGTCCAAAATCTTAACCTGGTGTCACTTTGGGGAGATAACAAGTAAACCTTCCACTTTTAAGCTCTTTGACTTTTTGTTTTTAATGAAAACTGTATCAGAAACAACAAATGTGATGATCGGATCTAGAAGGTTTTTGCTATTTGGCTGCAAGGAAAGACTGATCTTGACCTTTAACTTCCTTTAAATTTTCCAAAATGAGTCTTGAAGACTTGAGTCACATGTAGCATATTTGTACAGTCAACAGTAGCCCGTATGCCGGTGTGACTTCCAGGTAGCAGAGATGGCAGGGCCTCTCAGAAAGGAATGCTGCCCTACACACAATTATAGATGCACCTCCTGTTGTTCCGATAAATGCTCAGAGGACTGCTGACAAGCTTGTCTGCTCTTCATTCTGCATATATACCTGTTGTCCCTGCAGACTCACCTGTTGGAGCTGTAGTGAGGAAGAAAGGAAAAGAAAGTTGGGGGAGGAGTAAGATGGGTAAGGGGTTTTGACTAAAAGAGACTGGAGAGAAAAGAACTAACTGACTAAAAAAGAGCGTCTAATCTCATCATGTCTTCCTGCAAGCCGGATGAGCAGTTAGCCTACGAGCTGAGCTGTCCCATCTGCCTCCAACTCTACTCTGACCCGGTGGTTCTTCCCTGTGGCCACAACTACTGCCGATCCTGCATCTGCCTGACCGCAAACACTGCTGTTAAGAATGACAAAAGCCATCCACGTTGTCCAGAATGTCGTGTGGAGTTTCAGAGTGTGGACACCCTGCAGAAGAACTTCAAGCTCTGCAGCATCATCGAAGGATACATAGCCACAGCTCCCCTCCTGGACTTGCGCCCTGAGCCTGAGAGGATGGAGGTTTTGTGTGACCACTGCATTGATGAGCAGACCCCTGCTGTGAAGACCTGTCTGAAGTGTGAGGTGTCTCTGTGTTCCAGACACCTCCAGAAACACCAAGACAAGGAGTCGTTCAGAGGCCACATCGTGGTGGGGCCCATGGATGAGCAGGGGATGAGGGGCTGTTCAGTCCACCGGCGCCCCTTTGAGTACTTTTGCTCCAGTGATATGGCCTTGCTGTGTGCCATGTGCTTTAAAGAGGGCTTTCACCAGAAGCATGATGTCCTCACCTTCAACGTAGCTGCGGAGGAGATGAGACGAGCACTGGAGAGCCGTAATAAGGTACCAGACTTTTATCAGAAATAGAAAATACATCCCATCAGGTTGGATGAAAAAAGCATTTAATCTAGGGACTAACCGTTAGAAAAATTGGGATTGTTTGATTGCAAAGGCCTTTAGTGTATATTTTGACAATTTTTTGTATGTTGGTAGTAGAAAATCACTTGGTCTGAAAGGGGATCCAATTATGATCTCTGTAGACCTGCATTCTTCCTACAGGCATGTGGGAGATGACTGTATTGATCCAAATCTATAAAAACAGTGGACAAACCAGGAGGAATCCTCAGTGGAGTCAAAATTTGGGGGGCTCTCTCTGCTGGTTATTTGCTACAGTACAGATCTTGAGCCCCCTTCCTTGTAAAGAACGAAGGTCTGAAACCAGCTAACTTTTTAAAAAATTATGTCCTCAGCCATGTCTATATGTTTTTGTTTCTGAGAAGTTTAGTTTGGATAAGTTATTTTATTTAAAAAAAAGATGACTGAGTGATAGCTCAGCCGAGAGATCCTCCTGCAGCACTGTATCAACAGGGAAGTAAAATAATGTGAAATCATAACATGCCAAACTTAAAACAAACACTCTATTCTACTGTGGATTGGACTGATCTGAAAAATCTTTTTTAATCAGTATATTTCTGCGTGTTCTGATTAAGCAGAACAGGGTTTGGTGCTATCTAGGCATGGGTACCTTTCACATTTGAAACAATACGGTACCAATTACTGGTACTTGGCAATCAGTATCAATACTCAATGGTACCTTTTTTTTGGTACATTTGTGTGTTTATGTGGTAAAATTTATCATTTTTTTTAAATAATAAAAGGTAAATTCTTTTTGATCTAACATATTTATTCCTCAGTATATAATCTTTTAATGCTGTGTTCATGTCCAGCATGGAAAATCACCTACTCTTCCACTCCCTCACAGTCACAAGGATACATTTAGGTACCTAAACATGGTACCTTTTGGTTTTACGTGATTCGGTACTTGGTACTTTTGACAAATTCAGTCAGTACCTATAGGAGTACCTTATTTAGGACCCATAAAGAGTGTATAAAACATGGACGTAGTCTCCTCGACGACACCCGTCTGTTTCTGAAACAGAAAATGAAGCACATCAGCTATAGCGGCCATATTGTTAGTGGCAGGGCCTTCACGTACAGCTATAGGGCGCCTGTCTGTCACGTGACCCTGAGCTGTGCCTCTGATTGGGCGAGCTTGTGATCTTAATATCCTCTGAATGGCCAGATTTGAACTCCCCCCCCCCATACAGTGTGTGCCGTTAGTGAAATCAGCGACTCAGACAGGAGACGTTTTTTGAACCAGGCTGTAAATAGGTTAATTTCTGCTTTGAAAACAGCTTTTTTTTGGCTTGGTGTGTATGTGACTTCTGGTACTTCCAGAGCCAGCCTCAAGCACACACTCAAGAAACTGCACTTCTGCACATTCTTAGACCAGAGGTTGGCGCTTGGATACCCATCCCTAGTGCTATCAGTCCTGTGGTTCCATCACTTTCAACACACCTGTGCCACACCAGCACAATGTGTCCGTGCCTATGGAGGGGATAATTTTGCTTCATATCTCAAAGCTAGGACGGAAGCATACTGTTGACATAAACAGGCAGTCAAAGTTTCAAACACTACCTGCTAGCTGTAAAATCAGCTATCTGGTTATTTATGCTCTTGTATGTGTCATGTTTTATTTACTAAATTACTCCTGTTGGATAATCCCGACCAAAGTGGACAAAAACAGTCTTTTTTGGTTGAATTAGATATGTTCTGATGTATCTAACAATATTTTTCCTTTCCTTTTTGCTTTTCTTGAGTGCCCACTTCTCTAAATATGGTCTCCTCTGTCTCTATAAAGTCAACATGTCATTAGCCAAACTTTAGGATTTAGAACAGTTCAGGAAGTTATGACTGACATCATGGTGGTTACTTCTATCTCTCATACAGTCTATGCAAATAAGGTTTCTGGCCATTCATACTGAATTTTATCATGTTCTGAATCATTCTTTTTTTTATCCTTTAGTTGTATAATACTGAATTACTTTAGGAGGACAACTGAGAATTCAGATACATCAGACCTGTTGAAATAATTGTCAACAAACAGAGGAGATGAGAGAGTTCAGTTTGTGTGTAATGATGATGATGCATCACGTTGTGATCGTGAGAGACAATAAAGGAAACGTGACATTGAAGAGTTTTTAAAAAGAACACCTTGAGGCTGTTGGCACTTTGCCATCATGAAAGTATGCAGGTTAATCATATGGACATGAAGGTTTCTGACTGACAACAGAGACATTTAAACTAATGACACAGACAAAGAGGTCTCCAGTGATGGAATAAAACACTGAAATTACATCTAAGCGCCTTTTCAGCAGTCACTTAAAAGAAAAGAACTTCCAGTCACACCAGATTTTCTCCTAACTGGTGAGCTCTCAGATGTCTAAAGACTCGAACGTGTGTTTGCAGGTGATTTCCAGCCGTCTGCAGATGACAGAGAGTCTCCTGCAGAAGACGACAGAGGAGGTGGGAGCCTCTGAAGCTGTCGGAGATAAACTGGTCAACAGTGCCGTCACTGTGATGGACAACATTGCTATATTGGTGGACAGGTAATATGCATGTAATGTGCACCTGTGTTGAGACTGTCTTCGAAATCAATGTTTCTCATTCCATTTTTCCACCTGTATTACTCCATGAGCAGTAAATGCAGTCGCCTGATAGGATTGCTTTCCCTGCAATGCTTTGTCTGTATCCCTCTCATGAGTTCAGGGCCAAGCTGCCCTGGACAAAATATAAGTTGATGTCACGTACTGTCGTGCACTGTTCAAAGTTTGGACAGATTTTTATCTGATGAAGACTTTTGTTTTGTTTGGTTCATTCGATTGAAATCCAATCTGATCAAACCTTACCTTCATCATCCAGATAAAGCAGATAAGCAAAGCTCTTGACCTCTTAATCTACCATAATGTTATGTAATGGTGTTGATTTGGATTTTCCTGAGTGTTATTGCGTAGTCAGATGTCTTCAGTATTGACAACAGACATAAGCATCATGAATGTTTAATCTTTTATCAATGGCTGTAGAGAGTCCTAAATGAAAGCCATTATAATCTAAGAACTTTTACATACTTTATTTTAATTTTTGTGCAACAATCTCCATTAAAAAAACACATTATCAACTCTTTTGAGATGCAACTACAAGAAAACAAACAAAAACTAAAAAAATAAACAGTCCTACTTCACCTTGCATGCTCTCAAGAGATTGTTATGGATCTAACTTATAATGTGCAGCATTTATTTTGTTTAAATATTCATGTGGGCTTTTATGCTTTATTTGGATATGGTAATTTGAAAGAGACTGGTGGTTGAATTGTGCACTACCATGCCAACACTGAGAACAAAAATCATGGGCACCTGATTCACCTCATGAGTTAAACCAGTGTCCCCTGTGCATCTTATTTTTAATGTAATTTTGCTGCAGGTGGGAGAATTATCTTTAATTACAGCTGTTTATACAGCACAAAGTATGTTTTTTTTTTTTCCTGTGAATTCTCCTTTAGAAAGTATATTGCAAAGAAATGTCGAAAGAAAGACAATTTTTATGGTTCAAAGTATCTGTGGGTTGTATCTCAGTAAGAATGTCTTCTCTGTTTCTTTTTTTTTTTGTAAAGCCATGTCATCAGCAGGGCCAGACAGCTACCTTCACAGATAAAGATCTATGCCCAAACTCATTGCACCCATCACATTGTATAATGAATCTAGTTTATCAACATTTTTAGACTGCCAGTACGTTTTGTAATGAAGTCTCTGTTGGAGTGTCTGACTGGGCAGAACATTCCTCAGACTTTTAGTTCATAAAATGCTGAAAAACAATAACTTTTTATTTTCTTGCAACTTATTGTAAAACAAACAAAAAAAGACTGCCAACTCTATCTTTAGTGATGAGCAGCATGATCAGGTTACAGTCTTGGCAAAGTGATGCTCTACATCTTAATGTTACCAGCTTAACAACACAGTGTTTACATACTGGCTGTTAACTTTATAAGACATTATGTAAGGTGAGGTATGAGGTATCACACAGATGCGATGTTTTGCCTTTGAGAATTAAGCGCTTAAAAGCTGTTTCTATCCTCCTTATCTTCTGTTGTTTTGTGTTCAGGTACAGGGAACGTTTGCATAAGCTGTTGGAAGAGGAGAGAGGCCAACGCAGAAACAGCTGGCAGCAAGGACTGGGTACACTTGAGATTCAAAAGCAGGAGCTACGGGCAGCCCAGCAAAATGTCACACTACTCCTCAATGAGACAGACACCTGCGCATTTATTCACAGGTAAAAAAAAAAAAATAGTGCTGCTCTGAGAACTTAGAGGAATATTTTCAAACAAACTTTTTATTACATTTCAGGTTTCTTGCTTAAAATTGGTAGAATGACTTTGCTGGAAGCCATTCGTCCTACCAAAGTGAACAAATTTGGTTTTATAGAGTGTTGAGGCTCTAAGCAGATGCTCAGGGGTATAAGCAGAGGCAAGGTAAATGCATTATTGGTTAAGAATGCAAGACCAATATACCAGTTATTTCAATTAGGATCAACAAATTTAGAAATTGTGTGGTTTTTCCGAGCTAGGAGAGTGGATTTGAACATGAAGGTGGGAATACTTGGCTGCATCTTATTCCAGGTTTACAGGTGGCTGTGATTCCAACCTTTTGTTGACCAAATTTACAAGTCAGCAGTTGATTGTTTTTTTCTATGTCTCTCAAATGGCAAGTGTCCTGTTTTTGTAGCATTCAAAGTCGCCCCCTGCTGGAATTTAGAAACAATGAATAAATATGATGGTGCCGTTTTAAGTATAAATGTGTCTGCACTTTCATGCAGCCTCCCTAAGTAAAGGCATGTGATGCTGAGAGAGCGCGTGGTAGCTTAGTAAGTCAGCTAAGTGAATTCTTCTCCTCTCTCCAGGTTCATGCTGAATGATCATAGGCTGAGAGAAGTTGTTGCAGGTCCCATTCCCTCCAAGATCCCATCAAAGGCTCCACTCAACACAAAGCGTCTCCAAGCAGGCCTTAAAACCCAGGACTTCCGCACAGAAATGACATGCCTCTTGGAATCTCTTCATATACTCCTGAACCCTCTGGAGCTCACCTTTAATATCTTCACTGCCCACCCCAGCCTGATCATCTCCAATGATCTGCGCACAGTCAAGTACAGCCCCACCAAGCAGTTGTATGTGGAGCACCCAGAGCGGTTTGTGAGTGCCCCTCAGGTCCTGTGCAGCCAGGGGTTCTCTGGAGGAGAACACGTGTGGGTGGTAGAAGTTGGCCCCAACACCCAGTGGTCACTGGGTGTTTGCTACAGGAGCATCCCTCGGCGTGCCGACCACAGTCGCCTAGGACACAACTCGGTGTCCTGGCGGCTGCAGTGGAAAAACGGCAAGCTGACAGTGTGCCAGTCCTCCTGTAATGTGGCTCTGGGAGAAGTTACCAATCATCCACTGAGGATAGAAGTAGCTCTGGACTATGAGGGGGGGACTTTAATTTTTCACAGCACCAAAGGGCGAAGGGAACACCTCCATACCTTTAGGGCTGTGTTCAGGGAGCCGGTTTACCCAGCATTTAGTATCCATTCCAACACACCAGAATCCTGGATCACACTGCAAAGTGGAATTTAAATTGCATTAACCTGCTTTATTTTACTACTCACATTAAAAATAAAATTAAAGTAAAAAAAAAAATGCAGGAAAAATAAAAAATCCATATGTATATGTAGTTCAGATGTAATGTACTGGAGAAATGACTTTCATTTTCTTGAATGTGTCTTTAAATGTCATTGTGTGAAGATTTTGATGCATTAATACGCCTTTAACTACTATAGATCAATACTGTGTAATTCATGCTTTGATAGGAAAAATTTACATTTTATCTGATAGGGCTGCATTATGTAAACAAGGCAATTGATAACAAAATAAACTCTGTATAAAACCATCTTATGCAGGTATTTGTATTTATTTTGACAAAACAGTTACTTATTAAATGTCTGCCTTTAGTTTTTGGAAAGGCAGGGACCAGTGGGAATGGACACTGTGTTTTCTTTGATACTACTACTACTACTACTACTACTACTACTACTACTACTACTAATAATAATAATAATAATAATAATAATGATAATAATAATGATAATGATAATAATCAAAAAGTAAAAATGGTGTACAGGGCAAAGGCAATAAGAAGACATTACTATAGCAGGTCAGTAAAAACGTGTTTTAAGAAGTGATTTAAGACGTGCTTTTATTTGAAGAACAAACAAACTTATGAAAATGTTGCATTTTGGTTTGAACTTCTCTTCATCCAAAGATTTTATTTTATTGTCAATATGTAAGGCTTGATTGGAATGCGGTTGTGTCTAGACGGTTAGTGTCCAGCATTTATAGGATTATGACGGGGTTGCCAGGTTTAGTGAAAATGGGGGATAATAAGTGCATGGGCAGCTTTCATCATACATAGATTTATATGCTAAAAACAAAAGGAAAAAATAGGTATTCTATATTTTTCTTCAATACTTGCTCTATATAAAAATTTAATCAAGCTACAGGGTCGTAGTTACGAGAGGGGGATGGTTGATGAAGACTCTGGCAACCCACATCCCATCTGTCACTTATCTGTCATTGGGCAGGATAGTAACATTGCTTTCGGAAACATTATTCCACGTTTAACAGTTATCAAGTCTGTTGCTTAAAAAGCCGAAGGAATGGGCTCAGGAGAGAGTACGACCAGGAAAGTGTCTTTCGGTGTCGATGATGAGGACAGAGTCCGGATCCTCCGTGGAGTCAAGGTAAAGCTAATTTAGCCTTCGCATTTGATAAGCCATGCTAACATTACTTTTATGTTACACCCATTGCTAACGAGGCTAGCTGTATTAGCATGTAGCTGCATAACCAGCCGAGTTCTTAGTTAATTTTTAATGTAATTATCGTAACGTCTACAACCTGTGAGGAGACCGCAGGCATGAGGGTGTGAGGGATGCAGGGGCTGGGGCAGGTTGACATGAGACCTGAAACAACCCATATTTTCGTCACGCCAAACTCCATCCACAATAAGGTCACATGTAGCTGTTTTGTGAATATCAAAAAACTTTGACACATCTAACAAATGATACATAACTTATTAAACATTTCAGGCTGCCAGAATTAATTCGGCATTCGTCATTTTTACTGAAAAGCCCGACATTATCTTTAATTCACGAGCAATGCTTGCTAACATCATGAGATATTCACCTAGCAGTTAAAATGCTACAAAATCGTCTGTGGAAGTAGAAAGATAAATTTCTGGTAAGTGTTATGTGTTAAAACAGTTTTCCGTTCATGCTAGAACTCTTTTATTTAACTGCACTGTTGCAGTTAAACGAAGGGCCTTTGAATGAACAGATATTGAAAGGAGTTCTGTTATCTGCTCTCCCTCTGACATTGCTGCCTTCACGTGCAACTGGGAATTTCGGAATTTTGCAAACAGCAAGTCATGAAAATTCACCAGTGAAAATACAAGTGGATGGCGATATGGAATAGTAAACTGGCGCAGATTTCAACTGTAATAATGTAATATGTGCATGCGCTGTGGCCCAAAAAAATATCTGAACTGTGTTTTGTTTATTTATTTATTTACTTATTTATTTATTGTGTTTCTCAATGCAGTAATGAACCAACAAAACAAAACAAAACAAAAAAGATTTTCAAGGGTTCCTTATCCTTTCCTGCTTATTTATATCCTGACATGAAAACCTGTGAGCAGATGGAGGAGTGGGAAAATAGGATTATGTGGGAAAAAAAGGAAACTGATTATGCAATTACCAGATAATGAGATCCACTTTTTCATTTACAAGCAGTCTAAACCAAGAGTATACCTAAAAAAAAGACCTGGCTGGGTATGTAATAGTTATTTCTGCATTACTATTTACACCACACATCTTCCATTGTTTGACCTTCAATTTGTGGTTAGATGATCAAATCAATTTATAGTGTCAATCACATAGACGTCAGACGTTTTGTTTTATGAATTAGCCGAAGATCAAATTTACTATAAATGTATTAAGTTTCCAATTTTTCCCTATCACTAACAACACAAAGTTCAAAGGGTCACATCTGCAAGTAAATAAAAATAAAGCATGAAAATTTTACCTTCAATACAAAAAAATATTCACATAATTCATACTCAGAAAGTAAAAGATCAATACCATGCAATGAAAAGTCAATTGCTGAATTTTGAATGTGTGTTTGATAGTTGTAGGTTGGCAGGAAGACTTTGTGTTTATTTGTTTTATTTCTTGAAAGTCAGTAGTCTGGCCTCATTTTGCAGTAAAGATGGAGAAAATGTGTCACTGCACCTTTAACGTACCAGCCTGTTTGAGTGTTGTTACAGGAAGAGCTCACGTCTGACCACACCCAACAGAGATGTTGGTGTTTGGTGTGAACTATGGTTATGACAGAAAAAAACAGCCTGAATAGGCGAGATACACTGCTGCAATTAAAAAAGTGAAAGATTTTAGTTTTGATACCTCAGTGCATCATGTTAATGGTAAAATGTTTGTCAAAATGCACGTAAAACTTAGAAATGTTGAGACACAGAGATAATCCTGTTTCCCTGCTCAGCCTGCACATTCAAATACTATGAGTCACAGAAACAGTGAGTCAGAGACTTGTGCCCTCCTCCTGTGGTTTTTTGGTGAAGCTATGTTTAACTGTTCTGGACACACACACTCTGAGACACACATTAAGAAGAGTTGTGTGACCCTGTTTTCAGGCACAGTTTCCCGTTTAATATGTTCAACCTTAAGGGGGGTAAAGAAAATAAAAGGATTATTGTTTTGAACTGAGATGCCTTATAATGTGCACGATGAACCCTCCTCTGTTCATGCTTAATCCTCAGCTCTCTGCTGTTCCTGCTTGTATAGACTTAACATCTTTTCTGTTTTCATTCCTCGTCTCTCCTGCTAGCTCTCAGAGGATGTTCTCCAGAGGATGAAAGGAGTGGCAAACTTGTCTCCAGAACGCAAACCATCAACAAACTCAAACATCCAAAAAGACACAGGTATAATCCACCTAACAGTGTTATTCTCACATGTTTAATCAACTAGAAACATGTTCCGGCTAACCAGAAGATTTGTGTCATTTAAATATCATATTGAGATCACACTCAAAGGAACTGTGAGGAGTTTTTTTTAGTGGTTTTATTAAAGTCTCACTCTTACAGTAATTACTGTTCATGACCTGAACAGTAAAACAAGATTATCAGGGACAAGACTGGTTGTTTCTTCATACAGTGCACGCTTTGGTTAGGGCCACAGCAGGTGATGATGCTTGTGGGAAATGCAGTCTTCATCCGAAAAGAAAATGCTGCAGATTTTCACATTGCAGATTGTCACATCCACATGAAAACTCCTCACAGTACCTCTAAGCACTGACTGTCATTGAAAGGGAAGTGCAAAATCTATATCTGTGTGTAACTTTGTGGAGCTGTAATTTCTCTTTTCAGTTCCCACAAGTCCACGGCCCCAGCAGAACCCACAGAACCTGGCACCTCCAAAGACCCAGTCCAGCACCAGCAAACCAGCCTCCTACGCAAAAGAAGAACAGAAACGGTGAGTTAAAGCAAATCAGGGAATTTGTTGCAGGCCTGGGTTGGTTGATTAAAGTTGTGGATAAATCATGCTTGGGACACATGCACACAACTGAAGTGACAAAAATAACTTGCTGCAAACATCAAAAAGATTTCAAAGCAGTTATTTTTAGGCCGACAGTTATATAACGTTGCTTTAAATGTTAATGTACAAAAATAGTCACGTCAGATGGAGTCAGCAGAGAGTCAGTCGATCTGGGTTTGAACGATGTAAATCGTTGATGCAGTGATGAACATTGCTATTAAAGGAGGTTAAATGAGAGAGCTGCAGTTGTTTTTCCATATATTCATGCACTGAGACACGCCTCCTCTCAGTAGACTCTATATTACACTGTCCTTATCAGAATAAGCTGTTTTTATTCTGTCTTCAAATCATAGAAACTCTGTCGCACAAAAAAGTAATGAGCTGAAAAAGCAGAATGCTGCTTAAAGCAGTGGAAAACTGAAATTGAAAAGTAAAAAAAAATGAATTAATGAAGTAGTTCTTCTGCAGAGCTAATGAAACACTGAAAAGATTATATTTATCTTCATTACTGGGATGCTTTGCTCTTTCTTCTGATTGTCTTAATAAATCTGACTCAATATAGTCTTTGCTGCCCCCCTGTGGAAGCATATGTTAAAAACATTTTCACTTTATTCAGAAGACTTTGAAGAGCAAAATCCAATGACTTGTGTGTGTTTGTGTGTGTGTCAGGTTTGAACGCCAGCAAACAAAACTGAAGGAGGACTTGGCGAGGGCGGCACAAAAAGAAAGCGAGGCAGCGAAGGAGGAGATGATTAAAGCCATGAGCCGGGACCGACACAACAAACGCCAGGAAGCAGAAAAGGCCAAACAACTGGTACACACACGCACCCACTCAGTGAATACACACATAAAGAATCTCGTTTACACACTTTAACACATAATTAATTCTGTCTCTAGCTGAAAGCTCAGTTGTTTCTGCTTTTCCTCCTCTCATGCCCGTCATGAAGCACAGACCCTCTGCCTCCAGGTGTCTGAAATAGAGATCGTACCGTCTCTCTAATTGGGTTTATTTGTTGGAAAATAAAACAAAATCAAATGGGTCACATTCAAAGGTCGCATCAACAGGAAATACAAATTTTAACCTTAGTAAAACATCAGGAAGTCTTCGTTAACCTCTAAAAATACGTCTGACACACTTATATGATTTGATTGTGATGGATAAATCAAGGCCGCATTACTGATGGGTGAAATACACCAGATGCGTCTGCAGTGCGTCTCCATTCCGTTTCAGCACATGGATCAAATAAGTTTCCATTCAAGTCAACTTACACTGGATCTGTTCTGTTGTGGTACGTCTGCATGGCTGGTCCATCATATCACAGGTAATACACAGCCATCCTATTTTTGACAGACGCAGAGTTGTGACGCATAAGCGTAGGGAAGATCAAGCAGGACAGGAAGTCATGCCCAGAAACTGCCTAAAAACCCCAAGTGACTTTCAAAATGAAACAAACCGTGTCAAAATCTGCTCGTATCTAGATTGTGGACATGATGAGCAGAGTCAACAGGTTTGAGGTTTTACAGCCCAGCATGAATGAAAAGAGACTTATCAATGGAGAGGAAAGCACGGGGACTTCTGGGTCTTGCGAGCTGTCTGTCAGTCATGCAGCTTGTCGGACTGAACAGGCAGCTGGTGTAAGTTGACAAGCGCAGTCAAAACGTGACCAAACACGGCACATCCAGACTGCAGACGAATCTGGTGTATTTGAGGTGTGACTCCTCAGAGATGATAGATGTTTTGTATCTTCTGGGAGTTAGTTCAATATTATACGGCATTCAATGATGAAAACACCACCCTCATCTTTGCACAAAAAATATTTTATACATGATTTGCATTGAGTAGAAGAGTGGCAGCAAAACATGCAGCAAAAAGCCCTTTCAGAGTTCATCGAATGAAGTTCTGCAAACTACAGGATGTTGAGGTATTTTTTTATCATGATTCTTAGAGCACAAAAAATATCACACATCACCTTTTTTACTCATGAACTTCTAACTATTTTAGTCAGTTTGAGGTTTTGGGTCCTGATGTTTCCACACTTCCCTTCTTTTTCGCTCCTTTAAAGTGTGAAATTGTCAATTAGAGATGCACTGATCCAACTTTTCTGGTCCTGATACTGATACCAATACCTGGGCTTTGGGTATCGACCGATACTGATCTTGATCCAGTACTAGTGTTAAATAATAACCTGCATGCCGTACTGTGGGATAAGACTGGTAATGTTTTGAGTTAAAGACAAAAATGAGTGCATATGGAATTACTGAATATTTATTTAACCTATAAGTTTTTAAATTTTTAACAGTAGCTTGGTTAAAAATGCTTTAGAATTTACAGAAATTACTATTTGATTGTAAAATTTTATACCTTGTAGACCAGGGGTGGCCAACCAGTCAGAGACCAAGAGCCACAAAAATCACTGTGATACTACAAAAAGCCACATCACACACGTGGTCGTACAACTGCACTTTCTCTCAAACATATGAAATGACATAAAATGAAAATCAAAGTTTCCAATTTCCAAAGCGAGATTTATTGTGTTTGTAAAAGTGTTTATATCTGTATTTGGAGCTGTGTCAAAAAAAAAAAAGTCTGTTTTACTGCAGAAGAGACGAAGTTCTCTCTCTCTCTCTCTCTCTCTCTCTCTCTCTCTCTCTATCTATCTATCTATCTATCTATCTATCTATCTATCTATCTATCTATCTATCTATCTATCTATCTATCTATCTATCTAGATACATAGATAGATAGACAGATAGATAGATTGATGTAAGCACATGAAATATTAAGAGGAGCACATGTAGAGAAGAGAAACTGAGACTTAAGTATCGATCTCATCACCCAAGTATTGATCAATACTGATCCCAACTTTGGCATGAGTATATGATAATAATATATAATATATAATATTGTAGATTGATTGGCTGTTACTTATAACTATATAGTGGACAGAAGAGCCACACACCCTGTAGACTAAATCATAGTTTAGCCTCAGTGTCAATTTTGGACCGATCCTTTCCCACCAATACCCGATCCAGCTTTGAGGGGCTGGATCAGCGCAGATACCCGGATCGGGTTGGTGCATCCCTATTGTCAATGTGGGACATGTTTTGACTGCGCCAGATCCTCAAATCATTTCAGGTGAAAGGGGTCGGCTGGATGGTTTAGAGAGAGGAGGAAGAATCTTGTGTGATGTTGATGCTTTGAAACTCTTCATGTATTGATGCAGTGCAGTGATGTTATGAGGTTTTCAGTAAGACTCA
Organism: Halichoeres trimaculatus; assembly: GCF_033239565.1. NCBI lineage: Eukaryota > Metazoa > Chordata > Actinopteri > Labriformes > Labridae > Halichoeres > Halichoeres trimaculatus. Next base: position 28,822,288 of record NW_027437189.1, read on the forward strand.
GACAAGGTGATCTAGGTAGGCTCTTGAAAAGTTGTGGTGTAAAAGTCGTGCTGGATGCTGGTATATTATGACAAGGTAATAAAGAGTCATACTAACAAATGTAAGTTCAAAATGAGGTGAAGGAATCTTTCCACTGTAATGTCTGCTACTGGCCTGTAGGTGGGGCTGTTGTTGTCAAATTCTGAGTTGTGCTCAGCTGTCATTAAAGTACTTTGACTGAAGTTTCAAACGCAGTGATAAAGCCGTAAAAGCGGATTAATAATGGAGTGTCTCTCTTGAGATAGGTTTGTATACAGTCAAGTCAAGACTCAGTCTGGTCAGGTTTTCTCGGCTGTAATCACGTGTAGGAGCGTTTGCACCGATACAAATTGAGTTTCCGGATTGTGTTTGTAATTTCCATGGTTATACTCCCTCTGCCTCCCTCATTCTCCTCCTCCTTTCACTCATCACATCCCCCTTCTCTTTCTATCGCCTCCTCTCTTCCCATTTTCCCTCTCGTTCTTTTCTGTCCCCCACCCCCCTACCTCTATCTCCCTCCGTCGTTCTCTCTGTCTTTTCTATCCCAGCCCATCACTCTCCCCCTCCTGCCCCGGAGACAGTATTATCAGTGCAGTGCAAGCGGTAAATTGCACCCTGAGAGTTTCCTGAGGCTGGAGATAGGAGTGCTGCGGGCCCAGAGGCTTAATCGTGGGAAGGGGAGAGCTTGTTTTACACGCAAGCCGGCGCCTGTTTCACGTGATTCCTCCGCCCCTTCCTCCACCTGCCTCCCCCGTGTCGAGACATGCTGTAGTTCTCGTCTTATCTCCACTCCAACACACTCCCACCACTAATAGAAAGCCGCTGGAGGGACGTCGTGAGCAGAATGACCGGTCGAGCGGGACCGGACCTCCTGATGCTGAGGGCTCTATGTAATTACTGTTGCGTGTGCCGTGAATTCATATGTGCACATACACATGAAGTACAGCAGATTGTGCACATTCTGGAGTCAAATGAGATTTTTCCTCCGTGTTATGAAATCAAAGACGTAATCACTCATCATCTGCGGCTCTTTATTCTCCTCAACTCCCACAAAATCACTGTGCAGTCGAGCATGTAATGTGACAGATTTTTTATCTGTTGAGAACTTGACGGTTAGAAAACTCAATCAAAGGAAGACAGATAGCTATGTTTGTGAACAGATTGTGCAGTATGTTTAGTGACAACTTCACGACATGCATGTGACATGGTTTGACGGAAAGCTGGCACTGGATGTCAGTGTTCAGTCTGAAAGCTGCAAAAACAAAAATATACCTGAAAAAGGAAAAGATGTCATAGCTCTTTTTTGACGGATGAGTGAAAGCGAAAGAAAAACAAAAGTCAGTGGATCTCTGAAGTTTGGAGAGACTTCCAGAATTCAGCCACTGGCCGTCTTTCATACTGTGAGCCTGAAACAGCGCTGTAATGGAGCTCCATCATCATCATCATCATGGCTTTTCTACTTTTATATCGATCAAGTTGTGTCATGTTGGTGTCCCAGAGTCTGATTTCACAGCGTGTTATCATGAGGTAAACACACAGCAGTTTCTCCACATACACACACAGTTTGTGACACCTCGACATTCCTACTGAGAGTGATACGGCAGAGGGATCTGGATCTCGCATCTTTAACTGGCGATATGAGAAATGCCACTGAAACCTAGATTTGTGTCCGCCGTCGTATATCACAGGGGTTAGGCAACCTTTTCCATGATTCAAACCACTTTACAACACACTCATGTCCAAAGTGCAAATACTTCTTTCATAAAATCATCAACAGTCAGTAGGAAAGTCTCCTTTAATGGATTTCCATGCTCAGCTTAGCAGTGAGAAGTGGTATAACTTTCTTCCTTTACCTGATTTTTAACAGTACAGAAAGTTTTGAATGTGTTGCTCTGTTTCACATACTTTGCTATCACTGTTTTGGTGTTTTGTCTCAAAAAAGTGCTTTGCACTTGATGTCCTAATCATTGACTGTATATATAGTGGACAGCGTACCTCCGCCCTTTACCATTGTACGGTTTTGAAGCCAAAATCCCAGGTGCCGCCATTGGTAGCCAGTTGTGCAGCCAGAGTCTGCGCAGTAGAGACTGTGAGGGATTTTGGGAGAGTGGAGTCAAGTGACAAAAAGAATAATTATTTTTTCTTTCAAGAGTCTAATCACTTCTTGACTCTACCTTCCGACATATTTTACAATCCACCCAAAAAAATATGCAAGAACAGCAGCTGTCAATCATCATTAAACGTGATGTGAAATTTGTTTTTAACCTTTTATAGCAAATGAAAACAAAACTCTTCAGAAAAAAAGAGGACTTGAATACAAGACAGCCAAATAATATCTTCAAATCACCACAACAATCACATGTGTGAAACATGTCTACGAGGTGGATTCATTTTTCAAAGTTCGACCACAGCCCATCTGGAATGGCTGGAGAGTCAGATTTTTTTTGCCTATACTGCAGCCAGCCACTAGGGGGAGCAGTTTTGTGGCGACCTCACTTAGAGCTGAGCAAGATGACGTTCATTTTCTTCTACAGTCTATGCTCCTAACATATCACACTTTGACAGTAAAAGTTGCATAATGCTCAAATTCCAGCCATCTCTGGTGATAAATCTACACTCCCTTGTCCAGCTATGTTGGAAAGAATGACTGAAACTTGATTTGTTTGCCTTGATAACACCTCTACATGGATGGGATTGTGAGCTAGCAGACTGACCTCCCAGGAGGTCGCACTTGCAAGACACACCCTTAACGCACCCTTTAACGTCATGATTTGAATTAATTATGTAACGTTATTTATAATTTTTTTATGCAAGAAAATTTATAGTGTGCTCAATTCCTTGTGAAGAGTTGAATAGAATACAACAGTATTTAATTATTTTGATTCCCTCATTGTAATTATTTTCTGCATGCCAACATAAATAGCCTCATGTGCCTGTGGTAGCGTACCCCTGTTATATCAGAATGCTGGATTCTTGGATGAATTCACAATAAAAGATTTATTTTACTAAATATCTTGCATCTTTCACAAACATGTCAACTTTTGTCGGCACTACTAGGAACTCTCTGAACTTGTGTTTTCTACAGATTAGAATGGGAATGTTAGCTATCCAAGAAAAAACTGAAATCCAAGCAAGTGTTTATACATTGTTTTTATTAAAAAATGTCTAAATAGACAATTTGCTTGTCAAGTTTCTGTAAGTGAGAGTAATTTCTAATTGCACGAAACTAAAGATCTTTGCCTCTTTACAATCAAGTCAGACATCATCATAGATTTTAAGAAACTAGAAAAGGGACCCCTGCGATTGACTGGCGACCAGTCCAGGGTGTACCCTGCCTCTCGCCCAATGATTGCTGGGATAGGCTCCAGCCACCTGCGACCCTAAACAGGATAAGCGGTATAGAAAATGGATGGATGGATGGATAGAAAAGGGACATTTTTCTGGACCTGTCAGGTGCATGTGGCTCATATTAGGTCTCATGGACATTTTTTTTTAAATAAGACAATAATTAGCTCAGAGTTCAGTTTTTAAAGTGTTGATTTCCTCCAAAAGGAATCCACATAACTTAAAAAAAAGTTTCTACAAAATATTTTGAATTTGTGTCCACTTATGCTTTAGAAGTAAGATCCATATCAAAGCTGAGTCTCTGGCATTTTGCAGGGATCTCTGTCGAGTCTGAATATATAGTACAAATTTCTGTGTCAGACATTTTCCAAGTTGTTTTGAAACAGATTCCTATCATGGGAAAGCAACTCTGATATTTGCGCTCCATATGGATGTTGGCCCAATTTAGGCTTTAATTAAGCCTCAAGTAAGAGCAGTTTTGGGTGGCCTTATCTTACTTGTGTCGTTTTCATTGCCAACACATTTCCTGCAGCATTAGGTCATAAAAAATGACTGATATTAAATATCTCTACTGATGAGAACTTGTCCAGCTTGTCAGCCGGCAAACTGCCCCCACAAATTTCACACAATTCTAGGATCAATTTCCAGTGATGCAATTCTGCCTGGAGGGAAAAATGGAAAAGACTAAGTATCTGAGGAGATGAGGAGTAAGAGGTGACAGCTGATGAGGCAAGAAGGATGTGAGGATGAAAAAGAAGTGACTGAACATTTTGTGAAGGGGTTAGCATGAAGAACCGAGAGGAGCTGAGACTGAATGGCAGTGAAAGAGGAGATGATATGCGTTTCCTGCAGAATCAAGCTGAGGGGGCGGGAACGAAGCTGAGGGTGAAGAAAAGAAATGTTCACAAGTGATGAAACATTTCCTGGAGGATCATGAAGAGGTGGAGGAGGAAGAGAAGGAGTGACTGTTGCTAATTTAACTTCGCCAATCCTTTACGAAGGATGAAATAAGAGAAGGAGGAGGGAAATGTTTTAGAAGACGACTAAGACTTGACACAATTAAAAGAAGCTTAGGAGAGGAAGAAAGGAAGGACGAGGGTGACTGAAAAAAATCAAACATGATGAATGAGAGACGAGGAAGAAAGGATTGAAGAGAGTAATAACGGTAGATTCTGCAACATTCAAATTGAGAGGAAACATAAGAGGGATGGAGACCAGTAAAAAAACAGTCCCATCCTACAAGTTGTGTTTTCAAAACTATAAGCATCACCTGTAAGGTGGCTTTCTGGCTTTCTCTCAGGCACATACTGCTTCAATGTGTCAAGACTGAGGACTTCAACGCCTAACAACTTGTTTGAAGGTTATCTTTTGTACATTATGCAGGACAGAGTTTGACTGTTACAAAATAGGAAGAAACTGGAGCCATAAAATCGCAAATACTCGTAGGTTAACATCAGTTTTCCTCTGACCCTCCTTTATGGACAATAAACACCAGATAGGGCTGCAAGCCCGACTGCTGCTGACTTATATCACCAGATTTTAGGTGCCCATCTTATCCCTGCAGTGTTCACCCTCTGAAGTAAAGTCTGACAGCTCTGACACAACAAGCCTCTAGAGTCACCCAAACATTTGTCATTGAGATGAAGATGCAGTGAGGAATTATGAAGCAACAGTAACCACAGCTAGCATCAGCACTTACTAAAGGTAGAGTCTGCAGGATTTGTCAACCTTTACAGGAATAGTCCTGCTTAATCTTAGTTGTCACTTCTGGGTCTGCCTCACCCCCCTCCTCTGCCTCTATGTTGATGCTTTGGTGGTGTTAGGACGTTTCTGGGTGGAGAGTAGCTGTCGTCAGCTCAGCCAATCACAGCCCGCCCGGTTTGCATACTTTGGGTGTTGATTAGAGATGTATACCAAATCATTGACTCTTATGGGTACTGACCAAATTCTGTCTTTCGGTGCCCAAATGCATCCCGGTGACTAGGGCTGGACGATTTTGGAAAATAAACAAATTGTGATTTTTTTTGGACTAATATTGCAATTGCAATTTATCATGAGATTTTTGGGGTGGATGTTTTTTAATTTTTTAAAAAATTAAAAAGTAACACTGTATGAACATTAATCAAATGTATAAAAATCTTACTGATCTCCCATCCCTAACAAGATACAAACTGAAGTGCAGAAATATAAATAAAAACTTTTTTTTAGGCTCAACCACTGAAATATGTAAACATGTGGATTGCACTTGGACTTAGACAATTTTTTTTTATTTAAGCCTTTGCGATTTGAAAATTGCATTGAATTACATTGCACTAAATCGGTTTAAAATCAATTTATTGTTCAGCCCTACTGGTGACTTTGAAGGGGGGAAGTGTAAGCGATTTTTTTCATGCTGGACAGGAACACAGCATTGTAAATTTATATATTGAGGAATAAGTATTAAATAGAAAACTCTGAAATTTGTTATAAAACAAATTAATATTTTTTGCCACATAACCACACAAAAAAGTACTAAAATTGGTACTGTTGAGTACTGATACTAATTGCCAGGTACCTGGCATCAGTACAGTGTTGTTTCAAATGTGAAAGGTACCTATCCCTGGTGTTGATGATAGCGAGTGGAGATGGTATCCTGAGCAGCTATGATAGTGGAAGTAGTACAGAGGAAGAAAAACACAACCAAAGTGACAAAACTTAAACAGATAAAGCTTTTTACCGAACAAGGGTGAAGCTTGGCTTGACTTCCATTCACTTTCAGGATCTTAGAGAGCGGGGGACGAAGAGGGACATGAGTTGGCTTTCTGCAAACCAGGTATGTGTGAAATACCCATGATTAGCTTGTGCTAACATGCCAAGTCAGGTACATGGCACTCGAGTCTCTCCCACATAGAAACGCGACACTACAGGTGTACTAGTGAATGTGTTCACATGGTCACAGTCAGAGGCTGTGGGTGTGGGGCTCCCACTGGCACTGAGCTAAGGAGGAGGAGCTCTGTTTAAATGTTGTGTTTACTAACAAGTAACAAAAATTCCTGTAGACCTTGCCTTGAAAAAAATGCTCAAGTTCTGTTTTTTTACTTAAAATCAAACTATTACACTTAAATCTGGAACAGAGGGGTTTTAGAGCAGAGACTGTTTGTCAATGAATGCAGCTGTACCTGCATACAGAGCAATTGCAGTTTAGAAAGATAAAAGAAAAGTAAGAAAGATAATCATTTTGCTGAAGTGAATCCATTTTTCTCCAGTGTTGAGAAGTTGGAGATGTAGGAGTAGAGCAGAGTTTTTGCAGCATGAATTTCGAGACCATTCACTTTGGAAAGAATCACTGAGGGGCAGACAGACTCATGAGTTTAGCCTTGAGAGCAGTACAAAGGTGTGAGCAGCAGGGAGACAGGTGACTAAGTGCTTCCTGTCCTGCATGCGTGGGCACAGCTCTGAGTCAGTCGTCAGAGCGAGCCAGACAATGATGAGCAGCATCTGCTATTTAGTTGTGTTTTTCTCCCCTCTGCCATTCACTCCCTCCCTCATTTCATCCTGTCTTTTGTCCTCCTCCCCGTGAACTGCCTGATCCCACTTTTTCTCTGGCTCCTTCTTCATCACGGAGCCAGAGGCCCTCACCCACTGTATGGCGCTCTGTGAATAGTCTTTGTTAATAGCAAATCTTCTGCAGATTAATTTCAGAATGAGTGTGGGGAATGGGAGAATGGAATGAAAGGAAGTTGAACTAAAAGGCTAAAAGGGATTTTCTCTTTTTATAATGTATTAATGGCCTTTTGGTTCCCGTTGAAAGCAAAAAAAGGTTATAAGTCACATTAGCATATGGTAAATTTGTCTCCCTCTCTCTGCTTTTGCAGAACAATTAGGACGTCTAGTTTATTAGTTACCCTTTAACTTCCTTTTGTGGTGCTTCAGCTAATTCTAAATGTCATCCATGCTTTTCTTATTTTTTCAACACGCCTCTAATAGACAAATACACCATTTAGCATCTCATCTGGACATAATGTGATGGGGAAATGTAAGCTGTTTAAGGTTACTGCAGGTTTTATAAAAGCATTCCTTTCCCTTCCAAGGTCTGAAGACTGATGAAACTTTTGATAAGAATAAAATGTGAACTATGTTGTAAGTGTCCTGCATCTAAAATCTAAGAAGCAATCCACTGTGATGCTGCTTTCAGGAGGCATTAAAAAATATCAAGCCACTTGAATTTGAAAACCAAACCCTCCCTGAATTCCAACTATCTTCCTGTTCTCTGGGAATTCATAAAAGATATTCAGTTTTTGCATGCATTTGATATTTATACTGTGATAGTTTATCCTAAAACAGACTAATTTGGGAAGAAAATATTACAGTAGCGTGTGACAGTTCTGCAGCTCTTTGCAGTTTTCTCTAGTTTTGCTTTTTGAGATGAGTGTGAAGCGGCGTCACTGTCTGCTGCGCAGAGCTGTGGTGTGCTCTCTCTTCTTAAAGTCACTAAGTTATTTTCACTTACTGTGATGAGCTGAATAGAGAGATGAGTCCTTACCTTTCTGATTGTGATTGTGGAGAGGATTAGCTCATTGGCTGCCAGCCATTTTCAGAGCAACTTGACCAATCTTTCAAAACTCACAGAATATTGTTTTTTTATGAATATAAACACTGAAACTACCTAAGAAGAGTAGACTCTCCTCTTTCATATCTCTCTTCCTGTTTTTGATCCAAAAAACCGAGGAAACATACTTCTTTAGATCGCACACCTCTCTGGCGCTCCATATTTTGATTGTCTCCATGATCTCAGCCGTCCTGTCCTGTCAAATGATTGCGCCGCTCTTTCTCTTTCTCTAACTACCTCAACACCATAAGCTGTATAAAACATGGACGGAGTCTCCCCGACATTACCTGTCTGAAATGGAAATTGGAACTGAAATTGGAAGTGGCTAGGGCTTCGCAGTGTTTGCGGATAGTAAATTTAGCGACTCAGACAGGAGAAGTTTTTTGAACCAGGCTGTTAACAGGTTAATTTCTGCTTTGAAAACAGCTTTCTTGGCTTGGTGTGAATGTGACTTCCGGTACTTCTGGAGCCAGCCTGAAGCGGACACTCGAGAAACAGCAGATTTTAGCACTTCAACATTGTTTCATATTCTTAGACCGGAGGTTTCCGCTTGTTCAACACATCCTCAGTTTGAGTGTGAGCTGCCTGAACTTTTCTGTCTCACAATGTTTCTGTCACCTCAAATCTTCTCTTATATCTGCACTGATCTCTCATGCAAAGAGAGCACCACTGCCACAAACAGTAGTTTATGAGACTTATATTGAGGGACAAGTTTCACCAGATCCTGCTCCCCCCCTCTGAAAAACATTATTGACTTCTAAAGACGCAGTCAATGGTTGCAATCGTGTTTGCATCTACTGTGTCAGTGGCAGCCAATGAGTTAATAACAGATGTGATAGAAATCCCACAGTTAGCATTCTGCTGCTCCCCGGAGTGCGCTCATATAAAACAGCTTGTTGAGTTTTTGGAGGAATATGAATCCATTTGTAATGTGGTGGGCTGAGCCTCAGACGTATCTAACCTCTGATTATTACCGTCATAGTGCTGAAGTACTCATAACAGACTTGACGCACAGCTATGTTTTATTTCTAAGTCATTCAGACCACAGTAGACATATTATCTGAACAGGAGTCTGGCTGTGAACACAGATGTAAGGGAAGAAGGTGTTATTTACAATGAGACTCATTTGCATAGGAAGGGTAATATTTATCTCCAAATGAATGTATAATGGCTCATTTATGCAAACAACACCTGCACACAGTGACACTTTTTGCTCTGCAACTCAGTTTGTGGTGCATTTTACCCTTTTTACATGTTTTGTGAATGTTTTAGTGTCTTGTTTGCAAAGGTCTCATATTGTGCTCCTTTTCTGCAGTTTAATATGGATCATTGATGTCTTCATGAAATGGTAGTAACATGTTTTGGCCCCAAAAGCCAATAAATCAAGCACAGCAGCATTGTTTCCAGGCTCTCATAGCCCCTCTGTTCAGACGGGTCTGCTTTAGTGGGCGTGACCTTCATATGTAAATGAGGCACTGCTGATACCGCCCCACTCTTCCACGTCACTGAGAGCGGCGCCATGTAACCATAACTACCGAGCTATGAGTGCACAATGTTTGGAAAACATACCGTTAAATTACAGGCTAAAGCAACAGGCTAACCGCAGCTAAAGTTAGCATCCTGGAGCTAACACAGAGACAGTGGGACACTGAGGAAAAGCTCTTACATCTGCTCCACAGCACACAGCATTTAAAATACTCACATTTCCAGGGTCTGAGGTTTGTTGGCGGATGGTTGGTAATGCGCCTGGATTCAAGACCAGTCTATTCGCTAGCCCTCTGTTGTACTGTCCAAAGTTGGAAAAGCAGTCGGCTGTGAAGTGACTGGCACACACATGCACAGTTTTTCTGAGTGTAGCTGGAACATTTCCTTGAGAAATGAACTCTAGCCACTCAGTCTTGTCTTCTTCCGAGATGGGAAGCTTGTGCATGATGGAACTATGTGGCTGTTTACAGCCAAAAACTGAGCAGTGATGGCTCTTCAACTTTGGCATTCTCCTCCCCACTGCTGGCGAGATTTCTCTCCAGCAGCAGGGAGGGGAGTGGGCGGGAGGAGGTTCAGGGGTATCTGCTCCGGTGGACCAATCAGGTCAGACTTGCTCGTGACTGGTCAAAAAAGGGAATAGCTGACGTCGGCAAATGCCCGAATTCCAAACAGCTCATTTTAGGTCAGGATTTTACATTCACAAGCACCACTAAGTACAGGTTTTGTCATCAAATATGACATTTTGTGGGCTGGGAGGAAAGCCAAAGACCAACAAATTTCACTAAAAGACTTAATAAAGTGATTTTTGCATAATATGGTACCTTTAATGTGTGCAAAGGCTGGGCCATCCTTTTTGTTAACCAGTCTTTGAATGTCTAAGCCTGAGCAGAACAAACATTTAACAGCTCTAAAAGATTGGGGTACTCTCCAAGGTACTAAAACTGGAGTCATGTGATCCACCAGGAGATGGTAATTTGGAGATGGAGGTATGGTTTGATTTTTCTTTTAAAAGCTAAAGACAAAAGGGTTACTTTACAAATCCAGAAATTTAGGAAAGATGTTTAGTTTTATTAAAAATACACACCTGTTAAAACAAATGGATTAACCAGTTCCTCCAAATGACACTAGATGGCAACAAAAGCCTATTCCTGGTTTCTTGAGGGTGGATTCATCCTTTCCTCTTTTCCCCACTCTCTCTCCCTTTCTCTGTCCACTCTATGTCTGTGTCTCTCGGCCCATTATGCGTGCTATTAAGTTAAATTTGAAGTGTGAAATTCTCTCATTGGAGAGCCAGTCACAAATGTTATTGCACAGGTTAATCTAATCCAACTCATCTGTTCTCACACTCTGACCTTTTATCTCCCCTGTTATTCTTAATGCTTCATGATTGGCAGTATAATGATGCAGTGACAGGGAGCCTTTTATTGTAATGTGTTCAAATTATGAGGGTCTTAAAGGATGGCGTCATATGATGGCATTGTTATAAGTTATAAATTGTTAGAATTTCACATGATCGTTTCACAGAAATTAGCCTCATTCAAATTCATGGATTGGACTGTTCATACCTGTATGCGTGCTTGGATTTCTTTGCTGTGTGAGTCAAAAAAGAAGAAAAGGGATCAGACAAAGTAGAGTGAGAATACATCAAGGAAAGAAAGCAGGAGAGTTCTCCATAAAGGCTCTAAAGAATACACCAATAGCATTTTGTAGCGGTCGTGTATTACCTTCCCCACGTGACACAAAATGCATTCAGACACAGTTTTCAGAGTAGGTCAACTGCGTTTTGGCAGCAGTCATGGTACAAGTAAAACACAAGCTGTTACAGTGTCTGTGTGGACAGCAGGATTTATGAGGCTAGAGGCAGAGCTCCCCTGTCAGACGCACGACGACGGAACAATTATCAAAACAGCTTTCTGTGAGGACACGCTGTTATCCAGAGCAGATCATGAATGAGTTTAAATGGGCCAGCCTGCAGTGTGAAAGCTCTGGTCCTAAGTCTGTCTCTCTAGCTTTTTGAATTAGATAATGCACCTAGGTTTTTTTTTCAAATTGTCCTTAGTTAAAAATTTGAGATGTGTAATTGTTCACCTTATATGTACCAGTACCATCACCTGGGCTTTAATATTGGCTAAAACGGATACTGATCTGGTTCACTCTCCTGATTGATTTATATTCTCTATTCCTTAATATGAGGATGAGCCTGAGAAATTCAGTTTTGGCAAATTAAGGCTGTTTTGAATTTATAAACCATAAAGAATTAAAAAATATATTGAAACTGACTGTATCAATTTGTGGGATAATGAATGTGTAAATGTTTGTTGAGTAAACCTCCAAGACTTACAAGAATTACAGTGTAACTGTAAACCTCAGCAGTGGATAAGTGAGGAATTCAAGTTGCACATATTGCAAGTTGCTGTTAGGCTCGTTTGCAAAACAAGCATGAAATACCTCCAAATTGCTCAACCCCTGTAGTTATTTTTCTTCATACTACTTTAGCTCTTACGAGCAAACATGCACAGACCTACTGGTATTGTAAACACAGAAGAGCAAAGAATTGAGCCAAATAGATCTGTCCTATGGATCGCCCTTCGTCACTGATATCAGATCTAACTTTCTGAGTCTGTATCAGAACCAATGCCCAATAATAGGACCAGATCTGTGCATTCCTTGTCTTCTGCAGGTTTAAGCATTCAATCATTAACGTGTTTTCAGTATTTCCCCTCCTGGGTATGTGAGGTTTACATTTAGGATGTTAATAAAAATGAGCTGCAGCACAAGTTTAGAAATTAAATGTTGATGATTTTTAGATGGAATCAGTCTTAATGTGCACACATTATACTATTTTTGTTCTTTTTAATGCACATTTATCTTCTGGTTTGTTGTTGTCAGCGAAATACCTGTCTAACATAAGCCCTTGCTTAGAATATCTGTAAAGTCTCAGGCTCCCAGCAATCCCATTACAACTTTACAACAGAGACCAGAGGGCCAAATGTCGTGCTAAATTCCAAGTCTTTTATTCTCAGATGGTTTTCAGAGGCAGCAGCACCACTCCTGAGTGATATTGTGCAGGGATCCCTCTCCTCTGTCTCCCTGTTTGTTAAGCAGCCCCACAAAATGAGCCAGATGTTGTCTCTGATTGGACAAACCTGGCTTCCTTGTTTATACCCAAACCCATGTAATCAGCCACAGATTCTCCGCTGATGGAGCGACAGTGTTGTGTCTTTCTCACACACTCAGAAAAACTCATTCTGACTTTGGTTAAGAGAAGCAGCTGTGTCCCTGCTTACACACACACACACACACACACACACACACACACACACACACACACACACACACACACACACACACACACACACACACACACAGGAGAGTGGCAGACTGAGGCAGATGGAGTACATGCTTCATTATAGCTGTACATACGAGTTGGTGAGTAGCTTGATGTTTTATCATTTTCTCCTCTGACTGCTTATTTAGTCCGACATATGGTTACACTCTGCTATTATGCCGTTTAGAGCAGCGAGGAGCAGGTTAAATGAGTTGCTTTGCGTAGCAAACAGGTTTAGGTTTTTGAATTTCAAAGGCTTTACATCCTCCAAGCAATGGGAAGATTACCACATGAATACAAATCACACCTCTGGATAATTCAACGGTCATGTGAACGCAGACACAGTTGATCAAGGAGCTGCTATAAAAAGAGAAATAAGCAGGAAATAAGAGCGGAAACAGTAAAAGAGAAGCAAATGTACAAGTATAGATGTGAAAGAATACAAGGATTTAGAAGAGAAGAAAGACAACAGAAGAGTCTAACAGATAGGTTTTGATTATGATTTACATTTAGGGCCAATCCAAATTGTGGATCTTACCCCTTCCCCTTCGTCTTACCCCCTTTGCCCACCCCTTTCCTGTCGCCCTCTGGTTTAAGGGCCAAGGGGAAGGGGTTAAAAAAGGCATCTCTTAGAAATGAGAAACCACTTGATCCCCGCAACGTCATCATTCCCCAGACGCTTGCTGGCTGTCGTAGGCAAAGCGACTTTTTATTCGCTTCCACAGCGAACACATTTTTACAAACTGGTGATACACCAATGTCAGATTTGGACAAACAGACTCTACCACAATCCACCGGATCACAAAAGTAATGAAACAGCTAAGCCATGAAAAGCAAACATTAAGCAAATGGTAAGGTACTCAGAAGCTATATTATGTAGCCTCTGAATACTGTAACATTTGCTTTCATAGCTTATGTAGCTGATGCAGCTCCTGAATGCAGCTTATCTGTCCAATCACTCATGAAACACAGCCCAACACAGTGAAGTCCATCACCCAGGTCTGACATAGGTGTAGCTATTACTAGCTTTAGCTGTAGCTGTAGCTGTTGCTATAGCAGCATTAGTTTGATTGTTATAATGAGCAATTTCAAAATACAACCAACAGTTCAAAACTTGGCCTATATTAACGGGATGTAGCAAAGGATTGGATATCTGATAAAAAATATGTATATCATGTAAAATTTGTCATACCCTTTGGTTTCAAGTGAGGTCTGGGTTTGTCTTTGTTTTAAGTGCTGTGTAGCCCTTCCTCTTGGCTCTTTCCATTAAACTTACAGAGAACTGGGACACCCCTTCACTACATGTGCACCCACATAACCAAGGGCTAAGGGGTAGAATTGGGATTGGCTCTTACTGTCTCTACAAAATTTTAGATTTATGGTTAGCACAAATCGTTATTGATTGTTCTCATTAGTGACAGGTGGCTCTACATTTTGCGTTGGCACTCACTCTTTGGAGTGGTGTAGTGTTGTCATCTGGACTTTTGGGTACTATTGCTATAACATTTAAAAATAGTGTTGAAGCTAATATTCTCATTCAAACCTAAAATTATGAAAAGGCAGAAATGTAAACGTAATACTTTTTCAAGGCCACCTAAGTCTTGATTCAAAGAAATGATCATGTAGAGGATATATTGTGCTAGTAACTGCTATGCTGCGATTGCTACATGATTAACAGCGCATCAGACATAGCGCAACATCATCTATTTGGAAAAACAACCACCCCGTGCTCTCACTGCTGCAGAAACTGAAAAGACTCAGTCATGTTTCTGACAATTTCATCTTTGTTTTTGCAGCTAGTTTAAAAAGTTAGCATAAAGTTGGCTCGGCTAACTAAATAAATAAGACTTATCAACCAGTAGTTGAATTTTGTGACAGTGACTCAAGACAAGAGAAGACGCAGTGGGAATGTTGGGAAATGAGGCAGTGGGAGAGATGGGAAGACAGCAGGAAGTGGGATTGAAGCAAATGGAGGGGAAGAGGTGAGCCAGAGAGCTCATGCAGTGCAGATAAGCCAGCTCTTGTATCGGTAATTGTAATCTGCAGGATGTGACATGGTTCTGCATGTGAAGCTATTAGCTGGCTCTGTGCTCAGGAGCAGCCATTTCTCACCTTGATGACAGATTGTCGGGTGACGCTAGCAAGGGGATATAGCAGGATATACCCAAGAAAGACTATATATTAGAGTAGACTACATTTATCTCTACTTAGGTGACAATGTGAGGAACAAATAATTGTCTTGGCCACTGACATCTGTCAGTACTTGACAGATTATTACATGAGAGATGAGAATGCCCTGGCTCCCTGACACAGTTAACGAGTTAAAGTGTGTCATTATGCTAACTAAGGTGTTTAAACTGTAATAATACTATTCGAGCCAGTAAAGGTGTCTCTGTATTCCTCAATTTAATTTGGTTGAAAATTTGTAATTTTTTTCATTGCAAAATCAATTTTCTCAACACCTGAAGTGGAAGCTCTATGTATTAACCTCCTGAATCTCTTATTTTTCATTAAAAAGTGATAACCTGCCCTTCTTTTACAACTAAAACACCAATTTATGACTTGGTCATGACAGCCATTAGGAAACAACAAGGCAGAAACACCACAGTACAGAAAAACAAATCTACAGCTGAATTTTAGGGACGTCGTTTACTTGTATGTTTGGCTCTCTACTTAAAATTCTCCTCATGGGTGTGAGGGTTGCTGCTTCACCTCATAAAAAATATCACCTACAGATACCAAGACCGGTTTAATGAAGGGTATCAACAGCACAAGATCTCTAGTTAAAAAAGTTTATCTCTCATTTGAGCAGAAGGCCCGAAAATATAAATCATGAAACGAAATAACAAACCTGGACACGTTTGTTGTGGTCAATTAAACTACATCAAACTGTTGCCCAATAGAGGTCTACAACTGGGAAGTAAATGGTAATAAATTAGGAGATTAAAACAGATATTAAAACATTCACTAGTATTTTTGGTGAATAATCCACAGAATATTTCTTTTTTGCTGTTGATAATTTGGGATGAGCTGCTACAGAGGAGCAGATCTTCCATGGAGGCAACCATCTTTCACGGTCATGTTTCTAAAATTACAGAGAACAGACATTATGATATTCATACAGCAGTATTATATTACATTTTTTAGTTTGTTGGAAGACAAAAAGGAACAAAAAGTGTTGGTTGTGCACAAAATAATTTGACCTTCATGAGGGATGTTTTAATGTTTGGTTGGTGAGTAAGCTGTGTGTTTAGGCTTAAAGTAAAGGGTATAACATCGGTACTGCTGCTCCACAAACTTCTGCTTTTGCCTTGGCTCCACCATCACCATCACAATATGCCTGCACAGGATTCAAAATGTGCTGCGAAGAAGGCATTTTGTGCATTGTCTGTGCTATCAATTGTAGGGATGGAACAGTTCACAAAATCCATAGTTGGGATCTTAAAACAGTTTTGTGGTCATGGTTTTCATTTTGGTTCTGTGTACATCATTCTTGTTTATAGCACCCCAGGTTACTGTATACCCTAATAATCCACCTTATCAGATTATTTTTAATCAATTCTATCATGTATAGTCATGAGAAACCTGAAAGATTGAGGCTGTTTCCCATTTAAAACATCATTAAAGCTGAGTAAAACATTGCTAGTTTGAACATGTCAACTCCTCAGTAAGGAAAGTCACTATTGGCTGCCACGGAAGTCACTAAAAGTCACTAAATGATGCTGCTGTCTAATTTGCATAATGAATCAACTTGCATGTAATTTTCATGGACTCTGTAGAAGAGAATAATAACGTGGGAGAGACAGATAGGTAAAACAAACATCATAAATATGTTCAGAACTCCAAACTAATTTTCTTCTGTTGATTCTTTTTTTTTATTTTAATGGCTAAATATCACTCCTCTTTTATCTGGGCTGGAGACTGGCAGAAGTGACCATGATGAGACACACACTTGCCCAAATCATTTGAATGCAGTTGTCTGCTCTGGAGCTGCAGGAGGAGACAATTGTGACTGAGGAGGACTGTCTGTCTGTGTGTTGGATAAGGGAGGGACTTACACACGCTGACCACTGAGGAGATCAAAACACACTTTAACGTCAGATTCTCCAAACTCCAGAAAAGTTGCAAGAATTGTCGTCTTTAAAAAAAACACTCGCCAGAAGGGTCTGAAAAGTCATTAAATGTAGTGACAAAGTCTCGAAGTTGTCGTGGTTTTATCCTCCACTTTCTTACCGCTGCCATCGGAGTTCACACTGAATCTAAAGAGCTCCCAGACAGCAGAATGACACAACGACACAGGTACATCCTCTAACTCTGTCTTCTCTGCTTGTCGTGTACACAACACACAAGCCTCCCCACAAAGTATCCTGCTGCACTCCTTTGCCTTGAGTTGCGCATGCGTATGATCGGAGCTACATATTCACTCCAAACTGAGGTATAAAATGAAGAATAAAAGAAAAACAGAGCCGAACGATGCATATGCACAGAGTGAGGAAAACTGGACAATTCAGATTTTTTTCGTAAACCATTCCATCCCTTATAAATAGTAAAAAACAGAGAGCCATATCACAATGTCAGTCATTTCTGGAAGATAAAAAACACAATGATTCAACTTGTATGGACAACTTTCTGCATTGCAAATGTAGGGGAGGCTTCTGGAAAGCTGATGGAAACTGTGAAAAAGGGCTTGCAAATAAATGAAGATGTTTTTTGAGCTGTTAATCAAGGAAAGCTATACTACAGAAGATCCTGTTATTAAGTCATGAAAATGTTTGGTTTGTCAACACACCTTGTTTTAAAAAAATTGCTCTAATCTCTTATGCATATGGGGCAAGCCAAACATAAAGGCATACGGGCAAAGTTTGAAGATAAGATAGCTCTGGAAGTGATTCCAGTCTATTAAACCTCCATCATTGAGACATTAACATGCACTCTGATCACTCAGGGGATTTAATACTTGCTGGATGAGCAATTGTAATGGGTTTAATTTTTGTTAAACTTTAATAGGGTGCAAAAGTTCCTGTTCGAGTACTGAAAAATTCAAAACCACAAATTATGTTGTGTGTGCTCTTAGCAGGTACACCCTTTGGTCAAACAAATGGAAAAATATTTTAATCATTATGCGTGATTCTCGTTAAAATGAACTTAAATGCACTGAGAGCAACATAAAAAGGCAGCACCACATGAAAGGGAGCAGTCAGAGTGAAAACAGTTAACTATAAACGGAGAAGATGAGTGGAAAAAGAGGAGGAGGAGGAGAGCTAGTGGCCCATATTTTCCCCTCCTTCCTCTGCTTATAGCTGCCTGCCTGTAATTATCAGTCAGATTATTATTGAGTGCTAATTTATTGCCTCGCTGGGAGCTATGTGTTAAATAAACGCAGCGGAGTAAATAAAGAGAGGGGGAGAAGAGGGAATGGGAGAACAGACTGCTGCTATCAGATGGCAACACAGCACACACACTGCCCACAGGGGGAAGAGTGAGACGCGTCAGTGTGTATTTATACGTGTCTGTCCCAGGCACATTCACAAACCCAAACATGGGTGAACCATGCCCATGTGTTGTGTTGACGATCCATTGGGCTGTTAACATTGGGGCACTGCCCTCAGATGCGCACTTCATGTGTTCCTTCTGTACTGGATCAGGGAGTTGGCCCTCCATGGCTGATATCACCGTGGCGTCTACCCGGCAAACACACTGACTAACAGCCGAGACAGACGCCATCTGTTGTCCCTACAGCTTCGCCTCAAAACCTGCAGTACAGTGTGAATGCTGAAGAGCAAAGCTGTAGCGCTGTAATAAATGATCCTCTAATTTAACTCATTCTGAGTGGTGGAGATTTTTGATGTTATTATTACTTAAGTATGTAAAATGTGTCCACTAGGAAAGGTTTTGTCTCAGGGCATGTTGTGCAGTTTTAAACTTGACAGAATGGAAGCATTGTTGTTTTGTGCCCAGTAATTTGAATGCGTCCATGTCTAGACTGGCTGAATAGACTCTGTTAATTCATTGGTTGGACAGCTTTGATGACCCATCATTGTGTTTCATCAGTGCTTCTTCGACAGAGTGGTTAAAATCAAAACAAAGTTTTTGTCCGTCTGGACAGCAGTTTATTTTGCTCTTAACTTTCATCAAAGGTTTTATATTTTCTGCTGGGTGGGCGGATCATCAAAGAGATCACAAAGAAGTTGGTCATTAGTTGAGACTCCAGCTCTTCACTCTCTCTCTGTTATTGATGAGTGGACTGTAGAAACAGAGAGAGCACACAGGAAGTCTCAGCTCTGCAGGAGTGAAACTGTCAGAGCATTTGTTTAGTTTACAAGTATAATCCATCTCAACAACAGAATCCTGGAGTCAGTTTGGTTTTCTTTCTTTTCTCTAATGAACCACACCACAGCTACCTTGGAAGCGGACCAACACCAACAGCTCAGCTTTGTTGCTCTGTCCACACCAAGGCACAACTGGCACTGTGACTTGTAGGTGGAGGACTGCTGCCAACAAGCCAAAAATAGCAAAGAAAACAGGGGTTGGCTAAAGTAGCATTCAGATAATGTAAACTCTTGTGCAAGCTGCTTTCTCATCATTAAAATAACACTTCTTAATACAGACTGAGTCATCAGTGTATTACAAAGCTGTGCCTTTTAAGGCTGAAGTTTGGGATCTATTTCAACTTAGACAAACTTACCACAGTTTCTTCAACAGTGAGTTATGACTCACAACTGATGACTGGGCAACTTCTTCATGCTGTGATAAAATTTTGGCTCTCTTGGAGAAAAAAAGCTGTGGAAAAATTGCTGTTACCACAAAAACTCTTACTTACAAGCCATATTTCTGTCCTGGCTTCTGTGTAGGGTGGCTATTATTGTAACAAGGTAAAAATGGGGACTAGTTTTTTTCAATTCAAGGTGTTGATGTGAAAGCAACACACAGTTGCTGCAGATTTGTCGGCTGAACATTCATGATGAGAAGCTCCTGTTCCACCACATCCCAAAGGTGCTCCATTGGATTGAGATCTGGGGACTGTGGAGGACATTAGAGTACAGTGAACTCATCATCATGTTCAGGAAACCAGTCTGAGATGACTCCAGCTTTATGACATGGAGGGTTATCCTGCTGGTAGTATCCGTCAGAACAGGGGTTTTCAAAGTGTGAGGCACGCCTCCACTGGGGGCCGCCAAAGCGTTCCAGGTTAGGCGCGAGAAGAGGAATAAAAAACAAAGCACAAAATAATAATAGCAATAATAAAAATGTCTGCACTAGCACTAAGCGCAAAAAGTATGGAAAGAAGCATGCCGTGGTTTTATCATTGTTTTCCCCGACAATGTCTACCATACAGAGTGCTCGTCTCTGTGTGTGTACACACGTGTTTGTGTGTCTGTGTGTGCATCAGGGCGGAACTTTGCCATGCGCTATGTAGAGAACGGTGGAAAGTTGTGAACACGCAACTATGCATACAGCTACAGGACAACGCAACAACTGCTCTGCTCTGCAACCAAACAGGACACTCATGGATCCCTCAGGGGCATGTGCCCACAAACACACGCGTAGGTGAACATATGAACTCAGCTAAACAATGTATGGCGAAATGTACTTCTTAAGAGACCTCTGTAAACGCTGCGGTTGAGCCTTTTAGATAGATAGATAGATAGATAGATAGATAGATAGATAGATAGATAGATAGATAGATAGATAGATAGATAGATAGATAGATAGATAGATAGATAGATAGATAGATAGATAGATAGATAAATAGATAGATAGATAGATAGATAGATAGATAGATAGATATAATACTTTATTCATCCCTGAAGGGAAATTCATGTGGTTTGTGCTCATCTTCCAAAGATTAAAGAATTAAAGACTCTGATGGCTACAGGGAGGAACGATCTTCTGTATCTCTCAGTCCTGCAGTGCAGAGAGGTGAGTCGTCCACTGCTGGTGTTTCTCTGGTCAAGGATGATGTGAAGTGGGTGATCAGTGTGACAAATGATGGCCTCCACTTTCTTCTGTGTATACCTTTCCACCACAGCCTCCAGTGAGTCCAAACTGGATCCAACCACAGAGCTAGCTCTCTTCACCAGTTTTTCCAGTCGCCTCTTGTCCTTCTGCTTTAAACTATTTCCCCAGCAGACTTCATCATAAAATAAAACGCTTGCTACCACAGACTGATAAAACATCTGCAGCAGCTTTCCACAGACATCAATTGATCTGAGCTTCCTTAAGAAAAAGAGACGGCTCTGCCCCTTCTTAAAGAGTGCATCTGTATTAAGGGACCAGTCCAACTTGTTGTCCAGATGTACACCAAGATATTTGTAGGTTGGCACCACCTCCACGTCCACCCCATGGATGTTAACTGGCTGATGGCAGAGCCCAGACCTTTGGAAATCAACAATCATTTCTTTTGTTTTTGAACTGTTCAGTAGGAGTCTAGCGGGTCTCATATAACAACTTGGGGTCTCAGACCCTGCTAGACTCCACATATTTTGCACAGTGATGACGACACATATTTAAAGTTGGTTTTTCTTAGACCGGATTTTCCAAGGCCACAGTGTGTACCTAGTTTACTGTGAATTTGTAATCTATCTGCGTTTGAAAAGCTATTCTAAACAGTCTCCTTAAACAAGAAAATTGCAGATGCTAAAAGTAGCTCTGCGTATGATTGATCTATTATTGAATGTTTTTTTATTTACTGCATCTTGATTGATTATTTATTCTTTGCTGTCATAGTGGCCATGCTTTCTCTCTTGGCTCAAGAGCTTTCTTCTAAATTTATTTTGATGTTTGGAGTTCATGTAGTCATTATAATAAACAAACAAATAGGCATTGACCTAAGTTCATCTAATTCTTACCCACTTCAATCAAAATTTGGGAGACTGTATCAGGACAGAATGTTTGAAATAAACATTCATATGTTTTATTTTTAAAAACCAGTGTGGATTATTCATTTATTAGAAGCAGTATTTGTTTTATTAAAATAGGGGAAGCCCCGATGACTTCATGTTCTCTGAAGGGAGGCTCACTGTCGTACATTTTGAAAACCCCTGCGTCAGAATATGAGTACACCATAGCCATAAAGAAATGGACATGGTCGGGAACAGTACTCAGGTAGCCTCAGTTGGCACTAAAGGGCCTAGATTGGGCCAAGAAAGTATCCCCCCTCACCACCACCATCACCAGCAGCCTGAAGTGTTGATAAAGGCAGGAAGGATCCATGCTTTCTTGTTGTTTACATGTGAGAAGATCAGCAGCTTGTGAAATACAAGCCAGTCTGGCACCAACAACCATGCCACGTTCAGTCTTTTAACTCAGTGGCTGCCAGCGATTTTCAGAGCATCTTGAATGATCTTCCAAGACCCACAGAATATTGTGTTTTATAACTGTGTAAACACCAAAACTACCTCTCCTCTTACATCTCTCGTCCTGTTTTTGATCCAAAAAAAACAGAGAAAACGTACTTTTTTAGATCATGCTCATCTCAGATGCTCCACCCTTTGATCCTCTCCATTATCTCTGTCGTCTTTTCTCACGATCGCGCCGCTCTTTCTCTCCCAACTACCGTGACACATCCTCAGTTTGAGCCAGAGTTGCCTGAACTTTTCTGACTTGCAACATCTCACCATGTCTCTATCATCTCACATCTTCTCATGTCTTACTCTCATCCAAAGAGAGCACCACTGCCACCAAAAGTAGTTTACAAGCCTGATGTTGATTGACAAGCTTAGCCAGACCCCACCTACCCCCGCTGAAAAGCAGAAATGACTTCTATAGATGCAGACAAAGGTTGTTGTCGAATTGATGTCTGTAGACTTCAATGGTAGCCAATGAGTAAATCTGCTTTGTTGGATGCTAGCATTGTTTCTTGCTGATAAATCATTGCACCCTTCCCAAACCTTATCAGGATGGCCTGACTGAGAAAAAGAGCTTTGTTTGTGAAAATCTGTTTCCTGTCTTTGAACACCTGTAATCTTCCATTGAGATCTCTTTTATTGTGAATGTTGATTACTGTTTTAACCTTTTGACATCAAAAATGCCGGAGCTATTTCAGCATTGCTGTGAGAAGCATTAAGTCAGTGCAGAGCCAGATGGCAGTGCCTATACTCATGTGGTCAAAGGTCAAACCAGATTTGGAACAAGTTTTTCTTCATCTCGTTAATTTGTTACTCTTTCACTGTCGCTGTAATTTTCTCTTTATGTTGTTTTTAACTTTTAAACCTGACTCTCATTTCTGCTTATCTCTCCCTCTCTGACTCCCACTTGCTTTCTCTGTCTCACACGTTTACACATTTTTCCTGTGTGTGTGTGTGTGTAGCGTCTAAATAGATGCTTCACACCTCTAGCTGTGAACTGAATTGATTTATGTGCAGGAGTCGCCTTGAGCAGGAAGAAACTACGATAATACATTTGTGAGCTAATCTCCATTTTGGCTCATGGCTAGCAGCTGCCCTATTCAATTATGCACCTTGTTAATAATTCAAATTATTTTTGTTAACATTGGTGATGTGTTTGCTCTGCCTCTGTTTTTCTTGAATTGTCCCCTTCTCTTCTCTGTGTCTGACTGACAAGTTTGTCCTTCTTCCATTGCTTCTGTTTTAGCGATTTTCAAACAGCTTGGAGTGGAGTGGGGGTTAATGCAAAGTATGGATATGAAAGCTCAGCATCGTTACGTAATGATATATGAAATGAGGGATGTTCAAAGACAACGGCATGTATTCCCAAATGAGACTGACAAACATGAGCTGCTGCCATTCTCTGCTTCTGTGTGTGCCTTGGTGTGTGTGTGTGTATGAGTGTGTGAAGTCACGCCTGGCTGCCTGTTATCTACCGTAGACTTGAAGGCCCCTGGAGGGACACCAGAGGAGTCATCTGATTCACTTGTAGTAGTTTCTTCTCAGACTGCAAATTAAAACAGGACCAACACACAGATAGGAAGGAGAGCGGTGCTTTTTAATTAAATCCGTTTTGTTTCCGCGTAATCACCGCCCAAACTGATTCTCCTCCAACGTATAAAATTAACACATGAACACTTTCGGCGGCTCTTTTCACCTACATTAACATGCTCCAGCTGCAGCTTTCACCCAGTGCACTGGAAGCATCTCTCCCATCATGAGCGCTCGCTCTTTGTCACTCCTCGCTTAAAGTCTGTTTATGAAACACAGACGATCAGCTCTGATTGGATTTGGCGTTCAGCAGCCCTGATAATTATGATGAATCTTCCTCCTCCTGTGTGTGTGTGTTTGTTGGAATATGCGTGTGGAGTCTCTTTACCTTTTTGTGCTCGTGCTGCTTTCAGTGCCATGGCGCTGTTAGTCAGACCTGGGCCCAAAGTGGTTGTTGATTGGCGTTAATTTGCTGTGTGTACCAGATGTGTAAGACTTGGCATATTAGAGTAGTTTGAAAGTGTCTGACAGGCTGTCTATCTCTGACTTTCTCTGCTGGTAAGAAATGAACTATGTATGAGTTGACTTGACTAATTTGACAGTGGATCCATCTGGTGCCAAAATACTTAAAGTCAAAAGTTTGGTACATTTTCTATGACATAAGGTTTTGGGAGAGTTAACCGAAATGATAATCTGATGATGAAAAACTCTGATGTAAGAAAAGCAACAAGTGGGGCCAGCCAACTGTTTTATAGTGAATGTCAATTTCAGCATGCATTGATTTAAAGTTAGTTTGATTCCCAGCTGTAATCTGGTATTTCATTTGCATGCCTGACATTTTGAATATGAAATGTTGTGCTGTTGGTTGGTTTAAGAAATTAATAGGAAATAAGTCAAAAGGTTACAATCCACTATAAATTTCACTTAAACCTGGACGTTTACTCTTCACTGGTTTTTAATATAAAAATATAAACTTTCCAGCTTTATGAACAAAATGTGAAAACCTGTTAAGGTTTCAGGAAGACCTTATTGTATCCCTCCTTCTGATCACAGATCCCTTGCTTCTTTTCTTCCCTCATCTCCTTTCCCATCCTCTGTAGTCTGCAGAAGACGTAGAAGTGATGGTAAGCGCTCTAACTCCTTAAAACTCCTACTATTGTATCCATTCATTCCACCTTATTCCTTCCTACACCTTGTATCGTTTTATTTTAATGACACTGAGGGTCACTGAGGAGGTTACACTTAAGAGTGATTTTATCTTAATTCAGGTTTTGCTGTTTTCAGTGACTCCCAATTTTTCGCAGGAAGCATGTGTGTTGTGTTAAAAGGGGCTGTGAGGAGTTTCTAAGTGATACTGAAGAAGTCTCCCTTCTAGATATATGCTTCATCGTAACCCACACTTCAAAATGAGATTATCAGCATAAGTATTACAGGTTATTTCAAAATGCTTCATAGTTCATAATTCGTAGCTTCCCAAACAGGTGGAGCAGGACCGGATTGATTTACTGCACGTCTTAGTCTCCATGACAACACCTTGCCAGCCGACGAAGCTGAGAAGTGAGGCGCTAGATCTGTGTTTTTCTCTGTTGAAAACTATTTCTGTGATTAATTTTGTAGTGATGGTGGACACAAGAGCCAAACTCAGACAGAAAAAGGACAGAAGAACAAAAAAAAGATAAACAGGAGAGTGATAGAGCACAAGCTAAAGGCTAACACAGGGGCTAAACTGTTTGTGATAATGTTGATTCTAACCCACAGTCAGCAGTTATTCTGCAGTGGTCTGTTCAAACTTGAGAGTCGATCAAAAAAATGAAGAGTGGGGTTATGTTAGCTCTGTTTGGTAGATGACTGGCAGGACATAGCTAACCAGGATTCACAAACATTACACATTATCAACACGTGTCACAGCATCAGGCTGTCAGCGTTACATATTGATAGCTACTAAGCTACTGTTGAACTGACAATTTTCTTGTTTTTACATCAGCCTACGGATACATTGTAGCACCGGGCAGCTAGTAGCGCTACATATAGCCAGCTACAATGTGCGAATTACAAACTCACGTTTGCTTATTGTCATGTTTCAAACAACAGCAATACATAACTGTAGTGATAAATACCTCACCTTGTTGCGTTGGATCCGGTAAAAAGTTGTCTTGAACAAAGAAAATTTGTTTCAAAACAAAATTGGAAGTTGAGCATCAGTTTTAGGGTACGAAATATTCTGACTAAGACAAAACTACCTACAGTTTTTCTTTTTCTCCAAAGTCTATTAAACCATCCAAAATACTAAAACACAGGCAATCCTATCTTTGGATAAGTGAGATGAAAAAACAATTACTTGTGTTTGACAGAAGAGATTGCAAGCAACTAACTGACAAGATTTATTAGAGAAGAAGGTAGATTTTCAAATTTCAACATTTCTCCGCTATCACACTGTCTCTTTCTCTGTTCATGCCTTATTTACTCTCCTCTTCTTTCACGTCCTCTCCTTTCATATTCCTCTCATTTTCATTTTACCCTTTTTGTCGTTCTCTCGCAGATGCTGTTTTTATGTTTCCCTGTCATTCAGTCATTGAAGTGTGTTTGCATGTGAATGTAAGAGCCTTCTCGTCAGCATGCTTTCACACCTGGGCATGTGCATGTTTATGTGAACACGTGTAAATTTGTCACCTTCAGTGCTTCATAACTACTTGAAAATAGCGTGCGATCTGCAGAGAGATGGTGTGTTATAATTTTCTGTGCTGGCACAAGCACAGGCTCAGTTGAAATGATGAAGATAGACGAATCGATGGGTGGTTGAAGAGAGAAAGACGCGGTTGGAAAGTGAAGATTTTCCAAAGAGGCGTAATTTGAGGCATGTTGCTTTCTGTTTGTGGTTTCTATGTTTTATATGCTGCGGGGTGTCTTATTACTGGTTTGCATGCTCGGAATACCTTTTGCTGTGTATATGTGTGATTCACTCATGTATGCTTGTGCTGTGTGTGATGTTTTAAGAGTCTTTTCATGCTTTTTGTTTGTTTTTGTTTGTGCTCTCTAAAGGAGCTGCAGATAACAGTTCTAAGCTGGTGTTGTCGATGGTCTTATTATCACCTGACTATTGGCAAAGGTAGATGTAGCTGAGACTCCCAACCCCCCTGCATGCAAGAAAAGCTGCTTTGAGAAATTAAATAGTTAAAAAGCAGGGTGGTGAAAGGGACTATAAACATGCCTATGTACTATCCCACCTGCTCAAAACACTTTTACATTACAAGACCAAATGTTGCTAAAAGGAGCTGGGATGAGACAAACTTGAAAGATCAACCACTCTACTACTGAGGCTCTTATAGCAGTGGTTAACACATGATCCTAACCAGTAACTTGTTCCTTACTAATCACCCAGTATTATAAACTTCTCACTGAAAGTAACTTGTGCAACTTGTGTGTGTGGTTGATTACTTCTTTGCTGAAACAATGCCATCAGGTAATAAATTTTACACGGTTGTGGTGCCTCAAGAACAAGCCTTTGTGGCATGAGTAGCAGAGCTTAGTATGTGTGATGAGCCTGTGATAAATTTGCCAAATTTACTCTGCCAATGCCAAACAGCTCACTCTGCCATTGACTCTTGTTCAGTGGATTGGATGATTGAATTTGAAATTCAATAATCAAAGATCATGAAAATAACAGCCTGGGCAGTAGTTTCTGTTCTTAGTAGCCCATGCATTTTGTAAACACATGTCCTTTTTTTAATAATGTGTTTAGTTATTTTATTGTATGTAGGGATGGATACTTTTCACATTTGAAACCAAACAATACCGATGCCCAGTACCTGGCAATCGGTATCAGTACTCAACGGTACTAATTTTTGGTACTTTTTAGTGTTTATGTGGTAGTAAATATTAATTCTTTTAACATTAAAATCTCAAAGTTTTTCAATTTTACATTTTTAATTTTCAATTTATAAACGTGCAGTGCTGTGTCATGTTTAGCATGAAAATCACCTACTGTCCCACTCCCTCACAGTCACAAGGATGTGTTTAGGTACCTAAACATGGTACCATTTAATTTTAAGTGCATCAGTGCTACAGACAGAATTTGGTCAGTACCTATAAAAGTACCTAATATGTTACCCATCCCTAATTGTATGTTGACCTTTTTTTTTTTTTTTTTTTTTGGGGGGGGGGGGGGGGGGGGGGGGGGGGTATTGGGTATTGTCATTTGTTTGTGGCAAGTGCAAATTGAGTGTGTGCAAATATTCTGTCTGTAACTGACTGTATGCTGCACTTGCTGCTCTTTCATTCATTCTTTGATGAATACATCCCTTACTGCAGTGCAAACTTAATTTTTGTTGAGTTAATATTGATGGGAGAAGTTAAACAGATGAAAACTTCTATAACCTCATAAATTAACACAAATCTGAGGCAGATCATTGTTGGTTTCGACCTACCGTACAGTATTTTTGTCATACTGCATTATCACAGAATAGGAACTTTTAATGAATTTTGTTCTTCCTAATCAAAATGAGCCCCATAAAACAAAGTCAGCGTTATTTACTTTGTCAATCTCCAAACACAAAGTGAGAAAAACGGCACTGTTTAATCCCCTCCTCTGTCTTTTTGTCTTTTTCTGTGTGTGTGTGTGTGTGTGTGTGTGTGTGTGTGTGTGTCTGTGTGTGTGTGTGTGTGTGTGTGTGTGTGTGTGTGTGTGCGTGTGTGTGTGTGTGTGCGTGTGTGTGTGCATGTGTGTGTGTGCTCTCCTAGGCTCAGAAGCTACAGAAGAAAGATTCACAGCTGAAAGCGTTGGATGCTTTCTACAAGGAGCAGCTGGCACTACTGGAGAAAAGGGTACGACGCAAAAACACACACACACACACACACACCACACACACACACACACCACACACACACACACACACACACACACACACACACACACACACACACACATACACACACACACACACACACACACACACACACACACACACACACACAGAAGTTGCACGTACAGCACTCCAAAAGTAAGACTGAAAAAATTGCCACCCACCTCCCCAAAAACACATACAATCATAAAATTGCAGGCACAGACATTTTGATTTTCCATGAAACATCTTCCTGCACAGTTGATTTTTGCAAATTTACTCAGTCTAGCTGCATTATAAAAAAATAAATAAAATATAGATATTTCAGTGTCTCTGAACGTTTGTTGAGTAAATTTTTCAACAAGAATGTCGGGAGTTGCCTGTAAGTGGTCAAAGTGACTTTCTGAAATACATCTTCAGTCTTAAAAAGAATTTAATTGATCAATAAGTAAACAAATTGTACTAGTAAGGAACTAGTTGCTGCACTATGGACTGTAAAGAATTGTGGTGCATTGACAAAAAACAGGGACATAGGATGTCTGTAAAAGTGATTTAAAGGAGAACTCAGATTTGAACCATCCTGAGTATCTCCAGAGAGCCCTTATAAGCCCTTTCATCTGTCTGACATTTACCTGGCAGAAAAGGTGTGGGAGCTGCTGGGCTCAAGTTAAGTCTCAGCTTCAGTCGGCAAACACAAAAGAAGGACCTTTACACAGGTTCTCTGGAGGAAGTCCTCATCTGGAGCCCAGAGTGAGGGACCTTTTTAAGACATAATGTGTAAATCACAGTCTTTTGTTCTGTTTACTATGGCTCATTCAGCCATAATATAAGGACGTCTTCACGAAGGTTTACCGTGCAGTTTATCAGCTTGAAGCTGAGGTTAGACTTAATGTACTCAATCAGATTTTAACTGATTTATTTTTACATTTCAGATGATATTTGACACCTTGTCACAGCTGTTGAAAATATATTTGTGCATGTGTGCACGGTTAGCAGAGGTTATGTTTGGTGTCTGCCATAAGAGGATAGAGTTCTTGGGAGCCACTGACTCGAGCAACAAGCCTTTTTCTGTTCGGTTAAGCTTTTTAGTCATAGCATGTCCAATCCTGTCCTGCTATAGAAGAGACAAGAAAAGGGTTTTCTTTCCTCATTTCTCTCTCCCCTTACTTCATTTATTTTCGTGTCACTTCAATTTTTGTTTGGAAAATGTGAAAAAAGGATACAGCATAGAGGCAAACAGAGCAAGTCGCATCATGGCTTGTATCCTAAATTGACTCTATTTAAACTTGATCCCTGCTTGAAACGTGTATAGAATGAAGAACTTATCACATCAAATTCTTTTCTTTTTTTTCAGCTTTAACTGTAGGAGCGATCAAAACAACACCACACAATACACGTGACTAGTGAAGCAGCAAAAACTCAACAGAACAAAATGAGAGACACATCAGTGGACTATGATACTGTTTAGCTTCTTGTTCCTTTGCTGTATATCTGAGGCACAAATCTATACTAGAGTCTATCTTTGTCCAGTTGCAAGCAATATTTTGTTATCTTCATTTAAACAGGGATAACGTACAGTAAGCGTCATCTTACAATTTACAATTTACAGTTTCTCTTAGCAGACACTTTTGTCCAAAGCGACTTACAACACTAAACAGTTGAGGTATGGTGCCTTGCTCATGGGGCACCTCGACAGTGGTGCTAAATTGTAACAACACCTCTCCAGCATTCAGCTTCAATCTCCATGGCCAGAGTATCAAGTACTATATCTTATTGTATCCTGACCATAGACTGTATATAGAGTGGACAGCGTGGCTCTGCTGTTGTGCAGCCAAAGTCTGCTCAGTAGAGGCAATGAGGGACTAAGAGAGAATCTGAGTGGAGCTTGGTGCCAAAAATTATATTCTTTATTTTCTTTCGAGAGTCTAATCACTTCTTGGCTCTACCTCCTGACATATTTTACAGTCCTCAATAAAAATACACAAGAACAGCAGATGTCAGTCATCGTTAAACATGAAATTAGCCTAATGAAAACAAAACTTTCCAGAAAAAAAGAGGACTTGAATTTAATACATTGCAGTCTATGATCCTTATGTATTAAAACCTCACATACTTTAATATAACGTAGCATAACAATGGTAACGTAAAGTAAAATAATGAAAATAATGTAACAATGTTGAAAATGCAATGCAACTTTACGCAATGTTCCCTGCTGCAGAAGACGTTTTTTGAATTTTGTTTGACATTTACCGGTACTTTTAAGCTTCTGTCAAACAGATTTTCTAGATTTTCTTAGAGGTTTCACGCTGATCTGCACTGCACATTTTTTTTCAACTTTATAAAGTATATCTGTCTTCGGCTGTGTCCAAAATCACTCCCTATTCACTATATTGTGAAAACGTCATTTTGTAGTGCTGTCAAAATCTGAGTGAGCATGGTCATTCACTATATAGTACACTCAATGTATCCCACAATGCATTTTGAAAAGTAGTGTAATAGGGATGCTCACTATACTAGCAATATTGACCATCATGCATTGTGGTTTAAACAGGAGGAATGGCTGAATACATGATTACTTATTACTGATAACATGAAACAACATTAAAAACTGCCAGAGAATAGCACTTATCTCTCTGTTCAACTTTCGTAAGCTGCACAAATATATGGTTCATTAATTTTCTAAATAATGTGTAATAAATGATTCTATTGTATTTGGCTGTTGCGGAAAATACACTAAGTATAATATTAGTTATCATTGAAATAAATACCATTTTGCAGTGTTTGGGAAAATGATAACTGTAAATCCCCAACCGTCTCTGAGCGACACAAGAGTAATTATGTCACTGTCAGCGGCTGGTGAGTGAGTGAGTAGTGTCCGAAATGTTGTTTTAATTTAGCCGATTGAGTGGACTATGTAGTCCACTACATTTAATTCACTATACAGTGAGTAGTGAGTAGGGAATGAGTGAATTACTTCAGACACAACCTTAGTGTTTACTTTTCCTGTTTTTAAAAAATTCATTCTCTCATGTCTGTACCTAGTAAATACTGTAGTTATAACATAAATAGTTTGAAGTAGACATGGTCTTCGTGTCTTCAGTTATGAACAGTGGGTTTGTTGATCTTCTCTGACTAAGTTTATTTACAGATCTTGTTGTTTTTCTGAAGGGTGACGATAGGATCCATATCTGTTCCCTCCATTTCCTCCTGAGATCTTGTGGCTTTTTACTTTAAAGAGAGACTCTCACTGGCTTACGTCACCTAAAACAAAGAATTTTAATTAGCATGCAGTCAGCCTCAGACATTTATAAACTCTGAATTGTTTGGACACACACTGGAATAGCAGAAACACACATACACACATGGGTCTTGGTGTCAGATGTTGGCTATTTGTGTTGGTTTCATTAATAACTGGTTGGGTTTACAGAGGGAGCAGAAGACTGGCAGGCTGACACATGGGAGGCACAAGCTGTGTTTGCTGTTGGGCTTTGGATGTTTGTAGAAAGACCTTTATGTGTTGGTATGTGTGAGGCTGTGTGACAGAGACAGACGGAGAGAGAGGGAGCTGAGTGCGTACTGTATGTTCAGGTGTACTGTATATGTAAATGTGTGAATTTCTGTGTCGATCTGCAGGATCAGTGTGTTTGCAGTCAGCACCAGAAGCCTCTTAATGCCCCGGGTTTAGTCTGTTTGAGTGCTCAAAATGTTCTCAGTTTTTAAGGTTTACTTTTTTCTGACTGCACAGCTGAGCTCATCCAAAATGAGTCAAGTCAAACTGAGTGAGGCTTATGCTAATGTTATGTTACCCTTTGCATTGACATACGTCTCGGATTGGGATGTAAAGGAATCTAAAAACTGCGAAAATATGATGCGTGTCGTTAAAGGGAAGGTTTCCAGTCAAAGTGACAGTCCAACTCCTGGGAAACAATCTGGGCAGAGCTTAATGTTTAACAGACTCCTCCAAAGAATCAAGACTGGTTTAGTGATATAGAGAAATATCAATGAATGAAGACTGATTTAAGTGCTGAAACAATTTACTGCAAATCTGGAGTTTGTATGCGTGATTCTCAGATTGCCTTTATCTTTCAGCAGCTTTCTTGGCAACCTATTATTAAGAAAATTATCCAGGGTTTGTGTTTTTTTGTTTGTTCAATTTTACATTGGAAAAACTTTAATATTGAGCTGCTTCCATACAGACAAACACTCTGCCAGCTCGGTACTGTTTAATTTTTCTTTTCTTCAGTTTTGACTGAACAGGAGCCCACCTGTCGAGCAATCCAGCTCCATCTTAGAATTTCTGAGAAAATGTCAATACAGAAAAAAAGTGTGATTCAAAGCTGTTTAAAAAATGAGGGTAGAATGAAGCTTTAAAATGTCAGCTGATGGCCATTTTACTGTTTAGCCAAAGAAGAACAATTGTTCGAAGAATCTGAGAAAACATTTGGTGAATGAAAGACACTTTTAATTCATTTTATGTCATCTATACAGGGAGCTAATCTTCTACTCTGGTGCAACATGTACACAAGTATAAAATGATGAGAGAGCAATTTCATTGTGTTATGGTATCTTACCCAGAAGATGCTATTTTAAAAAGCAAAAAATGCTAAATCACTGGATACAGCTTTTAGCCTTTTTAACCCCCTCATGAGTTTCTAATCTTGCATTTAATGAGATTGGTGGTAAACTGTTAACAAATAAAGCTTTTGGCTTGAACAGTCTCTTCAGTTTCTGAAAATGTAACCAACAGACAGGGACGGCAAAAATCTCTGCAAACTGATCATAGGCAGCAGATTCATCCCTACCTTACAACTGGTTGGCATTAACAAATGGTCCTAGAAAGAGCTACACATCTGCGCAGAAACTGGAAGTTGCTGAACACAGAAGAAGCCTTTATGTAGAAACACAGTTTAAACCTTTTAGTTTCCCAACAACAGGTTATGTCTCATATACCAGTGAGATCTAGTTTCCCAATATCTTATATACTTTGTTGAAGTTTACTGATGACTTTGTGGTCACTATTTAGAGTGCAAAAGGATAGAGGAAGGCAAGCACAAAGACTTGGCTATATATTTGAAGAAATTGCTTGAACTGAAACCTGAAAATGGTTCCTGTAAGCTTTAGAATTTACTAAAATATACTCCCAAAAGTCACCTGTTTGGTTACAAGGAGAGACAACAAGAATTTTTTCTCAATGTGTTTCCATAAACTATAAACTAGCACCCAACCAAATATCATCTCCAGTCATGGATTTTAAGCGTATCGACCATAGACCGTATAATTAGTGGACATAGTCTCCCTGACGTCACCCGTCTGTTTCAGAAACAGATTTTTGAAGCAGATCGGCTATCCCAGCCATTTGGGAAGTGGCGGGGCCTTGAGTACAGTTTTAGGGTGCTCGCCAGTCACGTAAACTGAACTGTGTCTCTGGTTGGGTAAGCTATCCTCTAACTGCAGAGTAAGAAAAAAAAATTCACCCCCGCACAGTGTGTACTGATAGTAAAATTAGCAATTCAGACAGAAGAGGTTTTCTGAACCAGGCTGAAGATATGTTTATGTCTGCTGTAAAACAGCTTTTTTTTGGCATGGTGTGTATGTGACTTCTGGTACTTCTGGAGCCAGCCTCAAGGGCACACTGGAAAAACAGCAGGTTTTACACTACTGCATTGTCTCATATTCTTAGACCAAATGTTGCCTCTTGGCATCCAGAGATTGAGCCAGCAGTGTTGATAGCATAGCTTTTGCATGCACCTTGCTCTTCTTCAACTTATTTCCTCATTTTGATGACATCTTAATCCAATAACATCAATCTTAAAAATCCAAAATGACAGCCACTTAACCAATCAAGACATAGTTGCCAATTCATCCTCTTAAGTCTGTGATATGATTTAAAAAAATGTAATTGACACAGACAAAACTTTGCTCACTTCAGAATGTACCTGCTCGTTTCAGTCCAATTCATGTTTTGTATCTTTGCTTTCTCTCACTACCTGCTTCGTTTCTTACTCTGAAACATACGCACACATGCACGCAGACACACACTCTTTTCATAGCAGAGAATAGTTTGAAGGTGGAGGAAATAGAGCGTACAGAAGGAGATAATAATCCTCCTCCAAGTCTGACAGGTTGCTTGACACGCTGTCAGCAGGGGCCTCCACGTAGTGCACCAAAAGAAAAAAAATCTGCACACTACACTTGCGACTAAAATGCTTTACTCCACGTATTGCCAGTGGCAGCTCTTTATTTCCCAGCCACACAGACTGGCAGAGGACTCTATTTATGATGGCATGAAAGAAAACACGCATACTGTATACACATTAGCTCACACACTAAACACAAATCTACATACACACATATTAGCTGTTCTGTGTGTGTATTCCTGACGCGATGGTTCCTTCTAATCAGAGCTCAAGTTTTTAAACACTTTGTTAAAACTCCCACTTTTTTTGCTGTCTTGCATTTCTTTATGCAATACTCTGTGGGCCCCTTTCAGCCTGAGTCAAAGTTTAACTCTTTCATCCTGTGAAAAGCTATCTGCTCAATATGCTGCAGAGAAAGCTTCAAGTCTGCTTATTAGTTTAGCTTGTTAGCAGTATTTCCACAGAGGCTGCACCCATCTGGAGATGAAGATATGAGTTTTGTATCATTACTAAACACTGCAGAAATGCGGCTTACATTAGAGTTGCCTCATTATTTTCACATCGAAGAAAAGTGCTTGTGTACATTCCTAAACAGTTGTAAACAAATCCCACCAGCCACATTTAATTTAATGTTCCTGTTGAGTTTTAGCTGGTTATAAAACAGACTGAAATTGATTCTGATGCCTTCAGATGACCTACAAAAGTCAACAGACCATCAGGGAGACGGTAGACTCTTTTTTTTAACAGACATTTTAAATTCATTTTACTGCTGCCCCCCAGGTATGTGTCAGACGAATATTTTAACAGCACAGCCTTTATTTACATTTTCCTCTAAAAGGAAAAAAAATGAGTGATGTATTTGACAGTTGAAAGGCAGCAGGGGGATTTTTTTTCTACTGCTTGCACATTGATAGATCAGCAGCAAAGAGATAACATGCGTCTCTAAAAGACGATATGATGATGACGACCTATGTATGATGCATGAGTATTTAGTTATTCTTATCTTATTGTTCTAAAAGAATGTAAAGGAAGCTGAGTAAAAGACGAGTTTGAAAGGGTAGGTACAATAAGCAAAGGCTTTGGCCTACATCTTTTCAGGCCTTTTTTGTTATTTGTTATGTTGATTTCTTTCGTTGTTGTTGTTGTTGTTGTTGTTGTTGTTGTTGTTGTTGTTGTTGTTGTTGTTGTTTGTTGGCTGTTTGTTGGCTGTTTGGTGTCAATGCAGAAATGGCATTTACCCAGTATTTATTCATTTTCACTTCATTGTGCATATAAGTTTTATGTTTAAAGTGACAAACTAAACTAAACTAAAGTGAAATAAACTATCTAAACTCAACTAAACTATCTAAAGTAAACTGATGCTTTGTCATTTAGAGTCACCAAGATAGTCACAAAAGAAAAGTTATTCACAGAAGCCCAGTGTGGGCAAAGATCTTTTTCTAAGCCAGTATTAGACATTTTCCACCTGCTAGGTAGATTGTGTACACTTATAACACAGAACACAGTCAGAATCATGTTTTAAAAGGATTTTCCTCATTTCATGTTGGAAAACCACAATATAATGTCATTATGGCAACATGAAGGAAAAATACAGTGATATAATTTTAGGTCATATCGCCCGCCCCTACTATTTAACACATAGAAACCCTGTGACTTAATTTGTTTAAGCTTTTATTAATGCTAGGGATGGCACTTGATCCCACCAAGCATATCCATTACAAAATAATTTAACTACTAGAAGCCATCGAAACCATTATCTCTTGAAGTTCTTGTCAAAAAGCTCTTTTCATTAGTCAACAACAATTGCCAAACAGCTTGTTTTCAGTGTCAGATCTTTTATTTGTTATTAGGAAAATACTCTTTTTTTGAGATATGGCACTAATATCTAGCTTAATGCGAAATTTGATATCATAGCCATAGCAAAAGTTCATAAACAAGCGTGCAGATAGCTCGTTGGTTGCTCCATTAGTGGCTCCTGTGACCCTTAAATAGCTCCAGTACAGGAGGAAGATCAAATTCATACTTAAAAGAGCATCACTTAGGTGAGACATATATCTTTGTATGTAGAGAATGAGGTACACTGAATGTAAAACACAGAAACACTTCTATTGTGAAGCGCTCACACACACACATTGTACTTACACACTGTCATCACAAAGACCAGGGTCAATGGTGTTACACCAGAGAAAGCTTTTTTGTTGGTGGTGGATGCTGCCCCAGCGTAAGGTCAGAGCAAAAGGTCAGATGAAGTGGGAGTGTGTGTGGGTTAAAAGACTGCACCTTTTTACATTCAGATCAAAGAGTAGTGTGTGTGTGTGTGTGTGTGTGTGTGTGTGTGTGTGTGTGTGTGTGTGTGTGTGCGTGCGTGCGTGCGTGCGTGCGTGCGTGCGTGTGTGTGTGTGCATGTGTGTGTGCGTGTGAATTTTTTTTCCACCCACCTGTGGACATAGGTTTGTAATGTGTCTGCAAAAACAAAACAAAAAAAAGATCCAGCCCTTGGTGAGTGTTTTTATATTTTCTTTTATCTCTTACGCATGTGCAGTCTGAATACAACAACCTCATTAGTTTCAGGGCTGAATGACTGAAGAGAGAAAGAGAAAAGAAAAAAAAACTGATCTGAGACTGTAAGTCTTATTTGGTTTCTATTACAGTTATACTAACACTAATCTTAGATTGTTTGATCAGTCAAGAACAATGGAACCCCAGCCACGACAGCTGCAACAACGTCATAACTAGAATAAAAATAACTTTATTTAATAAATCTGCTATTGAACTGTATATCATTAAAACCACATGTGTTTTTAAGAATTAACCACACCCCGAGACAGTCCTTTCAAATTCTAAAGAAGAGGTGGGGGGGATTTTTCTATTCTTTTGTCTGTCTCAGGTGCCCCTGTCATAGCTTTACATGATTTAAAGCTCAAACAAATCTCTGTTTTTCACACACTGATGTTTTAGGAAACCCTTTACCTCTGTCTGAAATCCTGTTTAGATGTGGTGTCTTTAAGATTCCCTGCTCCACAAACCCCCTACACTCTGATTGGCCAGCCCTCCGGAGGCCTGTAGGAGGCAGAGATATCAGCAGACCTTGGTGTTTGAGGCCCACACCTCCAATGTGTCATGATCCAGTTGGCCTCCTCATTTCAGTAATGATTGTTAAGATCTCATGCTCTTTTTTAAATGGAGCATTTTGATTTTTTTTACAGATGGATTCAGGGGTTTCTACAACAAATGAATATGTAGGTTTAAAAATCTGCACACTTTTAGCATTAGTATCCAACACTGTTACTTCATATCCATGTAGACCATATGGAACCCCTTCCCCCAAACTCACTGACTAAGGAGCTGGCAAGACAGAAATTTTGGTATTTGTAAACATTTCTTAAAGGGGACATATCATGCTGATCCCTGATTTAATACATACATATAATATAATAAATTTGAAAACAAGACCTTTCACCCCCTGAATTGAAAAAAAATGAGATATTGTATTTTTTCTGATATCCTAGAACGAGATTTAATGCCTCTAAAAATAGGTCATTGCCAGTTGGCCGCGAGATTTCGACCGTCGTGACGACACAAGGATCCTTTCTTTTTATTGGAGTAATCTGATAAAGCAGCTCCTCCTCTGTGATGTCAGTTAGTCACACAACCACCACCGAGGGATACACCCACCAAGAGCCGAGTGTTAACGTATAAACTATACATGTTACAGTACCGGTTTGACTCACCACACTGAAGCATCCTGAGATGATCTGTGTCGAGGTGGATTTTCTTCCTCCTGAGCTGCAGAACCGTCCGGGTCTGACTCAGGTCCAATACAAAAGGACGTATCCTACACTCTGCCATTTTATTAGTGCTATCAATGCCTTACGGTGAAGTTTTGGCAAACAGCAAACTCGCTCGGTCTGCTCCATTCAATGTGGTGATTTTGTAAATACTGCCATGCTGCAAAAACTGCCCCCTGGCTCTACCCCCTCTGCCCCTCTGATAGAACTGACCAATCAGAGCACAAAGGGCTGTGACGTTGGGAGGTTACTGGAGGTCATTCTCGAAATGGAGCATTTCAACGAGATCTTCAGAATGGCCTAAAATGAGGATATTGAGAACGCTATTGTGGGGCAATGAAGGAACTAAATGACTTGTACTGAGGGCAGAAATGCTTTACAGGCATCCTAGTCTGGCATAGTGAAAAGGAGAAACAAGCATGATATGTCCCCTTCAACAAATGCCGGAAATCAACATCAGAATACACTACAACAGTTCAAAGTGAGTGTAAGGGGGAGGATGAGTTAAAATACACTAAACAGGATGAGAAAATAGTAGTCATAGTAGTTATAGTGATAATAAATATGTTGTGTTATATTCACTATCTACATAGTGTCACTTACAAACTCACACAGTCCCAAATCAGCTCACAAACTTTGAACAATTCATGATTCTTTGTGTAGCTTTAACAAGCCTGCACTTGAGGCTGCGATTAAACTTCAAACACCAGTATTACTGTTTGATATACTGCTTTGTACCAGAGTGAGCTTAAAGCTATTTTTCCATAGAAAAAGCAACAAAAGAATAACTTTTTAACAATAATTTAATAATGGATGAATTTAAGTTAAGGTTATTGTATAAAAAACAATTAAATCCAAGATGCTTCCTCACACTTGGGCGCCAGAAAATAAGATTTAAGTACTCCCAAAGGCCACTGTACCAATGCAATTAAGGTCTAAAAGAAAAAAAAGAGACAGACACTGTGGCAGGTTTGATTCAGCTTATGCAGATTTAGACAAAATTTGCAGTGAAGCTGCCAGTATCTGTGCTGACAGGTTCCAATGTGTTCTCAGAGTAAAAAAACAACAAAGACTTATTATTTACAAGCCAGTTTGCTTTTTATCCACAGAGGCAAATTTATTTCACTGTTACAAAGCCGGAATGAATCATCTCAGAAGCAAAAGAAACACCAGGGAGAACATAGTCTCATGTGACATGTTAAGTCAATCCTGGCCTGTTGACACTGTGTCAAAAACAGTCATGTCTATCTCAGGCTGCACACCCGGAAAACAATGTCCCCCAAAACCCACTCACTGAACATCATCCCTCATTTAGTTTGAATGAGTTAAAGACAATAAATGACTAATACATGGTGTAAAGCAATGAAGAGAAAGAGAAAGATGTGCAGTAACGAGGTTGAGCAGGAGAGAAGAGGGGGAAGGTTACAGTTCAGTTACGGTGTGAAAACTCTACACTTGAAATGCCAGCTGCTCGATCAGAAAACCAGCAAACACCTCTTAATCACAGATATCACCATGGTAACCGCTGATGTCACCCTTATGCCTTTTGTCCCTTTGTGTAATATTAAAGGCTAATTCCATCTAAATCCACTTTGATTACATGTTTCTGGGGTATCGTGTTCCTGTGCAGGATTGAGACTTTGAATGTTCATCCTGGAACAAATCCTGGAGTGTGTAGGCAATCCTGGGATAAGAAGAATAAATCACATAAGCATGCTCAGACCAAGAAGAAATTAAACAGAATAACAGTGGCAACGCTGATGCAAGAACTGTACAAGTATTAAAGTAGAGAAATATTCAGAGGAAAACACACTGAGACTAAGGCTGAGGTAAAAATAGCTGTTTTGTCAAAGAAGTGCGGTTCCTTTAAAAAGTACAATGCACTGAAGAATACTTTCTTTATCTGTATTGATACATTCACATACAGTGATGTTGTCAGAATAATTTATTTAACAGGCCTGTGTGTGGCAGGAAAGGCACTTAATTGAACTTAATTGGTGGGAAGACCTTGACCTGGGTCTGTTCCACATGATGAGTTAACAAGAAGTGTTTTTTTTTCTAAGTCTAATGTGCGTTTTACATGCAAAAAAAAAAATAGAAGTTATGGAGACTGGCTGTTTTTTTTTCTAGTAGCCATGTAGATCTCAGCCAAAATAAACTGAAAATAATACTTTGAGGTAGGGATAGATCAGTTATTGTCAGGGCCAGTTATCAGCACCGATCTTCGGCATTTTGGCATATCAGCATCAGCCTTTTTTTATCCGACAGCTGATAAGAAATCATTTTCAAACTGGGTTATTTTGGCACTGATGTAGCCGTGCCCCTCTGTCTGCAGTCCCAACCCTGTCCCCAGCATTGTCCCTCCCACAGTACCATCTAATTGGTTACACGCAGAGCCATGGCTCAGGTGACAGCCAATCAGCAGTCAAAGCTGTGGATGCACAGGGCTCATACACACTGTGGAGAGGAGAAAAGGTTTTGCCGAGTGGAGAAACTCCTGAGGGAGGATTTATATGTTTCTGAGGCGAGCTTAGGCGGCAGACTCTCCCAAAATTGTAATAAATATCCCTGTCCCAGTTTTTTCAAGTTTATCATTTAACTTTATAAGACATGCTGCTGAGGCTGCGGGTTGTTTAATCAACATCTGATTAAAGGCATTTAAACAAAGTAAGTGTTGAAGTCTGTATTGCTAAAAATTTTGACACCAATATTTTGACTTTTTCCACAAATGCATATTGGCTCCAGTATCGGGTATCGGCCTTCCCTCACTACTGTTGGTAGCAGCCCTGAAAAAGCCATATCAGTGTATTTCTACTTTGGGGTCTGTATGGGTTCTGACACAGCTGCATGTATGAAAAAGAACATGAAAACATGTTTTAAAAGCACTTCGAGGATGCTGTACAATGCAAGAGCCCAGTCAATTTTACTGTGAAGGGACTGCCCGTCTTTCACATACTGCTTTTATTTTGAAGTCATGTCCATGTATGGTGCTTTCCATAAGCTTTTGGGAAAAAAAAAAAAGTTGTCAGGTATTCTGTTGGCTGATGGTTACAGGAAATATTCCCTCTTGTTTGACCCCCTCTCCTTTTACATCTGTTTCTATGCCACTCTCACTTCTCTGTTGGTGTCAGTATTAAGAATCTGTTTTATACAAGATCCTAATGTGACCAACCCTCTGCCAACCTGTGTAATGTCCAAAGGCATACCCCAACATGAATAAAAACATGCTTCAAACTGGGTCAAAACAAAAGTAAACAATGCTACTGATCAGCTGTAGCTGTAGCTAGGGAGAGAGATGATCAAGTGCAATCTCTCCTCCCCTCTTCCTAAATCAGCAGCGCTCACTGTGTCTAGATCCTCCCTTTGGGGTCAGATTTATACAGTTGATACCTCACAGAAGGGTGCCAAAAAGTTAGCTTCACTGATTAACTACCCTACTGAAGTTTGACAGTGACAAAGCAAATTAACCAAACCCAAATGAGCCAGACTGCTTAGTGGGGATGCTGCTCTGGTAGCTGAGGAACAGTTAAGAAACATTTGAGTCATTTAGACCCTAGATTAAGTAATAATGAAGCCTGGGTTCAATAATGCCCACAGTTTTTTTAACAGAGTGAAACTCTTGTCGTCACGCATTGACCAAATTTGGACTATTTTTGCCTGAATTTGGAAGAAGTGTTGAGACTTTAAGTCCCATCTGTCCATATTTATTCATATGATTAGCCAACAGTAATTTTATCATTAACAGCACAATTGCAAACTAAATTGTGGTCCAATGTTACTCTTTGGCATTTAATATGATGTGTGTTTTTAGCAGCTACTTAGAAAGATAACTAACCTCAGTTTATGGGTCGGACATGACCGGGGCTGTTACTGTGACTGCTCATTTCACAGCTGTGGTCTCTCACTTCGCTCTCATTTTATCGCCCAGCAGAGGAACATTTTGTGATATTTAAATGTTATTTCAGACAGATGTAGCTTTGTGTTGTGTAATCAACTTTTTCCCAAATCACATTCAGATTTAACACCTTGAGCTGCAGAGCACATCTGTGACAGGCAGAGCTCCATTTGTACATCTCGCCTTCTTACGTATACATGCACTCACTCCTCTCCTCTCACCGTTCTCTCTTTGAGGCTTCTCTCCCCTGATTTTTCTGCCTCTCTTCTTGTGTTTTTATTTTCCTCCCCTGTCATTCCTCCCTCCCCAGCTGGTACAGTTTGCTGCTTAAATATTTGGGGGGAGATGCCGAGTGCTGGAAGGCCTAAGGAGGATCAGCGAAAGGAAAGGCTGCAGTTGTTGTGGATTAGCTGCTTGTTTTATCATAATACCACTGCCTGCTTGCTTGGAGTTTGGTGCTCACCGGGCAAGCTGCAATATCACGATTTCTTAAAAAATGCATGAGTAACACGACTCATGACTACTGTGCTCTAGTTTTGCTATAAGAGGGTGGAAACTCAAAGCTCTCCAATGGAATAACTTAAAAATTTCCCCTTTATATGAAGGTTTAGGTTAAGAAGAATGGGAAGAAATCAGATGTGTTGTTAACTCAAAGGAACATATCTCTTAAATTACCTAGAAGGCAGAACATTCAAAGACAAGGGAGATGAAGAAATAGTTTGTTTACATTCACATGTGAGACTTTTGGAAAGAAGGTATATATGTGAGGAAAAACAAGGAAAGCAGAGCATAAAGCAGAAACATCCATCGACATATTTGATATTACATTTTCACTTTTCTGTAACTAGTTGGGAAAATAAAACTTTTTTTTTGCACTTAACAGTATATTTTGCTTGAAAACCGGCTTCTGGCTGCAGTTCATGTTCTGTGGACAGTTATGAGAATTTAACATTTTTATCTTGAAAACAAACATATAACTCCCAAACTGCTAAACTTTTCCCAAGAAGTGATTATTTTTCATTACAAATTTTCATATATGACTAACTGCTCCAATATCCTTCACTTTCCTTCATTTTTGTTAAAAAGTTTTGAAAGTTGACTCAGTGCTTTAAAACATAATTTATTATATTACATAAAGTATGTACCTCGATACCATCTGCCATGCTCTGGACCAGTGGTCCTGGGAGGGGGAACCACTGGTCCCATAAACTGTACACAACTGCATATTTAATCAATGATTCTAAACATATAGACTTGGTTTGAACTGTATATAAAACCAAGAAAATATTTGATCTTTTTTCCACATTTCTTCTTGAAGACCCCCTAGGACAACAACACTATCAATA
Organism: Halichoeres trimaculatus; assembly: GCF_033239565.1. Taxonomy (NCBI): domain Eukaryota; kingdom Metazoa; phylum Chordata; class Actinopteri; order Labriformes; family Labridae; genus Halichoeres; species Halichoeres trimaculatus. The sequence continues at coordinate 28,865,933 of NW_027437189.1, forward strand.
GAGGTAGGTTAAATCAGGAAACACAGGAGCATGTGCACATAGGTAATTTCACTTTATACCAATAACCTCAATGAAGTGCCCTAGGCCTCATTTTTGTTTGTTTTTGTTTGTTTTTGGATAGGCCTGTAGGTGTAGTCTCATGGCTGGGAGTGTACTGACAACTGTAATTTCAGGGTTGCAGGCTGAAAAATCTGGGACCTCCTTTCCAGGACAGAGCCATCTTCGTCAAACACATCGTCACACACTGCAAGCATTGACTTGAAGTGATAACATCTTCGCATCTTTGCATTTTATGCTAAAGAAAGTCATTTGCAACATTTATTTTTATTTAAAAGTTCAAATAAATCTATTTCTTGCTCCTCATTTCTTGTTAAATTGTATTTGTCACTGTTTGGTTTCTGTTATGTTTTATGATCCACCAGAGGGAATCCTATATTGGCCTCATTTTCATTGATTTCATCAAACTCCAAGAAAGCAATGAGTTTTGTTTTCATACTGGATGCCATCTTCAGTCTGCTAGAAATGGAGTAAATCATTGATTTCTTGATGTTACCTGACTTTTATAACCAACTCATCTGTGTAGATGAATGATGATGCGCTGTTTAAAAGACCACCTTTCCCATCATTAAGTTTCATGAGACTTTACTGGAATTACAAAACTGTAGTAAATGTTTTTTTTTTTGTTTTTTTTTTAATGAGTCTCATACCTAATCACTCTCTCTCTCTCTCTCTCTCTCTCTCTCTCTCTCTCTCTCTCTATATATATATATATATATATATATATATATATATATATATATATATATATATATATATATAAAAACAAAAACACTAATGCACAAATGAAGTCTTGGAATCTCTGTTATAAACTTTCTCCTCTGTGTTTTTCTCCTGCATATCTTTAGAATTTGGAAAGATACGAACAGAGCAAAGGGCAATTCCACCAAGCTGCCTCCAAGGCTGAAGTCAACGTGAGGTGAGACATGCACACATATACTCGTGGAGCTCCACATAAGTTAACTCATTTGCTGTTTAAAAGTGAGAAAATATTATTCCCCTGGGCCCCGGATAACCACCCACAGTTCCCCTTGTGTTCGGGGGCACACACACAGCAGACTAATAAGCAGTGACAGATAGTGATCTGCTCTTTTCCTCATTTTTTAACCAGTTAAATGCAAATGTTCTCTAGAGCACACCTGACTAATGTGATAAGTGTTTTAATTGGCTGCTTTAATTAAGCTCAATTTAACAATACTGTTTCACCACCCTGGCTTCTCACTGTAGACTTGTAATGAGCTGCAGCTGGGGATAAGGTAGCTAATTATGGCCACTGCTGTCTAAAAAACCTCCCACTGAAATCCAAATTAGGAAGTGGGCTTTGACCTGCAGTTAAAGTTTGTGTCATGTAAGTAAACCAGGGTTTCAGTGACAGGAGTTAAAGCGAAAATAACTGAATGTAGCAATAGGTATGCATGTGTGAGAACAGAACACACTTTAACACAGCTGCTGGTTATGTTCGTCTGTGGTTTTGTTGGTAAAAATCTTATTTGTATATTCTTCCATGTTTGGAAATTATTTTAAGAAAAAACTTTCATTATCCAACTTTCTTGCTACTTATTGTAGATTCACACAAGCTCTCCACTTCAGGTTTTTATGTTAACATGGATTTGATTTTTTCCCCAAACATTCAATCATGCACAGTAGTTAAGTCTATTTGACCTCCTTATTATTGTATTATTGTATTGTATTGAAAGACTGGATGCTACTGTCAGCAGCGCAGTGAGATGTGCTTTCCATCATAGTCAGTTTAAAGTAATAACGTTCTGATTCTGATCCGTGCTGATGTTAAAACCAGGTGATTTCACCTCAGGGGACGACTGTACACTGATACTGCTAATCCTCTACATCAGCTCAGTGTGTGAGCATGTGTGTATTTGTGTGTTTAGGGATGGTTTTCTAAATCCTCCTGTGTTTAATTATAGAGGCTGAAATGATCTAATTTACCTGTATGGTATTACCTATGTATTCAATTATACACTGGGTTCACTGGATTTAGGGAGTAGATTATGCTTTTATTCACTCTGTAATCTCATCTGACCCTGACCTCTGGGGAACGAAGTACCGTCGCATTAATGAGTAGATAACGGTGTGAGGATAAATATGTCTGTGTGTCGCCATCGAGGGACGCGCTATGAATGAGGTGTACTGAAAAAGGAACGTTTATGTGTCGAAGGCAACTTGGGCTGGGTATCAAGGGAAAATTTTCAACACCTGTACCATTAACAATACCTTCACTTCAATTTGAGTTCCTGAGCAATATTTTTTTTTTTGATCAATTTTATGATATCAATTCTATCAAAAAGAAAATTGAATTACACATTATGGTTACAATCTTAAGTTTTATTTTTTAGCTTTAGTATTTTTTCGCTAGGAGCAGTTTTCTTACATAGAAAATTTAAAAAAAAGGCCAGTGCAAAAGAACAGTTGCAAACAAAATCAAGGAAGTTCAGGCAGGCCATGACGTCAAGCTCTAACAGCTTAGCTTCATCGGTGCAGATCAGCTGATTGCTTGGTTGACTCCCGTCTCCGCCCCCTACTGGAAAATTGCTGTCAGGCGGGCTATATAAACAGCTCTAGCCCAGCCTCCTACTTCCTCTGCTGGCATTTAGCAACCTGCCTCCACCCCACCTCCTCCTGTCAATGTATTCATGTTGATTGCTCTGCTCTGTCTAGGGTTTTATGTTTGCTGCTGTGCTCCCTGCTTATGCCGTTCATAATAGCAAGGTGTGCTCTTCCTGTTTCAGGCTTTCCATGCAAAATGTGGAAGAGCAGGGAGTCCCAGAACAGAACCATACTGCCAAATAAAACTGGGCAAGTTAAGAAAGAATATTTTGACAAAGTGGTCCTGACTGAACATCAGATCTGTATAAACCGAGTACACAGTAAATGTGTCAATAACTATAAATGAGCTTTCTTCAGTCCATTCTTGTTTTTGTTTTGTTTTGTTTTTTAATGTCAAACTATCAATCTTTCTCCTTTGTCCGGACTTGGGACCCGCAAAAGTGACCTCAAACAAGCTTCAGCCCAGTCAGTTTGCATGCAGTCGCCTGCTCCCACTGTAGCTTGGAGGGACTGCTGCATGAGTGAGGAGAACTGTCACCTTTGTGTGTTTTGGATAGAGGAGGTGCTCAGCACCCATTGCTCATTGAGAAGCAGAGCATACTGGAGATCATCACGTGCTTTCACGTCAGTCTCCAAACCAGAAGAGTTGATAAGTTTGTCCCTAGTCGCTTTTTTGAAAAAAGTCACCAGAGGTGTCTGAAAAGTTGCTAAACATAGCGATAAAGTTTCGAAGCGGGCAAAACTGTTCTGCATGCCTAAACCTCATTTAACATTGAAGCCAGTCACCGGGGACATTATCAGATCTTGATCACGTGATCAACCCTTTGGATACTGACACTTGGCACTGAAAGACGAGGCATATTTTGATACTCGCTACTACGCAGGCATTTTAGTCTGCGCCATAAAAGAACCAAAGTTTCGTACCCAGCCCTAAAGGCTACATTATGTGTTGCTTTAATTGCATATAACTGTTTTATTATTGTTATGTTAAGCAGACATGCAGATTTCTTTGAACTTCTTGTATGAAAACACACAATGCGTAAGTTGATGTGTCAGTTCTAGATTTGTGATCTTTGAGCTCAGAAAGACCTTTTAGTTTTCAGTCCTCTGATAACCAGTATGAAGAGGGAAAAACAAACATATAGACATAATAGCATTTATATTAGAAATTAAATTTTAAGAAATAAATGGACTAGAATAGATTGTTGACTTATAGATGTAAATGGTTTGTTTGCTTGGAAAATCTTTACAGTATACTGTGTTGAAAAATTTCAATAGTGTCAAAGAGATTGTCATTTTTGAAAGTAAACTCAGAAGAAACTTTATTTCTTCCTCAACACAACATCCTCTCTGTCTGTTTGTCAGGAAACACAAAGCCCACATCAACAGTATCAGCACAGCTGCAGGCTGTTTGTTTTACACATAACCAAAAAAATAAATAAATAAAAAACAGGTAGCAGCACTTCAAGAGCACAAAAAAGCTGACTCCAGATAGAAGAGACAGCTCGGGATGAATATTTTATTCAGGATGAAGTAGGATTTTACCAGGTGAAGAGAAAAAGTTATTTGTGGCAGATTTTAGAAAAGGTTCTGGTTAGAGAAGAAAGGTATGTGTGTTTTTATGGCACAGATCTTGCATTAAACACATTAATAATCAGTAAGTGATGTTTGCACTAGAGAGGCAGAGCCCTAACTCTGTAAACAACAGAAAACAGCTCCATATTCTAACATTTTTATTTTCCAAAGTATTGAGTAATCAGTCAGAAACTTTCAGCAGACTCTGGTTTTGTGTTATACGCTGCTGGAGTGAAGCTTCTCTCTGTGCAGAGCTGTAGAACAAAGCTACTGTAAAATATGATGTGGGTGACTTCAACCCCCCCTGGCTCCACCGTCTGTGTCATTCTGTGAAAGTATGTGTGTGTGTGTGTATGAGACTATATGTGTGTGTGGGTGTGTGTTTTGCGTTAATCCGCAGTTTAATCCTTGGAGCAAAACAGACTTTTGCTGCCAGCAGTCTGAAGTTAGACAGATCCAGAGAGCACACTCTGTTAGTTATGTGTGTGCACATGTGCATAAGAATGAAGAGGATGGAAATGAAAAAGAGAGAAAAAAAAACTACAACCTGTAGCTCTCTGACTTGTCAAACTCAGTGAAAAATAATAAAACAGCCTCCACAACTCCACAACTTATTTTCCTCTCCATTTGCATCACTTTATTCGTCTAAACTTTCAAATTTGCCAGCACAGTGTTTGTTTCCAAATCATAAAGTTCACCAAACACCAGTTCTCTGAGCTATTCTTCATTTTTAGAAGGAATGACATATTTTGCTTTGCCCATCAGACTGCCAACATTATGTACCACAAATGCCATGTATAGATAAGTGCCAAACAGATGACTGACAAATTCTGCTCCATGCATGAATAAAAGATATTAAATTGAATATCAGCGGAAAAACACAAAACCACACAGAATTAGGAAGACATAAAAATAACAAGAATGAAAATAAGACTAACTTGACAAATTTAACTGACTCACTGAAATACTTGCTAATCAGTGGAGAACAGTAATGTGATGCACTTCTAGGAGCAGAGGTTGCGTAAACAAAAATCCTCTGCCGCTCTGTGGCTTGATGACCTTGATTACACAGAAACGAGCATCCACTTTAAGTCCACGCTCTCCAGGAGTAAAGTTTGAGCTCAGGCAAACCGGAAAACAAAAGGAAGGGTGACAAAAACTTGACTTGAAGCTTATCTTGAAAACAGTTCAGAGTTTTTTTCGGTTTGATTAAAAAAGCATGTTCCGTTTAGTATGATAGCATTTTTTTTTTTTTTTTTTTTTTGCTGTACAAAGCTCTAGACAGCACGGTCGGTATTATTATTCATATTTTTTATCATTTGTCCATTATTTTCTCTTTCTGCCCAAAAAGCAATATACCATAATTGCCCAGCATAATTAATGCTACAATTTGTATTTGAGTCACTTTTGTGATGACATGCTAAAATATATAATTCATAACTAATAGGTCTCATCATAATTTTTTTTAATCAAGGAGTTAATTAATCATTATGACAGAATTTTTACGACTCTGTCAATCAAAATGCTGGACAAGCAAAATATCTTGCACAACATCTGACTAGGAGAGTTCTGTCTTATGTACTTTTCCATGGCTTAACTATATGCATAAATCTGTAGTGGGAAGTTTCAGTGGTTTCAGAAATCCACACTCAGGTCAACCTGAACTTCCCAATATTGAGGATAAGTATGTCTAACATATGGTTACTAAGCATCAGTGCCATTTGTCTGTTAACCTATCAGGACTTATGTGGCTGTAAAATTCAAGATAAGATATGTTAGAGAAGAAGATAATGGAAACTGTTGTCTTCTTAGTTCAGGTTCGTTTTGTGAGAAAGTAAAGACAGCCTTGTCTGCACAGCTGAAGGTAATAGAATGACAGCGAAACAAGACAGACAAGGCAGAGACCCACGTCTCGCTGCTCAGGTCAGAATCCAAAGCTCTTTAACAAGGCAAACTGTCTGTTGTTGTAGTGGTACATCTTGCCTTAATAGCCGGCCTTTGTCAGATCCTCCCAGTCTGTGTACCAGCCTGCGGATATCACTCAGTGATAAGGTCGGAAACACTGACAAGCTCTGAGTCAAAGTTTCAAAAGCAGACTACAACACACTTTTTTTATCTGCAATGTTTTTCTTGGCATGGTTCACTGAATTTGAACCCCATTACGTTCATATTTGAGCATTTCATGCTACTGAGCTGCTCGAGGAGAACAGAAATTCAGCAAGCAGATTTGGATACAAAAACAAAATCCAGGTATCTCAAGGAGGATAGAAAAGGGACTCAAGTGATGCAGCTAGTTTCTCAGCAGTTCCTAATGGCTTTAACTTACAGCTGCATGGCTTGTGAGCTAATTACTGTGTGTGTTCAGTGTGTTTATGCTGCATTGCTGACAAGGCCAATTACCAAATTAAATATTATTCCAAGCAGCCAATATGATAGAAGCTGGGCAGGAATTAACGCCACTCAATACAGCATTAAACTAAGTTACCAAATGTTCACACCTGCCATAATACCAACCAATCAATACCATACTTTACCTTCAGTTTCATTGAATCTTTAAGGGTGACTCTTGAAATTTGCAGTAATGACCATGCAGAGCTCTACCCAGGGTTAGATGTAATGGCACTTTTTTTTTACATTACCAAATTGGCTTGAATATAAGATGATTTTTTTCCCCCAAATAATTATATAAGAAAAAGTAAAATCATCTGATATCCAGATATTAAGAATTACATACTTATACATTTCAGGACAGCAGACAGAGCCACTTATCTGTAAAGGTTGTACTCCCATATTACTGTCACTCACTGCAACTGTGTCCAAGGATGGACAGACACAGTTGTCATTCAGTTAAAGAGTCACAAATGTGGATTAAGTCATTAAGCAACTGAGGTAGTAATCATGCTAGTTTTGATATGGTGCTTTTAAATGCTGCAAAAATGTTTTGCAATTGTTAAGAAGACAATGGTTGTGAGACCCAAAAAGGAAAATGATCTCAGAAATAGGTGTGAAGGTTTTCCTGACAACCGTCATCCATCCAACAGACTGCAGGATGTTTAAACTTTTATTCACATACACTGTAAACCCCAAAATTTAAATTACTGAATTGGATTAAGCTATGAAAACCTGAAATTTGTTATTGAGTTCAGTTTACTCAAATGTCTGAGTTTTCAGTGTTGAAAATGATGCTTTCTGAGTAGATTGAACTTTTGTTACTGTCTAAGCTAGCACAACTTAAAATCATTAGTTTGTGACTGTGTTTTGTAACTGTAAGTGAGGAGGGAAGCACTTGATATGAGAAATATCATGAAATAGCATGATAGTCCAGTCAGACATTTGATTTATTAATATCTTAACCATTAGGCACACTGCAAAAGTCAGTAGGTACAAGACCCCGTGCCATGGAGCACAGACCACCTGTGCCCCCAGAAGAACAATATTTCAATGTACAGCAGGGTCTTATATCTACTGCCTTCCCACCTCACTCATGGTTACTCAAGTTATGAGATTAGAGCTGATTTTTGTTGTGACAGTGTTTGTAACCATGAGTGAGGAGGAAACGCTGTGGATATGAGACCCAGCTGAACTTTAAAATGTTATCTAATTTAGTTGCTAAGATCTGCTTTAATTTTTAACCATTACATTAACTTAATTCATAAAACAAATTATTGATATCACAATTTTCAGTTTTGAGTAAGGTCAACTCATTATGCTTTACAGTGATATGCAACATTTCTTAACATTACTTGATATTTTGATTTGTAACAAATAAGCATCAGGTTTATTCGATTAAAGACATCCAGTAGAATAATTTTCCATTATAACTGTAACGACTTTAGATGTTGAGTTAAATGAACTTATTTTATAACATTTTTTTTAAATGTTCACAAGTATTTTTCAAGTACACTCATATTATCTGGGTTTACAGTGCACACATTCTTTTTAAATGTAGTGATTTCATTTCAAAAGGTGTTAAATGCCAGATTTTATTGAACAGGTGAAAAAAGACCAACAACTCATGGTAAAAATATTATTTTATCTATGGTTTCAGTTTAATCAATATTCTTTATAATAACAAGTTTCAGTCTTAATCAAATATTTTCCTGAATATGAAACTTAAAATCTTGGAAAGGGGTAGCATAAAATCATGTGATGCCTGTCGCCTTCAGTGTTGAGTGTAACAAGTTTCAAAGTAACGAGTTACAGTAACGTAACTACTTTTTGGGGTAAAAAGTAGTGTACCGTGTTACTACTGAAAATATGGTAATGAAACGTTGTTCCTTTTTCAGTTGGGCACAACATTACTCTTCCCAGGGACCAATTTGACAGCAACACGGCCTAAGCAGTATGAATGTGCAATAGTCCCAGGCTCTCATTCCACACTGAGGCTGGTACTCCCAACAGCATGCAAAGAGCAGTCAGTCATCACGGCATTATTGTTTTTCTTGTCAATTGCTCTGTGGCATTTTTGAAAATAAAGAGCACAGAAGTATTATCTGTTATGTGCTCCATGGTATAACTTTATGTAGGCTTATACACATTTAGGAAATGAGATGGGGTTCTGCTTAAAGTCAACTACCATATAAGTCACGCAAAAGTTTATTTCCATAAAGGGTTACTAAGTAAAGTAAGGGAGTACTTTTTTCCAGAAGTAACGTGTAAGGAGCAAACTACTACTTTTTAAAAGTAACTTCCCTAACACTGGTAGCAGTTTGGTCTCTAATCAAGTACATGGTAAACTATGCTGCAAAATTTGTATTTCTACAACGACAAAAAAAAAAAAGTTTTTCAACCACTAAAATTTGCATCACAACCTCATTTTTATTAATCAAAAATTATACATTGCTGAGCACATCATTCTTGACCGATATGAGAAATCAAAATATTCTACATATGTGAATGCCATGACATACTACATTGTTTTATGTGCTTTTACTTGGATTATCCTTTTATTTTCCATGCTTTCCCTGGTTAAAGCTGCTCCTCCCTTTGCCACTGTGCTTTGCACTGTGCTTTATGTGTGCGTTAATAGAAGCTGTAGAACTGAAAGGGAATTTAATCACTACTACACCATTCACTGAGAGAAAGTGCTGCGCCTCTGCTTGGAGACAAAGAGACAAAGTGAAGCCTAAGTACTGGTACATGGAGGAGCCTCTCCTCCTGGTTGTAGTTGTGATAGGGATGGAGAGATGGGAGAGTGAAGGAGTGTTGAGATACAAGATAGGGGAGAAGAGGATGTGTGCCCTCAGTCAATTGAAAAGCTGTCAGGGTGCAGGTGCATACAAGCTACAAGCAAGAGATAAGAGGCAACTCTGTCTCTCTGGCTGTTTTCCTCTTCACCTCTCCTGCCCTTTTTCTCACTTGTTATCCTCTCCCTGCCTCTCTTTACTTCTCCGCAGCACCAGTATTAATCAAACTGGTAATGTCGAAGCAGCGTGCTCAGTAATTCTGACTCTGACACGTCAAATGCCATTTCCACCTTTAACAGATAAGGATGGCCCTGTTTACCTCACGCTCTTTCATTCTGCCTTCGGAGCACCGAGGTTATTTAGGGCAAAGAGTCAGTCCTCACTTCTTTCTCTCTACACCTGGGATAAACAGATAATAGCACTAAACTGCTTCAAGAAGATTACTTAAACACTGCAAAAACAGTGTAAGTTATCTGCTTCTGTTACTTAAATCAAACTAATCCCAGAGCCGAATGCCTTAACCAGACTAGTTTCATCCAATCATACTATATATATTCATAAAAACACATCAAACACAGTTATTTCTGAAAATGTTAGCAAGTGGTATTTAATATGTGGCAATCCTCTGCACAAACTTAACTCACGTATTTCTACCTAAAATCCACCTGTGATTGGAGCAGGTAAGACAAACTCTCTTCTTTCAAAGACCTGTATTCCCAGGTTACAATGAAACCGCAGAACCAAGTGCAGGGCTTAGACAATAAATCTGTGTGAGCTGAAGGGAAACAAGTAGGAGAGAGTGTAAAACAGAATGTCAAACATAATGTTAATCCTTACGGTGCAGACGCAAGTGTTCAGCGATAAAAGCACTGTTTGACTCCAGGAACTGAGGGCACATATAGATGGAAAAAAAAAACCCTGGATTTAATACTTGAGGATTTGCAATGTCTTTTATATCACTATGTAATATTATAATTTTTTTAAATTACTTTAAAACAAAGAATAGAAATTAACATGAACTCAAAATGTGGAATACTCCTTGTATAGTTTGTATGCTTTTAGATTCCTCGGAAGTTTTTTATCCTTCAAAGAGAGAAATCTCTTTATAAATTTATTTATTTATTTATTTATTTATTGCTAATGAGTGACAAAAATGAGAAATAATCATAGTTAAAATGGAAAAAGTAACCTCCATTCCTGAATTAGACTACCCCCCTATCCCAAGAACAGCAAACCTGCCAGATTAAAACAGACTATCACCTGACGCTGCTCTAGAAAGCCATCTGAATTGTCAACATGGCATAACTCAATATTTAGATCATCAATTCAAAAGCCACATGCCTGGCTGCTGCCATCTTGAACTTTTGGAGTTTTTAACTTTTCATTCTGGAGCAACCACTACTTCTGTTCTGGTTGACTGGTTTCTGTGCAAATATTCGCAACTGTTTTGTTCTCAATGGCAGTATAAGTCAAAAAGTAGATATGTTGTTTGAAGGAGGCAAGAGTAAAACAATTCAGACCACAAATTAATTCAAAATGAACATAAACTGTATAAGGTCAAAGCCCCTTACCAGAAAAACCTTTAACCAGGGGAGCCTCTGCAAAACCACTTTTACACTGTTTTCATATTTACATGAAAAAGACTTAACATTAAACTAGAGCTGCCACAATATTATGTTTACTTCTTATTGAATGAACACGAAAAAACAACAATAACTAGAAAAGCACTCAACACTTCAGTCCTACTTTAATGTTATACTCCCTTTCAGCAGACTGTCTGCTACAATTTGGTGTTAACTGCAGGTTTGTCAATAATTTGTAACATGACAGTGTTGAAAATTATGATGACCCAGTTCATGTTTTCATATTCCTGATCTAAGTATCTAGAATATTGGCAGGATCTGGATCATACTTTTACACCTGTCAGAAATTATGGTGACCTTGTCTTGTTTTGTTTTGCAAAGCAATCCGACCATTTATCGTGGAGTTATATATGGTGAAAACAGCCCTATCTCACAATGATAAAGAATCCTTTAAAAAAATCCTGGATCCAGATGGTGATCCATATCACCTCCAAAATTGAATCACTCCCTCTTTATCCTATTTTGATCATTTCCTGAAAATTTCATCAAGATCTGTTTGTTACTTTTTGAGTTATGTTGTTCACAGACAGACAAACACTCCCCAAAACATAATCTCCTTGTCGAACGTAATAAACAATTGCACTTAAAATGCGTTTTCACAAACTTATTAAATCAGTTGCTTGAGATATTTGTTATGAATTGAGGATATATCAATAAAATGGATTGATAGATCGTTTGATGGATTGATATTTAATCAATTCACCAGCCTGATTTCAAAAACTTTGAAATAAATAAAAACAGGTGGTCTTCTCCTGCCTGTGATTCTGAGTTAGAAATCGTCCACAAACATACCTCCGTTTTTGGAAAATCCAAACTCTGAAACTGGTGAGGACATTTTTGGGGTTTGACAGGAGGAAAGTGGTTGAAACCACATATTCTGTGATGAAGGCTGCTAGGAAACAGGTTACTGAGTCTTTTTCTGCTGCTGCTTCTTCATTGTCCTTCTGTTTTATGACAGGTGGCAACCAGCATACAGTATAAGCATATTTTTAGCACATCAGTTTATATGTATATATATTTAAATGACAGTTACTGTCAGTGCTGGTATGTTGCTACACTGCTATTTTAGAGGGGAATTGAATTGTAGAACCAGAGCTGTTCATTAAAAAACCGAAAGGGCAGAGGAAAAACTGTTCAACATGTATTACAATGTATTCACTGCTGGTGCACAAGCAAAACATGGCAGACTTTAACTGGAACTATATTTTAGCCCTCAAGTCAGTCACATTAATGGATTCTCTTCATTTTTCCCCTTTGGCGCTCTCTGTAAGATGTTAACAAGATTTTCTAATTAGCTGCCTGAAACACAGAAGAGATACCAACACTTTGTAGCAGACAAGATGGAAATAAAATGGCAAGCAGGATAAACAATGCTTCATATGTACAGCCAAGGCTATTAAGGAAAGCACAAAAAACATCAGTCTAACTCAGAGAGAAGCGTGGTTTAGAGGCGATAAAAGCATCTTCCTTATCAGTCCCGTAGCTTTGCCAGAGGCTTTTGTAGTCAGCGGTGTGTTTTGTGTCTTTTCCATTTTCCAATTTCTTTCCTTTCATTCCTCTCCCTCTCTTTGTCTCGGTAAGCTGGTCTGCGTGCTCCACAAGTCTGAGGCCTCTGTGTTCAGTACGCCTCCGCCTTCGCTGGCGGAGATTAAAAATAATGGGCAGCACCATTAATTAAGCAACTAATCTGACTGTTTATGTTTTGTCATATTTACCGCTCATGGGTGCGTAAAAACTCTCCCAAAAATGACTGCTAGACTGCTTTCACGGCACCCCACACACATTCAAAACAACAACATCCTGGAACATGGCTCAACAGGCTGTCAGGGACGCTGCGTTACCTCACTCCAGCTTAAAAACTCAAAGCTTCTCCTCCCTCCCTCCCTCCCGCTTACTCACTCCTTTCTTATTTATTTATTTTTGTAAGCGGCTCAGTTAATATTGTTGATTTAAAAACCTCACCTTCAATTTGTTGAAGCATGTGGACAGAGCTTTAGCTTTCGCTGCGGCTGAGCCAATTTTCTGCTTCAAGCGCCTTTAATAAACCACGCAGCGCTATCAGGAGGCTTTGGCTTCCCTGATGAAGGCCATTTATTTCAAATTAAAGGAGAGTTCCTTATCTTCGTCAGCCTCAAACGGAGAGCTAGATAAAGATGGCGCGCCTTGGTGTCGTCCGCTCTGTGTTGTTAATGTGATGAGAGAAAAGGAGGAGGGGGGAGGAGTGACAAAGGAGACTGAGTTTGAGAGAAGACAGAAAAAAGTAGACAGATTAAAGAGGCCAGATAAAGCACTGGAGGTGGTGTGGGGGTAACGGAGTAATCTGATTGGCTGTCGTCCTTTTTAAATGGTCTTATGATGGAACACCAATGGGTGCTTCATTCCTTCCCCTTTCATCTTTTTATCTCTCTTGCTTCCTTTATATGTTTTTCTTTCCGTCTCTGTTCGTTTTCCTCTTTAACCTCCGTCACCCAGCCGCGGATAAACTTCATGATACTGCCGCTGATGATGAATGGCGTCTGTGCGTTTGTGGACACTGATATGCAGTAATTGAAACGCTGAGGTCAGCGCTCCTATGTGAATCAAAGCCAAAAACAGCGTTTAATTCAGCTTTCAATTAAAGCTGGTGTTAAATGCTCCTCGCTGAGAAGGTGTGTACAAGGCACAGTGTGGAGGACATGCACGTGTGTGTGTGCTGAGCTCTGTTTATAGTCTACTACAAAGTGTGTGTGGGTGTGTACATGTGTGCGTGCCCCTTTCCCACCTCCTTGGTGTGTGTAACTGGCTTGTCTCTGCTTCAATCAGTCAGAATCCATTACAGTGAGGCGCCCAGGCAGCAGGCCTGTCATAGTTAACAATCACACAGATAGACAGGCAACGACCAATTATAACACAGCCCACATATCAAATTAAGCACGGCTGATTCAATCTCTCAAAGCACACTTTTCTGCTGTATTTGATCAGGATGATCCTACCCACTCAATTAAATGTGATTTAGCTCTAATTGCATGATTTGCAGAGAAGCACGTTCTCTGCACATCACAGCCCTTTGAACAGGTTGGTGTGGTTGAGATGATCAATTGTTCTTAATTATTCTAGGATTGTCTTCTGTTGTTCTGTCAGACCATTTCTTAGTTGAAAAAAAATTCTATCTTTTTTTTCCCTTTGTGGATGTATGAAATGAGCATGAGCAATATGCAACTTTTCCAAGCATCTCTTCAATGGAAGTTTTAACAGATACTTCTTATATCTATATGGCTTTTTTGTTTTGGTCATGTCAGACTAAATATTTATACCTTCCCCAATTTTAGATCATTGGGGACAGAGTGAAAATTTGACTTTGGCTCATAACAACAGCACATTTGTGTTGTGTCTGCACAGGGGTCGAGAAACAAACCCTGTGATATTACATCTGATGGCTGAGAGCAACTTGTGCTTGGGTATTTGTCAGGACTATATGCTTTTCTTCCGATGCAATTCTTTCACGATTTTTGGGATGCTGATTCAATTTCAGTTTTTGTGAATTCTAGTTCGCTTTTTTAACACCAGACAATGTGAAAAATTTGAGACTGTACCGAGTCATATTTTCCCCAAAAAACAAACATCACATGTGAGTCAGTTTTTGATATTTATTTAAGGGATCCGACATCACGTTGCTTGATAGTCAAGCTCTGCTTGTTTTTTAAAACAGCTCTGCTTGTTTTCAAGTCTCTTCATGGTTTAGCGCAAAAATACATCTCTTGACATGTTAGAACCATATGATCCAACTCAGTCTCTCAGGAAGGGGGTCTCCTGCTGGTGCCCAGAGTCAGAACTTAACACGATGAGGCTGCAGTCCAGTTTTATGCCCCTAAAATCTGGAACAGTCTTCCAGAAGATGTGAGACAGGCCTTAACTCTGACAAGTATTTTATCTGCACTCCTCTCTTTTAATTCAATTAATCATTTTAATGTTTTATGGTATGATTTTATGCAATGATTTTATTTTGCCTATTGTGTTTTTTTTGTTTGTTTGTTTGTTTTCTTTTTTTTTTTATTAGTGGTAAAGCACTTTGAATTGCCTTGTGTATGAACTGTGCTCTACAAATGAACTTTCCTTTCCTCTGCTGGAGAAAAGGGATAATTTTTTTTCCCACACACCATATTAACAAAGACTTTAATGTTGGAGTTCATTCTGAAAAAAAAAAAAGATTCTTAAACAAAAAAAATGTGATTTAAAAAATCATAAAAAAATCCTGATACTTATTTAAATTATTTTTTTTCTCCCACCCCTAGTATTTGTCGAAGCTAAGCTATGGGCAGATGTGGGTGGGGTTAGCAACAAAGCATATTTAAAACTACTCTGAAAAAAATACCAAATCTAGAATTTCATGCATGAGTTTTAGCACATCATGTGGAGGATATTGTTGCTTTTTTCTAATTAAACTTCAATATAAAATCAAAAAGTCAATTTATGACCATAATATGATAAAACAGGACTGAGGAACTGTACTTTTTTTGCTCAATATTCATCTTCATCTTTCTGTGGTTCTTCACAGGTTTCGTAACATAGAGCCGGTGTGTGCCGGCGTGCAGGCTCAGATTCTGTCCTGTTACAGAGACAACAGAGACCAGACCCTAAAGTGTTCAGACCTGGCCAAAGAGTACATGAAGTGTATTGACGCTGCAAAGAAGGTAAGAGCTTTAACCTCAAGCCTGAAGGGAAATAAGATCAGAGGAGTTAAAATGTCTGAAAGCAAACAAAGATCTCACTCTGTGATTAGCCTCAAGATTTCACCTGTGCCATAAAAAATGTGATATTGTCACCAGAATCTTCCCACAGAAATAAAAGAGGATTATTGATAATAACAACACTAATAGTAATATAAATAAACCTGTATTGTGCTTCACATGGCCCCTCAAAGACCTTACATTCCACTCTGAGTGATGGTGTTTGAAGTTTTCCACAGAGAGATGTGCTGTTATTTTTAAAGCCGCACTCTGTATGATGTAAAAGAAAGAAATTCATTTTTTCTCATGTTCTCTAGATTATTCTGGTGTAGTTAAGGAACAAAAAAGCAGTCGGATTGATAGGACTTTGAGTGCTGTCACTTAAGGTCTTTAGACAAAGAGAAATCTTGTCATTAAAAACAGCTTTCACAGTGATTGTCTGATGTAAAAGTATGAAATCCAAGTTCTCCTGCACGACCAGAGTTGTTTTCCAACCACGGCTGAAATGACACCTTTTCAAAGGCAGACACTCCTTGTGTTTCTTTGAAATAGGTCTTTATTTGAAGTTCAGCTTCAACCTTCACCATTATGCTTCTAATTTTAAGGCGTTATTGGCATTGATTTATTGAAAGGAGGCAACAAAAGAGGGATGGCATTGAAAACAAGCTGTTAAACACCAAACATTTTCCAGCACAGCATTAATAGCATGTTTAACCTTGCTCCAAAGCACAATTCAGGTTCTCTGATATTTTGTCTGTTATTTCCTTTGACAAAAGACAAAAAAAAATGCATGGCGTGTTTTGGAAAACATTTAAAAATCTGAAGGTGAGCTGTTGGGTTTCAAGTAAACAAGACACGGTCTCTGAGTCTGAAATGTCTGCAGAATCAACAAGAATTCAAGCAGAGTGAAGGAGCAGGAATCCAGCTCTTACAAACAGGATTATGTAATCTCAAGGCCAGTTTGAAGCTCCTTTGCTGCTTATTTGCATCAAAAATTTACATTTATTAGGACTGCAAACTCGTGTTTTTACCCAGTCTGCCATCAAGGCAGAGAAGAAGAAACACAGTTAGTGCTGATGTTTATGTAAGACATATTTTACTTAACCTTTGAGTTTTTCAGCATAGTTTGGTGTCTTTTATGAAAGGCATTAAAATTCAAAGCAGGATCTTTCGGTTAGGGGAGAGTGGAAGATTTTAAAAGATGCTTCAATTTAGAGAGCCCCTATATTAAAAGTGACAGGACAAGGATAACAAAAACACATCTGGAATTATCGTTATTAGGAGTATTAGTATAATTATCTTTTGCCAGCTTTGCATGTCTCAGTAATTTTCAAGAACAATCGTTTAAGTATTCAGTTTTGTGCTTTAACACGTGTTTTTGTATTCCAACAAAAAGCACTAGATAAGAGGGATGAGGGATGAAATAAGGTTGTTAAAGTTTAAAAGGGGCAATGATTTAAATTTTAATGCAGCAGTGTTTAAAGGGAAAACTTTTCCTTTTAGACAAAGAAACAATCTAAAATCTCATTCTGAAGTCAAAGGACTTGTTTATGTCTTTAAAGAGGCAAATCAGGTGAAAGACTGTTTTTAATTAGTCAAGGATTTGTGCCCTTTTCCCTTTGTTACATCCTTTATATCTCAGTTACATCCAGAGCAGAAATACTACTTCAGCATGCACTCAGTAAAATCCAACCTTTCTACTTTTTTTTTTACTTTTTTCTCAGCTTTTCTTTTGCATTCCACATTCCTGAACTGGCTCCACAGCTCTATTATTCAAAAGCAAAGACAAGTTCCTGTGCTGGAGTCTGTGCATCTCTGCAGCAGTTTTTAAGTTACAAATTCACAGAAAGTTTGAGAGAATATGTGAGGAAGAGGAGAAGGAGGAGGAGGAGGAGAAAGAGGAGGAGGGGGGCTGGAGGACAGAATACTGGAAGCTTGCCCTTCCAAAGTTTGCACAGTGGAGACATTTGAAGGTGTAGCTGCTCATCATGCACCCTAACAACGTATCCGTCCGCCTCATGCTGCTCTCTGCTCACATCTCCTCTGCATTGCTCAGGGGCACTGAGGTTTCCCCTGGCATACAGTAATACAGCATGTGATAATCAGCTCGCTGCAGCTCGATTCCTCTGCATACTCTTGTGTGTGTGTGTGTGTGTGTGTGTGTGTGTGTGTGTGTGTTTGTGTTGAGAAGTATCAGTAGCTTTGTATCTGTCTTGTATAAACCCTCACAGACACAAATGCACAAAATACACACGAAGCAAACCCTATGCATGTTTTTGTTCTTGTGTTTCTACACTTGTTAGGTCTTCACAAGATTGGCATTGTGCGTGCTTCGTGGGTACGTGTGTGTGTTTGTGTGCGTGTGTGTTTGCACGAAAGTTCCACCCTCATATTAGCTGGTGTGAGATAACGAGGAGTGAAGTGAAGACTCTTTGAAGACTGTCTTTAAACGAGAACGACAGATCATACACATTGTGTGTGTGTGTGTGTGTGTGTGTGTGTGTGTGTGTGTGTGTGTGTGTGTGTGTGTGTGTGTGTGTGTGTGTGTGTGTGTGTGTGTGTGTGTGTGTGTGTGTGTGTGTGTGTGTGTGTGTGTGTGTGTGTGTTTAAGTAGCTTGCCACATTTCAGTCTGCTTTAACTTACACATCAAGGTCTTGCCTCTTGATTAGCCCCTGAGGCATCTCGCTGACTTTCACCTCGTATATTTGAAAGTTTACCAAGTTCTTCCTCCATTTTGTGTCTTTAAAAGCTGTCACTGGTTTGCTCATCGTTGATGAGTTCTTCGTCTTTCTCCTTTGCAATAGACTGCTGAAGTCCAGTTCTGGCTTTGAATTTACTGCATGCATGACACAGACGACAAACAGAAACTGCAAACTTGATTGAAAGAACTACTCTGTGTTTTAATGCCTGTTCATCTGAGCAGACAAAAATTACTTGTGAGGAGTTTAAAAGTGATCTTGAAAAAATCTCCCTTCTAGGATAAATGCCTGATTGTAATCCACACTTAGCTTCCAGTTCAGGTCGACCAGGACCGGTTTGATTTACAGCACATCTAGGCCTCTATGACAACACCACACAGGCTGACAACATTTAGTAGAGAGGAGAGATATAACACAGAGATCTGTGTTTTTCCCTGCTTAAAACGATTTCTGTGATTAATTTAATAGTGATGGTGGACACAGGAGCCTAACTGTCGGATAGAAAAAGGACAGAAGAACAGAAGTAAGTTAAATAAAAGAGTGACACAGCCCGAGCTAAAGGCTAACACAGGGGCTAAACTGTTAATGATAATGGTCATTCCAGCCCACAGTCAGCAGTTATTCTGCTGTGGTCTGTTTCAGGCTTTATTAATGTTAAACATTACAGACATGTCTTAGAGCATGGGCTCCCAGCTGGGCTAAATAAAAACAGCTACTAAACTACTTACAAACTGACAGTGTTTACTTGTTGTTACATCAGCCTACAGAAACGTCAGGGCACTGGGCCGCTGATGTCGCTGCATATAACCGGCTACTACAACGTTTCCTTGATGTTACGTTTCAAACAGTAGCGCTACGTAACTGTACTGAAAAATACCTTACCTTGGTGCGTTGTCTTGAACAAAGAAAATTTGTTTTGATCCATTTAATTCCAAAACAAACACAGGCCTCGTTAAAAGTAATTTACGACAGTCTGCGGAGACTCCAGGCCACAAGGTGGTAAGGGAGTACAATTAAAACAGATCCTCCTCATAGCATCTTTAGTTATGTTTTTAACCTTGACAGGGAATTCATTCCTGATCCTGCACTGTTGCCACTTCCTCAGTAAATATAGTTATTATTGGTTGTCCCAGAAGTCACTAAATTACATCATCATCTGATTTGCATAGTTTTTCAGATGTATGTAATTGTCAGAAGAAGAAGAATGCGAGAATAGTAAGATCAATACATGCTTTCAAATCCGAGTCTCAAAACTTACTAGATTAAAAAACTCACTAAATTTAACCCAAGTTATTTTTTAGTGTCACTGGATCTGAAAACTTCCTACACGGTTAGCACCACTGTGGTCTTGTCATAGCTCGAGCTGAAAAACTCACAAAAAATCAGTTCCCTTCGAAATCTGAAGAATTAAAGTTTCAGTGTTAAAAATGCTGAATTTTGGTCAGCTAATAACAGGTAAAGAAAAAAAGCCAAGGTGAGCCTCTGTACTACCCCAATCAGTCTATGAACTCAGCTGTTGCACTAATAATGCATTTTGGGTTTAATTCCTAGAAGTGGAACTACATTTACATCTAAAGTTCAGCATTTCAGCATGGGACTTGATTGGATCCACTGGGTCTTGCAGCCTACCACCGCTGGTCACTTAAGGAACTTTTGCACTTTTTTACATTTGCATTGGATTCATAGTTCATTACTTGGAGGTTGTCATGTGATGTTGGTGAAATGGGATGGTTCACATTGGATGGTTTTCACAACTAAATTCTGCTGCCCTTATGTTGGAGGAAAAAAAAGAATCTAAAGGAGGGAAAATATCTTGAGTCCAGACAAGAAGCTCATCAAAAACTATAGAAAATCATTTGCAGCATGTGGTTTGTTGACTATTATTCAAACAGTGATGGAAATTTACACATCTCACTCTTCTGAAATGAGTGATTACAGCTCTGTTTTTTACATTATCTGCTGGCATGAGAATGAAATTGACACGACAATTATAGGAAAGCCATTTTTGAGATTTACAAACGCTCTACAGACATTAAGAAATATTGACCCTGTAAAACTTCTGCTGTTTCGTCTGCCTTAAAGGCCAAACTGGTCAACTCTGTGGCGTGCCAAATGACCCATTACAGCTGAGCCAGGCTGACAACTTCTCCAAGGTGAATGTATATATTGTGATATATTGATACATTCTACACAGTTAACTAAGAAAAAAAACTGGGATGACGTTTTTGTAAATAACACATATCAAATTTTAAAGGAAAAATTAAAAATTAAATTAAAACTTATCTGATTGAAAAAAAATGTAGGAAAGCCATTTTTGAGATTTACAAACGCTCTACAGACATTAAGAAATATTGACCCTGTAATACTTCTGCTGTTTGCCTTTAATGTAGGCTGAATGTCTTTTTCCAATCTGAATGCATCCTTAATAACTGCATCTTTAGTTTAGTTATTGTGCTTTACAGCTAAAACACACAAGATGCGTCTGCAGTGCGTCTCCATTCCGTCACGGCAAACGGATCACATAGGTTTCATTCAAATCAATGTGTCAACTTGCACTGGATCCGTTCCTATTTTTGACAGACGCAGAGCTGTAGCACATGAATTCAGTGTAGCTAAGATCAAGCGAACAGGAAGTCATGACTGGAAACTACCTAAAAACACCCAGTGACTTTAAAAATAAAACAGAAAAATTAAAATCAGTTCGTATTTAGCTTGACTACGATGATAAATCGACAAAATGAGAGGCCAGGAGTCAACAGGTTTGAGGTTTTACAGCCCAACATGAATAAATAGACTCTTATCAATGGTGTGGGAAGCACAGGAACTCCTCAGTCTGCAACTCCAGCTGTCTGTAAGTCACATGGCATGACGGACTGAACACGCAGGCGGTGTAAGGTGACAACGGAGTTGCACTGCAGACGTATCTGGTGTATTTCAGGCGTTGGACTTAAAGGAGTATGTGTTACATGTTTTTCTGTGCAGTTAGTTTACCCTATGCCTCTATATTACGAGCATAGGTTCAAATCTCAAAATGAAAGAAGCCTGCTGGAGGGAGTGGTGCTAGATTTGGAAATCAAAGACAATAAAGAAGTAATGTAATGATGCACCTGAGAGGAAGAGGCAAATAGACGTCAACTTTTCATCTCCAGGTTTTTCAAAGCGTTAGAGGAGGCTTCAATGGGACTGTCCGCCGTCCAGTTCCTGTTTTGTCTTTCAAGCCTCACAGGAGCGACTGTGATGTGTTTTGATCAGTGTCACAGCAGGTCAGAGCACTGGCCAGCATATCACAGACGTCTTCCTGCTGGTCACACTACCACATTTCTGTGTGTGTGTGTGCATGTGTGTGTGGACACGTGGGTGTGCTTGGTGGCAAATGAGTAGAGGATACCACAGAGCCTGCAGAGACAGAGCAGACATCTTCCAGTCATTATCCTCTGGGAGGCTTAGCCCGATGTGGGCACAGCTTCATGTGACACATACACACTGTCCAGACCCTCAGTGGGATTTTCCAGTCATTTATCTGCACGCTCAGATGCAAACACACTCTCACACACACTGTCTCTGTGCCTGGCAGGATTTCGGAGTCATTTAGCGCCAATCTCAGTGAGAGCCTGGCTTTGATTCGGATCAATGTTAGAGACTCTGCTTGTGATGGATGAAGGACAGACCAACTGAAAAGTGGAAGAGAGATTTGGGCAGAAATGCACAAGACTGACCAGTGTGGGAGTGAAAATACCTGAATGGAGAGTAAGAGAAGCAGGTGAAGGATAAAAGGGAACACAGAGAAGCAAATTCTGGATCACCCATGTACGCAGCGCAACAGCAAGGTCAAGATCTGTCCAGGCTGCTAGTTGAGACCTCTGAAACTTTAAATACTGTTATTTTCCCCTTCAGCAAGGCCGGACGCTGAGGCATACACACGCATACACACACATATGGACACACACTGCTGTGGAGTGCGGGCAGTGCGGGCTTTAGGTCTAATACCCAGGGAGCTGCTACTGAAGTTAAAGTCTATCTGTCAGAGTGGAGAGAGCGCGAGCAAACGAGCGAAACAAACCCAGACTGAGGATGAAGAAAGAAGGAGAATCGGAGAGTGGAGCTGAAAGTGCTGAGCAGCAGCAGAGTGATTGACAAAGAGATTTAGAGACATTTCTGCTCCTGTGTAGCTCGGCACTTTCCTCCTTTTGGACACAAAGACAGTCCTTCCCACACAGACCTCCACTTTTATCCATCTCATTGGTTATCACCGGATTAAAGTTTTTGATATCATACCATTTAAATTCTCTGGGTTGGACACCCAAGTTGTTAAACTCAGTTCCTGTCAGCCAGAGAAGGCAGTGGTGGTAGGAGGGTTTGGTGATGAGATGTCAGATGTCATACGATAAGACATCTTCCAAAATTACCCTTGCATTAAGATTGGCGGTCCTTCTCCAACATGAAGGGCATTAATTTGTGCTTTTAACTCCCCCATCCTCGTGGTTACCCTGTAATTTAAGTCTTTGGACAGTTGAGTTGTTGGCAGTTGTGACATCCAGGCTCCAGGTGGATGAATCAGTGGGCTGGAGCTTTGACTGATGACATTTAGCTGTCCATCAGAAGACACTTTAAAGACGATACAGGGCTTTGTATCAGAAAGTTTGTCTTAAGGGGCGGACAGAGGGGGACAGTCAGTCCAGGGCCTACTTACTAACCATAAATGTAATTTTGCTCATTTCTACTTTAAAACACTCACTGCTACATCCTTTGAAAAGATTCTTGGAAAACAGGCATCAGAAAAGTTTTAACACCATGCATTAAAGAGAGTATGTTGATAAACCAATAAGACAACCGATACCAAGCTGAAAAATATCCTGTCCGAAAATGAAAAGGAGTAAAACATGTTACCGTTGATGACTCAACAGTTAGACGTTGGGAAAGTTGTAATGTCATGTAATGTGACATGTACAGGAAGATTTCACTGTTGTTTATTTATTTTTAGGGGTGAGTATTGGCAAGAACCTCATTATATGATAAACATAACGATACTTAGGTCATGATATGATTGTATCACCATGTATCAATGCATCAGAATCAGAATCAGAATACTTTATTGATCCCTGGGAGGAAATTTCATTTCAGCTACATCCAGACATATAAGAAAACAAACATGGAGAAACACAGAAATGGGATGAACCTAGGAGCTCACCAGCTACCCAACTATTATTGCCCCATAGCAATAGATATGAAAAAAAACAAGATTGGGAGAAGAGATGGAGCAAAAGGACAATTCCAGACTATTCCAAACGGAGGGCGTAGTTTGCAATCAAGAAAAAGAAGCATCTCAGCATATAAGCACATGATAGCAACAAACATAAACTCGAAGACTTACACAAATGTCACTGCTCAACCAGAGGGGCATGCACGCAGCCTTACTTGGGCACATGCTCATTAACGCTCTGCAGCTGAACTGTAACGGAGCCAAAGAAGGCCATGTGTACCATGTGACCTCATGTGTGTGTGTAAGCCCGTGGTCTTCATCCCCACCCAGACTCAGCAATGTCTTTGCCGTCTGATGATGACAAGGAGACGACCTCGAAGGGTTTTGATCCCGAGACAAGTTCACAGGAGAAAGGTGGGGGATGGGAGGGGGTAGAGCATCTGTTTGCATACTATCCAGGAGAGTAGAGCGCTCATCAGCCAACCAAGGCTGACGCGGAGGAACCAAAAGAGAGATAAAGATTGTTTGGGTCAGGCAGACACACTGAAAACTTTTCGTCTGCCTGAAAGGCCAAACTGGTCAACTCTGTGGCGTGCCAAATGACCCATTACAGCTGAGCCAGGCTGACAACTTCTCCAAGGTGAATGTATATATTGTGATATATTGATACATTCTACACAGTTAACTAGGAAAAAAAATGGAATGACGTTTTTGTAAATAACACATATCAAATTTTAAAGGACAAATTAAAAATTAAATTAAAACTTACCTGATTGAAAAAAACTTTTCTATCGTATTGGTTTTGAAATAATGAAAGTCAGATGCAGTGTTTAATACATATACCTAACTTAAAAACATTAAGTGCATCAAGTTTGTCACTTAAACTAATGTTGCAAAGAAATGTAACGGATAAATGTCTATTGATTTAACCAATGTCACACACAAAAAATCTGATACTGCATGAAAAAGTTACTGTGATTATGATTTTATCAGTTTGCTAAACTGAACAAGTTAAACTGGAAATAACTTTAAACCAACTGACCCAGAAATAGAGAAAAAGCAATGTTGTCTACAGCATCAAAACCTGTATTATCAAGTTTAGGAACAAAATATTTTTTATGTACTCTGTGAGCTAGTGTTGATTCAGTAAAAGTTCATACTCCATGATCAACCCTGCAGCTTCAGTTTCTGTTCCTGTTACTCCTGTGTACAAGTTGATGTACCACAAACTATTAAAATACAGCTTTCTGATGAGATGGACTTACACATATACATGCACTTATACAGTAGGGGACCATACATTTTATCAGCCAATACATTCATACCCACACACACACTGCTAACCAGCAGTGGGAGCAACTTAAGGTTCTCTCTGATTGATAGACAACAACTCTGTCAAAAATGTAGTTACATATTGTGTAATTGATGCATACACTGCAAAAACCTGATATCTTGTTTTATTTTAAGTAAAAAATTGTCTTATCACACTTGACACACTGGAACAAGCTGCCAGAAAATATTAGTTCTGCTGAAACTCACGACTGCTTTAAATCCAGGTTGAAGACTCACCTTTTTACAGCTGCCTTTTATTAGAGCATTTTTACAATTCATTATTATAACTTTTCTTTGAAAAAATAAATGCACAATTTTGCAACTCTGCACTGCGACACTTATCTTAAAATCTGTTTTAAAATCTGTATTACCTTTTTGTAGAATTCTTATTGTTTCCTGTATCTTGTTAATTTTAATCTGCCTTCAAATTGAATTTAAGTTGTTTTCTTGTAATTTGTTCTGTCTGTAAAGTACTTTGAATTGCCTTGCTGAAATGTGAGATAAATTGGCCTTGCCTTGGTATAAGCCATATTCACCTGCCAGTCCAGGAAAATGTCAATATAAGTTATTTAAGTCAAATGATCTCTGAATTGCTTGTTATAAGTTTTTTTTTTTAAATCTACCGATGGTGTAACAAATTAATTGCCAGAAAATTTTCTTGAAACTACAATAATGTCTCAATACAAGTAACTTTTCTCTTGTTCCACTGACATATTCTTTATAACCTGTTACAAGCAACTCAGACCTCATTTTTGTCTTTAACTAACTTGAAAGACATTTTTTTCTAGACTGGTCAGGTGAATTTGGCTCATATTAAGTCTAAAAGGCATTTTCTACTGAAAATAAGACAAAAAAACTTGATAAGATTTCAGTTTTTTGTAGTGTATGAGCTGGTCTACCTGTAAGACGGTCCCTGGTTCGATTCCCTGACTTGTCCAATAACACGCTTCTCACTCTAAATTCCCCTTTAAGTGCTATTTCGTGTGTGAATGGTTGTCTGGTCTGTCTCTTCGTGTTAACCCTGTAATAGACTGCTGACCTGTTCAGATTGAACCCATCCTTTCACCCAATGACTTCTGTAATTGGCCACAACCCCTCACGACCCCAAGAGGATAGAGCGGTAAAGACAATGGATGGATTTTGTCGAATTTGGATTTTCCAGTTTACAGCGTACTGTGTTCAATATCAGATCATTTGTACCAGAGTTTAAATTTGGGTTTGTTACATTGGCTTGTGTGCAGACTCTTTAAAAGCAACAAGTTTAACTCTCTGGGTGCTGAATTTCTTTGTGCCTACCAGAAACAAACTCTCTGCTGTTGTCCAGTTTGACATTTTGAACTTCATCTCTGCAACTAGATAAAATATCTCTCATTTTGAGACTTTTTTTTTTCCGATGAGCTGTTGAGATTAAACATTTTCCTGCTTTTGGGCTTTTAAACAGTTTCCACTCATCACTGCATTTTCCTCCATGTGAACACATTTGATGTCTTTTATGTTCTTTATCTTCCCTTTGAGGATCTGCTTCTGGACGCAAATTGTGGTAAAAACGCACTGTCTCTGGTTTAATTGTGGCACAATTAAAGAAAAATCTCATCTGACAGAGGGACTGTGTGGGACAGTATGTTTAAGCAGGGTTGTTTTACATTTGATTTATGCAGCCAGAGATTTTTACAGACCACAGTGGGATTGTGTCACATTTTTAGGACCACTGTTGTGACTCAAAATGTCCAAGCTTTATTGAGCAGGAGCCTCTGAGCGGATTCTGTGGCATGCTTAGTGTGCAAGTTTGATCCCCTGCAGACAGCAGGCGAGAAGATAAGGCGGGGAGAGAAAATAGTTTCATCAAGTTTTGATAAGTCCATTCTGAAAGAAAAACCTGATCGACAGCGCTGATCTGCTGATAATAAATCAGTCTGTTGTGGATTTGAATGCATGCTGACTTCTGCTGAACCAGTGAATCACAGCGGTCTAAAACCTCGTATTGATTTCTTTTTCCTTTTACCTTCAGTCTTATTGTTGATTGAACAGGAGTCACGCAGGTACAAAGATCACAGCAGCTCAGCTACTCTGCCGGCAGATAACAATGTAGATAAACAAACTGAGAGAAAATAAGAAGAGAAGGCTGAGGATAAAGGCTTGCGTTGAGGGGCTGAAAAACACGCCGAAGATGTATAGAAACGTCCAGACTGTCATCCCTAATGTTAGATATGAAGGATAGTGAACCGGCAATAGAAAGACCTTGATAAACATGGGATGGAGAAAAAGCACAATAAAATAGAAGCAAAGTGGAGGAGAGCACCGAAACATGACTGGAAAGCAGTGAATGGAGGAATGATTAGGTCTAAAGTGAAAGAGGATTAAATGTTGACACGCAGAAGCTTAGGATCAGCACAAGTCAAACAAATAATGGGACAGACTTCCTTTAAAGGCAGTGTGAAGGATAAAAATGAGCACGGTTCTGACTGAAGGTGCAAAGCTGGAGAGACTTTACAAGAAAACAAACCAGGAAAATGAATGAGAGGCAAACAGTTGAGGATCATAAAGTGAAAATATGAGTAGTGAGAGGGAGAGAAAGCTTTGAAAACACCATGAACTCTGAGAAATTGAAAAGGACGAGGGGTAAATAGAATGGGGAGATGTGCAAAAGTGAGGATTAAAAAGTGGAGAGAGGGAGCATAACAGAAGGGGAGGCAGACGAGGGATGATGGGAGACGCAGGAGGGAGAAAGGGATGCAGGAGAAAGAGTCAGATGGATGGGGGGATGAGTGGAGGAGGCTTGTCAGGACGCAGTATCTATACGGAGAGATGAGTGGATCCTATGAGGAGAGAAGTGGTCAAGGAGGGAGGATGGAGATGGACAGAGGATGAAAGGATGCAGAGGGAGAGGAAGAGACGGCAGGCCCCTCAGCGGTCAACACTAATGAAGAAGAATGAGGGTCCTCAGCTGCTCTGTGGACCCACCACTGACCACACAAACACACACTCACACACAAAGTTTCACATAATTTAACCTAAATATTCTTCATTTTAGGGCGAGGAAGAAGTCAACTCCACACTCAGTCTCTGCTACGCATGAATAATATCACAAAGTGTCACAGAGACTCTTTGAACTGGAGCTAATTAAGGAACAGAGTTTTTCTCACTTTTTATATTTGTTCTAAAGGGAAACATCTCAGATTAATAAATCAGACATGGGACTAACACAGCATGCTTCTGAGGAAGTGTGGGTTGCTTTAATTGGGGATAAAGTCTTGCCATTTTCCTACATCCTCATTGCAAAACTTTAGTTTTAAAGCAGATGCACCATGGAGCAGGCAGCACTTTCATCCTCTGACACCCTGTTTGTGAATCTGTGCTTTGACTTCTTTACCTCTCTCTGCCCACCGGAGAAAAACAGGTAACAACAGAATTTGATAATCTCATTACGAATTGTTCAGTAGTAGTTTTCTAAATTTTTTTGTCACAGACACATATTTAGAAAAAAAAAGGTGACTTTCTTTTGAAGAACATTTTTGTCACATTCTTGTGTCTGCTCTGCTTTTAGTTGAAGGTTTGTTTGTGCCTCATTAGCTGTGACTGCCTACAGACAAGGGAAAAAAACATCTGAGGGATGCTTGAACTTTTATCCCACCCCAGCTCACAGTGGTGAACAAAAGTTGATTAAGATTTGCCACAACACAGTGGTGTGATATATAGTTTGGTTTTTAAACCAGAAGTTTAGAAAAGTTTGTTTGTCAACAGTTTGACAGAAAAGTCCTGACCCAGTTTTTGCGTCGGCTGAGAGAGAAACGTCTAATCATAAAACACACAGGGATCTGACATGCAAATACACTGACCAACTGTTGCAAGTAAAATGTGGTCCTGCTAAAAACACAACAAAACATTTAAGATGTCTGTACTTCAGTCCTGTCACATGATGTGTACAGAGAGTTTCATGGGACAAGTTTACGAGTTGATTGCTACTTAAACACGTGAAAATGCTTATGGGAAACAGTGGCTCGGTTTTCTGTCAGTGAATCAGTCAATATTTGGGTAGAGTCAATTTTGGTTTATGAAAAATTCGGATTAACTGTTTACATGCATGCAACGCAAACAGGGTCATTCCTTTTACATAGTATCCAGATTAAAACAGTGGCGCACGGGCAACAACTTAAAGGAACGGAGAACATCATGACGCAATGTGTGTCGTTTCCGCTTCTTCTTACTGTTTCTATAGCAAGAGCAGCAACAACAGGACTTCCTGTACTCAAAAGACCAAGATTTTATTAACATTAACAGGTCTAGACCTGTAAATGTTTGTCATGATTTAGTGCTATATAAAAAAAACATTGATTGATAAATTGAAGATTCCTTGTGAACAGCTAATGCTGGCAGAGCTGACAGCACCAGCCTCAGACCTCCCTGCATGTTTGTTTACATGCATGAGTCTGTTGCACATTGCATCCAGTCGAGTTAACTAGACAGTAGACACAGCCCTCTTCCAACTTTATCCCCATTTTCTAATTCATTACATGCCAAACCACGCCGTGCAAAGACAGGCCTCCTGCCAGCTGAGCTTGTTTACCACCGATACTAATTGTTTTGATGTTTGTTTGTCCTGTTGAATCATGTCATATAAGCGCAGGTTTACAAAAGCACATCGCGATTCACTGTGCTATGATACACCCCTATAACCCACTCAATACAGTTTTTATTACCTGGTCTTGGTCATGGATATATTATCATTCAAATACTGAAATTTGTTTCCGAACTCCCCATAGCCATCATTTCTGAACTGCTGAACCTGCAGTACATTTTCAAAATTATGGTTGAGGAATCATAACTTTTGTGTGTCCATTCCGTTTAATAATGGAGTGTCATGGTTTCTGACTCACTAAGAAAAAGCCAGATCAGAGTGATGAAGTTGGAGCTAAAACACAAACCCACAGCTGGATGGAAAACTCAGTGAATACAACCAGCAATGTCATCCAAGAGCTTAGATTAGTATAAGATAAGACATGATAGTTGTTTGCCAATGCTGTCAGGTAACAATATGATATAATATAATAATAATACAATATAATACAATATAATATAACATAATAAATCCACAAAAACCCAGTAAAGAGGGGTTATCAGAGAAGTGGTCTGTGACACTGAGTCCATCAGGGGAACAACTGCTACAAACACTGACATCGGGACAGGTATCAGCTCCGTGGGTTTGTCGAAAAAGTTGTCGTCAGTCAGTTTATCTGATTGTTTGTCAGTTTGTTTTTGCTCTTGCCGCTTTTTATCTATCTTTAATGAACCTTCCTTCATCTGTCAATTGTGTTTTTCTGCCTCTTCTTTCTTTAAACCAACGCCTTTCATCTTGCTTCCTCGTCTGTTTGCAGCACACCTTTTTTTTCAGTTTGCTCCACTCTCTTTGTCTCTCTGGTCTTACTCTGTCTCCTACGATCTGTTTTCCTTTTTCCAAACCCTTTTCTTCTTTCTCTCTGCCACTTCCTTCATTTCTCTCTCACACTGCTCTGCAGTTGACTTATTGATTTCATTTTCATACTGTTGGCAGTTGTTCCTGCCGTCATAAACCATCGCTGCAGCCTCCTTTCAAACAGGCATTGATCACCGTACGCCAATCACAACCAATCACCACTGAGCATCATTGTCTGCCCTCAATCTCTCTTTTGTCGTTTGTCTATCTGCTATTGTCTGCTCTGTTGGTTATAGTTTTTAATCTTGTGGGTTTTTTTTGCTCTAGTAAAAAGAAAATAAAACAAACAAAACCAACAGTATGTTGAGAAAAAAGAATAAAGACTTTTTTTCTGTGTTGTGAAAAATAGCTCAGTCTGAGGGCTTTCAAACAAAACTACATGAGAAAAAATCAATAAAAAATTTCTTAACATTTGGTCTCTTTGTTGGAAAAAAAAAGAAAGAAAATCACTTTTATAGTCCATCTTTGTATTTGTATGGCAACTTTAAGAATGAATGCACAAGCCAAAATCTTCAGGGTTTTAAAAGAGTGCAGCTGAAGCTTAATGTGTTATGAAAAGTAAGCAAGCAACCTTAGCATTTCTGAACATGTTGCTTAAGTTCTTGTCGCACTGATGTATAAATCACAGCCTGCTTAAGGGTTTGTTTGCATTCAGAAAAGTGCTGTTCTTATGCACATGCACAGCCCGTTCAAGCAACACGTTATCAACATGTAGCGCTGATAAGCTTGTAGCACTGACAGATTCACTGCTGGTGACTTATTTCTTTCTTAGATTGAGGAGTCTTTTGGTAAAACCAGCCATCAACAGGGTTACTCTTCCTTTAGATAATGGTGCATTATGGGGGCTTCTTTATTCTTTGGTAGCCATTATTGATGTTAAATCTGAGAACGCTGCTCAAACAAAATGTATGCAGTTATAATGTTGCTTATTCTTAATAAAATAGGAATTCAAAACACCAAAATTAAAAAGAAAGGAGATGTTTTCGATGATAAAGTCTACTGTGTTGCTTTTTTTTCACCTTCAGTTTGTATTTTTTCATTTCAAACTGTAAGAGCAAAGACATTAACCACCGTTAAATAACGTAAATAAAAGTCTACAGTCTTTCCCAAAACTGATCTGATCCTGTCCACATGGAGCTGAATGTTTCATTACTTTTTTCATCAGTGACAAAATTTTACCATAGTTTATAAAGAAATGATTAAAAAAATATATAACAATTACAAGAAAAGTTTAGAGTGGGCGGGGACCCTTTGACCCACCCATAACGCCACCCCTGGTCCAGACAGAGTACATGCTTTAAATTTTTTTCTAATATGTTTAGTTTTTGCTCTCACCTTTCTTTTGGTCTTATTTTAGGTGGATCATCATTAAAGTAACACAGTGTGCGCCCTGATCCGGTTTCTTCAGGTGTTAGTATAAATGGCGGTGATATAAATGAACCTGACTTGGACTCAAATGGATCAAGTCAAACAGAAATCCAAATCATCTCCTTTGGTGCCCAACAGGAATTCCAGATTTGGTCTTCTATTTCCCAAATGGCCAAACGTGAATGATCCCTGATGGGTTGATTGATGGGCTGTTAATGGGCTTGAGTTTGACTCTGTATCCACTTCTCTTTGTTTTGTCAGTCTGTGGTCCGTTTAACCATTGTGGGTGTTGCTAGGACAGTTTGGACTAAGTATACACAGATTGGCTCAAACCGACAGAACTCTTAACCATCCAGGTTTAGCACACTCTGTGCGTCTCTGAGCGTCACCGTTCATTCTGTCCCATCCTTCCTTTCATTTTTTTCTCTTTTCCAGTCTTTTGTTGCATCACAATGTTCGATTGAACAGCCCAACAGGCCATTTCTGGAGCTTCTGTTTCCTCTTCCGTGTCCCTCCTGGACCTCAGACACCTCAGAGCTTTAAAAAGAGGGATGAGTCAGGGGTCTGAAGATATGAATGAAGGGGGTGGAGTTCAGGGTTCCAACAACTGCATTTCTTCTTGCTTTTGTAACCCTCGCTCACTGTACTCTGACCTTTCTGGGCACCTCCATGCCGTCGGCTCGCGCCAGCAGACCTCCCGCTCTCTCTGCCTTTTCGGTGTTCTCTGATGGGGGTCCTGATAATAATCCAGCTCAGGCCTGTATTGTGTTCTGTGTTCAGAGCCACTACAGCTGCATAAGCAATTGACACACTCTTTATTTCGGGCACATTTCACACTGATATTCAGGTCAGCATTTTATCGCCCTCACTCCCTCGTGTGCTTACCGGAGGCTTTGTGGCACCAAGACCACCAGCTGGGATAAGAGGGGACAACAGCAGGACTCTTAGGTGGGTTTTATTCTGGCTTTTGTTGCCATGAAGCAGCCGCAACATTATCGGAACAGTCCACTTTGTAGCAGCGTCTCTTTTGTGTCCCATTGTCACTCAATCCGTGTGTCCCCACCTCTTCTTTCTCTTCATGAGTTGAGGCCTGCTTCTCCTTTGTGATTGCTCCCCAATTCACTCCCTGTACTCCCAGAGAGATCGATCTCTCTCTGGCTCTGGCCTTTTTGTATATAAATAAATACCATTGTGTTATTGTGTTCTCCCTGGGCTGTGATGCCGAGTTCACTTCATGTGAAACTTTGAAATTGCTTTTTTAAAGTTGTACTTCAGTTATTTAAGGAAGTTTATGTTGCAAAGGCAACTGCTCATTGTTATAAAATGTCTTTGGGGCTCATCATTAGGGATGTCTACATCCGTGCTTCTGCAACAGAATGCACAGACACATTGTTGAATTTAGAAAGAGTCTGCTCTGCTTGCCTTTACCTCTGCAATATATAAAAACAAACATCTGAACCTAGTGAGCAGCTATGCTGCCCTTAGATAAGTATTTTGTTTGCCTTTATACCTAAAATGTCACTGCTGTTCCCCTCTCTTTTAGCCTCCAACAGTTCAGGTGTTTGATGTTGGTATGTTGGAGAATAAAGAAACAAAGATAGAGGACATAAAGAAGAGAGTTGCCTGCATTACACTAGAAAAACATGTGCCTGGGACAGGAGCAGTGTCTTCTGTTTGGGAGGGTTTTTTGTTTGTTTTAAAGTATCTGCTATTGGTTAAAAATAGGATCTATCATAAAATATGATGAGCATTTGGTATTACATTTGTCAGATCTGAGACCCTGATGTTGCGTGAGCAGAAGGGGCAGAAATCGATTGAGGAGGTGATAAATTCTGCAATCTTGGCGTTGATGTTTGGGTTTGTGTTTTGTTGATTCTGTTTCTACTCTGACACGGATGTGCTGTCAGCAGTGTTTGTGAGATTTGTCCTCAGACGGTTAGTGCAGTGGTTCTGCCTGTGTCTGACTATTTTTGTACCTTTATGCAACCAATTATCTGACATCCACAGTCCCTTCACACTGCGAGTGACCCGCTGTGAGGAGGTGAAAGAGGAGCTGCAGTTTGAAACATCTCAATTTCTTCGTTTGTTGTTGAACTATTTGTTGAAAGTCAGCGCTCTGAATAGCTAGTCTGAAAATGTGCGCCATTATCACCAAATTTAAACTCTTCCACATTTCTCCACTTTTCAGCAAAAACAGGCTTTTAACTTGCTTTCAAGTTTCAGTCAGAGCTGCAAAACACAAATTCACTCTTTGATTCTGCATCAGTTTTATTGTTGATTACTTATAAATGTAGTTCCAATCAGCAGCTACTGGAAAAGCATGAATGTTTGAAATATTAAAACCCTGCTCTCTGCTCATGAAGTAAAACAATCTCCTCCTGCTCTCATGTGTTTTGTATCATCTGAGAAGGGATTGTAATATTTAGTTTTTAATCTAATTGAAAGTTAATTGACAGATGAACTGATGATGAAGGTGTTTGTTAGTCACCGTGTTAACTACTCGATCTTTGATAAAAGTGAGGTGAGATTATTATCTCAGTAACCTCATATGAACTCTGTTAGTGGAGACAATCTTTGTGGTGCGTGCTCCTCTCTGCATTCCCCTCCATCTCCATCTCCATCTCCATCCCTCCATCCCTCAGCAGCAGAGTAGGCAGACCTATCAACCACACAGCCTCAGCCTATCACCTGGGAGCCCCAATTGCCTGCCAGTCATCAGATAAAATGGATTTCCAATTGAGTCAGGGCTCTGATGCTGGGTCGGACAGAATGGAGTACAGACAAACTCCTGCTCCTCTTCTACCTCTCCTCACTCCTCTTTGTTTTTCTCCTTCTATCTCCTGCTGTGCTCAGGCCATCTCCCACTTCTCCTCTCCTCACATCTCTCACACCTTCTCCATAATCTGCTGATCCGACCCTCACGAAATCAAAGTGGGCTGGTTGTAAAAGCCCAGATACCAGCATGTTATCTTGGAGGCAGTTTGATGCAGGCGTTGCAAGTTCTGAAAGTGAGCAAGTATTTTTACTCAGGTGGATGTTCAATTAAAGCAACAGGTGGAAATCTTTTCGTCTGTTAGTGCTGGACGTGTGAGGTGTCACTGGTTGTTTTATTTTTCTGACCAGAGTGCAGTCGCCTTTTTGAGATTTAGGCCCCGTTTACACGACAATGTTTCATCTGAAAAGCTAAAACGCAGTGAAAAAAATCTGTGTTAACACAGAAACGCTGAGGGACTAAAAACGCTGTAGTACGCATGCTAGGCCTGTAGTTGGTGCTATAACTGTCTTGTCCAGAAGGGGCTTTTTGTGGATCTCCACTGAAGTGGTGTTGGGCTGATCATCTGGGCCCAGTATTTCAGACATAATTCACCAGGATTAATCCTGGTTGATCGGATTAAACCCAGATCTGATCCAAAATTGGGTATTTCAAACAACATTTAATCTTGATAATTTAAATCCAGATTTGGAAATCCAATCCTGCCTTTAATCCAGATTTGAGCCTGTGTTGGGTATTTCAAAACTTCAGTCCCAAATCTGGATCAGGTTTGTCCTGAAAAACAGCATTAAATTAAGCCCACCTCAGGGTAGGATCAGAGTGTGATCCCATGTTTTAGTTCCACATATACTCATCCATAGATAGCTTTTACTTGCATTTCTCGCAATCATTAGTATAAAAAGATATTTTTAATGAATTAAACCTATTCATGTACAGTTTTTTTTTATTGAACAGAAAAAAATCCAAATTTCACAATTGTCAGAAAAGTAATTTAAACAACACACATTTCCTCAACCCAAAATTGTACCACCTAAACTTAAAGTTTTCGCACTACTTTTCCATTTGCTTTTCCAGCAACTGTAATTTTAACTGGATGTGTTCTTGCTGAAGCATGGTAAGTTTTATTTGTTCCTTAGCAAGTAGAATTTGCTGGTGTGCTTGCTCAGTTTCCATCTTAAAGAGATTTTGGTAGGCATGATCCTCATCATGATGCCTCTTCCGGTGATGTCTTGGTGGAGGTACAGGGGGAACCTCCCCACTGCTCTGACTTGT
The DNA here is from genome assembly GCF_033239565.1 of Halichoeres trimaculatus. NCBI lineage: Eukaryota > Metazoa > Chordata > Actinopteri > Labriformes > Labridae > Halichoeres > Halichoeres trimaculatus. The sequence continues at coordinate 28,901,780 of NW_027437189.1, forward strand.
GCTTGGCTCCCCTTCTGGTCTGTCTGTCTGTGACCCTGAGGGCGGGTTGATCCTAGGAGGTGGATGGATTTGAAAATCTCAATTCGAGAGGATCAGGATTGTTCTGATCCAATCTAGCAAAGTTTTGAAATACCAAGATAGAAGATTTCTGATCCATGGATCAGGAAAATGGAATTTGGAAATCTGGATGAATTTAATCTGGATTTAATTTTTTTGAAATACTGGGCCCTGGTGTATTTGTGAATACTTAAGTGGAGCAACAGATGCACATTTATTTGAAAGACAGTCAGCAGATTCAGCAGATTGAGTAGCACAAGCACAACACGGTAGTTTACGGCAAACATAGCAATGGGACTGTTGTCCTGTTGTATGCGCTTGCGCGAAGAGGAGTGTGATGTCAGCGTTTCCACTGAAAACGCCGGCTCACTGTTTACACAGTAACAGTGTCAGCAGTGTTTTAGAAAACATCCACTCTGGAGGCCGTTTTCAAAAGTTTGCGTTTTAGGTCGGCTCAAACGCTGTCTCTGTGTAAACACGAGGCTGAAATGCAACAAAACTTTTGCGTTTCACCCTAAAACTGTTGTCATGTAAATGGCTTCTTAGAAAATACTGATTAGGACGATCTACACCAGGGATGGGCAACTAATTCTTACAAGGGGCCACATGAGAAATCTGAATTGTGTCATTGGGCCACACTAATAATAACATGAACTTCATTCTGCTCAATATTAACTTTTTTCCATGATAATAAGAACTTACTTATATTTGATTAACTGCTGCTGGTAAGCTGAAGAATGAGGATATTCTGTAAACATGTTGAACCGTGGTGTCAAATGGGAAAATACTCCTATAGAAGTAATAGACATTATAAACAAAGACAATAGCATTGGTGTTTCATTTTATTTTTAGCTTGCTAGTCTCCACAAATGCTGGAAAACTATATCACAACTTCATACAAAAAAAAACAGTAACTTGAATGTTTTTCACTTCAGTTTACCTCTGCAGTGAGAAAAATCCAGTCAGTCTTGTGAATAAATGAGCTCATTAAAATGTGGATGAATTTCTGAGGTGGCTAGGAGGACAGCAGAGAACTGATCATCAGTGATGGAGGATCTGTGTTTGGATTTGTTGAACTTCACTTGATGCTGTTAACATGCCCAGCACAATTTTTGTTTTTAATCTTTATTCTAATTTATGATTGACCTCACTTGGGCCAGATAAGGAAACCCAAAGGACTGGATCTACCCCACGGGCTATATTTTGCCCATGTTCAAACTATGCCAAGCATTTCATTTTCAGAATTCTTAAACAGAACGGTCACCTTAAAATCTCTGTTACATGTTCTTTTCAGAAAACATATTTAACAACTTTTTGGTCCAAGAACAAAAGAACATTTTTTTACAAGACGTCCTTCTTTTTCAGGATTAATTTTTCAGCCAATAATTTTTTTACTTTAGAATTGTGTTTTGTAAGGGTAAAGTACATGGTCCGTTGACTGAAGCTATAGTTGTCACAATTGTTGCCCAAAATCAAGGATGGAGGAACAAAGTGCAGACAAAGGAATAGATTCATTAAACAAACAAACAAACAAACAAACAAAAAACGCTTTCGCTGCAAAGAGAAGGCAACAGAGGAACTCACAGGAAGCATAGATGCGATGATGTGAGGTTGATTGATGCAACAAACTGTCCAAGAAAAGAGGAAACACAAAGAAAGTAAATTAACAAAGGTGTGAAAAAGTGACAAGTGAATCCAATGAGTGCAACCAAACAGGAAGATAACACAAGGGCAGGAAATAAAACTAAACCAGACACAGGGAGCAAGAAATTGGAAATAAAACAGGAAACTTGACGGACACTTACCAGAGGTGGATCACTTATGAATGAGACAGAAAAGGATAAATACTTACACAAAGAAACCCAAGATAAATACACAAAAAAAGGAAATTAAAGACAGATTATAACAGAGAATACACGGAACAAAAAGGCCACAACTTTTTGCTGCATGTCACCCCAACTCCCTGTACTCCCCATGTTTTCCTGACCCCCTCAAACTGAGCTCCTCATAAAAACCTGCAAATGCCTGAAGTTAGTCCCTTGAAAGCAGCTGCTCTATGAACCATGGGAAGAATTCCTCTGACCACCATCGCACTATGTGACACCACTTCATCAGTTCGGTGGCAGTTGTAATAGTTGTGATACCCTAGAACCAACATGCTAATCACAAAATAAAGTCTGTAATAACACTGATCTCATCTTTCATGCAAACCCTTGTGTTTCCTAATTCAAGTGAATCATGTGCTGAAATAATAAACCAAAGGGGAGACAATATTTTGCAAATCAAGAAAATAAAGGAGGTAAGAGTAGAATCGAGGAGAAAGGAGCAGAGAATGGAGGAGCGAGGGAGGAAATCAGAGGCTGAGATGAGAGGACAGCAGAGAGGAGCTGTATCGATCACACTGCTCTGGGAGTCTCTCTGTGGTTTTAATGGTTTGAGTTTCACAGCTGGAGTGAACTCTGCAGTCCTTAGAACAGATACTTTGACAGCAGTGCACACGCAGTACACACAAGCAGTCTGCCTCTCTACCTGCTGGGTTCAGGTCAATGCACCCCAGCCACAAGTCAATTTAGCTCATCGCATCGTTCCACATGGACTACTGGAGCTGTAGGACTTCAGTGAGACCAGACGTCATTCTGAAATAAACCTCCTCCCTGCTGCTGTCCAGCGTGTGGAACCGAGCCGGACTGAGAAAACAACAGATTCCAAAAATGTTGGTTGATAGCTCAGATCTTTAACATACAGACTCTGCTTTACTTAAATGTTGTCATGTAATTGAATCCAAGAAAGCAGAATGTAGGTTAAAAATATGAAAGGTTTGTCTCATGTTTTTGAAAGTCATTCACAGACATAAATCATTCCCAGTTCTTTAATAGTCTTAATAACACAGTTAGGTGTCATGATGTAGCGGTTAAAGACATGCTTGCTGCTTCACGAGGCTGTACTCTGACATAGTAAACGCTTTGTGCTCTGAGTTACAACCTAACATGTTAATTTTAAAGGATTCTGTCTTTTGTTTCTGTTCAGAATGGAAAATTCAGTGCCATGCCTGGCTTTTGAAGGTGGTCCAAGAACATTAGAATTCTGAAGTTAAGGTTTGTGTTCGCAAGCCTTGTTAATTTTTTGTAAGAAAGTGATTCTAATGACCTGTTTTTCCAAGTTTAAAATGCTTTATTAATAAATATAATGGGAAAACATTCAATTTAAAAGTAGACTTAAACCACAAAAAAAAAGAAAAAAAAGAAGACAATGTGACTTAAAGGAGCTGTGAGTAGTTTCTCAGTTATCTTGAAAAAGTCTTCCTTCTAGATGTATGCCTGATCATAATCCACACTTAAAAAATGAGATTATCAGCACCAATATAGGTTATTTCCAAATGCTACTTCTTAGCTACTCGATCAGGTCAAGCAAGACTGAATTCATTTACGACACATTGTAAAAGAGAGCTATGTGTTTTTCTCTGCTAAAAACGTCTTCTGTGCTTAATTTTGTAGTGATGATGGACACAGGAGCCTAACTGTCAGACACAAACAGGACAGGAGAGCAGCGCAGGAAAGTGATAGAGCACAAGCTAAAGGCCAACACAGGAGCTAAACTGTTTGTGCTAATGTTTACTCCAACCCACAGTCAGCAGTTATTCTGCAGTGGTCTGTTCAAACTTGAGAGCCTATCAATAAAATGAAGAGTGAGGTTACGTTAGCTCTGTTTGGTGGATGACTGGCAGGACATAACCAGGATTTACTAACGTTACACATTATAGACATATCTTAGAGCACCTGGCTGCCAGCTGCACTAAACTTGGACAGCTACTAAACTACTTACAACATTTGCTTGTTGTCACGTTTCAAACCATATCCCTATGTAACTTTACATATTAATACCTAACCACAGCTCATTGTATCTGGTAAAAAGTTTTCCAGAACAGATAATTGTTTTTTTGATCAGATCTCAATTTAATTCCAAAACAAACACACGCCTTAAATTTTGTCACAAAAGTGTGTGTGAGACTCCAGGCCAGGAGGTGGCGAGGCAGTCCAATTAAAACAGATCCTCCTCATTGCATCTTTAAGCTAACAGGTATTTTGCAATATAATAATCTAAAATAGCTAGCAAAATTAACTCAAGATTTCATGAGTATTTACCCAGGCGGTCATGTCTGGAAAATGACCGCCCAACTTTATATCTAGGAATAAAGTCTGATTTACTGACTTAAACTTCCTCCTGTGGCTTTAAAGGAAGCTTTATTGAAAAATCGCTTCATTCCCTGTAACACTTAAAATTAGTACATTTGTGAGCCTGGCCTCACAGCTAAGAATCTAAGTCATTAACACGTTAAATTCTCTCGTTTTCCTCATTGCTTCTGTTATCCTGTCAGAGAAATTTCTTCACATTTACTTCTTTGTCTTTTCAGCATGACCCCAATTATCCCTCCATCTTAACACATGTACATCACACTGTCTTATCAAAGCCTCACATAAAGAAGAGGTAAACCTCGAGACACTCACACAAACTGAAAAAATGTGATCCTGGCTTTGTGCAGCTGTGTGATAATCACACTGCTTGTATCAGGAGTTGAACCTGTCGCTTGTTCTTCTTGAAAAACAGGCTGATCAGCCTCCCTCCCTCCATCTGGCCTTCAATTTATTGAGATTCTGTGTGGGAGGTGCAGTTGTCAGGGTCAGGCCTCCCTGTGGTAATTAGCTTATATAATCATAGCCACAAGCTGTCTTGTTAGATATTGTCTCTCTTGGAAGGAATAATGATAACTAATAAGGCTTCAAAGAGTTTGTTGACCTTCTCATAGAGGCCAATCACATACTATAAAACATCCATGAGCGTCACTTTCGTACGCGCTGAATCTATATGCTCTGTTGAAACTGTCTATATATCAGCAGGCTTTTTTTAATCATATGTTAAGTTTGTATTCTAAGGTTTTAGAAATGTGTCAGCATTGTGGCTAAGCTTTATTTAAACTGCCTCATTATCACCTCTCTCTGGATTATTCTTCAAATATTAAAAGGTGTTAATTGATCACAGGCATTTCAGGGGGCTAAAGGTTTTAATGAGTCAAAGCTCCCTCACGTGCTTATTAAGAAGTCCACACACAGTCGCTCCAAATCACGATGTCAGACCACTTGTGTTCTTTGAGAGACAATGATTTCTGCGTTTCAAGGACCTCATTGATCGCCAGTTGAAAAATGGAGGTCGCACTGCTTGGATCAATTGTTTGTAGGGCTGTTTCGTTGTTGTTTTTTTCAAACGGGGGTTTGTTGGGGGACACAAGTCCCTTGCTGAAGAGGTTTACAAGGTTTTGCATTCAATTAGCTTATTAAAGCTGAAACTCGAGCTGCACTACTTTCATGTTTATCATGCATCATTCTCAACCAGGGGTCACTCATATTACCTGTACTGCAGCAATCCACCAGGGGAAGATTGCAATGATTTAGGTTTAATATTTGTGAGGCTGTCAAGCTGTCCATCACCGTCCAATGCAGTACCTTTGGGCCTCATTTACAACAAAAATATGGCTCTTGTTTAAGAATATAATTTGAGGCAACATCACAACACAAAACATGCAAGCTTCAAGGAGTCATATCCTGAACAGGAGACCCTTCAGTCAGACAAACATTTCTACTTTAAAAGCTCAATAGTCCCATACAAGACAAATTATCAACCCAACTTCAGCTTAACAAGAGAGGGCAACAAGTGCATCATTGCATGGAATGAGTCGGTTTGTTTTTAATGGAAGGCTGGCTACTGCACAGGCTTCTTTTTAGAGAGCTGATTTGAAAAATGGATAAAGAAAGTAACATATTTTGCTCTTATCACTGAGGTATTTTTCAGTAACAGTTTAGCCCTGGGTGGAAAGCTCTGGCTGGCTGGTTTTGGCCCTTGGGCCGCTAGCCCCAGCACCTCCCCAACTCAACCCAACTCAACTCAACTTCGCTTTATTTATACAGGACCTTTCATAAATAAAAGCATGCAGCCCAAAGTGCTTCACAACATGAAAAGAGACAGGAGAAGTTAAAACTAGAAAAGCCCTCAGAGAGCGCAGACCTCTGCCAAGCAAATTGTGATTGTCACCAACACTTTAGTCCTACTTTAATGTTATACTCCCTTTCAGCAAACTGTCTGCTACAATTTGGTGTTAGTTGCAGGTTTGTATGATAATTTGTTACCTGACAGTGTTGAAAATTATGATGACCCAGTACATATTTCATATTCCTGATCTTAGTATCTAGAATATTTCCAGGATCTGGATCGTACTTTTACATCTGCCAGAAATTATGGTGACCTTGTCTTGTATTGTTTTGCAAAGCAATCCGACCATTTATCATGGAATTATATACACATATGGTGAAAATGGCCCTAGCTCGCAATAATAAAGAATCCTTTAAAAAATCCTGGATCCAGACGGTGATCCAGATCACCTCCAAGATTTAATAACTTTTTCCTTATCCCATTTTGAACATTTCCTGAAAAGTTGATCAAGATCTGTCTGTTACTTTTTGAGTCATGTTTTTACAGACAAACAGACAATCTGCCCCAACAACACAACCAGTAAAGACATTGTAAAGCTTTAAAAACAAGCAAAAACTTAAAAAAAAACATTTTTTTAAGAAACAAGGAGCGAGTGCAGAGTTTTAATAACGGGGTGATCTGATTATATTTTATGTGTTGAAACTCTTGTCACAGCGTTCTGAGAAAGCTTTGTAGACTTTGGTAACCCAGTGAAAAGTACGTTACTGTAGTCTTTGCAAAATGTTAGAAAAGCACAAGTTCAAATTTTTTGCGTTTTCTGGGTTAAAGCGGTATGCCTAAGATGATGAAATGAAGTGTTTATGAACATATTAAAACAACATGTTAAATTTAATCCTGGATCTAAAACCACATATGGCGTTTACCTTAACTTCTTAACACCTACTTGCATTGAATGCACTTTGTCTTTGACTGGTTTGTGCTCCTGGGACAAGAATTCCAATTGTTCTAGTTCATCCATGCTTTGATGTCAGTGAAACACAAAATAAGAGAGTTGTTTTGTCATGGGTATTTAATGATTTTCATCATGATGGTGTGTAACGATATTACCAAGCGGAAGGATGTAAAGTGTTGCATGCATCTGCAGGTCCCACCTGTACACACTGATCACCTCTTCATTTCTGCAGGTAGTTAGTCTGTGAGGAGTAATAAAATGTGTGAAGATTGGCTGAACTTACACTTTTGTGATGCCAGCTTTGACCTAAATGCCACTTCTCCTTATGTCCAGTTATATCTGAAGTTCCTATCAAGTCAAGTCCTCTGAACATGCAGTTATCAAAAGACCCAGCTGACACTCCTGAAAGTCACTTCTGTGCTCCTTGAAATGCACAAACACAGACTGCATCACTCAGAATATCGTTAACTTTGTAAGTATTTTGAAATAAAAAATATCTTTCAATTTCTTAGATACGAATATCTGCACAGACTAAATCAACAAAGATAAACTTCAGGCACACATTGACTCTGGCAAAGAAGGAGATGATCTTGTAGTTACTCTGTGTTGCGCTTCGTACAAACCTCTTTGGTGTTAACATCACCCTGAGTAAAATCAGTCAGCAGCTTCATGTCTCCTCCTTTCTGGGATAATCTCTACTATTACCAGGTCTGACCTTTCTGCTCTGGTCAATTAGACAGTAAAACTCTGACAAGTCCTAACACCTAAGAGCATCTCAAAGGTCACAGGGGGGAGTCCAAGTGCAAATGGACTCGTACTTATTTATTTTTTCTTCTTCTTCCTCAGAGCCAGCTGGTCAACCACGGATGAAGACAGGAAGGAAAAGGGTAAAACAGTTATTTGTCGGAGGCTCTTTACCTTGGCACCGCGAGGGCAGCACACGTCGCATTCCTGTTCTGAAATATGAAAGAGTTGAATTTCTTTTAGAATGCCTTGATCTTAAAAGTTTCTTTTAATGCTATTTATCTGAGTTATCCTCCATTAAAGTTGCTTTATTATTCTGCACAGCTACTTTACACAGGAGAGCAGCTTTTGAAAAGAAGTGAGTGTGTGTATTAGGTTCATGGCCTGGAGGAGTACACTTTCAATCCAGCCTTTGACAACATCAGCAGAAAGAATTTCTGATATCTGAGTTGTAAGGATCCGTTCAGGGTCATTCCTCCATCATCTGAATGTGAGATTCAGTCTGTCACATCCTCTGCGGCTTTTGTTGGAATGAAGAAAAGAAAAATCCTTTCAGGTAGGAGCTGAATCCAGTGCATTAGGACCGTCCTTGTTTTGATCTCGGACTGAAAGAAGGACTGATTGAGTTTTGTTGCTTTGAGTTTTATAGTTTTGTATTTTTTTAAAGACAGGGGGAAAAAAACACTCAGGTAATCCTGGCCATGACATCGATTCACCACGCCTGTGATGTAGTGTATGATTTTATTAAAACACTTATTTCCTTTGACTCTCTCTGGTTTGTCAGTTATTCTCTCTGCTCTTTGCTGTCAAATCAAACATTTTTCTTTCTTTTTACTTCATTTTTATATCACTTCTAAATTTCTATTCTACCAAAACAGTTGAACAAACATGTGTATAGTTAACACAAGTTAAAACCAGTATGTTTTACAACATCTGCACATTTTTCTGCATAACATTTGAATAATTTACATTTATGGGCTGAGATTTGTGCCGCTGGAAACTAAATTTCAGTTTTTAATCTATTTGAAAAGCATGATCTAAAACTTAACTTTGTGTTTTGAAACTGAGACCAGGGACTGAGGAATCAGGTTTGCCCGAAACTTAAGTTCTCTGAGATGGGAGGATTTCTGTGAATCTGTGCTCGATTACTTTTCCTCTCAGATGTAGATGACTTACTGATTGTGCCACACTAAACTGAAAGTTGAATTTTCAAGTTAAGGTTAAATATATTTCTAAAGCAAATCAATTGAATTTTTTAAACACTTGATTCAATTTCAGATTATGCTTTTAAGTTCAGTTTCTTGTGGCCCAAATCTCAGTCCATACACATTTGTTAGAGATAATCTCTGAATGTTCAACCCTCCAACTACACCATACACAAATAATACACAATACTACTCAAACTCAGACGTAAACACGACTCTATATTCTCCCCACTTTCATCATGGCTAATGTCTGGATCAACCACTTGCTGCACCCAGCTCTTGTGGCTGACTGGTGCCCAGTTTGATGACCAGATCACCCGCTCAGGTTGGACTTGGCCCGCTGTCAGAGTGTTTGGATGTGTTTTGTGAGCTGCACCTCTGTCAGGTAAGTGATGGTTTGTCTGTTTGAAGTCATCCGTCTACCTAAATATCTCTGTGACAACCTGAGGATTTTTTGCCGTTTCATCCAAAAATAATGTGTCTGTCAGCTGAAGGACTTGTCTGTTAGCTGGTGTCAATACCACAGCTCCACCAGCAGATCCCTGAAGCACAGACCAGCTCCAAACTTTGGCTTCAGTTTTGCACAGAAAGAAGTCAGTGCTTTCACCTCTATTTACAATCTTTGCTATGACTTTAGATGTTCACAGTCCAGGTCCAAGACCATCAAATCTCAGAACTTTCAACTTTCACAGATTTGTGTAAGATAATAGGAAGTAGAGCCAACAGACAGCGATGCTAGGAAAAAAGAGCTGCATATCTCCAACTCCTGCGAAATGGTAAGAAAGTCTTGATATGTCTGAAGAAAGAAAAAAAATACTTCTTTGTCAAACTTATGAATGAAACCACAAACAAAATACATTTTGTCAGATCTACTGATAAAAAGACTTACCAGTTGTGTAAAGTAGTTAATTATGCAGGTAAACACTTACAATCCCAATGTGCCACAATCACACTGCACAGTCTCATCGACCAATCGTTGCTTGATCTCTAAAAATATGCCAGTAACACCTAAAACGTGTTTTTTTTTTCTTGAAGATGCTATGAGGAGGATCTATTTTAATTGGACTGCCTGGCCACCAGGTTTCGAATTATGGGGCTGACACACGAGAATAGAATCGAACTTTATTGTCATTGTAACAAGTACAACAAAAATGAAGTCACAGCAACAATCAAGAAAACAAAAGCAAGAAAGTGTGTAGAAAGTGCAAAAAGGTCCACAAGAAAACAGATGATGACAGCCATCATCCCCCAGTTCAGCCAGCCTCCACCTCCACAGGGTCCAGGACAGAGCCTCCTCAGTCATGCTCCATGTCCGTCTCCTGTATCCAGCCCGCCCACAGCAGGTGAAGCTCCTCCAAGGCAGCGCTGGCGTCCGATGTTAGCTCTGTTAGCCTGTATCTGTGAATAGCATGATACTATTCTGCCCTATGGTATTCCCTTTGTTGCTGGGTTAGCACAGCTAGCTCGTCCATCTTTATTGAGATAGATCTTATGTTCCCAATAACGTTGGATGGAAGGACAGGTCCATGTTGTCACTTCTTAGCTCACACCTGAGAACCAGCACGTCGTCCTCACCTCCTGCTCCTCACCTTGTGGGGAAACATCAGGCCTTGCACGAGTTAGCATTGACATGCTACATGCACTAACAGCTGATTTCACATGTAAATGTAGCCATGGTTACATGTAGGATCTCCAGACAAACACAGGAGCGAAAGTAGTAAAAATATCACTGAAGGCACAAAAAGTTTGGTGTCCATGACCAAAAAATGAACCATACAAAGTAATGACCCACTCCAAATACAAAGATTACAAAAAAGAGATGAAAAAAACACAAGAAACGGACAAAGAAGAGAGAGCTGCTGCAAAAGGCAGCCGTAGCCAACAGGGCGGCGCTTAGCAAGGATTCAGGGGGAGCTCTGGAAATTTTCAGGTTTGTAATGTGCCTGTTTCTGCACTGAGATGGAATTGATTTTTAATGATCCTCACTTGATATCGGAGCTTGTTTCAGCACCCCGGATAGCACTGCTTGTTGTGTGTGACGTTTCAGTGCGCTGCTGCACCTGAGCAGAGGCTACCTTTGCACCCTTCAATTAACTTACTACATACCTTTGTGTGGGATTTGACCAGCTGTTTAAGTCTTACATGCTGTTTTTTTTTCCTGGAAAACATAAATGAGGGGCAGTTTAGAGATTTGGGAGCCAGGAAAGCTGCCACTGCTACATTGATCTGAACAGTTGACATGACATGGTCCAATAAGTTGCAGAGGGATGTCCTGAGGTATTTTTATTGCTTCAGATCTGACAGTACTTAAGCCAAAACAGCTTTTCCATCTGCAGAGGACACTTTGCAGAGATCTTCTCTCCATGCTGCACATTACTAAAGGATTCGATTCATCACACTGTGATTCATAGTTACTGTGAATTTTAGCAACTCAGCTAAAAAGCAGAAAAATTCCCTGACACTTTTTGGATTGCTGCTATGGTGACTAAATGAAATTTTAAATACAGTATCAGACAATTGCTGTAGTTGAAGTGGAGTTTTTTTCTTTGTAAACACATGTGAGTTAAAAAGTTGTGGTGCACACGGTAAAAAATAGGGCCCCCCCGAAAGGCCACTGTGTAATTCCAAACCCTGCTCGCCACCTTCTGGCACGGCCTCGCACACTGTGGTAAATAACTTTTAGCGAGGTGTGTGTTTGTTTTGGAATTAAATGGAGATTGGATCGATGTAGTGCTATCGGCAGCCCAGTGCTCCAATGTATCTGTAGGCTAATGTGACAACTAGTACACACTGTCAGTTCATACAGTAGTTAAGTAGCTGTCCATGTTTTGTGCAGCTGGCATCACTCTTGTTTATCTTTTTTCTGCTCTAATGTCTTTCTTCTTTCCGACAGTTAGGCTCATGTGTCTACCATCAGTACAAGATTAATTACAGAAATCGTTTTTAGCTCTGAGAAACACAGATCTCTCTTTCCGCAACTGAACTTTGTCAGCTGGCGTGGTGTCACAGAGACCTCGACATTGCGTAAATCAATCCAGTCCTGCTCGACCCGAGCTGGAAGCTAGGAAGTAGCGATTAAGAATGACCTGTAGCCGGCAATATTGGTGCTGATAATCTCATTTTAAAGAGTGGATAACTATCAGGCTCCTCACAGCCCCTTTAAACATGAAAACAAAATGTTCACTCTGTGTGATCCTGAAAAATGACCCCAGTTAAAACAGTAATTCTGATAAACACTCATCAAGCCTCTTCAGGGGAATCTTGCCAAGTTTTTCACAAATTTGAAGAATATTTGCAGGTGTATGATAAAACAGCCCGACAGTAAGTAGCTTCCACAGTCACCTTCATGATGTGAAATATGGGAGTGGATTTCTTTGTGGATTTTTCCGCGGCAGCTTTGTGGCTGTTCAGCTGGAGACTTCCCCTCTGAGGTGTACCCAGGTGTGCAATAATGTACTTGATTGACTTAATGTAACAAGTTTGACTCAAGTGGCGGTGATTTCTCTGCTCGGGTGATTCTCTCTGAGTCGTAGCTTTCAGTTCTGTACTGAGGCGCTGGTAATTGGCTTGGAACAAGGTCTGCTGCTATGCACCTCAGAAATTCACACACGTTTGGGCACCAGCGGCCAATCTTAATAAAAGAAATGACACGGGGGTGGAGGAGGGGAGACAGAGGATGCGGTCTCGCAGATGTTGCTACGGTAACAGTGGAGAGCCAGGGCTCGGAGCTGGAAGGCAGCAGGTTAGAAAAGAGAAGTGAGGAAGACGACGTTAAGCGCATTCAAATGCATCCTCGCGCTCTCCCTGTTGATCCCGTGTCATACCCAATTACCACTGCAGCGAGGGGAAGGAGGAGCGCAGAGTGGGGAGCAGGGGGGAGACGGTGTGGGACGTACAGAGAATACAGAAAGAGAAAGAGGAGGATTCTGGTGTCTGCTTGAACCTTTGAGAGAGATTCTGCACGTGTGAGTGCAGAGGTAAACACCCACGCCTGTCGTTACAGGTTTATAAAAGGCAGAAATCTTTCTTATCTGCAGCTTCAAGAGAGTGTGTGACACGCAGGTGAAGATTTCAGAGTGTGACAACTTCTCTGTGCTACACAGGCGCCTGTGGAGTGTGTGTGGACCACAGATTCAGCTCTACAAACACAGCTCTGTACGCTGTAATGTTAGGAGAAGTCTGCACATATTCACAGGGTATCTGAAATATTGTATCTGTCTGCATGAAATTTCACAAGAAAACACTAGTGTACTGCTTCTGCTTTATCACAAACTGTGTCTTTTACAGCAGATCGAGCCAACATTTGTAAGAATGGTTTGAAAGATTTCTATTCACTGAAATGCTGAGATCAGGGACATCACTAATCCCACTAATGCGTCCCATTTACCAGCAGTCTTAAAAGAGGTTTAGAGAGGGAATCCAAAGTACTGAAGTCAGAAACCTTTTCACACCCAAAGACAAGTCAGACACAGACATGAAGATTTGGGGGATTTTTCAGGGTCACTAATGAGACTTCTGTGAGACTCAGGTAGATTTTATCCGATCACACTCCAGGTAAAGCCTGCACTGAAAAAAACAAATAACGAGGCACACAGAAGAAGCTGATGTCCTTGTGTGAGAGTGTTGAGATGTAGTAGCAAGCCAGCAGATGAGGAGACATTTCTCTCTTCATGATATGAGTTTTTATCGGTTAAATACGGACTCACTTCTGCAGCCTTTCAGAGTCCTCACCACATTTATTCTCTGTTTTTCTTTGCTCCTGTTTGGAGAGCAAAAGCTATTGTGTGAAACTAACTGATTTATTTGCAAAATGCAAAATTTAAACCTTACTCAAGTACCCAGCGTATGCACGATGTTTTTCATAGTTTCAGTAAGATACAAAAGACAGACTTAAATGTCCAATGTGTTTCTTGACTCAGTATAAGTCACATTCACTCAACAAAACCAGACAGATGTCAGTAATTCAGGACTTCTTTAAAGCTAAGGGAAACCAAAAATAAATCCTGAATTGCTTTTAATGAGTACAAAATAAAGCCCGTATTAGTTTCTTGAAGGAGGTTATTGAAATTTAAGAAGTAATATTCTTATCACAATGGCTGATTTTTAACTTTTTACAAAGTAATTCAAGCTTTATTATAGGCATAATATGTTGTAATTTTTTTTTTTCTAGGGGTGGGGTGTACTTGGTAAATCTAGCAAAAATGAAACTTTAATTTTTTCTTACTCAAAATAAGAAAAAACATTTGCTTGGTTTTGCCTTTTAACTGTGCTAGTCGGTAAAATGTTTTTGTGTTCAATTAAATTATAGTCATAACTTTGAAATCGCTGGAAATCACTTTTAATTCTCTTTTCCTCCTCTACTTGAGTGGCCGCTCAGTGCAGAAGTGCTTTCGTCCTTTTTCTCTTGTCTTTTGAGTTATTTTTGCATATAAAGTCTGTCATTACTTCTTATGGCTCATTCATTGGTCACTTACATCAAAGTGGTTATGTCTGCTGTGTTGTTTTTGTTTTTTTTATTTTGTGTGCAGGGATCCTGTGTGTAACCATGGTCACATTGTTTTCACATGAGATCAGTCAGTAGCTTGTGGCATGTTAATGCTAACCGATGCTAGGCCTGTTGTTCCCTGTGAGCTGAAGAGAATGAAGCGAGGGTGATGTGCTGGTACTGCACTACCAGCTAAGACAAGACAATGTTTATCTGTCTTTCCATCCTTGCTATAGGGAATGTATGATCTATCTCCAGTAAGATGGACTGACCTAGAACCAGAGGAAGTACTGGCATAGTGGCATCATGCTATTTACAGAGACGTGGCTAATGAAGCTAATGCCCTATACAAATGCCACATTGGAGGGTTTTTTTTTTTTTTGAGGAGTCCAGGGCCTGGATTCTATTGAGTGCCAAGGACCCCAAGTCCACACATAACAAGGTGCCATAAATAAGGCCTGAGCAATAAATAGCTACTGATGTGTCAGTCAGTCAGAATTAAATTGATGGGTAATTTGAGACAAAAAAACACATTTTATTTCAAGAAATATGACAGTTATGATAAGCTTCTAGATATTTTAACCCAAAACAAAAATGCAACATACATGCAAGGTGAGTGTGTGAGGAGATATTTTGACAATACATAAGCATGCTGCTATTTGACATGAGGGCATGTGTGTTTCCTCATAAAATACATGGGTTCTTAGCGTAGACCAACAAGCTTTAAGATCAAATGTTGGATCAGAATCTTTAAAAAAAAAAGCTAGTTTGTTACTGGCTGAATATTGTTTCTTTCACTTCAGGCAGTATGGCTCACAAAACATGCTCTGTCTCTCACACACACAGACACATACTCACAGGAATACATAAATCATGTTCACACACACTCTCTTACACACCTGCCTCAAGGGAAATCAATGACTCTTTCTGTTATCTCTCTTCTCCATCAGATTATCAGAAACACTGACATCTATTAGCCCGACACTCCATCTGTTCAACAGCGTCTCAGCACAAGTGTGTGTGTGTGTGTGTGTGTGTGTGTGTGTGTGTGTGTGTGTGTGTGTGTGTGTGTGTGTGTGTGAGGTGCTCCGCAGAAGCCTCCCTCACCGCATTTCTGCTCCGATTAAAGACTTCCACCTCTCTAATGCCATTAGAGGGCTGAAAAAGGTGGTGGAGGGGATGAGAGGAGAGCAGGAAAAGCGTCCGGGAGGGAGCGGTCTGCTTAACCTCCGCCGTCTGACGGAACAGGAAAACGTGCAGCGCGAGGACGATTTAATCCCTCTGTAGTGGCTGGGATTAGTCCTCAGATTTATCGCTGCCTCGCTCTTTTCTCTGGGCCTCGCTGTCACTCTCTCTCCGCTCTCATCCTTTTCTTTAGCCCCTCTTTCTCCCTGGGTAATGCGTCTGGTACTGAGTGGCTTAATGCTGTTTAATGTGGTGACTTCCCTTTATCTGCCCATTGTCATTACTCTCTCAGGGACAAAAGACTCCTGTACTGACGCTCCTATGGTGCACAGACCGTTCAGAATAAATAAATAAATGACCATAAGAGCTGTGTCCACAAGCCTTCAATCAAACACTGTGGGAATTAATATATACATAAATACATATATACATACATATACATCTCTCTCTCTCTCTCTCTCTCTCCCCCCCCCCTCTCTCTCTCTCTCTCTCTCTCTCTCTCTCTCTCTATATATACATATATATATATATATATATATATATATATATATATATATATATATATATATATATATATATATATATATATATATATACACATACATACATACATAGTCACTAAAAACATACATCAACACTTTGTTAACTATCTTTGTGCGTTTTAAAGATGCACTTTTTTCCTTAAAACTGGCCTTAAAGAATCCATCTTAATCCAGATGCTGCTATCCTTGCTTTTGGTCTTTTTGCAGAAGCTAAACTAACCATTGCTTAGACATCTGCAAATTAACTATCTTGTGCAGTCTCCTGCTACAGCCTTGGCTGGCGGTTTGACTATTTTGGATCAACTAACAGGGTTGGTATTCAGTACTAAACAAACAATAACACCCTATCCTTCTTAACATTTGACATCTGATGGACGTGCAGATCAGAGAAAGTCATAAGAAATCAGAGTAAACATGTCTGTGCTTTTGGCTGCATCTGGTACCCCGCCCAGTAAAAAGCAAAGGATGCAAAATTACAGATATAAATAGGACAATTCAAATGACTGGCTTGACAGTGTCAGTGAAATGATATCAAAGCACAGGGCAAAATGTGCAGGCATACATACATTACCACAACTGGTGCCCCACTCTACACCCACCCTACAGTGTGTGCTGACAGCGAAATTAGCGTTTCAGACCCAAGAGTTTTTTTTTATTTCGTTTGTTTGTTTGTTTTTAACCAGGCTGTAAATATGCTTTTCAACGACGTAAAAGTCTGTTCTTTTGGCCTGGTGCGTATGTGGCGTCCGGTCTTTCTGCAGCCTGCCTCAAGCGGATTCTTGATGAACAGCGACTTTTCGCACTTCTGCCTAGGCTTCACTTTTCTAAACCACATATTGCTACAGACCAACATTACCTCACATGGAGTGTAGCTATTTTTGTAACATTTTGTGATTGGTTGGACGCAAGGTTTGATCCAGCCTTCCTCAAGTTTTTATTTTTGAATCTACGGTTAAACAATGAGCCTTGCTTCAATCTGATTGGCTAATACAGGCTGTGTTTTTATTTTCTCCAGGGGAGTCAAGGTGAAGTTGACAGAACAGGAACTGACAGAAAGGGCAGAGGGCACGAGACATGCAGTGTAATACACAATGAGTGCTTGACAGGCAGGGAGCTTTTCTGCTCCTCATGCGCCGCCAAAGCAGAAGTATGCTGATTTGTGTTTTGACAACAAAGAAATGACAAAATGATTATATGCACCCAAAACCTCTAAAGGGAGGCTTCCTGGATTTATCCTTCCCAGATTCCCAAACCATCCCAACAGATAGGGATGTATATCGTTATGATACTCCTTATTGGTATTGATACTTATCGATACTGTTGTTGTCGTTTTTTTTAATAAAAAAAAAGACTTTACAAGATTTTAAAAGATTCAACCTTTTTTTATTACCACAAGTTCTAAAACAGCTTCAATAGAATAGAAGTAATACATTACTAATGCTTCTCAGAGGCAAAAAGAAAGCTGAGGAGTTTGCAAAACCCATTCATCGTCCAACAGACTGTATGTACAGACAGACCCACATATCAAACAGAACAGAGCAAACAGTGTAGAGAAGGCACTTCTTCTGCCTTATTTGGCCCTGACAGTTATTTTTAAGGAACAGCAACATATAAGCTTTCTCTGGCAGCAGCTGAGACCTCTCCAGACAGAGTGTGTCTCCAGTGGTTGATAACACTTGTTCAGGTGGTGTTGAAGAGGCCTGGACGCAGAGGTAGGTGAAAGATAGCGGCGACAGTAAGAGAAGTGTCACAACACTTCTCTGGAAGGGGCGGGGGTGTAACCTGGGTTAAGGGCTCTGGTCATCTCCCTAACATCATCACGAGAAAAGCAATACACAATGAGTTAATAATAGGATAGCTAACAGTGCTCACACTAACTTCAAGTGGACTTACTATTAACTATTTACCTAAACCACTTGGATTTGACTATTGCAAATGGCTGGAAAGCCTTCACAATGAACTTTGAGACGACCCTATGGCGTTCCTGCACTTTTTCTGCTGTCTTCTTCATTAGCCTGGTGATTGTGAACGGGGTCGTCTGCGATGTTAGCAGACCTGTGGTTGCTGCTGCCTGGTTTATGCTGCTTACAGGATTAAGGTTAAGGATAAAGATTAATTTATCAGTGGTGCTAAAATCGACGCTGTAATGATGACTAAAACTAGACAAAAATGTTACCATGACTTGACATAGCAGGAACGAAACAATCTTTAGTGTTAGCCAGGCTGCAGTCTTTACTCGTGTTGCTGTAGCAATTTAACAGCCCGCACTCCTTTAGCTTTAAACTGTGCGCACGCTCCAAGTGTTTGGTGATGTTGCTAGTCTTCCCAAGCAACTTCTGTCCGTCAAAGATTGCATTGGGACGAGTTTTCATTAACTTTACTAAAGTGAGCCCAAACCCTCAAGTGCTTAGCCCTCACTGGCATGCTTGGGCCAGCTGCGTCATCACCTGTCGACGACAGTAATGTCATTACTACGTGACAATTGAAGAGACAAGTACCGATAAAAGTACCTTTTTTTCCAGATCCTTTACGGTATTCGGGTATCGACCCAATTAGGGACCGGTACATTAAAAGTCCCATATTATGCAATAATTACTTTATTAAGTCTTTTAGTGAAATTTTTGGGTCTTTGGATTTCCTCCCAGCCCACAAAATGTGATATTTAATGACAAAACCTGTACTTAGTTGTGCTTGTGAATGTAAAATCCTGACCTAAAACAAGCTGTTTGGATTTTGGAGATTCGCCATCATCTGCGATTCCCTTTTTTGACCAATCAGGAGCAAGTCTGACCTGACTGGTCCACTGGAGCAGTGGGGAGAAGAATGCTGAAATTAAAGAGCCATCACTGCTTTGTTTTTGGCTGTAAGCAGCCACATAGTTCCACGCACAAGCTTCCCATCTCAGAAGAAGACAAGACTAAGTGGCTAGAGTTAATTTATCAAGGAAATGTGCCAGCTACACTCAGTAAAACTGTGCATGTGTGTGCTAGTCACTTCACGGCCAACTGCTTTTCCAACTTTGGATAGTACAACAGAGGGCTAGTGAATAGACTGGTCCTGAACCAGGCGCATTCCCAACCATCCGCCAACAAACCTCAGACCCTGGAAATGTGAGTAATTTATATGCTGTGTGCTGTGGAGCAGATGTAAGAGCTTTTCCTCAGTGTCCCTCCTGTCTCTGTGTTAGCTTCAGGATGCTAACTTTAGCTGTGGTTAGCCTGTTGTTTTGGCCTGTAATGTTACAGTAACTTAGCTTCGCTGTTTTCTAAACATTGTGCACTCTGAGCTCAGTAGTCATGGTTACATGGCGCCGCTCACAGTGACGTGGAAGAGCGGGGCGAATCAGCAGTGGCTCATTTATATATGAAGGCCATGCCCACTACATCAGAGCGTTCTGAACAGAGGGGCTATGGGAGCCTGGAAACAATTCTGCTGTGCTTGATTTATTGACTTTTTGGGCCAAAACATGTTACTACCATTTCATGAAGACATCAATGATCCATATTAAACTGCAAAAAAGGAGCATAATATGGACCTTTAAAGTACCAGTCCGGGGTAAACTTCCCTACCAACAGACTCTTCTCGATCTGCCCTGAGCCTCCTCCTGATGTCAGAGATACTGACCCGCACTCCAAGGCTGAGTCCAGACGCCTTTCAGAGGAAACTCATCTCAGCTGGATGTATCTGTGGCCTCACTTTTTTAATCTGAACCCAGAGCTCCTGACCAAAGGTGAGGGTTGATTTCCAGCTCAGCTCTCTCTTTACCACAACAGTCCAGTACAACGCCTGCACTCGAGGTAAAGACTTTCCTTCCCAGCCCAGAAGGAGCAATCCAATGTTTTCCTGGCCATAAACTTCCAGGAGCTGACTCTCAGCCCAAATGACTGCTGAGGGTCCTGGCCTGAAGAAACCAGCAGAGCTGCATCATCTGCAAAAAAAAGCAGAGATGGCCCCAAAGCCAAAGACCCTCCACCCCTGGCTGTGCCTTGAGAGCCTCAGTAAATGGAAGACATGGCAAACAGATTGTTGCATGTTTTGGCAGAATTTTGCTTAGTCACCTTCTCAGAGTCTGGGCTTTGCTTTAGAGAAACAGAAATTGGACATGGAACTGCATCAAATTTCTCATGTCCTCAGAATAAAAAGAGGATGTTTCTTGCAGAATTTCCTGTTTTATTTCAACACTTTAAAAAGAAAGTGAAGGGTCAACATTGAAATGCTAATAGAAAAATACATCATGCCAGTGTTAAAGCTGTCATCCTCACCACGTGCGCCATCAGAGACCGATGTGTCAGTTTGTTGTGACCTGTTTTGCAGCTCATGTCCTGGGCAGTGAATCCTTGTACACCAGTGACATGAATCCCTCCCTCCAGGCTGTCACCATCTGATGAGCGCTGTCCGAGGTGACTCGTGTGACAGACAGAAGAATGAACGTGGAGCGAGCCTGAGTCCACCATCCTTGTTAAATTTTAACAAACTGACTGCAGCTCCCATGCTGTCAACATGTTTGCTCTCTGAGCTGCTGTCAGCCGGCTCACATTAAATTGAATCCACCTTGTTAGGGAAAAAGTCTGACCTGCTGCCTGCTTATTAAATATTGTTTTTAGGCGAAAAAGTGAAGAATGTACATAAATGTAATGTCCACCCACCTTGTTAAAAGTCAGCAAATCACTGTCTTCTCGTTGATTCTGGGTTAAGTGACGATTTTTCATTCCTGCCTGTTTAGCATAACACTGCTGTTTTAACACGATCTGCATGTCAGCAAACAGCAAAACTGTTATATTTCTTGTGTTTTTCTGCATGTGTAGTGTAATGTAGCTCGAGTGTTAAGGAAGGTGGCAGGAAGGCAACACTGCAGATGTCTTTTTACCCAAAAGTGCGTATTTATTTACAGTGGAAAAAAACGACATGTGTCAACTCAACAAAACTAGCACAAATGCAACAGAAACTAAGGCAAATTTACTCATAATCAAATAAAAAAAGGCACGTTTAAGCGGCAGCATGGACTCCACCCCTTCCCAAAAAACACACTACTGCTAGCCTTTATTGCCTCCCATTATCCCATTTGCACACAGGTAAATAGCTGAGAGCAACTAAAAGCAGCTAAGATGTCACAGCACAAGAAACATCCATTACTCTTGCACTGAAAACAAAGAGAATCAACTTCACAATTTAGCCTTAGCTTTCTTGAACTAAATGACCTTCTAGAGAGAAAAAAATGTTCCCCCAAACAATACGATAACAAAAACAAAAACACCATCCAGCAGCAAATCCCCCCACACAGTTGGTACGGCCTGGTGATGTTAGTAATGACATCACCACTCCTATAAAAACCAGGAAGTGCGGGGCCGACTTCTTCTACACTGGTGGGCACTGCATGGCAACTAAACAGAACAAACAAAAGGTTAGTTTGAACAAAGAAAAGTTATGATGATAAAGATGCTAACTCCTTGTGTGGGTCTCTTTCGCTTGCTAGGCAGATTTTTCTTGCTGACTGAGTCCTTCACTATACATTTTAGTGTGGTCAGTGTGTTTTTCCACATGGCTGATAAGACATCTTAAAATCATATTTTACTGTGCACTTCTATCTCCATCCATTCAGTGTTAATGTTGGAGTACCTCCAATGTGGCCACACATCCAGGTAACTACGCAAATCGTGACATCAGCAAAAACACTCTACATTAAAGTGATACTCCGGGATGGAACAAGTTGGGTACTATCACAAGGTTTAGGGCAAAAATTACCCCTACAGCAGTGTTTTTGTGCAGCAGAAGCCTAGAGCGCTCGCACCAAACACCCCCTCCCTGCTCATCAGCCGGTTTCCTCTGCACTCAGATGGGGCCAATTTTTACTTGACCCAAAAAACAAATAAATGGACTCCCACCGATAAAATCAGTCTGCATTCACTCTTTAGAGAATTTTCAGCGCGTTACTTTCACACAAAAACATCGCTAAATAAGGCTCTAGTTCTCATCGTGTCTCTTTGTCCTGGCAGACTACCTACGTATGTTTATATCTGGCACGCCGTGCGCACGGACTGATACATTAAGTGGGGAGCGCTTTTAAAGGGCAACTCTGGTTTTTTGACACCTGGGGCTCTAGTTTCGTAGACCAGGCGCAGGCGCAGGCGCACCTGCCCTGCGCCAGCCTTCGCCGTGCGCACAGGGCATGACCGGCACACTTTGCAAGTTTCCTGCATTGCCAAGAGAGGCGCAGTACAGGCGCACATTAGCGCAGAGCTGCGCGTCCACGCCTCCCTCCGTGCAAATGGCAGAGAGGGAGGAGAAAAGCCGTGAGTGGGTTTAACACAGCCGAGCGCTGTTTTCACCAATCAAATGAGCGCCTCTCCTCGCCTTTAAATGCCCTGCGACTGAGGCGCAGCGTCTGATTGGTCTGAGTGATCTTCAGCACCACGGAGAGAGTGTTGGTAGCGGAGATGGTCAGAGCCGCTGTGCCTGCAGCAGGTCAATGGACAGCGGGGCGCATCGGAGGACACGACGCGCGTCACCGTGTGGACCAGCTCCAGACAGATGTAATCTGTTCCTTTGTCTTTATCCGGAGTAAAAAATTAAGAGGCAGTTACACAGCTGGCTTATCCATTCAGAATACTTTTGATCCACCTGCACTCCTGGTTTGTCATCGCCAAGCAAAGCCTCTGGTGATACACCGTATACTCTCCCAGTGTCTCCACCTCATCCTCCTTACAATAATGTACTCCATCATTTTAGATCACGTTAAAAATAAAGACTAAAACAGAGAAATATGGGAAATCACGGGTAAATCCTGAGTGACATACATTTATTTTGTCTGTTTTTTTCTTCGTCTTTTCTCTCCCTCTTTTCTTTGAATTAAATGAAATGAGAGAACCAGATATACTCAGTATCAGATGTTAAGGCTGTTTATTGTTTAACTGTAAGATGTGCATCAAACTTCCAGCTGTCGTCAGGTTAACTTTCCATCATGACAAACGGCTTTAATCTGACATCAGATGTGACGGGACAGTTAATATAGAAATAAATGTATATGCTGGTTCAGACAGTTACATTAAATAGTGATTGCTGTGATTGTTTATTGCATTAAAATGTGCCTGACACTCTGGAAACCTGCCTCTGAGGCTTTGATGACATGTGCGCACATGTGCGCCTGTCACCAAATTACAGCTGCGTGGGGTGCGCTCCACCTTGCGCCGACAATAGACCAGGTTGGAGCTGGCGAGCTTTCAGCGCACTTTATTGGCACGAAATTGTCACTGCGCCAACATGAATCTGCTGACACCTCCCCCTGGTGCGCCGTCAACTCCCCCTGGCGCGCCGTCACACCCATCTCTGCGCAGACGGTCTACCAAATTGTCAAATTGGCAGCGCACGGCAGTGCGCCATACGAAATTAGCACTGCGCAGGCTGCGCCAGGCTTGCGCCCCCTGCGCACGAAATTAGAGCCCCTGGACCTTATTTATAGGTCATGCTCATATACTCACTGAGACAAACATCGTGCAGCTCGGAGTCCTTCAGAAGTTATTTATATCCAGCTGATTTTAGCCGCACTTAGCAGGGGCCAAGGGAGCTTCAGCGCGGGACATGATCTCTGCAAAATCGCTCATTTCGGCTATATTTTTTCATCCATCGCTATCCATCGTTATCACAAACACATTCCTCTTCTGTTGCCATAGGCGAACACGGTCCACAAACGCACCACCAGTTCGCATCGAGACGTGTACATGCTCCTGTTTGTTGTTGTCGAGCCAGCTCTTTGTCTCTCTCCCTCTGCATCCTTCTTTCATGGAGCTCCTCGTCCGTGTACTCAGGCTCAAACCGGTAAGGACAACCGTCAAACTCGAAGTCGTAGTCTGAAGATGGTAGACGCGCTGACTTTATGATAACACTGGCAATGGATGAAAAAATATAGCCGAAATGCCCCTCTCCCCATGCTTGTTTTGGATACTCATCGTGTTTTTCCGCCAATTTCACTTCCGGTCAGCGACAGACATTTACAAAATAAAAGCATGTGAGCAACATGCACTAATGTGAGATAAAATATTTAACGGCATTAATAGATTGACGGGTTAACGCGAAAATAACGCGTTAACTTGCCCAGCACTGAATAAAACATTTCTTCAAGTGAGATAAATTAAGTTAGCGTAAGTTCATGCAGGACACGGAAGTCTTAAGCCCAGCTGTGATCAGCTGACAGGCGGATGTTCAATCTCTAATCCCTCTCAACCAGTCACAGCATATGTCTAACAATAAGGCGGCGTATTTAAATCACGTCTTCACTCTTTGTTATCCCTGCTACCTCTTTGCCACCCAGCTGCTGCTGTCTCAATAATTCCTCCTCTACCCCAGCCTCCACCAATTAGGGCTCCATGTTTGTATCCTATTGATCTGTATGTGCTCTTTTTAATCTTTATGTATGTATGGGGGTTTGCTATACACTTCCTGGAAAGCTCAAGCAGGCTGCTCAGCTAACCCAGGGAGTACTCTGAAAAGCAGAGCTGTAACGCCAATTCTAACTGTATCCATTTGGCAATTAATGGTTTAATCTATGACAAGAGTGTTCCTGACTGAACTTAGCCAAGCACGTGAATGAGTTTTTCTGTCTCAGTATTGTCAGCCTGTGATGTTTTTTGTTTAAGCTCTCTGCGGAAAGCCCTGAACCACTTTCCAAAGCAGTCACGTGGTGCAGTCGGTCAGCGAGGCTTCGGCATCATTTCCGGCTCCTACCCCTAATGAAGCAAGCCTCGATATGCGCTTCGCGGAAACATCCCCTCCATTTTTCGGAACACACTTCGGAGCCTCGGCACATCTCCTAACATCAGTACCCCATAGCCTGAATAAAATATGGATATAGTCTCCACTACATCGCCTGTTTGTTCCCGATGCAGAGTAATGAAGCTTCATCTTTAGTGGGGGCCATACTGGAAATACGGACACATGAGGCAGAGTTTGAGCCTACAACCTATCAGGCTGTAAATAGGTTTTTAATGCTGCAAAAGTCAGGTCTTTTGGCTCAGTGTGTACATAGTTTCTGGTCTTTCTGCAGCCTTACGCAGATTTTTGATGAACAGCAACTTTTAGAGCTTCTGTATAAGCTTCATTCTTCCAAACTGGATGTTGCCTCTTGAGTGTCCCCAGCAGTCTTTTCTCCACTATTAGGATGGTCTGTTAATAGAAGTAACACACTGCTGCTATCTAAAGTTGCTATAAAATGACCAATCAGAATCAAGTGTTTAGAATAGACAAAACTACATTTATCTTCTTGCTCTACCTTAAAGTAGATCTGAGCATTAGATGCACTCAACCTACAAATAATATGTAGGAAACTATACAGTCACAGCATCTATCACAGTCTGAAAGAGTTTGCTACCTCTCACACTTCTTTTAGCATGGTGTGAAACAGCTGCAGTGTTTTTATCACCGCTGTGTACTTGGTTAGAGTTGTGACAAACTTTGTCTTGTTGTTTTATTCGTTACATGTGACTCCATGTCTTTTTTCTAAATGCACCAGGCCTAAGTGAATGTCTTTCCTGCCCTTTGATGTGAGTCTGTGTGTGGGTGAGTTACTGCAAGCGCGTCTGAATCTGCAGGTTCCAGCACGATATCTGGATTTAGATATTACGTCTGTAATCTTAGTAGAGCAGAGAGGAAGGTGATGAAGATTGTGAGCAACAAACGAGGTTCATGTTTACTGTGATGACCCACACACACCTCGTTACGGAGAAAAACTCTTACTTTACGTTGCATCACGTATTTATGTATGTGTGCATGTGGGTGTGAAGGTGGCTACATGAGAAAGGGAATAAACATCTCGTGATTGAAGTAAACAAAGCCTCTGCTGCATTCTCATTATCAGTGCAGCGCAGTCGTTTGTTTCAGGCTTAAAAGAAGAGAGCAGCTGTTAGAGAGGTCACTTTTATGTGTTTGTCTGATGTGAACATAAATACAAGGTTCATCCGCATTTGTCTCAATTCATTTCCATAACTTTTCCATATCTCTGAGGTCAGTTTTGATAGCCATACATTTTCTCAGACATCTGTGTGTGCATGAAAAGTAAGTTGGATGTCCAATGGCTTCCTGCACACTTTCTTAAATCTAGTTTTTGACCATTTCAGGCCTAATGAGTGAAACTTTGTTTTTTTTTTCTTAACTAAAAATGTTGTCTTATTTGACGTTTTACACTGTAAAAACTGAAATCCACGCATTTTTTAAAATTTTATTTTAAGAAAAAAATGTTTTAGACTTAACATGAGCAACATTCAACTTGATATGATCCACATTTAACTGACAAGTCTGGAAACATGTCTTATGCCAAGTAATTTAGAGACAAAAATGAGGTCTGAATCGCTTGTATCAAGGAAAAGAAAATCTGCTACTGAGGTAAGAAAAATGTGCTTCTCAAGTTTCTTGAAAAAAATAACGTGTTTAGAAAGGTAAAAACGTTTCCTACCCCACTGGTATATATATATATATATATATATATATATATATATATATATATATATATATATATATATATATATATATATATATTTTACTCTTTACAAACAATTCAGACCTCATTTTAGTCTCAAAAGAACTTGAAATAAGACATTCTTTCTGAACTGACAGGTGAATGTGGCTCATATAATCTTAAAAATATTTTCTTTTAACTGATAATAAGACAAAACTGCAGATCCCAAGTTAAGGCTCTTTCACACAGCTTGCAATTCAACTTAATGTCATTATTTACCTCCTTGAACCCTTTCTACAGGGTAAAGCCAGAAAAGACTGTGAAAAATTCCAACAAATAGTGCGTTGCCGTCTTTGCTAGATATATCATTTTATATTAATCTGATCATGGGCAAAAATATATGAACACCTGCCATAAATTGCTGAGTCTTTCTCTTATCTCTCTTCTCCATCAGGTTATCAGAAACACTGACATCTAATAACCTCACAATCCATCTGTTTAACAGCATCAGAGGGAGAGTCTGTGTCTGTTTCTCTTTCAGATGTCTGCCACTTTTGATACTTTGTGGGTAAAAAGAATACTTTTTTTTGGCTGAAAACATGACTAACACATGCAGGACAAAAATCAGGTTAGACATACTGCATTGTCCACAAGAGATGCCAAAATTCAAAGGCACCAAAAATCCCACACAGGAGCTTCAAAGGGGCTGTGAGAAGTTTGAAAGTGATCTTGAAAAAGTCTCCCTTCTAGATTTATGCCTGATCATAATCTACACTTAAAAATGAGATTATCAGTGCTAATATTGGCGGTTACAGGTTACTCTAAATTGCTACTTCTTAGGTTCCTGATCGGGTCATCCAGGAAAAGATAGATTTACAGAGATCTGTGTTTTTCTCTGCTAAAAATGATGGTGGACACTGGAGCCTTACTGTCAGACAGAAAGAGGACAGAAGAGCAGAAGAAAGATAAACAGGAGAGTGATACAGCCCTGAGCTAAGGGCCAATTAGCCTTTAGCATTGGCTGTATAACTCTATAACACAGGGGCTAAACTGTTTATGCTAATGTTCATTCCAACCCACAGTCAGCAGTTATTCTGCAGTGGTCTGTTCAAACTTGAGTCTATCAATAAAATAAAGAGTGAGGTTACGTTAGCTCTGCTTGGTAGATGACTGGCAGGACATAACCAGGATTTACTGACGTTACACATTACGGACATGTCTCAGAGCACTGGGCTGCCAGCTGCGCTAAATATAAACAGCTACTAAAGTACTTACAAACTGACAGTGTTTACTTGTTGACACGTTAACCAACAGATACGGTGGAGCACCAGGCTAACATATAGCAGGCTGCTACAACATCTGCTTAATGTCATGTTTCAAACTGTAGTGCTACATAACTGTACTGATAAATACCTTACCTCAGTGTGTTGTACCCAGTAAAAAGTTGACTTGAACAAAGAAAATTTGTTTCAGTCCAATCTCCAATTAATTTGAAAATAAACACACACCTCACTAAAAGTAATTTACAACAGTGTGCAGAGACTACGGACCACAAGGTGGTGGGGTGCAGTTAAAACAGATCCTCCTCATAGCAGCTTTAAGTTGGCTTTCTTTTCTTTTTTTCTTTTTTTGGTATGTTACAGCAAAAAAAAGAGAAAAAAACGTACTTTTATAACCTATAAATTTCAATGTTACATAGTTTCCTTCATACTTCCTTTTAAATTTGATCTGAGTTCTGAGTAAATCTCTCTTTAGATGAAATGTTACCGGGGCAAAAAAGATGAATATTAATAATCAATCCTATAAGAATATTTAATTAAGAACAATGAACCAGTACTTTGAAAAGAATCTAAGATTTACTAATCTTTTGAAATGCAGTTTATCGAACTTTTTAATCTTAATCTTGTTTTAGTTCTGACACTTCTGCCATGAAACATGTGTTGCTCTTGTTAAATTCCAGCAGACACTGTGCACTGGAACAACTAAAGACTTTTACTCCTGCTGCTTATTTACATCAGTACAGAGCTTCCTGTGGGCGTCCTTTGAACTGTTTTTTTTTCTTGTTGCAATCATAAGAAATAAAAAAATTTGGTGCATCTTTTTACGTGTTCAAAAAGCTACATCTGAATAATGTCACTGGAAAAGAAGACAGCTCTGTGTTTGTGTGAGACAGACCTGGCCTCTGATAATTGAAAGGTTCAGCACTCTTTCCCTCATGCACTGTGACACGTGGATTGCTGCTGGATCAATAACAGATTTGTCTCTTCTGGACATAAAGAAAGGTATGAAAAGAGACTTGTGATTGAGGTCCTATCAGGCTGGACTAACTGCTCCGCTCTGCTGTGTTTCCTCCTGCAGAGAATCATGTTATTTGTTCTGATGCTGTTTGGATGGAGCTCTCTCCAGGTATCATATTTTTCAAGGTAACATAATACACAAACCATACATCTGCTTTCTGCTACAGAGACTAAAAACGCTCAGTGTCCAGAACTTTCATCATCTGATGTCTGATGGCACTATCAGGAAAAATATTCTTTGACTCGTTCAATGTGTCTTCCTTGTGTTGTGAATGTGGCTGGATGCACCTCATCCTGAGTTGTGCTCTACTAAAGTTCTGCAGACCAAGCAGCGTGTAAAGATAGACAACACTCCCTAGACTCTTTCTTTGTGCAAAAGTGATGCCAAGATAAAGTAGAAAGTTGATTCATAATCACTCAGTACTTGGTTAAGTCTTATTTAGCATGAATTCCTGAATCAGTGTGGTATGTCATGGCAGTGATCAGCCTGTGGCTCTGGAGTCTCATCTTTCTCTTTACAGTATCTTATAGATTCTCTCTGGGGCTCAGGTCTGGGCAGCTGGCTGGCCAATCCAGCACAGTAATACCATGGCCATACAACCAGATTCTGAATATTCTGGCGTTGTGGACAGGAGCCAAGTCCTTTTGGAAAACGAAAAAAGCGTCTTTATAAAACTTGTCAGCAGAAGGCAGCATGAAGTGCTCTGAAACGTCCAGGTAAATGGTCGCATTGACTCTGGGCTTCGGAAAACACAGTGGATCCACAGCAAACCTGTGCCACTGCTGCACGTCTAGAAGTACAGCAGGGTCTCATATCGACTGCATCCCTTCCTCACTCACAGTTACAAAATGCAGCCACAAACTAATTATTTTATGTGGAGCTTACAGTAACAAAAGTTAAATTGACTCAGAAATCACTATTGTCAACACTGAAAACGCAGACATTTCAGTAAATTGAACTTACTAACAAATTTTAAGTTTTCATAGCTTAGCATAGCCAGTGGAGTCATTTGAACTTTGGGGTCTACAGAGCAGAGTCTGGGTCTTTCCCAAAATTCCCAAATGGAACACAACAATGGCTTTTATCTGATAAGAGGACTTTGGTCCAGTACTTTTCCTCCCTGGCCCATGTGAAAACTCATCTGATGTTGTCTCTGGTTTCTTGATCCATCTGTGCATGGTGGCTCCTGACGCTCCAACTCCAGCTTCAGTCCACTCTGCTCTGGATACTGTGGCTTCACTTTTTTGAGAGCTGTCATTTCATTTATAATTTTATACAGCCCATGTTTAGAAAGAAAAGTATTTTTAGATAACAGTAGATTCCCAAATCTTCTCTTCAACGAGTTAAAGAAAGCCTCAT
Organism: Halichoeres trimaculatus; assembly: GCF_033239565.1. Classification (NCBI taxonomy): domain Eukaryota; kingdom Metazoa; phylum Chordata; class Actinopteri; order Labriformes; family Labridae; genus Halichoeres; species Halichoeres trimaculatus. Next base: position 28,932,033 of record NW_027437189.1, read on the forward strand.
TTTTGAAAGTGAAGCAGAAATGTGAAGTGAAAAGCTGCCGTGACACCAGGAGACTCCGAATAATTAAGGGTGTGAGACTGAAGATTCTCTGTTAAGGTTGTAAATTCCCCACGTGGAGATAAAGTCAAAATTATGATGGTTACCGAGCTCATTATGAACACGGGTCCTCAGGTTTGATGCCTGCAGTTTAATGATGTTACCTTTGATTTTTAAACGTGTCTTTAGCTCCTCTTCTCTTTCTTTTTAATGAGACCTCGGCTCAACGTGTTGGTTTCTCTAAAGCAGATCTAACTGTGGCCTAGAGACACTGTAACATTCTGCTTATTACCCGTGTAGAGCAATTAGAGAGCAGTTTTTACATTTCCTGATGTTTTTCAGCCGGCAGAAGGTCTGACATATCATGTCACATCTGTTACTAAGGGCAACCGAGCACATGAATTAAGGAAGTGTGGCCCAACTGTCTTAACAAATCTTTGCAAAATCTGTGGCTGAGATGCTGCAGGATTACAGCGATGAGCACAAACAGACATGATGTTTAATCCATAGAAGCTGCCTGTTTTTCACATCGGTGTAAGGTTTTTAAGATGAAATGATTTGAATGTAATTAAATGTTCTGGTTTTCACTAAAAGTGCTCCTACAGTCATTACATTAGGCGTTTTGTTGCCTTTGGTGATTTACTGCAGAGCGGTTGATAAATCCTGGACAAATACTCTTCGAGATTTCTTTAAATCTCAGGGACAGAATCGTTTAAAGAGACAAAGACCCACGGTAAGTCTTACGAATAAAAACCAAAGCACGTTGCTTTGTACAAACACCATTTTTAACATGTGTTTAACCAATTAGCAACCATTTGTACGAATTCTTAGATGTAGCAGAGAGCTGTTCCCTTATCTCTATGAGCAGATATGTTTAATGAATGCAGAATCTGTAGGCGAGGGATTTTGGTGTCTGAAGGCTCCTGGTTTGGTTTGTGTTAACTCAAAGCTGCGGTTTTCCTGCAAATAAAAAATAAACTATCTGTGTGGTAAACAACCCTGGCAAACTCCAGACAAAACGATCTTCCCAGGAAGCTTTGCCAAATTAGATTTAAGTTTATTTCAATTCATTATCACAACTCCTTTGCTCTTGTGTCATATTTAAACAGCTGGTATTCTGTGTCATTTAGTTTTGAACATGGACATAAAGTAGCAATGCTGGATATTCAATTTACTGCATCTTGGCAAATTTTTTTTTTTTTTTTTTTTAATAATAACACCAATTTGATGGATGGTAAAAGACTCACAGGTTTGTGAGAAATCAGTGAGTGGACAGAAACAACAATAAGTGGACAGACATTCAGTGGACAGACATTTTTAGTGGCGAAATCTAGCGTGTACCCCAGAGAAGAGTTTGCACGCACAAGCCACTCCATGCTTATGACTGCATTATTCATTGACACCTACCAGACTGTGGTCAAAGACATGAACACCTCCCAAACCAAAAAGAGTATCCAGTAAATTCATAGTGAACATAAAATCGGTGTTGTTGACTCAAGGGATGTTCGATACCACTTTTTTTTCAGACAGATACCAGTACGAGTACTCCCTCTTGAGAACTTACCAATACTGAGTACCGATACCATTAGTACTTTTATCCATAAAATCTCAATTAATAGTGACAGATTACTTTGATCAAAGACAGCACAGTCACTCTGACATTAAGTACAAAATAAAACACTAACAACTCTCTCTGAGTTTTTTTTTTTTTTTTTTCGATAAATATTAAAAAAATACACTAAAAGCATGCAATAAAACTAACAACTTACATAGTTTAAGAATTTTTTAAAGTAAACCAAAGTGCAAAATAAAACAGTTTAACTGTTGTCCCTCCCTGGTTCATTCATGTTGTCTGAACAGGACCTGATGCACATTTGCCGTGGTTTTAAACCGCAGCAATTAGCTAATTAGTGTGGTATAACACCAATTAACTCATGGCAATCTGCTGCTGGTATCTGCAGCACAAGTACAGATACCTTGAAAAAACCTGGTATCAGCCTGATACCTGGTATAAGTACTCGCCCATCCCTTGTTAATATATAGGTTCACTATAGTTACCCTCCATAATGAATCCATGTCGTAACATCGACCCAGAACCAACTTTTTTCATTCAATGCACAAAGTAAAAATCTGGGTTTATAATATCAGAAGTTAAAATTATTTCTTTGCGTTCATACCTGAGGCTGAATAGAGAAGACAAATTTAATGACATAGCCGCAGACATCAATAGGAATGGGAATTGATAAGATTTTGTCAATATCAATTCTGCTTATCGATCTGATTCTTCATCTATTCCCTTATCGATTCCTGTTGTGACTTTTCTTTGTACAAAAAGTAGCTTTACAGGTTTTCTGTGTCAACAACATTTAATTGAGTTTATACAGTAAGTAAATAAAATGTAGTTGGTCCCTGAGTCTGGATATTTCTGGGCATAATTATACAGAAACAGGTAAAAAATGCACACAATGTGACGTTGATGTACTGTGTCGTAATATATTAATAATTCAAGTACGCCATCTAGTGTCTCAAAGTGGTTATAGCAATGGTTTAAGTTGTTTGGAAGCTTTCCATAGTTATGAAGTCAGACATGAGCCTTTCAATTGCCTGTTAGCTTTTGACATTTGAAATTATCAGTATTTTTTACAAAGAGTTGATGTGATATGTTTCTGTGATGAAAGTTGACATTCTATTCTGAAGCTGAAGTTATATTGATGTATGCTAACTGCTAGCATATCAATGCAGTATACATTAGCATCAATTTGCGCTATTTTGTTATATTGGTATATAAGGTGATTTATACCGTTTGGAATGTACTGAATATGGATCTTCTGAGAGAGAGTAATGTACATTTCTTTATGAAGTCAGTTCTTCAGTAAAACCTCAAGCTGAAAATCCTGATTCAGAGTTTTCTTGGGAAACGTTATCTAACTGCTAAGCTAAGATAGCTGTAGCAGACTAGTCGACGTAAGGCCCAGCTCCGGTACAATGTAAAAAGTTGATAAAGGAATCGTTAAGCACAAAGGCTCATGATTTCGATGGGTTGAAACATTTCTTATTGATTCTCAACAGGAACCGGTTTTCGATTCACATCCCTAGACATCAATGGTGTTTCAGTGTAAAGTGTGACTCTGTTAACTTGTCAGCTGAGTCAACAGTTAGCACGGTCATTCTTCGCCCCCAAAACACTGGTAGTTATGTGACGGTCAGAACAAGACAGAAGTTAACTTTATGGTATTGTACCATTTCTGAGAACTGACCACAGAACAAACAGAATGTTTGAGGTGCTTTCAGCTTTAATTTGGTATAAAATTGTAAATTGATCTATTGAGCATTAAGATTTTCAAACCTCTGTGTTTATTTGTTGTAGAAATCCCCGAATCTGTTAACTGTTGAAAAAGCTTCGTTTTAAAGATCCTAACTGGCTCATGACACATTGAAGAGTAAGGCCTCAAACACCAAGGTCTGCCCATAGGTCTGCCCATAGCTCTGCGACCGGCCTCCAGAGAGCTGACCAATCAGAAAAAAGTGGGTTTATGAAGTTGGGAGCCTTAAAGAGACTTCTAAAAACAAACAGCATGAGAAAACAAGATATTCTTTGGTGTAAATTATGTGAAGCTGCTACAAGGTACCAGAGAGACAGTAGAAAAAAAAATCACAATATCACCTCTTCAACTTCCACTTATACTGACCTTTGAAGACACCAATTAAATTATAAATAATGTTCTCTAAAGTGAAAGGAAGTTCAGCCCAGAGAGCAGTTCCTTTGTGGTGATCAGTCACTGAGAGATGTGCTCCTAGGCTCTGCTGCCAGAAATATCCAAGCAGTTGTGTGATCTGATAGGCAGAGTCAATAGCCATTGTCAGTGGTTCTGACCAATCAGGATTAAGTATTTACTGGAGCCAGGTGACAAAGCAGGCTAATAACTGATACTGTTGTTACTGCTCTCTTTGCCTCTTTCTGTCTGTCTCCTGCTTCTCGTCCTGACGCCAGATTGTACAAAGTGCTTGTTCACAGTGGATTCATGCTGGGTCTATGTCTCTGTATAATACACACCAGCAGTGAGTTATCCATTTATAATTATGATTATTATATGATTATGCTATAAACAAGGAAATCAACTCAATGACTGACTTTCTGACGCCTAAAGGAGCCAGGTCAAGCTTCTCTTTTCCTCCGGCATTTTAAATCTCATTTTACAATCAGTGTTGTTCAAATAGCAGGCTTGTTAACTGAAATCATAGCATACAAACATTATTCTAACCCCCTTTTCTAAATCCATGAATTAAATTGAACAGCCTGGGTTGAATCAGCACATGGGTAGAACATCTGCTCACCTGCTTCCTAAAAAAATCCATTATTAACACCGAACCTGGAGCTAAAAACATTTATTTATTTCCTAGCAGCAGGTCTCACGCTCCCTCCAACTGCCCCCTGGACATGCCATTATTTACCCAATTATAACAAGGCTGCATTTTTATATTGCTATATCCACAGCTCTCCAACTGAGCCCTGTTTAATGATGTATGACATGGTGTCTGCTTTACCTCCTCCTATGGGGCTCCTGATTGGCTGACAGACACTTGACACAAGAGGAAAACACACCTGCTTTTATTTTCAGATAAATGTATTTTTAATGTCCCACATTTTCAGAAACGTGCGATGAGAAGTGAGGCGTGATTTTCCTCCCTCTAATTGTAGACCTTGTGTGATAAAAGGCAGCGATAATTCACACCCTCACACTGCTTTAGGTAAGGATGAACGCTTGCCTTCATCTCCTCACACGGTTAAATGTAAAGCTCCACTTTGTTAGAGTCCAATTTCAGGCGGATATGCAGAGCTACATTTGTGGAATAAAAAGCCCTCTGGGAAGAATATTTGTGCGGTTTCCTCTCTGGCCTTCTAAATTTGTGTGGGCTGACTTAATTGGGGCTAAGTCTTATCAAAACACTGTACTATTTTTCTTGCCTAACTAGAGGTTGCTATAGCAATGTGCCTGTAGGTACCAGAGGTCTCAAACACAATTGGAGGACCAAAAGGAATCTCACAAGCTGGAGACACGAGGTTGAGCTTCCAATACTGCCTAATGAGCATCTAAGTTTGGCCGGTTTGTCAACATGGGAAAAACAGGTTGTTTAAATCATAACCCATAAGGACTGTGTGACAAATGCCAATGCTGTGGAGGACAAACACTGGGGGTTTCAAATAGGAAAGGATATTCACAAGATTCACAGATGAAGCATGTTTACACTTTCTCTAAATACATTTTAGACAAGTCTACAGCAGAGGAGTCCAAACTTCTTCCAAAGAGGACTGGGTTTAACTTTTTTAACTCTTACTGGCATATTTGTTAACTATGAAAGTAACATATGAATGTACTTTCCTCCTAATGATTTCTGTTGAAAAATAAGTCCCTCAGTGTCGTCAAACAGACTTGTGCCATCATTACAGACTTATGACATCAAACCTCACCTGTCCCTTTATTGTATCTTAATACCAGATGATACTTTAAGCGATCAGTGTTCTACCGTGTTACATACAGTGGACAGTACGTGTCAGACAATTTACAAAAGCTATAACAGAAGTTAAGAGGACAGTTATCTCAACAGACCCATATAAAATGGTCTATGCAATGGACACAGGAAAGTTGTGAAAGTAAGTAAATAATGTTTTCTTTTTTAACTTTAGCTATGATAAATATGGCTATGATGCTAACGCCATGGCATGACAAATGTAACATGTGATGACACATTACCAGAACATACACTACCACAAAGGATATCACAAGGTGTGGCCCCTATGAAGCTACATTTATCAAAGCTGAAATAGAATAAGAAAAAAAAAATACTTTTGCTATTTTCCTCTGCCTGTTGAATAAAGAACCTCTTTTAATTTCTGTTGTGGCTGTGCATTCATGCTGTTCTGTTTGAATTCTTGTTTTGGCTTTTGCAAATCATCCAACACCTACCGGCCACCGTAGTCACTTGCTGCAGATGCATCAGCAAACTCTACTTCTTCTCAAGGAAAATATTCTCCAGTAGAGGTCAATATGGGGACAATATGTCAGGCTTTTTTCATGGCAGGATCAGGATCTAAACACAAGGGGGGCACTGTAGGCTGTGGAAACACAAACAGGTTCAGGCTTTACCGATCCAACCCGTACCAAACTGTACGAATCCAAAGCAGTCTTTTTGGTGGAAACAGGGCTTAAAGGGCAACTCCGGTTTTTTGACACCTGGACCTTATTTATAGGTGTGTGCATGCTCATATACTCACTCAGACAAACATCGTGCAGCTCTGAGTCCTTCAGAAGTTATTTAGATCCAACCGATTTTAGCCGCACTTAGCGGGGGCCACGGCAACGGAGCTTCAGCGCGGGACATAATCTCTGTAAAATCGCTCATTTCGGCTATATTTTTTCATCCATCGCTATCCATTGTTATCACAAACACACTCCTCTACTGTTGCCATAGGCGAACACTGTCCACAAGCACACCACCAGTTTGCATTGAGTCGTGGACGTGCTCCTGTTTGTTGTTCTCGAGCCAGCTCTGCGTCTCTCTCCCTGCATCCTTTCATGGAGCTCCTCGTCCTGTACTCAGGCTCAAACCGGTAAGGACAACCGTCAAACTCAAAGTCATAGTCTGAAGACGGTGGACGAGCTGACTTTATGATAACACTGGCAATGGATGAAAAAATATAGCCGAAATGAACGATTTTGCAGAGATTATGTCCCGCGCTGAAGCTCCCTTGCCGTGGCCCCCGCTAAGTGCAGCTAAAATCGGTTGGATCTAAATAACTTCTGAAGGACTCCGAGCTGCACGATGTTTGTCCGAGTGAGTATATGAGCATGCACACACCTAAAAATAAGGTCCAGGTGTCAAAAAACCAGAGTTGCCCTTTAAGATGAAAGTTGGAGGCTGTGTGAAAATGGACCCCTGGCCTGACTTTGGACATGCATGATCTGCAGTGACTGTGATGATGAGAAAACTGTATATTAAGAGAAGAAAATAGTCTCAGCACAGGTTGTTGTTTTTTTCATCCTAAAGCTGCAAACATACATTTTTCGAGGGAACTCATCCATTAATTTGCAGCAACATCTCAAACCTAAGCCCCAAAACATAATCCAGCAACATTGGAGCAAAACGAAGCAGATAATTTTTAGCTTGAACACACGTTTGGAGGAATGCAATTTTCTCCTGGAGAACTTTATTGAGTCAGGAGGAGTTTGAGGAGTAAAGAAATATATTGGTTTTTGACTCAGAGGCTCAGACTTGCCAAACATCACAGTGCTCTTTGTGCTTAGATGTTGCAGCTCGTATCGAATCTTTAGGCAAACAACTTCACTGCAGAGTCTTTTGAGAAATCTGGGCAATTAAGTTTCTTTCTGTGTTTGTGCAGGAGTCCACAAACTGCATCTTTAAGTAATAGTTCATGAAAGTCTCATAAGGTATGCAGCATGATAAATCATGTTTAGGAGCATCAGATCCACTGCTGTCAAAACTCAGCCTGGAGAAAGACGAGTTCCAGGTCAATACTAAAGTGCTATTTATAATTCATTATCTCCAGCTAAAACTCATCCAAAGTGGCAAACAAAGGAGATCTGCCTTCGCGAAACTTTCCAGAAGAAAACAGTTCAGTAATGTGAAAACATCAAGAGAAAAGTTCTGGTTTTAACTTCTTTGGCTCAGGGAGTAGGAGATGCAGACATGTCTGAAGGGGTGACACGACTCACTCCATGATTCTGTCTGTGCAACCGAATTCTCGACTGACTTCACTTGAATGTTGCATAATTTGTGCAAAAGCCAAACAAATTCAGAGACAGTGAAGTTTCAGATATTTCATTTTATTCGTTAACTCGTTACGTAACTTTATTTATAGCGCTATGGAGCTGGTCCAGAGCAGCTTGTACATAAAATATGAAAATAGCTCATCAAGCAGTCAGTATGTACTTTAATCAAATGGGTAAAAAATGGTTTGAGATCTAAAATTCACACTTGTTCTTACACTGAATGATTAAAATGTTGGTTTTGAAAAGAAAAATAATAGACAAAGGAAGTTTTTAGAAATCAGAATGATATAACATTTGTGTAGAAGCACATAAAACACGCTGACAGCGGCACGCACAAAAAGTTGAGTCAGAGGATCATGTATGGGAGGGGGCCGGGATACCTGCTGTCATCTGGAGGATTTTCTAATTTTCTGCAAAAATAATTTTCTGGTTTTAGCTTCCTTACATTCAAACAACTGTTTGTACCAAGTTTTCTCCTGGTGATGAAAGTAATGGCAGAAAACTGAATGAAAGCATGACTGCAGCCCTGTTTGGCTCCACACGTGGTGAGATCACGAGGAGACGATAGATGGCAGCCTTGCCCTCAGTTTACACACACACATTCACATACACACACACACACGCACACACACACACACACACACACACACACACACACACACACACACACAAACACACACACACCTCATGCCTCAGCACAGTGCTCACTGTGTCTTTCATCGAGCAAACATTTTTTAATTCATGCCTGAAACATTCACTCTAAAGAAAGTCAGATCAAACCTGGAGAGAAAGAGGAGAAAGGATGAAATGAATTTAAAATTTAACCTCAAGTGAAGAAATCTAGCATTCATGCAAAGCTGGTTAATGTACGTTTAATATATTTATAGTTCAAAATCCCAACTAACACAGCATACACTGTGATTTAGAGGCAACCCGAGGGCAACATGTGGATTATTAATCGCACAAGGTTGAAAAACATAGAGAAAATACACAGAATGAAACATTAATGTGATTATTAATGTAGTTCTGTGAGTACGATTCCTTTTTTTTTTTCAATATAAATTTATTAATTATAGCTTTAGGTTTGCCAGATGTTCGGCGTCTCACGTCTGACCCTGCAGCATCTGTGTTTAGTGATCTAAGGCGTCAACTCTTCACTTCACCTTCCTCCCAAACAGGTGCTCAAATGGTGGTTTTAGACTGCTAAAAGGAGGTAAGAGGAAGGAGAAGAAAAGGAAAAAAAGTGGAGAGATGAAGAAGAGGAGAAGGTGAGCAGAAGAAGACAACACAAGATGTTTTCAGTGGCGACAAATAGTTGAAGAAATGGAGGATTGAAGGATGTGCAGAGAAATGAGAGAGCAGAGAGAAGCAAAACATGGGAAACAGGGCAACAGGTGAGGAGAGAAAATAGAGATGTAGAAGAGGGAAAGGAAGTGCAAAAAATGTCAACATTAAGAGGCCATTTACACAACTGTTTAAGGGTGAAACACAAAAGTATTGTTGCGTTTCGGCCTTGTGTTTACACACTAGCGTTCTGGACGACCTTAAAACTCACATTTCTGAAAACGGCCTCCAGAGTGGATTTTTCTGAAATGTTACAGCATCCATGTAAATAGTAAGGCGGCGTTTTCTTCGGAAACGCTGACATCATGCTTTGCTTCGTGCAAGTGCATACTACAGTCCAACAGTATCATTGTCAGGATCGTCAAGGACTGCCGTGTTGTGCTTGTGCTGCTCAATCCGCTCAATCTGCTGACTGTCTTTATACAAAATGTGCATCTGTTGCTCCACTTCTGCACTTAGTATTCACAAATACACCAGATGATCTGCCCAACCCTACTTCAGTGGAGATCCACCAAATGCGGTTTCTGGGCAAGAGAGTCGTAGCGCTGACTACAGTCCTGGCATGCTCACTACAGCGTTTTCAGTCCCTCAGCGTTTCCATGTAAACAGATTTATTTTTTTTAGTAACACTTTACAAATTTTATCACACATAGGTAATAATTGGACAAAGTTTTTTTGATTTCTTTGAAATTAGCACATAACTTCTTTAAAATAATGTCCACATTTAGTGTCGCAAGTCACAATCGGTAGGTTACAGTTTTTTCCAGTTTCTTTGAAATTTACTCCAAATTGCAAGGTAAGAAGGTGATGATTAGCAAATAATTTATTTGAAGTTAAATCACAACCCACCACAAAATGTTTTTAGAAGTATCCCAACGTTTCTGCTCATTCCAGAGAAGCAGGTGATAAATAGCTGCTTAGTTCTTGAATACAGAAGTTAGGTTCATTGTTTCCTCAGATAATTACCTTTGAAATGTTCAGTGAATAATTCAATGTCCCAATGAGCAGTTGATAGTTCGCTATTTGTTATTAAATTTCACCAAGTTCTTTAGTACCTAGTTTGTTGATATGCATAATTGAGATCACATTCAAAATGATAAACCTTTACGATTAGGTCTATAATGTTTTACATGATACAACTGAAGGCTTCAGATGTGATATTCACCAAGAGAGGGATTGTAAATTGACCTTAACTGATTGTGATAGACACTGTGAGTACAGGCGCACTGCAAAACAGAATCTGGACAGAAGTTAAGTGCTAATTTTTACTGAATCCTCATAAAATTAAGAATAAAGAAAATAAAGAAATAAGAAAAAACTTTGTCGAGTTATTACCTAAGTGCGATGAAATTTGCGGACCTCCAAAGTAAAATCTTACCTTTTTTTTTTTTACTGGATTTTAGTGTTTTGGAATGCCTAAGTGCAAATCTAAAGAACAGTTTTCTAAAGAGCAAAAAAAAAAGAGATTGAGAGGGGAAAAGAAACAAGGATGAGTCCAGAAGGTTCACCAGGAAAAGGACGAGATGATTGGGGAGAAGAAAAGTAGAGGGAGGGACAGAGAAAGGAAGAGATGAGCAAAAAAAAAAAAAAATGTCTTGAAGCGGGGAGAGGAGAAGAGGATGACGTAACCTATGACGGAGAGGAACCGTAGCACCAAGACAGCGATGGTCAGAGTGGTGTTAAGGGAAGATTAAAGAGAAAATTGTTGGGAGGTGAAAAAAAAGAAAAAATTGATGCATAAAAATAAAGAAAGGGAAAAAAATACAAAAAGAAGAAGCAGTAGAGGGATGACCAGGAGATCAGATAAAAGCAAAAAGAGCCCAAATACAAAATAAAAGATGTCAAAAAATGAAAGCTGAGGAATTGAGACAGAAAACATGAGAAAGAGGAAGAAAAACAAGTAAGAAAAAAAAGGAAGGAGGAAACGAAGGAGCAGAGGAAAGCAGAGCAGATGCCAGCCAAAGCGATGCTCCACTAATCTGTGTCTGTCATGCTCCACATATGAAACACCAAGTGATGACCGCTGTGATTCACGACTGCTGGCTACAGACCAGCCACTGGCCTCTGCATGTGTGTGTGTGTGTGTGTGTGTGTGTGTGTGTGTGTGTGTGTGTGTGTGTGTGTGTGTGTGTGTGTGTGTGTGTGTGTGTGTGTGTGTGTGTGTGTGTGTGTGTGTGTGCGTGTGTGTGTGTGTGTGTGTGTGACTTTCCATTCAGCGCGCAGGGCTCCTTTCAACAGCAGATTTGCTCTGACATGATTCATGACGACCTGCCTCCAGGGGGGGCACAAGGGACACACACGCTCTCACAAACACTTAAAATGCTTCAAGTCCGCAGAATGAGATTAGAATTTTACATAAAATTGAAATCCTGCAGGAATTCGCCATCGCTTGGGGTACTGTGATGTGTCCACGCACACACACACACAAACCAGAAGTGAAGAGAAAATGAGTTCAGAGCCTTTCCGCAGCTTTCCTCCTATGAATCGAACATTGTCACACATGCACAGGTGTGTCCGGGGGCATGTGCATCTCTGTTGTTGTGTTTCTTTGAGTGTGTGTGGCTTTCTGTGTGGTTGTGAGGCTTTTACACACACTCACACACACACATGGATTTAAAATGTTTTTATTGAGGAGGAAACACGCTGCTGTCATCTCCCATCTCCATCTACAGCAGTCGACCCTGAGCCACCCAGCCAAGTAGCCACTAATGGAGGCTTGATTGACAGGTAGGGACACACACACTATCCCCGTGACTTACGATGTGAAAGCTGTGTGTATTTCTGTGTGTGTGTGCAACCTTTTGTCTAATGGAGTCAATGGTTTCAGGTAGAGAACAGAGAAGATGAGAACATGAGAGGAGGGATGAGGGGAGATGTGGGGAGGGGGGTTGTGTATGTGTCACACAGAGGTTTGTTGCTCTCTGATGTCACTCTACGGGTTTTAAAGAGGTCCAGTTTTACTCTGAATTCAGTCATTTTGAGTCTTGTCTGTATTTTTTGCCTGTTTCCACTCACAGCTTCTCAAAGATTTAAGCTGCATTAGTTGCTCCATGCTTCCAAACACAAAACTAATGTTAAGTCGAGCAGCGTTTTTTCACTGTGCTGTGCAAGATTGCTAATACATGTTCGAAATGTAAACATGAGCAGCTGATAAACTCCCCTTGACTTCATTCAAAATATTTTTTCACCAACCCCCTTTGGGGAATTACCATAAGGAATCAGGATGAGCTGATGTAAGGACACAGCAGGAAATTTTCCCCTAAGAGAGCATGCAGTGATGATGATGCCTACGTCAAGTGACTGGTGTGGAGATTTTGGCACATCCATCTCTTTGTAGCATTGATGTTAAAACAAAAAGGGTAAGTAAGGTGTGCCTCTGTTTCTTGGTGTGCCAAATATTATAAATATTATATTTTGGCTTTCACAGCATGCTTTTGATTTTACACCCTTTGGATGGGGTAAAACCTCTGGATGGGTTTTAGTGTGGGACCCATCAACTGTATTATAAATGGACATAGTCTCTAGCAGTGGCGATTGCTCTAAGACTGCAAGGGAAGCTCAGCTTCCCCTAAAATGTCCACAAAAAAAGGAGTGATATGTTCTGCTGTGTGTACATTTCATTGACAAAATATGCGCTAGAATTCCTTCTTTTTTTGTTCAGAATCAGCTACCTATCACAGGTAACTGGCTCGACCTTCTTCTCATTCTTCCCCGCAGCGTCTCAGCCCATTAACACAGTCGGACGCTGAGCATCTTCTGACTGGGGGGAAACGTAGAGTGGGTTGTTCCACTGTGGAAATTGGATTTTCATTTGATAAACGCTGGGCTTTGTCCCGCCCATCGGACGCTCAGCGTCTCTGGGGGTCTATGAGGCAGTGGGTTGGCCTGGACGCTGGGCTTCTGCATGATGATTGGATGATCTGTCTGAAGCCAAATCTCTTTTCAATTGTCAGTGAAATGAGCCAGTCAGCGATCTTGAAGTATAACCCTCCACCAGAGCATCTTCTGAGTTGCAGAGTTTTAAGTCCATCACTGATGGGGGCTATAATGAAAATGTTAAATTTAAACTAGCTTGATTTGAGATTGAATGAGTCAAAAAAGCAGGACTTCAGCCTTTTTTGAGACAGCTACAGGGTCTCCAACTATTAATCATAAGGTTAATAACTTGTGAACAATATGTTTTAAAATTCAACCCCCTGTACAGTGTGTGCTGATAGAGAAATGAGTTTTTCAGACCCAAACCAAACTGCAAATATGTTTATTTCTACTGTAAATTTAGTGTTTTTGGCTTGGTGTGTTTGCGGTTTCTAGTGTATCTGCAGTCAGCCTCAAATAGAAACTGAGAGAGATCCAGTTTTTTTTCTAAGGGCCTGGTCCATTTAAAGTTTGCGTGTACAAAATCTCAAACCAACTTACTGGTGGACAAAAAGCTGATACACCAACTAGGTGCACTGGGGATTGTGCCTGTCTATGAGCAAAATAACACGCCCAACCCATTTAGCATGTTTGCCTTCATGGCTACGCGGACCATATGCAGATTATCAGAATGTGCAAAAAATTGGGAGAAGAAGATACAAATGTTATTATTTAGCACCTACAATGTGATTTATCAAACCTGAAACTGTGGTCAGGGTTTTGCGTTGCATTTTATATTCAGCACAGTTGAAAGGCAGGTGAGTGCAAACTGGCACAGCGTTACGCACAAATCGCTGCAAGAAGGAGGCAGAGGTGCAATGACAAATGATGGACAGACAATTTTTCGTGCGTGTTTCAACACATTTGGACTGTCAGAAATATTATCTGATTACATACCATCTTCTTTTTGTTTCATCTTCAGGTTTTGCTCACAGTATTCACCTTTTTCACAGATGGCCTCCCAAATCACGTTTCTACTGCCAGAGTTCACCAAGACCTCCAACTCCATGGCTTCATATTTTATTTTTTGTTTACGGCATCTCTGGTCTCCAAACCCTTCATGATGACAGCGGGTAGCACACACAGAATCCTCAGTGAATTATTGCAGGCCGCACCACTTTTGCACTTTTTATCAATTGCACATGCAATCATAATTGATCACCTGCAACATGCCCACTAAGAGCTTGTGCAGTTTTTTAATTTTCACACACAATTTAGCGTGCCTTATTTGGCATCTTGTCAGAATAGGCCCTGGGTCTTTATATCTTGACCAGACCAGGCAGTTTTCTACAGCTCAATATCCATAATAAGGTGACTATATTCTGTTTGTATCTTTGTAATCCTGCAAAAATAACTGACACATAGGTGCCAGGTTTGCAGACAGTACAGTGCTTCCCACTGGTCATGACCACAACAAAAAAGGGATATTTTTTCTGCAGTGCGTCTGTAAAAGTGCATTTACGCTTCAGCGTTTTCTGTCTGAGAGCACAGTGCAGGCATTCAGAGCATGTTTTCTGTTTTGATCTCAGGTACATCAGAATAATGCCCGAGGCCCAGCGCAGCGCTTTATTCTAAATATTAGCTAATGGTCTGTGGAACAAGCAGAGCAAAACCCAGATATGTCAGTGAATTCTATAAAATCCTTGCGGACATAATTTTACGACCAAAAAGGAGGACATGTCTGGGCAAGAGGACGTATGGTCACCCTAATGTAAAATGACTGCTGTATATTGCCAGTCTTTACTACTACAACAACAAAAACTGTAAATAACTGTAAAGAAACAACAACAACTGTAAATCAGTCAGGAATAATCTCTTTGGGTGGGTAGGTGACAAGATCAGCAAAGCTATAAGAGGTTTCTTCTCCCACAGGAAGATCCAAATCCACACAAGCTGGAAGTTCCTCGATCAATCTTTTTGTATCTCAAAACCCCAACAATCTGAAGATTCACTCCAAAAGGTTTTAGGCTCAACATCAAAACAAGATAAGGATTCTGGACTCATCTTAACCCACCGTGAGTGGAGACCTTTGCAGCAAGTTACAGTGACAGGACAGATATCCTTTAACATTGCTGGGGCGTTTGTGTTCTTACCCTACAGGAACCGCTACGGGGCTCAAATGGAAAAAAGCCGAGACCACATATTTTGGTGATCCCGACCACTTGTTTTGTCCTGTATCCGAGTGCAATTGCTGTGTTTACATATGACCAAACGAACCAGGACTTTTGGGGGAGCTCCTCACTGTTTCAGAACAACTGCCCCAAACGATCCAGGTGTATGAGTAATGTTGGAAAATTTACATTGTGACTTTAGTCTCAGAAACACTGACCAAGCCTTTAAGTTTTATGATTTGGATTTGAGAATGCATCACTTTTTTGCCATTTCTCACTTCTGAGGTTTTTTTTTGCTTCCTTTCATTTCTTTCATTTTCTCTCTTTTACACTGTTGTTGAGCAGTATATGCAGAAAAACACCTCAGATACATCTGACGAATTACAAAGTATGAATGAGGGCTCACTTCTCCGCGTACTGCTGAAAACCTTATCGTGAAGACGTTATGCAAATATGTCTCACATGTACAAAGCTTGTGAGTTATCTTGCTCATGTTCATCTCTGCAGTGATGAAAGATGAATGGCTTTGTGTGCGTCACTCCTTCATCCACTGAGTGTCCATGGCCTTGGTGAAAAGCGTGACTTGAGCTCAATTACAAAGAAAAGTCAGCATTGAAACGTTAAGATGTACGGCAAAAAAAGCCTCTTTTTGAAATCAGTGTATCTCTTTACGGATAAGAAAGAAGAATCAGGGTGTAAAAAAGTAAAAGACTTCACAGTTCTCATCCCAGAAAAGAAAAATGCATAAAGAGATAATTTGGGCAAGAAAAGAATCTTAAGTTAACGGATAATAAAGTTAAAGAAACTTTGGATGAATCCACAAGCTGCAAGAGTGGAGAAACAGACCACAGGTCTCCACAAAACAAACCTTAACTTCTGACCAAAGCCTTGGCGTCATCACTATTGATATTATTATAATTATCATAAAACGCCAACATTAATATTCTATATTAAATGACTCAGTGTTTCTGCAAAGACTGACACTGAATTTTAAAGTTTCAGCTCATTAAAAAACAATCAAGCCAAAATTCACATTTACATCATAAATTTCCATAATTTAATTAAAAGCTTTATCAGGTATGTCATTAAAATAGCAGCAAATTGAGGCAATAACAGTTTTAATCTCTTTAGTTCTCCTTTTTATTAATAAAGCAGGATTCTGGAGTTTTAGAATTAATTAAATGTCCTAATAAAGTTTGGCGGAGAGTCACAGCACAGAGCAGTTTGTGTAAAGAAGTTACGTGTATCTAACTTTATTAATAAACTGAGAAAAAATTGGATCAGCAGCAGGAATCAGAATACAAATCACATTAAACAGAGAAATAAAACAAAGATCTTCACACATCAAACCAGAGACTGAAGAAGTCTGAAAGCAGCACACTCAGATGATATCAGAGTTAAGATCTAGACTTAAGATCTCAGTGAAAGCATCAACACTGACGCTGAACTCTGAGACTATGAGCAGCCAATTAAGAGAATATTAGTTTCTCTCACAGAGAGAATGTTCTGTGAAGAGAAAAATCTGCCAGTAAGGCCACTTTACTGGTTGTTATATCACGAAAAAATATAAACCTCATAATTTAGATAATGTAAAATCAATCAACCACAGTTTCTAAGAATCAGAATTACAATGGATGTGCCCGTGCTGACAGCTATACTTCTGAAAAAAAAAATAATAAATAAAAAAAATAAGGTTTTAAGTAGAGCTACAATTTGCAAAAGCAAGAAGGGGGAGTTCGACAAAAAATCATTTGGAACTTGTAATAAAAAAAATAAATAAAAATAAGATAGGTTGTTTGTCAGCTGATCAAAAGTTTAAGACCACAGGCCATTAAAGCCAAAATCTGCTCAAATGTTAATTTTCCGTCAGGCATTCACACGGTCAAGAAGCTGTCTCTTCTTGAACGCAGTCGGATCGTTGAGCTGCATAAGCAAGGCCTCTCGCAGTGTGCCATTGCTGCTGAGGTTGGATGCAGTAAGACAGTCATTCTACATTTTCTGAAAGATCCTTTATGGAACAAAAAAGACAAGTGGTAGACCCCAAAAAATTACACCTGTGCTGAGCCAGAGGATCTGATTGGCTGTCCGTCAAGACACAGGCAGTCCTAGACCCAAATTAAGGCCCTTACTGGTGCCGACTTCAGCGCAAGAACCATCAGACGCTATCTGCAGGAAAAGGGTTTCAAAAACAAAAAACAAATTCAAAGACCTCATCTCCTTCAACGCCACAAAACTGCCCGTTTAGACTTTGCCAGGGAGCATCAGACATGGGACACTGAAAGGTGGAGGAAAGTTTTATTCTCTGATGAGAAAATATGTAGCCTTGACTGCCAGATGGCTTCAACGTTACTGACATGACGAGGAGATCCCACCTGAGATGTTTTCTACCCGGCACAGTGGAGGGGGTCCATCATGATCTGGGGCTTTTTCATTCAGTGAACTCTGGAGCTTCAGGTGGAGCAGGGTGGTCAAACGGTGGCTGGTTACGTGCAGATGTTGCAGTGGTCATCCTTCATGACTGAGGGCCCTGGTCTGTGTGGTAACAGCTGGTTTTTCAACAGGACAACGCTGCAGGTCACAATGCTGGCTTGATGAAGGACTTCTTCAGGGAGAATAACATCACTCTTTGGACCATCCCACATGTTCCCCTGATTTAAATCCAATAGAGAACATTTGGGGATGGATGGCGAGGGAAGTTTGTAAAAATGTCCGTCAGTTCCAGACAGTTTATGCCCTTAGTGAAGCCATCTTCACCACTTGGAGCAATGTTCCCAAAAACTTCCTAGAATCACTTGCATCAAGCATGCCCAAACCAATTTTTGAAGTGATTAACGAGAACGGTGGAACTACTCAGTCCTCCTGAGAAAAACTTTTGTTCTGGTTTGGAGAGTTTTTAGTCATTTTTTGAGCGATGGTCTTAAGGTTTTGATCAGCTGATAAACAACCTATATCAGTTCACTTGTTGTTTTCACTAAGTTACTTTTTCAAAGTGCTTTTTGTCACACTCCTCCTTCTTGCTTTTGCATATTGTAGCTATTCTTAAAAACTCATTCAGATCTGAATGTGCAAAAGGTAAATTCTAGCAATTTTTCAGCTGGTCTTAAGATTTTGATCAGGTCTGTACATAAACCCATGCTACCAGTCTTCAAAAGCCTCAAAGTCTTTTCTTTATGGTAGATTTTGCAGTTCTGGTTTTGTAGCAGAATGTAGAAATAGGCTGATAGCTTTGTGCAGTGTGTTATCTGTAAACAATAGCTGGTTGTAACATGCATGCAGTGAGTGTATGAAGCTGTCTTTGCTTGAAGCCCACCTTTGGCTGCAATGGTCATGACTGAGCAGCAGTTATCACAGACTACAGGGTTTAATTATGTTCATCTACAGCTCTGTGGATTATCAGGGAAACACAAGAACTGCTGCAAAGACTCAAATCATCACGACAACAAACAGGTGAGCATCACTATCACACAGACTTTTTCTTTTCCTCCCTGCGCTCATGAACTCTGAAGCATCGCTCATCTGTAAGTCTCCTGGATGAGTCATTCACAGCATGTGTGGAGTCACTTTGAGCGAAATAATCTTTGGAGTAGTGTGTGCTGGCCTCCGTGATGTTGTTTGTCACACACCTCTGTATGCAAAGTGATGTGAATGACGAGCTCAGGTAAATTTGGCTGTGCATCCAGATTTTTGTGATTCCCAGCTGTAGAGTTAAAATTACACATTTTCATCAGGTTTGTTGTGATTGTGTAGGTTAAAGTTTCTATTTTAAACGCACAGGGCAAAGCCTTGTTTGTGATTTATGAGCACTCAGATGTGAGGAGGTGTCTTTAGCCTTTAAAAGACGTTCAAAGTGTAACTGAGCCGGCATGAAGGTAACTGTGAGCCATTCTTAATTCTGTTATTCACACCTGTGCTTTTCCTGCTGTCGCATGTCAAAGTGTCTTCTGTGAAAATGGCCTTCAAGCGTGTTTCTAAGCTGGCACTGATCAGAGGTGTGGTGTTCAACAGAGTGCTTAAAATACCCCGGAATAAACAAACATCAAGATATGTGCCTGCAGTCTGGAGGCTGCAGTCATGTAACATGGTATACAAGCTAATCTAGTTCATGTTGATGAAAGGGAACATCAGCAGGGAGTAACAGAGCTGCTGTTGCTGTTTTTAAGCTGCAGAGAGCAGAGGGGTATTGCACGAAAGTAGGATAAATACATCCAGGATAAATGAGCAGGCGCGGCTTGAATAAGCCTAGTCGGCGCTTTCTCGGATTAACTGGTTGCACGATTGGCGAGCCAGGATGAAAAGACGCGGTTTAGTCAAGCCAGGTGTGGATCATTTGGATAAGTGCGCGTTCTCAGCCTTCTTAAGAAGACCACGAGATCGATCACAGAATCACAGATTGAAAATGAAACAAGGACGTGCATCTTTCTTCAAGCAGGATGAACAAGCAATACTTCTTCAACTTAATAAAGAAGTAAAACATATAATCCACAAGAAAGGCAACACGAGTGTGGTTAAAAAAAAATAAAAATAAAAAAAGGAGAGGGGGAAAAAGCCTGGCAGTTAATAACTGACCAGCTTAATACGTAAGTAGCGCGAACATGTACAATAAAGAAACAGTACTCCACACACTGTCATAATTACAGTTTCAGGATGTGGAGCTGATCAGCTCCGCATCCGCACAGTCATCGATGACTTTTCAAGTCCGCTAATCAATACTTGTGTTTTTCTTTAATGTGGCACATAGAAGTGCATGTTACTGAGGTTATGTGAAGTATAATTCAGTTCAAAGAAAATTTAAACTGCGTCGGTGTTATCTATTGAATCAATTTATCTTATGTTGTGTTCTGTTTCATCCCTCATCTGTCATGAAGAACAAACCTGTCTGGCCAGAAAAGAACCTGGCAGCAGGTCAAAACCAAATATAAAAATATTCTGCAGTCTGGTAAGTTACTCATGCGTAGCCCAAAGAGCAATTATCAAATGAAGTGATACATTTGTTGTCTGCTGAGAAAGAATTTCTGTACGATTTTAGCCGTGAAAAAAAGACACATCAAACCAGCACAGGGGGTGGCCCAACAAGCCAGGACCTGACCCCAGCAGAGGAGCTGGCACTCGACTTAAATAAAAGGAGGCCAGTGATGGAGGGGATCCAGGGGGGGCTGTGACAGATACTGATATACATGTTAATTAAACCTCTGACAGCAATTTGACAAGCTGTCTTTATTAGTATTGCAATATAACAGCAGGGCTGACAATGAGACTGAATGAATGAATCGAAAGAGTGTTTAAGTTAAAAAGTGGAGTCAGAATGATGTGGGACCCTTTCACTCCTAAAGGTGGAGTCCTAAAATAGGATGATTTTCCTATTTTAAGGAGACAGTAAAGACAAAGTTATATTCTGTCTGTTATATTGTACTCCATTTCAGTAGTGGGATATATTTATTTTTCCTTTGTTTCTCCTCTTTCTCATTCTGTAGGTTTAGGGTTGTTTTTTGTTTTTTCATCAATTTGGTTTAGTACTGATTTCAGTTTCAGTTGTTTTTTCCATTTTCTTTATAATAATTTTAAACCTTTTATTGTGGGACTTGTATTAATAAAGAAAGGATTCTCAGCTGTCTGTGTTAAAAGTTATTGTTGTCTTCATACAATCTGTGCAAATAAACAATACTAAAGTCAACCAGCAAATGCAATGACTACAGTTGTAAGATTTGGGTGCAGGATGATTAAATGATGTAATGTGTAGAAAAAGCATGGAAATGCTGTAAACCATGCTCATTTCTTACATTACAGAGAGCAGAGCCAGCGCAGGATTAATCTGATCCTGGTAGTTAGCCTGGTCTGGAGCAGGCTAGCTGCAGAGAATAAATTGCCATGGTAACTAGTCCAGGATAAACTTGGCCAGCTTTTGTTCAACCGACTTCAGGCTAACTTCATCCAGGATAACCAATGTTTGCCAGCTTAATCCCTTATCCTGGTTTTGTGCAATACCCCCCAGGTAGCACTCCTTGTCTAATCAGTGATGTCACAGCAGGTGTTTCTAATCAGCTCTGAAGTTAAATACACCTGCTGAGAGAGCAGGACGGAGAGTCACACACAGCACAGGTTCTCAGCTTTCATGAGCTCTTTAATATCATGTTAATGTGCAGTAGTTTACCATGAAGAATATACCTTTTCATCACACTGTTACAATTCATGTTTGAACAAAAATGGTTCCAAAGAAAGAAAATAGGATCTTTTTCTTCCTGCTCCTACCTGCCGAAAATACTGAACGGGTCACATTGCATGAAACCGATTGAGTACTGACTTTTTTATGATCAAAGGAAGAGAAGCTGGAGCTACACAACAGCAACACGAGCAAAACCACCTCTTCATGTGGTGCTTCCCTGAAGAAGTGGAAGCACAGCATCCATTTTTTATTTACCACACATCAGCCCTGGAGTCGTGTTTGGATTTAAATGGATGGAGAAGATCCTTCACCTAAACCTTCAACAAGGTAAGATATCAAGCATGTTCAGACAAAAGTTAAGATCTACAAGAAAATAGAGAGAAATAGTTGCAAACTAAAGGAATGAAAGGATAAAGGCACAGTTAATTTGTAGCATGACTTGAAGATAGAGATGTTCACAAGTCTTTATTTGCGAGTCCAAGTCAAGTCTCAAGTCTTAAGCCATGAGTCTAAAGGCTGGTGCACTTTAAAGGATTCTACAAACCTTCGCACATTTAGAGACCACACACTTATGATAACAAAAGACAGATCACATGATCTCTCTTGTCTGATCTTATAGTGTGTAGAGTGCACTCTGGGGACACCACACATTAACAGATTATTCAGCAGAGCTTCAGCTTCTTCACCCTCAATATTCCAAATCTCGCGAAGTAAAACGTGACTTCATTGTAAACAAACATGACGGATGAACTGAAAAAGCAATGATGGTTATTTTTGACCTCTGGGCTGTATGAATAACAATGTGAGTGTGAGCTGAGTAAAGTCGTTTTAGGTATCACAGATAGATTTTTTACTTTCTCTTTTGTCAGTCAGCTCGCGTCTTGATTGGCTTTGCTTCGGTACACGTGACATTACATGCTGTACCTGCTCGGCTCCTCTCGGAGTGCCCCACACACTACAGGATTTTTAGTCACAAATATTAAACATGTTCATTAGCTATGACCTCTCATTCGGGGGACCTCTGGGCCATGTCCACACGTAGTCGGGTATTTCAGAAAACGCATATATTTTTATACGTTTAAGCCTGTCATCCACACGAAACTGCAGTTTTCACTGAAAACAATGTTTTCTGAAAACTCCAGCCAAAGTGAAGATTTTGTAAAACTCTGGTTTCATGGTTTCCTGTGGAAACTGAGTTTTCAGTTCTTAAACGTCACAGCTGGATGACGGGGGCTTATTCTTGTTGGCTGAAACGGGTTTTATGTTTGGAAAATACTGCCCATTATGGGTTTGGCATGCCTTGAGCTGCACTCACCGTCGGATTTACCCGCTGCGTGTGGACAGAAGTACTTTTAAAAACGAACGAGGGGGGGTGTTTGTCTTTGAAAATACCTGGCTATGTGTGGACATGGCCCTGATCAGCTCCAACTGGACAAGGTCAGTCTTAACCTACCCCACACCACAGGAAAATCACATATGATGTCATCAGACAATCTGGCCTTTGCTGGCTTTGATAAGGGGGAGACCAGGGCAAAAATCAGCCCCATTATCTTGTAGCGTGTATCCACCTTAAGTCAAGTCTCTAAAAAAAAAAGTCTTGTGAGCTTTGGTTATCTGCGGCTATCCAGTCTACTAAGAATACTGCACAGCTATATCTACGAAAAGCAGTCAAAGCATTTTCTGCATTATCATCACTACTATCTATTAGCATACAGTATCAGTACCAAGTTGTTTGTTATATGATCACTTTAATCAGGCCACTGCGATGCAAAATGAAGAAAACACACAATGAATGTTTTCCTTTAGGATGGATGATTAACATATCTATCATTTCAATGCACCTCAGTGTAAACTAACAAGTGCAACAAGCAAACTTTTGCTCTTCTATTCAAATATTCAGTTGCAAAGCTAGCAGAAAGCTTAGTAAATATTATGTTGCTAGTTTGCGCTAATGTGACTGACCTATGCAGATGAGTTTTCAGGTGCCTGATAAAACTTGATGTTCTGGATCCTGCAGACTTTGCAGTCAGCTCTCCTTTTGTTGGTGCTGATCAGTTTGAAGTTTTTATAACTAAATGTAAAGACAAATGGTAAAAGAGTAGCTACAGGTCTGCTGCCAGTCGCCATTGTCGTATTCCAATGTACAGGTGATACCGCGTAATGCCACAAGCCACACCTCTCAGGTCTCGAGTGGTTACCGTGGTTACCATGAAAAAATGACGGGATCACATTTAGCTCATCAGAGTTTCCTCAATCTCAACATTCCAACAAAGAAAACCTAATGATTGTTCACAAGTCCCAAAATATGAGTCAGAGTCGAGTTGAAAGTCTTCATGTGCGACTTGAATTAGAGTCGCAAACATAGAGTTCCCATCTCCGCTGGGAGATAATTTGCCATTATCCATTATAATATTATTTTATCTTGAAAAGATGAGATGGACGAGGTAATCAAGTGCAAAGATGAGATACTACTGATCTTACTACTGAATAGATACGAGAATAATGATCAATTTCCATAGTCACATTCACTGGCAAGGTTGCAAGGTTGTAATGAGATCTGCCTGTGTCCATCCAGCAGTGTTGAAGAGCAGCCTAATAAAGCATCCTCTTGTTTGGACCTTGCAGCTGCTGTTGTGTTTGTCTTGGCAGACATCAGAGGTGGAGGTCGGACGCAGAGCCGCGAGGTTTCCAGTGTCACACTCTGTGTTCTGTCTGCGAGTGAGCTGTAAACCTCTGACTTGTCCAATTGCTGTATGAGTGCTGATGGAGTTGGCAGCAGAGAACAGGCTTAGAGTTTTGGCTCCTGTCAGTTTTAAGCATGGAGGAAAATTTCCCTCGGACCAAAAAGTAGAACTTTTTATTGGCATTTTCCCCCTCAGCTTTCCTTAAATTCACTGCAGTCTCTCAGTGCTTCTTTCTACCCTCGCTCAGACTTTTCCTGCACTAATTCGAGGGTCACTCTGGTGTAAATGAGAGCATTGTTCCAGAAGGGGAAGGCTGGCTTTGCAGAGGATTATGTGTTGGTGTTGAGCAGTGGGATTCAGTTCCTTCTGGAGCATGAGCTGGTCAGCGAGCTGCAACACTAAGCTTGTTATTATTGTTTTGGGAGAAGGAGACAGAGCTCAGAGGGAGCGGAGTGGAAGAAAGAAGGAAATGAAGAGGATATGAAGTGAGAAAGACAGGGAGGGAGGAGAGATGGAAAAGTGGAGGGAGAATGTAGTTTTAAAGTCCAGGACAAATCTTTTAATGATTTACTGTATTTGGAAGGAAGGGCAAAGATGAGTAACTGCAGGAGGATAGAAAATCACTGCATCTGCAGAAACCGACATCGGACACAGGTTTTAATGGGGAGGAGGCAGAAATGCTGAGCTGGGCTTTTCCTACAAGCAAAACTGAGGAGAGAAACCTGAGGAAAAAGCTGGGCTATCTCCTCCTGAGCAGCAGACAGCTGAGACAGACTCCCAGTCAGTCAGACAGACACCAACATGACTGCACAAAGGGAGGACACGGGATTCACAGAGACACTGGATGCTGCAATCTCTCTGTGCAGAAACACAATTTACATGACTTTCAGAAACTGATGATGTCGAAAATCTGATGGCCAGAACAAATGTAACACACTGCACAGACAAGTCTTATCAAAATGAAACCATGCTACATGTACCATCAAATGTGGCTGATTAAAAAGTAAATTATTTGGATTAAGATTGAATTTCATTTCAAAGATAAGATTCTGATTCATAAACGGACCGATCTTTGAATATGTGAGGTGCTTTACTGAATCCAGCAAAAACCTTAAAGCACCTTATTTCAAAGACACAGAAAAGCTAGCATGCAAGACGTGCAACAAGATGTTAAAATGTTGTGGAAACACTGCAAATCATCACCCAGCTATAACATCTCCATAATGTAGCCATCTATGCTCTAAAAAATATTGAAGCTGTGGCATCTTTCATTTGCAGTATATATGTTGTATATGTACAGTTAACACTCACACCAGAACACAAACACAGAGCTGTAGGAAGAGTTTAGACAGCATCACAACCACAAAGCCACAAAGTGCTTGGAGAAACTGACATGAAAAGATGTGATGGTTACGTCTAAATGGTTACTAAATATAAAACACAAAAACATGAACCTTAGATTGTTTAAAGGTGCTGTGAGGATAATCTGTTTTAATTGGACTGCATCGCCACCTTTTTAGCCTGGAGTCTGTTGTGAAGATGTGATTTTCAACAAGGCATGTGTTTGTTTCAGTAATATATGGAGAATGAATTAAAACAAATTTTCTTTGATCAAGACAACTTTTTACTGGGTGTAGTGCAACAAAGTAAGGTATTTGTCAGCAGTCATAAAGCACTCAAACGGAAACCTCTGGTCTAAGAATCTGAGACAATGCAGAAGTGCTAAAATCTGCTGTTTCTTGACTGTCCGCTTGAGGCTGGCCAGAAGTACCAGAAGTCACATACACACCAAGCCAAAAAAAGCTGTGAACTACCAATGTGGCTGCTAGAGCCGATGTGCTTTAGTTTCCGTGTCAGAATCAGACGGGTGACATCGGGGAGACTAAGTCCATGTTTTATATGGTCTATGGTAGTGCTGTTGTTTGAAAAATGACAACAAGCAAACGTAAGTTTGTACCGTAGTTTAGAAGTTGGTCATACTTAACACTACTGTTAGTGAATCCTGGTTAGCTATGTCCTGTCAGTCATCTACCAAGCAGAGCTAACATAACCTCACTCTTTATTGATAGACTCTCAAGTTTGAACAGACCACTGCAGAATAACTGCTGACTGTGGGTTGGAATGAACGTTATCAAAAACAGTTTAGCTCCTGTGTTAGCCTTTGGCCTGCACTGTTTAGCTTTTTCTGCTCCTCTGTCCTTTTTCTGTCTATCAGTTAGCCTCCAGTGTCCACCATCACGACAAAATTAATCTCAGAAATCATTTTCATCAGAGAAAAACACAGATCCCTCTTCTCTCAGCTAAACTTCCCCATCTGGTTTGGTGATGTCATAGAGACTTGGACGTGCTGTAAATCAATTCAGTCCTGCCTGACCAAACCTATATTGGTGCTGATAATCTCATTTTGAAGTGTGGATTATGACCAGGTGTATATCTCGAAGGGATACTTTGTCGATATCACTTTGAAGCTCCTCACAGCCCCTTTAACACATGGACATAGTCTTCGTGACGTCGCTCATTTGTGTGTAACGCCA
This sequence comes from Halichoeres trimaculatus, assembly GCF_033239565.1. Classification (NCBI taxonomy): domain Eukaryota; kingdom Metazoa; phylum Chordata; class Actinopteri; order Labriformes; family Labridae; genus Halichoeres; species Halichoeres trimaculatus. The sequence goes on from NW_027437189.1 coordinate 28,958,607, forward strand.
AGTTCTAAAGCTCATCGTTGACAAGGGTGGGCTGTATCAAACATGTTAAACTCAGCCTAGATTTGTTTAATTTAGGATGACTGAAACTGAGGGACTGTGTCCTCTTAGCTGACAGCTACAGGGAACCATGTTTTTACATTAACATACATAAATATACATATATATTTGTAATTATGCCATATATGTGTTAATTTTCCTCTGTAAAAACCAGATGTTTTTTATGTGATTGTGGTTTTGTGAGTTTCTGCTGCCAGTCTCAAACTGAATCTTGAAGAACTGTTGCCGCTTGCTATGACCAATGTGCATTGCTGTATTTGGAATTAAAGGTTGTAGAGAAGACATTTCATTCAGTCTACTCTCATCACACATGTCTATTATTTGAAAATTGCAGTTATCTTAAAGAGTGTGTGCAGTGTGGTGTGTGTGTCGTCATGTTAAATAAAAAGGACATTTATGTAACTCGTTTTCTAAGCCTTTGTAAATTTTTATAATGTACTCAGATAAAAGGTTCATTTTACAATGAACAGCATTAGTGCTTTAAGAATCTCTTTCATATGAGACAAAATTGACGCTCTGGCTGAAATATACTCTATAATTAATTGGTATCATATTGAACTGAATTATGACCTTGTGATTTATTTCAGGTGACCAGCATTTATTTATTGCATTAAAAAAACATGTAAATCAGTGCCTGAAATCCTTTAAAGTGGATAGAAGTGCCTGATTCTCGCTATAAAAGCTCCATCTTTCTTAGCTAAAAAAAAACGTTAGCTAATGGTTGTGAAAGGAAAACAAAAAGTGGACTTAATGCATCCATAATCCGGCAGAAATTGGTCAAGAGAACCTTCTCACAAAAAGAAATATAGCACAGTACCCAAAGGCCTGTGGTAAAGCCCGGCTTCATTTGTTTAGGGGTAGAATAGAGTACATTGATGCTCCCTGAGATGTTAAGTGCAGGAGCCCGTCTTCACTCAAACCCAGGCTTGGAAAAGTGTTTCCATTGAGAGGATTGTTTTTGTATGTTAAGACAAAGTCAAAAAGCATCAATCCCTTTATTAAAGAGTCCTGCATCAAAATAAGACTCCTAAACATCTTCAGCTTTTCTTCGTAACCTTCAAAAGTAAAAGTGAGCTCCCTTTTCAAAGAAGTGAAGCAGATAAATATTGAAAAAATGTCCTCTCAGAAATGCTTTAATGTGATTCTTCTGTGCTTAATGTCTGCTGACTGGATGGCTGGCTCCACTGCTGGTTGATTCTTCTCCTCATCTCCCTTCTCTTCAGCCTGTCAGCGTTTGGACTGAGGCTGTTTCAGGTACTGTACTCTGCTGACACTGATGGTTGCACCGAGCACATCCCAGGCACTCAGGCTGAAAACTCAACTTGGCATTTTCCTGGAGCTGGATTTGAGACAGGGGAGACGGAGCACTCTCACACTGACAGGCAGGTCCAGAGCCATACTTATGACACAGTCAAATCAAGGAAAGCAGTGGCCGTAAAAATCCTCAGGATCTCATCCTGCTGGAGGAAAACTGAAGGTAAATTTATTCTCAGTCTTTTCTCTGAAATATCAATAATACTCTAACACCAGAGAATAGGCAGTGTTTCATTCACAGCAAACAATAAACCTTCCTTTCTGCTTGAGGTTTGGTGAAATAATTTCATCTGAATGAAAACCCTGCAGGCTGTCTGAGAGCAGACACCACCTGCCTCGAGGAAACACTCTTTGAGGAAGTAAGAAATGTTCAGTTTGATTTAAAACTCTCTCTGACTAATCCAGGCAGGGCAGCGCTGGTCAAGACAGAAACTAACTTTGCTGTCAGCAGGAAGCCAATAGTCCTGAATTTTTAGATTGTGTTACTTCTGCTTTTAAATTGCCTCCAACTTTTTTGAGCAAACTACTGCTTGGGTTCAAAGCACTGTGTGTCTGTATGGAGTGGACATATGAGTCTTTTTGACATGATCAGCTTAAAGAGGGGGTACTGTGTATATTTAACTTTTTTCTTTGTCCCCCTGGTAACCCGTAGAAGCTCAAACAAATTTCTGTTTTTCTCATTTTGGTGTTTTAGAAAACCCTTATTTCAGCCTCTGAAACACTTTAGTTTAACTGCTGTCTCTTTAAAGGTAGGGTTTGCAGGAATTTTCATCACTTGTTAGTAAACACAACATTTAGACTGGGCTCCTCCTCCTTGGCTCAGTGCCAGCGGCAGCACACACCCATAGCCTAAAACAGTGACTACATGAACACACTCACTAGCCTAGCAATCAGCTGTAGCATCGCGTTTTTACATGGGAGAGACTCGAGGGCCGTACACCTGTCTTGGCATGTTAGCACAAGCTAATCACGGGTATTTGACACATACTCACTTGCAGCGCTCTTCATCCCGTGCTGCTCTCCAAGTGCCTGTAAGTGAGTGAAAGTCAAGCCAAGCTTCACCCTTGTCTTTTAGGAGAAAGCTCTATCTGTTTGACGTTTCATTTCACTTTGGTTGTTTTTCTTGCTCCGTGCTACGGAGTAAGAGCTACATAGCTGCTCTGATTAGCTTCCACTCACAATTGCCAACACGCAAAGTCACTTGTGCACTTGGTGCTCTGTGATTGGCTGAGGTAATGACGTCTACTCTCCACCCAGAAACATCTCAGTACAGCCAAAACATCAACATTCAGGCTGAGGAGGGGTTGAGGCAGACCTAGACACTGACACACATGTATAGAAGCCCAGAAGTGACGATTGAGCAGGATTATTCCTGAAAAAGTTGACATTTTATTTTTTAGGGAAAATCTGCAGACTGTCCCTTTAAGGCTCTCTGAAGCCTTTTGTGGGTGGAACTCATAGACTGTATATAGAGTGGACAGCGTGGCTCCTCTTTTTACCATTGTACAGTTTTGAAGCCAAAGTACCACAGTCCCAGGAGCTGCTACAGCGCAGTAGAGACTATGAGAGACTCAGAGACGATCTGAGTAGAGCCGAGTGACAAAAATAATAATGATCTTTTTTAGAGTCTAATTTCTTCCTGGCTCTCCCTCCTGATATATTTTACAATCCCCGAAAAAAAAAGACACAAGAATTGCAGCTGTCAACAATCATTAAACATGACTTAAAGCCTTATTTGTAACCTCTAATAACTAATGAAAACAAAACTTTTCAGAAAAAAGAGGACTTGAATACAAGGCAGCCCAATAATATATTTAAATTAACACAACAGTCTGATGTGAGAAACATTTCTACGAGTTTTATTTATTTTTTAAAGAGTGACCACAGCCCATCTGGACTGGCTGGGGCGATGAATTTTTTGACCTATAATGCAGCCAGCCACCAGGGGGAGCAGCTTTTATGCAGACCTCACTTTGAGCCGAGCAAGGTGACGTTCAATTCTTTTACAGTCTATGGTGGAGCAATGCATCTTGGTGCCTGAGGCCCGCCACTCCAGCAAGTCATGAGCCGATCATGAGATCCTCTGGTGATGATGTGATTGTTTCTGCTAGTCTCATGAAGATCTGATGCTATTTTTAGAACAAAGCATTTTGATAAGTTTACAGATTAAGGGATTTCTGCAACAGATGAATATGTAGCGGTTTAAAAATCAACACACATTTAGTTTGAACATCCAGCACTGTTACTCTATATGCATGTTAACAAGTGATAAGTGTGTCAAATTGTATCACCATATTTCCACTCACCCATATTCACATCATTCACCTTTCACATCATCATTGATTTTCTTGTCATGGTTGTTCAAACACCCCTCATGTTCATCTCCTCTCCACCTTCAGAAATGTCCTCATCTCACCCGGCATCTTCTCTTTCTCATGTGCCAGCCTCCCCCCCTCCTTCCTTCCTTCCCTCCTTCTCCAACACCACCCTGTGGTCCTCTCCTGTGTTCTCTCTCTTTCAGCTCAGCGTCTCTCTCTGGTGTTAATCACAGCATCTCCATCTCGCCATGGGGGAAATCTTCATCGCTACTTCTCACTTCATGTGAAATTAATGCAGGATGTCAGACAAGGCGAGGAGATTCTCAGCTGCCAAGAACAGATAGTCAGGTCACTTAGAGAATATACAGTCAGGAGGAGATAACAAAATGATTTACACAAGGTTTTAACAGTGAAGTTCAGCAGGAAGAAGAAAGTAGTTTTATCTGATGACTTCAGGTGTGATTACGTTTCCGTTCCTTGTATTTGTAGTTTCTCAAAGTGGTCTGCACCTGAACTCTGGTATGGATAGAGGACAGGTGGAAAGAGGAGGGATGGGAGAATGGAGATTGAGTTTCATGGGGTGAATGGAGGGCTGACTGAGTGTTAGAAAGGTGAATGTAATAAAGAAAAAGGCTAGTCTTGGTAGGTTAGGGAGGAAGAGGAGGTTTTGAGGGTAGCAGCATTGACTCAGTCTAAAGGATCGCTCAGCTTCCTCTGAGCAGTCAGAATGCTCACAGCACATCCAGACCTCTCATTGAACCTGTGCTTCTGTGTAAGAATTACCCAGGCTTGATATATCAGCACCATGAGCGATGATGAATACAGAAAACTAGACCACAAAGACAGCCATGAATAACTGAAGTCAAAGACTCTCAAGTTAATGTAAAACAAGCTCAGGATGCCATGAGGTTAAGTCCAAGTGAGCACAGTGAATGCCCTCACTGTAAACCAGGAAAACTCAAATGTTGATAAAGGCCACTGAAGCTACAGTAAACAGGTTGGAACCTCAATTATACCAATTGGTTCTAATTATAATCATTATGTAAGGAACATGTGTCAAACTCAAGGCCCGCGGACCAAATGTAGCCCGCCATGTCATTTTATGAGGCCACATGAGCTTAAAAGGTTTGATTGCTGTTTAACAGATAAGTCAAAAGGGTGCATTGACCATAAACTATGTTTCCCATACCGGTTATGTTAACCAACTTACAACATCTCGCCACTAGGCTGCAGTGTTTTCACATCAGCACCATTTTCTAAAGTAGTGGAATTGAGAAATAAAACAATGATCCTAAAATGTCCAGGAAGAGAAAATTTGATACAGGTGAAAAGCAGTTTCAAGAAAGATGGGAAGGCCAATATATGTTTGTGCTTCAAGGAAAAAAAAAACACTGTTATTTTTGTTATGAGGCCGTGGCAGTTGTCAAAGAGTACAATCTTTGTTGGCATTTTGACACCAAACACTGAGCAAAGTGAGCCTTCAAGAAAAACAGCAAATAGTGCAAGATTTAAAATGCAAACTGCAATCACAGCAGGATGTGTTCAAGAAAGCCATAACCAAAAACAATGTAGCAGTAAAGGCTAGCTTTATTGTGGCTGAAGAAATTGCCTCTAACTAATTACATTTATATTTACATTCAGCCACATTTTTTTACTGTCTCACGGTTACATTTGGCCATTCAAGGTCAACCATTATGCTAATGTGACCCTCAGTGAAAATGAGTTTGACACCCCTGATGTAAGGTATTGAGCCCAAAATTTAAATTTCTGTTGATCATGTTGGAGCTACAAGCACGTTATATTTCCTGTCAAGACAGAGTGAATCAATCTTTGGAGAGGGAGGAAAATTCAAGTTTCAGAGGTGTCAAGTAACGAAGCAAAAATACTTTGTTACCTTACCTAAGTGGAAATTTTGGGTATCTATACTGTACTGGAGGAATGAAATTTTAGCCGACTCTTTACTTCTACTCCTTACGTTTCATTTCGGCTTGTTTTTATTCCCCTTGTTCCCCTTCAAAAAAAACAAAAAACAAAAAAACAAAACAAAAAAACCCACACGCATCAAATAAGCATACACATATTCTAAGATTACCCAAATCGCACCATCTGGATCTGAATTTGATTGCGATTGGATGAGGGGTACAACAAAATACCATTGAGACACACTTTTGGTTTGTATCTGATCCATCGCACTTGCACATGACACAAATTACGTCGCACTTTAGCAACAAGATAAGACATGTGCAGCCTATCACAGAGATGACCGTGGCGGAGACTTGGGTGGGATGTGGGGGGCTTCAGCCTAAGCTGACGTTAATGACATTTTCTTCCCCTAACGTTACTTTTACTTTGTACTTAAAGTATTTTTGAAACCAGGATCTTTACACTTTCACTGAAGTAAAAGCTTCAACTTCTACAAGTCTTTTTAAACTGTAGTATCTATACTTCTACTTGAGTAATGGATGTGAATCCTTAAGCCACCTCTGCTAGCTTTAGCCACAAGCAGACTTTTTGTGACACTCACCCCATGGCCATGGCTTCAGGCACTAAAATATCACTTCAGTTTAATTCTTCAGGTCTTTGTTTTTGTAGCTCATAAAGAGACATAAGTGTTAATGGGACAATCTCAAAAGAGATCTTAGAAGATGTGAACAGTGAACTGGGAAAGACTTCATCTTTAAAGGTACGTTGGGCAGAAATGTGAACATTTAGTGATGAGCAGTAGTGAGGTTCTGGATTGAAAACCCTCTTTGTTTTTTCCTTCTGTTGGTCAAAATGTTCGTTCAGTTTTTATTTGTTATTCTACAACACAATAATTTTTTTCTGAATAAGGTTTTGCCCATAATGAGAATGATTCTATTTGTTTACAGAGAAAAAAATCACTCTATCGCCATGAATCTAAAATGTGCCAACTCTATGGAATTAATTTTCAATCTTAATTCAAGAGCATTTGTAATTGATTTGAGAACAGTATTTTATTGATTTCATGCTCAAATTTCATGATACTGTCTCTCAATATTCTGCTCTTGCACTTAAATTTGCTTTGCGCATGCTCAAACTGTGTCCTCGCACTCGGATAAAGTGCTACTGGCGCAGATTTCTTGCACTCACACTCGGATTCTTCCTTTTGCGCTGAGTGAATTTCTGCTTACAGATCTCTGTCTATGATTGGTATATAATCGAATATTCAGTGCACAGCCTAATATAGTTTTCACTGAAATGAACTTAAAACACAAGCCTGATTTCCTTGACTTTGTCAGTCCATTTTTGTATGAGATCTATTGTCCCACTAGCTTCATGATGGTGACATTGTTTTCGCTGCTAGCACACCACAAAGAGCACTGTGTCATGCGGCTATGATTATACAATATAGCTATTTTAGTGAAAAACACGGGCGCTTGTGTATTTATTGAATGATATCTGATTTCAACAGTGGACAAAAAAATTAAAGAAATCACATTTATTACAGCCCCTGAGGTCAGGGGGCTGATAAACCAGGTGAAAAGAGCTCCGTGAAGAGCAGCGAACGCACCTGTACAAAAACAGGGATAATCTGATTGGTCAATACTAGTCAGCCTTCTATAGGTTGATCCCAAAAAAAAATAGAGAGCAGACAGATCTGTGAGCAGAAATTCTCCCAGCGTGAGAGGAAGAACCCGAGTGTGAGCGCAGGAAATCTACATGAGTAGCATTAGAACTGAGCGTAAGGACACAGTTTTGCGCAAAACAAATTTAAGTGCAAGAGCAGAATTTTGAGAGACAAAATCACAAAATCTGAACATGAAATCAATAATATACTGCTTTTAAATCAATTAAAAATGCTCTTGAATTAAGCCAGGAAATGAATTCCATACAACTTATTTCTGCATTCATGTGCTGGTGTCTGTGGAGCTCTTACTGGTGGCTGCAAAGCTGATACACAATACGCTGACCTGCCCACCTGACTTTATCTTTGTCCTGAAGGACACGTTATGCAAACAGGAGGCGCGATGGCTCAAACTTGCGACCCTGTGCCTAATAGATGTCCCACTCCACCTCCTGAGCCTCAGCCACCCCGGCCCTACAGCTGGGTGCTAGCCTTGTTGCTGAAGCTGTGTTTTTCACAGTGTGAAGGAGTCTATTGAGCATGCTGTTTGCACAGCTTGAGGTAGAATAGTCCTGGTGGTTTCCTACAGAGAAATAATTCGTCCAACCTTGGTGAAAATAACAAGGCAGTCTTTGAGAGGTGCCATTACTTTGCCAAAATGGAGTGATTATGGTGCTTCTGGTTGTGTCTCTGCTGGCTGCACACAGGTTTATCCCTCCCCTGAAATAAACAAAGAAAACAGAATTAACTGGATTAAGATGAAGAGTCAGCATCTTACAAGGTATATTATTCTTGATGAACTTTTTTATCAACTCCCAGCTTTGACTGTTGGTGCAAAAGCTTCCTGACCTGATGCTGTCCTTATGTCTTTCTGTGGCCCGGCTGTACTGTTTAAAACTCTGCTCCACAAAAGAAAGAAAGACCAAGACCCAAACTGTGAGGGGAAACGGAGCGACAAGGGCAGTCTGCCTCCTTGGGTCAGTACAGTTATATAAGGATGACAGATCTCATCAAAGCTGATTTGGACCGACAAGTCTCAATCAGAGTTGTTTTGACTTCTCAACTTCGGAATTATGCATCATGAATTTAAATGTCCAAGATAAACATTACCTCAGCCCACATACAGCATGGCATGAATGACTTCTCATGGAGGGATTACATTTACACAGCTTGAGTGTTCATTCGGTTTGCCTTTTGTTATGTCACATCAGGTGTGACTCTTAGAGGAAAGGCACTAACATGAGAAGTAGAATCCATGCTAAGATTGTAATTGTCAAAGTGATGAGTGAAATTTGAAAATCTTTATCATTTTAGTGGGACTCATGAGCTAACATTAATTTACCTTCATTACCAGACTGTGTTAAATACATAATTCTGAATGATTGAAACTCCATAACAGGAGTATACATTTTTTCTAACAGCAGAGGCAAAGCTCAGGGACAGACTGTTGGATCCAAACTATTGCTGATTGGGAAAGTGGAGCACCATCTTGTCCTGCAATCCAGACAACAGCAACAGAGTTGATGAGTAAATCTTTAAACTGTCGATGACTTCAAAAGTTTTAGCATTGAATTGAATTTTCCCTTTATTTAATGTTTAGGACCTGTATGCATGTCCAGCCATTAGCAAGGAAAACCGACAGTTTGTGCTAGAACTTAATAAATAAATAAATAAATAAAATTAATGAGCGGTGAGCCAGTTTAACATGCCAAAAAAAGCATTCAATTTAATGGAGGTAGGCCCCACCATTACAGGCACTAACGACAAGATTACTCCACCGGTTCGGCCTTTTAAAGGCAGACATTGTGCAAAGACGAAGTATGAAAAGACAGGATATTTAGATATCAAACTTATCCTTTGGAAAAGTATGACAATGTTTAGCCATACAGCAAATTTAGACTTAGGAGACACAGTATTTTTCAGTGAACAGATGTGATAAGGGAGGAAATCAAAGTCTCCAAGTGGCCAGGCCTCACTGCTCTTCAGTTTCACAGGTTTGATTTGCTCTTTGCTTCTTCTGAGTTGTGTGTGTGGTGAAATGTTGGAGTTCGTCAAACACCTGCAGCAAATCGTGTTCTTCAGAGCAGCTTTTATATTGCTTACGGTATTTTATTTTTGAGGTTTTCTACCCTGCACTCAGAAACACCACACGCACTCACTTTGTTCAAGAGCTTAGGCCAAACTTTCCCTTTCTCTTTGTTTATCATCTGATTGACCATCTGATAACATCTGTTTGTTCATGTGTACTCTTGTAATCAAATTTCTATTTCTAAATGGAGCTGAACCCTGAAAAATGTTTTTCTTGATCTTCTCAGTCACACCATTACTGCTTCCTAGGCTTATTGCTGTTTATGTGTAGCAGGCATGCACAATTCAAATTTGTTTAATGGGGTTTCCCGATAGTTCCCCAAAATTATGACGTAATCTGCATCTGCATCACTTTCTTGATGTAATTAGTTAACTGTCCAATGATTTGCAGTAGTCAACGCTGCAGCCAAACGGGCCATTCCAAAACAGAACATTAGGAATAGTTCCATTTGTTTAATGGCTGAAAGTCCATACAGGCCCTGGTTAATGTTACTTAAAAACAAAGTAGCAGGGGTTAGCATCATTGTCTTTTTTTTTTCTTTTTTTTTTTTTTACTACTCACAGCTCTTTTTGAATGATTTTGATAAATGCAAAAGCATGGAAAAAATCAAACCTGTTCTGAAAAAAAAAGACAATAAAAAATATATTTTAAAAAACTTTCTGGAGTGTGCAAACATAAATAAAAGATGGAAAAAAAACAAGCCAGTGTACAAAGGCCTCAACTCTTTTAGATGCAAATGCTTCTTCAAGTATTGCAAAGACTTGTGCAGAATGTGCTGGGTCCAAACAAGCAGGCAGAGTTTGCTAATGTTGTGAAGTAACAAATGAAACCTGAATTGAACTGAATTGAATGGAAAATGCTAAACCACAGTACATTGTGATTCTGCTGATGCTGCAGCCTGTTCTGTATTGCTGCAGGCTCTAGCTTAAGGGCCTTGCTCTCAGCAGAGCCTGTCTGCTTCCCCAGCTGGATAGAACTTAGCCTGACCCACATCATCAGATACAGGGGATGCATAATGAATGCACAGACAGCCAACTAGCCATCCACAGAGACAGCCCGCCAACCTTTACACCCGTCAAGCACCCTGTCAGCCCTCCGTGCAGCTGCCTACCACATCAACAAGCCGGCCTGTTGGTCTGAGATCCAGTCAGTCAGCCGTGCAGCCGGCGAGCCCTGATTCCAGCCAACCAATGACACAGCCTCTTACTGACTCACCCAGCCAACCAGACACACAGCCGGCCTCAAAGTCATGCCCCCACTTGTTTCCCCGAGTCCCTCCATGACCCCCATTGTCCTTTCCTCACTTCCTCTTCTCTAATGTGCATTGTTTCCCTGTTCCTCCCTTTTCACCACCATCCCCGACCACTCACTGCTCTGTTCTTCCTTCTCTCCCTCATCTTCCTCATCTTCCTTGTGTGTAAAAAGGGCAGGCCTGTCAGAATAGTTTAGCTACAATGCGTTGTTTTCTCTGCGGCACAGACAGGGGCAGCTGACCCCAGCTGTGTATTTTCTGTCGGGAAGGAGAAGAGGGAGATTCATGGCAGAAATATCCTGAGTGGGATTATTAGGATTTCCATTTTTAGTGGTTTGAGTCCTCAAAATGCAGATTTTCAAACTAGTAAAGAACTTAATCATGCAATCAGACTCAACTTGACTAGCACACTTGTACTGAAATTATTCTTGATAAATAAAATGTTAAAAATGCAAACGGGGACAAAACTTTAACACAGAGAAAATGAAACTTGGCACTGGTTTCATCTGAGAAAAATCTGTGTTTTCTCTGAATCAGTGACTTCAATGTATGTTAGAGAGAGAGTTTTTTTTTGTTTATGGGAAAGAATATGATCATTCTTCTGCATTATTTGGATACAGGTACCTTAAGCCCTGTTTCCACCAAGCGGTTCAGTTCAGTATGTCTCAGCACGGCAAGCATTTTGTGGCGTTTCCTCTGACTAATTCTGGGACAGATCCCCCAGATAACAAAGACGAGTTGTCCCACTTTTTGGGACCCTTCTGTTCGGGTGTCAGACTAAAACGATCTGATCCCAGAAGGGGGAGCAATAACACTGCAGCTCATTGATTGATTGAAAGAATCATCACTTCCTGTGCAGCAGCAGCCATATTTCTCCTCGTAGCACACGGCCTTCTCTGAAACAAAGCTTGATTGCACTTAGCAACGAAGAACCACATGCCAGTCACTGAGAGGACATATTGCTGGATGTTTCCCATCATTGATTTTTGTTTTCCTTTGGTGTAGCATTTTTCTTTACGCTGAAGCAGCTATGGGCATCTGGCTTGCATGCTGCCTTCCAGGGGGGTAAATGGTTGGATGTGGAAACACAAACAGTACCAAGCTCAACCGACCCAACCCATACTAGACTGTACTGATTCAAATCAGACTGCTTAGCGGAAATAGGGCTCAAGAATATCAAGAGAAGCTTCTTACCTGTACACTGTTTGCAACCAACCCGATTCTTCATCAACATTTCACCTCCCTGGAGGTCAGAGATTCTTTTACTGGACGAAGTTTACAAACTAGTCAGCATACTATTAATATTACTTACTCATTTAACAGGAATAATAACGAATTGGAAAAGTGTGTACCCCTTCAACAAATGCTACAGGAAAGTGCCTCACTCATGTTTATTATGTGACGACATGCTTGTTGTTTGTCGGTGTTTGTTGTACTCACAGGCCAACTGTCAGTAAGGAGTGCTTCAGTATACAATCTGACTGTGAGATGTTACTAATATCATTGAAATGTGGTTACAAGAATTAAAAAAAGGAAGTGATCATCAAAGCTGTTAACTTCTCATCATGTCATATTTCACTGTGCAGCAAACGAGGGGTGTGAATTTGGGACTTTTGGTTTCACATTCAAAAATGGTTCAACAAGCTCTGGAGAACAAGATTAGAACAGATTTTTCTTCACATTTCTCAAATTTGGAGGATGAAAAATGGGATCAACTTTGAAAACCTTCTTATTGTAGCATCAGCATAATTTAATCAGTGTCATACTTTGTGCTGTTGTGGATTCATCTGACTTCTTTTTTGCTTTGATAAAAAAATGTTCAAAAACTGTCAGGTCTCACTGAAAGAATGAATTTGAACCCAGCATCAGAAAACATAGAATAGATTAGAATAGAATACAATGGACCTTATTTATCCCTGGGAGGAAATTTAGGAGGAGTCACAGCTGCAATCAAGAAAACAAAAGTAAGAAGAAGAAAGTGCAAAAAGGTCCATAAGAAAATAGATGCTGACAGCTTGTCCATCATTCTCCAGTTCAGCCAGCCTCCACCTCCACAAGGTCCAGGACTGAGCTTCTTCAGTCATGCTCCATCTCTGTCTCCTAGATCCTGTCTGCTCACAGCAGGTGAAGCTCTTCCAATGTGGCGTTCATGTCCAGTGTTAGCTCTGTTAGCCATGTAAATGAATAGCACAATGCTACTCTTCCTTCTGGTATTCCCTCTGTTGCTGGGTTAGCACAGCTAGCTTGTCCATCTTATTGGAGATAGATCTTACGTTCCCAATAAGGATAGATGGGAGGACAGGCCAATGTCGTTGCTTCCTATCTCTCACCAGCAGGTCGTCCTCACCACCTCCTCCTCACTTGTGGGGAAACATCAGGCCTTGCACCAGTTAGCACTGACATGCTACAGGCTGCTAACAGCTAATTTCACATGTAAACAAAGCAGCCATGGTTACATGTAGGATCTCCAGAAAAACACAGGAGCAAAAATAGTAAAAGTATGACCGAAGACAAAACCAGTTTGGTGTCTATGACCAACAAGTGAGCCATACAAAGTAATGACCCACTCCAAATACAAAGATCACGACAAAGAGATGAAAAAATAACAAAAAATGGACAAAGAAGAGAGAGCTGCAGCAATATGTAGCCACAGCAGGGTGGCGCCTCTCAACAAAAGATAAGGATGGAGATTGATTTAAGATGCTATTCCACTTTGAGAACAATATAAAAGTCATGAAAATTATTGTACACAGAGTAATTCTCTGCACACATGTGCCATTGATTCTGTGTGCCGGGCCATGCCATGGCGCTAACCCGAGTTCAAGTCAGGCACGTCCCGCTTAAATTGCATAAGAGGCTGAGCTGCCTTATGGGCGAATTAAGCTCCTCTGTCGCCCCGCTGCTGACTGCCTCAATCCTTCGCAGCCTTGTTCACACTGTTTCCTCCCTCCCTCCCTCTCTCCTCTCCTCTCCTCACAGCTGTCTGTCTCTCATTCATCCTCCACCCTGCATTCACCCTCACTAATACTCTCTGTCTCCTCCTCCTTGTATAGTATGTTCCCGCACAGCTGAGCCGAGCCGGGCTGAGCAGGCTGAACAGGCCGAGCCTGCCTGCGTGCCGTGATAGTAACAGCTTTAATAAAAATACCGTTTGGGGGATGAGAATTGAATTTCATACTTGGACGCTCCGACACTACATGTGTTTCTTTTTAATAAAGAGAGAAGAGCGGGCAGAGCAGAGCAGAGCTACTCGGCCAGAAGAAGATAGGCTGAGGCTTTTCTCATTTCTTTGCACATTGGTGCTTCCTTTAGCTCAGCCGTGTGCTCGCTGTTCCACAGGGGAGCTGGAGGGGACATCTGGCTTGTCAATCAGAGCGCTTCCACACCTTTTTTTAAGACCAGGCTAAGTGCTGAACCATTTCAAAACCTGCATCCCATATTTGTTTCATCTCTCTGAGTCTTTTTATCCTTAAAAAAGGTCACTGTGGTAGAAGCCTGAGAGATAAGTCTGGTATGGCTGAAAAGTTTCTTTACTGCTGGGTTGAATGTGTCATTTGTTATTGGCACATTTGCCTTCATTGATAGTAAAAACATTCAGGTAGGAAAATAGTGGGTGATACAGGGACGGGTGAGAGTTGAATCAAACAGGTGCAGCATGGATTAAGCCTCTATACACGCAGTGAACTGGATGAGCAGCTTGTTTGAATGTTTTTGTGATATTACCCACACAGTTATCACATTTTTGTCCTTTAGATTCCTGTTTCTTGCAAGTGATTAGATCTCAGGTGCAGGGGGCAACCATTAAAAGCTTTTACAGAGATTTCTGATTAGTTCAGAATGAAGCAACAGGATAAACACATGAGGATGCTGCAGATTCATCCTTTCTGACAGTCACTATTTAGTGCAGATACAAACTTCAAAAACATGGAGTCAAACCACCTTCAGGTACATCAACTCCTTTTCAGTTTTACTTTCATTTCACAGTCGATTAATGGAATAATCGCTTTACCTCCACACTTTTTACATCTTGCACTGCAAAAAACCTGAAATCTTATCATATGCTTTTATCCTATTTTAAGAAAAAATTGACTTGTTATACTTTATATGGGCCACATTCAGCTGGTCAGTCCAGAAAAATTTCTTGTTAAGCTACACCAAGGCCGGTCCGTCCTACAGGCAAAGCAGTTTCCTGCCTGGGGCGCCAGGTGTGCTTAGGGCGCCGCCAGTGGCCCTCACAAAAAATAAAAAATAAAAATAATATGGGCGCCCAGGTGCCCCCCTCCTTTTCTACACAATGAACAAATAAGCAAGAATAAGTACACTTTTTATTTACAATATTTCATCTGGCCTGGCTGATGCACTTGAACAGAGACACGATGCTGCTGCTTGCTTTAGTGGGGGGGTATGTCTCTGCACAACTGGCAACCACAGCCCAATCAGGAGGTGTGCATCGATGTAATGTAGACACAACTACATGGTTGGCGTTGGCGCCGCCGCCGCGCATATCATATCAGGCAGACAGGTAGCGTTCTTTAAAAATGAAAAGGCACAAACCCTCAGGTGCGCAGGGCAGAAAACGGAGAAAAGAGGAGGAGGAAAGGAAAGCCCAATTAAGAGGTAAGCTACGTCAACAAAGCGCTGTTTTGCGTTTCTGTGTTATTTTAGGCTGATTGGCGCTAACGCTAAGTAATAAAGCTAAAGGCAAAGCTAGCTATATAATTGAATGTTATGATTAGCTATTGATAGATTCATACAGATTGAGATGAATGCTCAACCCTCACATTTGGGCTTAGTAGTTTTATTACCAAAAACTAGGTTACTGCTTTACACCTGCATTGCAGAGTTGCAAAACCCAAACCATTGTCATCATCCTTGCCTAATTTGCCTTGAGTCTCAAAATTAGTAGCAGGCTGCACCATTATATCAGTGATAATGTGGCTGCAGCTATCAGTTCAAAAATCGATTTAAATTGTTTGTCCTGTGCAGCTATACATGCTTTTGCTAGGCTAATAACTGTATCTGTGTCTGTACAGACACACTCGGCAAATTCTTAAAGCCCCCAACTCCTGGAGGAGAAGGGACTTCTACACCACTCTCTGAAGCATGTAAGTAACTCGAGCCAATTATTTGTGGTCTCAGTGTAGCTGATAAGTTGTTGTAGTTTACTGTTACACCTTGCTATTACATGTAGGATTTAGTCAAATTTAATAAATTGTATTTTTTTTGTTTATGTGCAGTGACATTACTGTACAGAAAAGACAATGCAGTGGTGTAAGAGTATGAATGTGCTTTGTTTACAGCTGCACCTCCAGCTCCAACATCCCCAACATCCAGCACCTCCTCCACCGACACACACAGTGCAGCTCCTCCAGCCCAAACATCTGGTGATCTCCCATCTACACAAGTCTATGGAACACAGCACATTTTCAGTGCATGTTGTTAAAGCAAATGTTTGTTTTATTATTTTATCGTTATACATTTTATTTTATCATCCTTGTTTAAAGGAGTAAAACTGACTTTGATGTGATACAAAGCGTATTGACTAGCACCTTTTCTATGCATACAAAAATGCTTACTGCCAACCCAAATGCCAATCTCGCTGGGGCACCAAAATGTGTAGGACCGGCCCTGAGCTACACTGCTCAAAAAATAAAGGGAACACTAAAATAACACATCCTACATCTGAATGAATGAAATGTTCTTATTAAATACTTTTTTTTTAAATAGTTGAATGTGCTGACAACAAAATGACACAAAAATTATCAATGGAAATTAGATTTGTTAACTTATGGAGGTCTGGATTTGGAGTCACACTCAAAGTTAAAGTGGAAAAACACACTATAGGCTGATCCAACTTTGATGTAATGTCCTTAAAACAAGTCAAAATGAGGCTCAGTAGTGTGTGTGGCCTCCATGTGCCTGTATGACCTCCCTACAACACCTGGGCGTGCTCCTGATGAGGTGGTGGATGGTCTCCTGAGGGATCTACTTCCAGACCTGGACTGAAGCATCGGCCAACTCCTGGACAGTCTGTGGTGCAACGTGGCGTTGGTGGATGGAGCGAGACATGACGTCCCAGATGTGCTCAGTTGGATTCAGGTCTGGGGAACGGGCGAGCCAGTCCATAGCATCAATGCCTTCGTCTTGCAGGAACTGCTGACACATTCCAGCCACATGAACTCCAGCATTGTCTCACATTGGGAGAATTAGGCGAATTTGCCAATCTTGGTGTTCTCTGGCAAATGCCAAACATCCTGCACGGTGCTGGACTGTAAGCACAACCCCCACCTGGGGACGTCAGGCCCTCATACCACCCTCATGGAGTCTGTTTCTGACCCTTTGAGCAGACACATGCACATTTGTGGCCTGCTGGAGCTCATTTTGCAGGGCTCTGGCAGTGCTCTTCCTGTTCCTCCTTGCACAAAGGAAGAGGTAGTAGTCCTGCTGTTGGGTTGGTGCCCTTCTACGGCCTCCTCCACGTCTCGTGATGTACTGGCCTGTCTCCTGGTAGCACCTCCATGCTCTGGACACTACGCTGACAGACACAGCAAACCTTCCTGCCACAGCTCACATTGATGTGCCATCCTGGATGAGCTGCACTACCTGAGCCACTTGTGTGGGTTGTAGACTCCGTCTCATGCTACCACTAGAGTGAAAGCACCGCTCGCATTCAAAAGTGACTAAAACATCAGCCAGAAAGCTCAGGAGCTGAGAAGTGGTCTGTGGTCACCACCTGCAGAACCACTCCTTTATTGGGGGTGACTTGCTTGTTGCCTCTAATGTCCACCTGTTGTCTTTTCCATTTGCACAACAACATGTGAAACTGATTGTCTATCAGTGTGGCTTTCTAAGTGGACAGTTTGATTTCACAGAAGCATGATTGACTTGGAGTTGCACTGTGTTGTTTAAGTGTTCCCTTTATTATTTTGAGCAGTGTATTTGAAAACAAAAATGAGGTCTGACTTGTCTTTAACAAATCCCAAAATCTGTCAATGGAACAAGAAAATTTTGCAAGAAAATTTGCTTAAAACTAGAAAAAAGTCTAAATACAAGTAACTTTTCACTTGTTCCATTGGCAGATTTTTTTTACTTGTTACTAGCAATTCAGACCTTATTTTTGTCTTTAAATAACCTAAAACAAGACATTTTTTCTTGACTGATCAGGTGAATGTGGCTCATATGGAGTCTAAAAAGGCATTTTCTACTGAAAATAAGACAAAAACACTTGAGAAGATTTCAGTTTTTTCCAGTGCAGTGTCAAATTTATGAAGACAAGAGTTTTGTGACGATCTGCAGCTTTGAAGAAGGCATACAGCGTCTGTCACAACGGCAAAACAGGAGACAAGTCTTCCAATAAACAAAAAACAAAAATTGATTTGTCCCTTTGTCATTTCCATCCTGAGATCTGTGAAAAATCAATTTCCCAGCCGTGTCTTGTGAGATAACTACATGTCAGAAATATTCACGGGCTGTGTGGATGCTGAGGCTCAGTGTGGAGAAGAGCTGATAGCAGCAAGGCTGTATTTGTGCAGATGCAGTTTAGGCGACGCAGCGAACATCAAAGATGCTCTGAATTACTAATTACTTGTTGTAAAAGTCATACAAAGCGTTCCTCAGACATTAGCATAGATGTGAGCAGTAAAAGGAGCTCAGAATGCTGCTGTTCTGATAAAAGATGATAATGGTTACCACGTTGGTGCTAAGAAAAGATTTCTATTCGTGACCATGAAAAAAGAGCCAAAGACTTGCTGTTCTGGTTCTTCTAAAACCTCCATACTGAACAGGGAGCGTGAATAAACATGATGCTGGCCTCAGAAGCTGACCCAGCATCGATTATCTTAACACATCTGGCCCCCGGCACACCGTTTAGGCAGCACGAGCTTGGTCTGCCGTTATTCCTGCAGGAGCTGCCCTCCGATATGTGAGATACAAACACAACGAAGCACCAAAAGAGAAGATTAAGGATTTAATGAAACACTTCAGAGGCTTTCAAACCATCTGCAAACTCTCAATTATAAGCCACCCCATTCCAGATATTAGTAGAAAAATGATTTACTGTCCGTCAGCTGAACATGTGTTTCGTCAAAAAGATCTTTTGGAGACTTTTTGCAAGCCAGAAAAAAAGTGTGTAGGAAAAACAATTGATTACTCAGGGGGAACTGTTGATTGTGTTCTTTTACAGACATCTCGTGGTGTTCACTTGTCGGTTTTTGGCGAGGGGCGACGTCAGGCTGACAAGTTTACAAGTCTCTTAAGTGTTGAATAAACAAGGAGCAATCGAGTGCAAAGAAGACAATGAAATTTGTTTTTGAAGTTCATTTTGGGTTTCTACATGTTAAATGGAGAGAGGGGAATGGATAGAGCAGAAATTTGAGATAGATGACCAGTAGTAAAAGGCTGAAAAGAGGAACATTGACCTGGCTCCAGCACAAAAACTGACCAAGAGGATGGTGATGCAAAGATTCAGTTCTTTGGTTTTAGACAAACTATTTTAGTTTATGACAGAGTTCAGATCATAGACTGTATAATCAATGGACAGTCTCCCTGATGTCACCAGTCAGTTTCTCAAACAGATTTTTGAGGCAAATCGGCTGTAGCGGCCATATTGGAAGTGATGGGGGCTTAGAGTACAGCTACAGGGTGCCCGTCAGTCACATGAGCTGAGATGTGTCTTGGATGGGGCAAGCTTGCAATCTTAATATCCTCTGAACTGCCAAGTTAGAAAAAAATTCATCCCTTGAACAGTGTGTGCTGATAGTAAAATAAGTGATTCAGACAGGAGACATTCTTTGAATCAGGCTGTCATTAAGTTAATTTCTGCTGAGAAAACAGCTTTTTTTTTTTTTTTTTTGCATGCTGTGTATGTGACTTCTAGTACTTCTGGAGCCAGCCTCAAGCGGACACGGCAGATTTTAGCACTTCTGAATTGTCTCATATTCTTAAGCCGCGTTTCCACCAAACAGACCGATTCGGTCCGTCTCCGTACAGCGCACGTTTTGCGGCATTTCCACTGACTTATCCCAGGACAGATCCCCAAATAACCGAGACGAGCTGTCCCACTTTTTGGGACCCTTTCATATGGGTGCTAGACTGAACCAATCTGCTCTCGGAAGGTGGAGCTACAACACTGCAGACCGTTGATTGGTCAGAAGAATCGTCACTTACCCCACGACAGCGGCTGCGTTTCTCCTGGCTTGATTACACTTTGTGTCAAAGAGCTACATGCCAATCACAGAGAGGACGAAATGCTGCATGTCTTCCATCTATGCTCTTTGTTTACTGTGTAGCGTTTTTCTTCTTTGTGTCTGTGTCACTGCTATGACGTCACACTATTATTTAACAGATGTGGCTTTTGGCATCCTGCTTACACGCCACCTACCTCGAGAGGGCACAGTTTTGCTGTGGAAACGCAAACGGGATCAGTCTTAACTGTACCAAACTGTACTGAGCCGAACCAGACTGCTTGGTGGAAACAGGGCTTTAGACTGGAGGTTGCTGCTTGGTCTATTGTTATCCTAATGCAGTACCAAATAACGCCATAAGACTGTGCTATGTTTCTGCTTTGGTTATGTTTCCTACAAGTTAAGCTCACAGACTTCATGTCATTGTTAAGTTTGTGACCAAGTCAGGACTTTCCCTGAAGGCTTTGTCTATACAATTTACTTCTCATGTATCATGAGTGAATACAGAAACCTGACTTTCTGTGGTTGAAGTCTGATTTGGTACAGCTAATAGTTGAGTGGAAATTCCCACTGTTGCCTTCAAACTTGATGCTAACCTGCTATCTCTCTTCCTACAATTACTCCAACAATGTTACAAGTTTTTCATAGGTTGTTGAAATCTGCTTTCCCTTCAGGTGCCTTTTTTAACCATAGAGGTTAAGCACACTATACTAATGATCAACTGATACTGGCTGCTGGATACAGCAACAGGTGCATTTATTTTTTATCCATACAAGGCAGCACTCGGCATTTCTTGCAAGATAACAGACTTTACATTTGGAATGGACTATAACTTGTGGTTTTGGATACAGACAGTTTGTTTAAACTGTTTGGCTTAGTATTGGAACTACCTCCATCACTAATGATTGATGGGTTGAACAAATGTCGCTGTACAGAGAAGGGAGAACCTGGAACAGCAGAAGTCAGAGTGGGTAGACAGGACAGGAAAAACCTGCAGAGTTTTCTGTTCAGGAGCATTTAAAAGCTTCCAGTGGCCTATAGAGGCTTAAACATACTAAAAATAAAACAGAGGTAAAACACCAATCCTCTTAGGCGTCACATTTACACCAACACTTAGAGAGACAGGTGAGGAAGAGGAGCTATAGGAGGGGGAATTGAAGGGGTGTGTGTGAGTGTGTGTGTGTGTGTGTGTAGCAGGTTATCATGAGAGCATGCAAACCTTAATAGAAAATGGTCTGTTGTCTCCATCTCATTTGAGATGTGGCGCAGGAGGACAGTTTTTAAAGTTACATGTCATCTTCAGCAGGCGAAAACCTCTTAGCAAGCCACTACACACACACTCACACACACTCACACACACAAATCTCAACTGTCCTTTCAAAGCTGACCAAGCTATCAGAGGAAAAATGAATAAATGGATGAAATGTGGCATGATTTTGAGGGTGGAGAAAAGACACCTGCTGGAGAGGCAGACGAGAGGAGCAGGAGAGGAGCAGGAGAGGAGAATAAAAAAGAGCACAAGGAAGAAACAAGAGTGAGCGGTGATGAAAGGAGACGAAGAAAGAGGAAACTGGTGACAAATTGTGAATGCTCCCTAGCAGCTCTGAGTGACAGGCCAATCATCTTGCTTGCACATCTTGAGGCGAAGCCTGGCTGACTGTTATTAATTGAAATGTGATTGGGGGGATCTAGAGGTGGAGGGGTGCTGCTGATGCTCACATCTAATCCACATCAGAGCAATTAATAACACATTCAGTCCTCTCCTCTACTCCTCTCTCCACTCCCATCACCATTGATATTTCCAATGGTGTCTAGAAATGAGAAAAGGAGGGAGAAATAATTGAAAAGGGATAATTCCAAAAGGGGAGCTGGGGGCGAATGATGGGATTGGGAAAGGGGATTAATTTGTGCTACAATTCAGGGGGCTGCCCGGGAGGGATTTTTTTTTCTAATTTTTTAATTCCCTGAAAGAATTTGTAATGGACAAAATCTCACCACTGGCTTTCATTCATTACATGTCCAGACAAAAGCAGAGAGAGCGGGCCAGAGAGGGAGTTTCTGGGTACATAAACCTTCTACCTTCATCAGCCTTAAATAAGCAGGAAGTGTTAGCAGAAGTACTTACCAGGCTAAAGTCAGCTTTAAAGTAAAGTTCAGATTCCTCCAACTACAGATGGCCCTGCTTCTCACTTTCTTTCCTTTTGCTGTGTTTTCCTCAGCGTTGATGCATCCATGACGTTAATATTTCTATTCTTTCCTCAAAAAATGTCAGGAATGTTCTGGATTACATTCACACATGACAAGCTCTTCTTTTTAAGAAGCTGAGTCTGGTCTGGCTGGATCTTTGGGCAGATCTCCAGATGCTCCTGAAAATAAACAAACATAGCTCAAAGAATAAGCACATCCACACAGAAATCTCTCTTCTTTCCCAAGTTCCACAGGAAGAAATATAAAATGATGCTTTTGAAGGTAAACATATTTCATATCTGAAGGATGGTATGCGATGCTAAAGTTAAGTATTAAATCTGCTGTGGTTATAGTTGAAGGAAACAAATTAATAAGGGCCTGTCTCCACTGGCAACAGTTTCTGGTATCAATGCAGATCAACATGAAGCACCACTGAAGGTTAGTTCTTCATTGTTTGTCATCAGTGTCAGTTCTCTATCTACGACCAGTTAAACTCAAGAAAGTGAGAGTCTCACGGTATCAGCCATCGACAGGCAATGAACATTTAGCGACAAGCGCTATGGCAGGCAACTCTATTGGAGATATTTCATCGGATGCTTTTGATGAGTTTTGGAGACAGAAAGATCACAGAAAGTATCATCTAGAAGTCACCAAAAATGTCTAAACTAGACAATGGTGGGCTGTATCAATCTTTTTATTGTTCAGAGGGTCAATAAAAAGATTTAGTTACCAGCCAAAATTCCAAAAATCAGCCTTGGTCATGACAAAAATCTAAAAATCTAACAACCTTTTTTACCATCTTTACCAAGAGTGTGTCTCTGTTAGTTTAGTGCTACAGTATTTACACTGAGTCATTCCGCACAAGGTTTGACAGCCTTTGTTATCTCGGCTGTTGTAGATAAGCTAATGAAGCTAAGCTCCACAATTGTTTAACTAGAGCCCTTTGTACAACAGCTAACAATGATGTACGATCAACAAAGAACAAAAAGTACAACAACACAGGCCAATAAACTCCAAACAAAGAGACATAATGAGCAACGCAGCTAGAAGCTAACGGCAGGCTAACTTTAGCCAATGCTACAGAAAATCCCAAACAACTGTCAGACCGCGGTGGCAGTTTTAGCGTTAAACATAACTCAGTGTTTCTTTCCAGCAAAGTCACAATATGTTGTCTCAAATATGATGCCATCTTACCTTAGAACAGATGGAGACGTCCTTGTTCATTTTATTCATGTTGAGCAGTTGTTGTGGTCTACAGCACAGCTTAATCCAAAAAAGACACTTTTGTGTTTTTTGAAAGGGTAAAAAAGTACATCCCGTCGCCCAGCCTCTCAGGATGCTTTGTGTCAGAGTTGCATGCACCTCATGAACACAGTTTGAACATTTTTAAAATGAAAATCTCAGAAAAATCCCGTAAAACCGATGGACGTCTGGTCAGAGAATGTCCAAGTGTATTGAAAAACGGGCTGTGATTGGCTCATTGCATTTGTGGGCGGGACTGAGCCATAGGTCAATGGCAGAGTTCTTTACTAACAAAAATAATCACCCACAGCTTTTGCTTTTAAGTTATTTTTTCTTAGCTTTTATGCCTTAAATCAGAGGACAAGACAGCAGGAAACAGGGTGAGAGTGGGAGGGACATGCAGGAATGAGGCTGCAGACCGTGTCTACACTACCAGGCCCCACCCCCAGTTTTTAGTGTTTCCAGGTCTAGAGCTGCTCCTTTTATTTTGCTCTCTAGTCTTTGCTTCATTTCTTGTTTCGCATATTTGGCTTCTCTCCCCCTCACTCTTGTTTTCCTTTCAGCTTGACTTCCTGCTTTTTCTCTGCCTCATTTCTTTGTGTTTGAGGATTATGTTCAAACTCACTCTTGTCCTTATCTGATCACCTGTTTTTTACTTCCTCTTCCAAAGCTTACATTTTTCTCTCACACAGCCTCTAATTGTTCTCACCTGATTAATTCTACCTGATCAGGGTGTTTAGTCTTTGTCTCCTCTTGTCCTACAGGTAGTTTGTCTCCATTTCCTGTACAATGTGCTCCAGTCCTCAGTGATTAAGCCTTGTGTTTTTTATTAGGACATTCGTTTTTTTGTTTCCTTGGCGTAGCTTTTTGTCTTCTGGATTGAACAGCTCTCTCAGGTTTCAACCCCTTCTTTCATAAACCGCCAAACCCCTTTTTGTCTTTTTATTTTACACCAAAGGGTTTCTTTTTTAAATCATAAACAACATAATAATCAACCTTTTCTCACCAGCTTTCATTCAGAATCAGCAAGAATCAGGGCAAGAGTTAACTATTCTTCAGTATTTATGCATGAAACGGTAACACTAAAAGTTTTAAAAACTCATTCAAAGAATTTTTATGTTTCTTTTATTCTTTTATTTTTCAGAATCACCATCTTTTCCTACCTCCTGAAGTTTCTCCAAAGACCTCACTCCTTTCTGTTTGTGGACAGGATGAATGAAAACGCCGGAAAGACTTTGGTTGAGGGTGAGTAACCTCGCTCTGAGAAGCTGCTTTTAACGCCATTGATGGAGATTTTTCTTTGCTCGTGGAATCTTTTTGTGTTTGTGAGTCTGACATTTGTGACTCACTGAGAGCACTCGTGGACTTGCACATAATGTACATGTAAAGATTTAGAATACTGTCTCATTCATACCACTCCTCCATTGTGTTGGCTCTGCCATTGTAAGTGAAGCCACTTTATTGTGACCATCTGTGGTAACGAGTGAAAGGTTCTGAAAAGAGTACACAGACACATAAAGGCTCAACTAAATCTAAGGTCAGAGCTCTGCATCTCACTGTAACCTTGCTCCTTTATACTCAGTAAAACTCTGTTGTGAGACCTTGAGGTCTGAATATCATTTGTAAATGGTTTGAAAAGATGAGAGGGAAAAAGTGAAGGAGAGTTATGTGTGGTGGGACTCAACAGGCAGAGCCCAGCAGAAGTATTTGACAGGGTTAAAAGTTATTATTCTGGCTTTAAAACCAGGCCACACTTAAACCTTTATTGTAACTGAATTTGTTTTGAATGGACTCCTCAAGAATAAAAATGCTCTGTTCAAAAAGTACATTTATCATCAGTTTGGTGAAAGCCTTGAGAAGTTTTTGGTCAAACTAAAAAAAGTTTAAAAATGAAGTTTGGTTGGCTTTATGCTCAGCTACCTGTTTAAAAGCTTTAAACAGATTAGAGACTAAAGGTGGGTTTGCACGACCACTTTGAATCAGATTAATTAAAAAAAAAAAAGGCCAATTTGAAAAAAAAAAAAAAGAACTCATAACAATCCAGTCAGAATCCTTTTTTTTTTTGCATGCAAGTTTGCTTCCTATTGGTTAAAGAACATGCTGAATTTTCAGTTGAACCCTGGCAAGTAGCTTGCTTGGTACAGACTTTACCTCACAATCTATTTGCTTGTCATGTATTGATAGCTTTCACTATTCTCAAAGACCAAAAGTTCACTTTTGAAAAATAAAAATAAAAATAAATAATGTGTAAGTTTATTATGACTTTTTAGCGTTAGCGCCTACATCAACATTAGAACAGCTTGAGGCCAATCGTACACACATGACGGACACCCACACACACACATTCATCTTTAACTTGCAGACGTGGGACAAAACACAGTCAGAAATTTCTTTACATTTCCACGGTTTCTTTCAGATGCTTGCCCTTGGCAGCGTGAGTGAATCTTTTTAGACTTGTTCACTTAGAAAACTAATTTATCCATATCGTCAATGATGGGGCATCCATTTATCAACTCAGTGTGATCCAGTTCAGTTTGATGCTGATGGTGACATGCTGTCCAAAATAGTCCATTGCTTGCTCACTTTCTAGGAAGCAAGAAACAAGTCTCTCCTTTTTTATTTTTTGTATCTTTAGTTAGTTTTTTGGGCTTTTCATGACTAGTGTGATCGGAGAGGACAGTGGATAGTGTACGAAAGGGGTAGGGAGTGGGGAGTGACGTGCGGGACACAGGCCATGGGCTGGATTTAAAACATGAGCCCCCCAGTCCAGGGTGAACCTTATGGGGTGTGATCTAAACCTCTCTTCATGTTGTCATAAATTGAGTAAGACATATTAATGATGGCTATTCAGACCCAGATAAGACAATTTTTCATGTCACATCTGATGTTTTATGAACCAGTGTCTTAGCAGATCAGCTGGTAAAGCTGAGGTTTAACAACAAGTCTAACTTTGAGCACTGGAGTTCACATGGAAAACATTTCTTAAAACCTTTAATTCAGTTAAATCTAGGTTTCTTTGATGTTGTTGACATGTTTCCTGATGTCACTGTGGCTGCATATGCGCTGGGGTGGGAAGTACTGGGGTGTTTGAGAACTTAAAGAGTGAACTCTTACTGAGCCAAATGATCTGGATCATTAACAAAGAGCCAAAACTGGGATTAAATAATAATAATAATAATAATAACAGACTTAATTTATTTAGCACCTTTAAAAACAAATTATTCACAAAGTTTTGACACATAAAAACATGGCACAGAATACAAGAAAAGAGCATCACTCCCCCAAAGTTAGGTCGTCCCAAAGTCGAGGGGCCTTGGGGGGAAAAAGCTCGATCACCCTTAGATCTGAGTCTTGACTCAGGAACATGGCTCGTAAGGCATTAACATTTCTGAGATATAACTTGGTGCAAGACCTAAGTGAGCTTTAAAAGTAATCAGTAAAATCTTAAAATCAAGTCAGTGAAGAGATGCAAGGACAGGAGTGATGTGACTGATGTGACTTTGTCTGTTTAAACCAGTAAGAGCATGAACGCTGAGGTTATTAAATGGAAGGAGGAAAGATCCATCTCATCTCATATGCTGAGCTAGACCACAGACCACTGTAGACCGGTATCTGAATGAAGTTGATGTGTTGGGATTAAATCTTTCACTGGGCTTGGATCTGGTGCAGGAGGAGGCGAACCAATCAAACACTTTCAAGATTTTGATGTTGGGTTCCATAAATTTATGACAGACTTTTTAATGGCGGTCTAAAGGAAAAGGTTATTTGATGCTAAAATGTGACCCATCCAACATGGAGGAGACTGCTTTTATGAGTCAGCAGAGGAGCTTCAAATATTCATGTTCCTGTCTGTGTTTGAAGCTAAACCCAAACAGCTGCATCATCCCCTGTCAGCCAGTCCAGAAATACTCTGACAGGATTTTGGATGGAGTGTATGTGAAAATGTCCCCAATAAGCAGGTGATGTGTGAGTGTGTGACCCTCCTGCAGAGACAGACATGGTGTTCAGGAGGCAGAGCAGGCTCTTGTGTCGGTTTAATCACCGGGACTGACTGAAGGAAATCAATGAGCTAAATGCTAACACTCAGACCAGGACACAGACAGACAAACAGGTTGTTATCAGAGGCCAAAGGGTGACTCCTTCACTCCACATGAGGAGCTGGAGGCCAGGAGGAAAGACAGACTGATCAGTGTGTGTGTGTTTCTGCAGTGTTACCGACACACCTCTCTCTGGAAATCAGCTCTGCCATGACAACAGTCATGCAGATATTTCTCTGAAATCTTCTCTTTGTCCCTTTTTTCATCTTGTTAGGAACAACAGAGGACATAGCATTTTCTTCCAATTTCTTTACACCTCCAGCTGCAACTTTCACACATTTCCACACTCACACTGACGCATGTATTCACACACATCTGTTGTCTTTAGTATCTGATCTGTTTCTTTATCCCTTTTAATCTCTGTTCTTGATTAGACTTTAGGTTAACGTTAAGCCTAACCAAGGCTAAATCTGTGGGTCAGGCTGATGTTGTTTGAAGAGGGATGTCAGGAGCCAAATTTGGAACATGGAGCAACTTGCTAACTAAACTATAAGATTCAAAAATAACTGCATTAAACAATAATATGTATTGTCTCGTAATATATTTTTAGGTTATAGTTGATATTTTTCTACTTTTTAATCATTTAAATGTCTAATTGCTGTGAATGCAGCAATGCATTCACAGTATATGTTCTTCTGTGACAAAAAAATTTATTCTTCTTCTTCTTCTTCTTCTTCTTCTTCTTCTTCTTCTTCTTCTTCTTCTTCTTCTTCATTCTTCCGCCCGCTTTTTTGGACCGCTAAAACTCAGGCAAACTTCAACCGATTTTCACCGTTCAAACTTCAAAACGTGTGTTTCAGTTGGGACAAGGGGGCTATGACTTTTCAGACACTTTTCACAAATACTTTTCGAGATATTTCAGAATTTGTGCGTTTTTTGGTCTCATACAGATGAATGAGGAATTTTCAAAATTTTCTCCTTTCAGGACATTTTTTCAGCCTGCTTCAAACGCTCCTCATTCAGTCATACATTCAGCTACAAACTCCATTCAAACTTTAAAATATTAAGCTACCTTTTGGCTTCATTCAGTTGGTTTCAAATGTTTCCTAGCATTCATAGTTTCTTCACAATGACCCTTCAAAGGTCATGATGCATTTCAGCTCTTCGAGCCGTTTTAACATTGGTGTGTATTGGACGGAATGTTTCGGCTTAGAGCAGGGAGAGGGTGAAACCAAACCTGAAAAATTTCTGGGTAAACTGCTCTTTCGGTCACAATTTTCACTCCACATAGGCACATTATATATCAAAATGGAGAGAGGCTTGTCCTGCTTCTGACAAAGTGGTTTTTAAAGCAAAAGGATGGAGCACTTTTTCACAAAATGGCCAACTGTCATGAGAAGTTCAAAAAAATCCCCATATACCTCCATGTTAATTCCTGAGGGGTTTTCTCAGAGATCAGTAAAATTTCCCTCATCTATCTATCGCTCTCGTGGGTTCGTTTCTTGACCTTCATGCATGAAATTTAGACGGACAGCTTCCTCTGGGTCTCAGGATTCCTACGGTGTGTTCATTTTTATTCTAGCCCTCACGGTTTTGGCAAGGTGACAGGAGATTCGGACTCTTGCTTTGCCACAAAATCTTCAGAAGATTACAGTAACAAGGGCAAAGTTGTGCACCTGCACCTGCTGCCCTTGACGAGCTGGTCACCGTGGTAACCTTTGATCTCATGCAGCTGTTTATAGTAACTCATCAAAACATTCAGGAACAAAGACAAGCATGTGTGTGTTAATTTATCATTGATCACCAATGCAAAATCTGGCTTCAGATAAGCCTCAGCAGACAGGTTTACATGATTGAACACACACACACACACACACACACACACACACACACACACACACACACACACACACACACACACACACACACACACACACACACACACACACACACACACAGGGCAGAAAGTATCACACTTTAACAGCATTTGACTTCCATTTCCCTGAGTCAGCTCCTTATTTTCCTAGATTTTTTTCTTTAAATTTAAATTCCTTCCTTTAATTTCTGAATTGATTCAGCCATTCAAACTTTTAAATCCAATTTCAGATTACACTGATTCATGCTTCATGATCATTCTTTTTGTCAGAATTGCAAGCACCTTTACACCCTGATTTCAAAGGGAATGTGTTGGGAATAAACAGACTCCACCAGCTCTCTGATGGCAGTTGGTGAACAATGATCACCATGGCAACATCTGGCTTCAGATGGGCCTCAGCCTACAGGCTTACATGGTTAAAAAACTCACACACAGGACACACAGGATTACATTTTAACAGGGTTTAAGAAAGCCGACTTACATTTACCCTCAGTCAGGTCATTATTTCCATCAATGTTCTTTAAAATTTGATTTATTCCTTTAATTTTTGAATAGACGCAACCATTTCAACTTTAAATTCTTTCATCCATTCCATTTATTCGACCATTCATTTCCTTTCATCCAAGAGTTCATGGCAGGCTAATTCAGCATTCTGCATTAGCAGTTGAGCGCAAGCTTTTACAGGACTTCTTA